>NC_136769.1:2289642-3019234 GCF_947034865.1 Barbatula barbatula
TGTGTGTAGAGATGGCCGTCGATGGTCACTGGCGTCTCTTCACTCTTCTGGCTATGGCACCAACACACCCAGTTCAACGGTACTTCGGTTTTTCATTCAAACACACACAATTCTTTCATCTCACGTCTGTGTGTGTGTGTTATTCAGTCCTCAATGCCTTCAGATTAGACGTTCTGTAACTCTCTCTCTCTCTCTCTCTCTCTCAAGTCTTCCAGTTCATCACAGGAGCGTTTGCATCCGTTGCCGTCTCAGCCCACCATGGACGAGCTTCATTTTCTCTCCAAACACTTTGGCAGCACAGAGAGCATCACGGATGATGACGGGGGACGCTGTTCACCCCACATGAGACCCCGCTCACGCAGCCTCAGGTACACACACACACACACACGTATTCGTACACACACAAACAAACATTTTTATGTACTCTCCTTCTCTGTGTCTCTGTCTGATGTTTGCAGTCCGGGTCGCTCTCACTCCTGCTATGACAATGAGATCGTCATGATGAATAATGTTTACAGGGAGCGTTTTCCCAAGGTAACACACACACAGTTGGGAGTCAATTAAGAGAAGTCTGAAATCAAATATAATTGAACATATTCAAATTTTTTAAGAAAGTCTATAATAGAAATAAATAAGTAAACTGAACGATTGATTTGATGTCACAGATCATAAGTATGTGCTGAAGTGTGTGTGTTGTGTGTCAGGCCACGGCTCAGATGGAAGGCAGGATGTGTGATTTCATTCACTCTTACGCTCCTGAGAGCGTTCTGCCGTTAGCCGACGGGGTCCTGAGCTTCATCCATCATCAGATCGTCGAGCTGGCCAGAGACTGCCTGACCAAATCCGGCGAAGGTCTCATCACCTCTGTCTACTTCTATGAACTGCAGGAGAACCTGGAGAAACTTCTGGACGATGTGAGTTCATCACAACATTCAATGTGACCTCAAGATCAACCCAAAGATGTGTTTCAGGGATCACCTCTCTTTTTATCTGTCACCGTCAGGCCTACAAGCGCTCCGAGAGCTCCGAGTTGACTTTCGTCACAGAGTTGGTGAAGAAACTTCTGTTCATCATCGCTCGACCCGCTCGACTTCTGGAGTGTTTGGTTAGTTCTTGTTGTTGTGTTTTACACGAGTAAAAAGATTCAGACCTTCCAAACCATTGCCTTCAACAACATCTTCCACAAACTTCAGAGATGTACTGTGAACAAGAATCACAGCAGAAGCACAAAAGAGCGACAGAGGGTTTATGTTTCTTAGCCTTTCCTTCTTTCTTCCTTAGTATTTCTTTCTTTCTTAGGCTTTCTGTCTTTCTTTTTTTCTGTCTTTCTCCTTCCTTTCTTCCTTTGTTTGTCTCTCTGTTTTTCTTCCTTCCTTAGTATTTCTTTCTTTCTTTCTCGTTTGTCTTTCTTTCCTACCTCCCTTGCTTCCTACCTTCCTTTGTTAATCCTTTCTTTCTATTTTTTTTTCTCTTTCTTTCTTTCTTTCTTTCTTTCTTTCTTTCTTTCTTTCTTTCTTTCTTTCTTTCTTTCTTTCTTTCTTTCTTTCTTTCTTTCTTTCTTTCTTTCTTTCTTTCTTTCTTTCTTTCTCTATTCAATCATCATCGCTCGCTCTCTCGCTCGCTCTCTCTCTCTCTCTCTCTCTCTCTCTCTCGCTGTCTCTCGCTTGCTCTCTCTCTCGCTGTCTCTCTCTCTCTCTCTCTCGCTCGCTCGCTCTCTCTCTCTCTCTCTCTCTCTCTCTCTCTCTCTCTCTATCGCTCTCGCTCTCTCTCTCTCTCTCTCTCTCTCTCTCTATCGCTCTCGCTCTCGCTCTCGCTCTCTCTCTCTCTCTCTCTCTATCGCTCTCGCTCTCTCTCTCTATCGCTCTCTCTCTCTCTCTCTCTCTCTCTCTCTCTCTCTATCGCTCTCGCTCTCTCTCTCTCTTGCTCTATATCGCTCTCTCTCGCTCTCTCTCTCTATCGCTCTCTATCGCTCTCTATCGCTCTCTATCGCTCTCTCTAGCTCTCTCTCGCTCTCTCTAGCTCTCTCTAGCTCTCTCTAGCTCTCTCTCGCTCTCTCTCGCTCTCTCTAGCTCTCTCTAGCTCTCTCTAGCTCTCTCTCGCTCTCTCTAGCTCTCTCTCGCTCTCTCTCGCTCTCTCGCTCTCTATCGCTCTCTATCGCTCTCTCGATCTCTATCGCTCTCTCGCTCTCTCTCGCTCTCTCTCGCTCTCTCTCGCTCTCTCTAGCTCTCTCTCGCTCTCTCTAGCTCTCTCTAGCTCTCTCTCGATCTCTCTCGATCTCTCTCGCTCTCTCTCGCTCTCTCTAGCTCTCGCTCGCTCGCTCTCTCTCTCTCTCTCTCTCGCTCTGTCTGTCTGTCTCTCTGTTGTTTAACAGTCTTAAACAAACGGTTGCCGTTGACAATAATAATCTCAGATTTAATGTGAACTTTTGGTGAATTCATCAGGATGTAATGTGGTGTGAAATGTGTGCAGGAGTTTAACCCTGAAGAGTTTTATCATCTTTTGGAGGCGGCTGAAGATCAAGCCAAAGAAGGTCATCTGATGAAGACTGACATCCCACGATACATCATCAGTCAGCTGGGTTTGACCCGAGACCCTCTGCAGGGTGAGACACACACAAACACTCGTGTTCATGTGATTCTAGTGAGAGTTTGAGTCACGTTAACCTTCCGTGTGTGTGTGTTCAGAGATGGTCACGTGTGAACATCATGAGACTGAAGGACCCATCACACCTGAGACCGATGATTCACAAGAGGTGAAAACACACACCTTAAGCTCTAGGGGGTGATAACAGGAAGTTGATGTCTCTGTTACTTCCTGTACGCATGACTTTAAAGTGTCTCTTCTGTGTTTCAGGGAAAAATGAAACCCATGAAACCACCTGGAGAGGCTGATTTCCAAACCATCAAGCTGATCAGCAATGGAGCCTATGGGTAAACGCACAACCACACACACACACAAATAAAAAATACACGCAAACAAACATCCATGAAAAATATACACACACTTGCAAACAAACACACATACATACACATATGTGCAAACTTACAAAGACAAAAATACACCCGGTCAAACACACAAAAAAACACAATATACACAACCACAAAAACACACACATGCACAAACAAACATTACAAATATACAAATATTAAGACTCACACACTTGAACACACACTTGCTCAAACAGCAATGCAAACTAACACAAACAAAAGCAAACATAAAGAAATATACAAATATTTAGACACACACATTCGAACACACACAGGCAAACACAAACATACACAAATAATCAAAAATACATGCTCAAACACACATGACCACCAACATAAACAAATATACCAATATTTAGACAAACACACTCGAAAAAACACATATGCTCAAACACACATGCAAACTAACACAAACAAACATAAACAAATATCAAACACAAACATGCTCAAACACACACACACAAGCAAGCACAAACATAAACAAATATAGAAATAATCAAAAACACACCCCCCGACACACAGATGAGTTCAGTCAGTGATTGTGTTGTATTTGGTCAGAGCTGTGTATTTGGTCCGTCATCTGGACACTCAGCAGCGATTCGCTATGAAAAAGATCAACAAACAGAACCTCATTCTGAGGAATCAGATCCAGCAGGCGTTCGTAGAGCGAGACATTCTGACCTTCGCTGAGAACCCGTTTGTCGTCGGCATGTTCTGCTCATTCGAGACCAGACGACACCTGTGTATGGTGATGGAGTATGTGGAGGGTAAGACACACACACACACACTTTATTCTTTCTTTCTTTTGTTCGTGTGTTTGATCTCATTTGTGTGTCAGGAGGAGATTGTGCGACGCTGCTGAAGAACATCGGAGCTCTGCCTGTGGAGATGGCTCGCATGTACTTCGCTGAGACCGTCCTGGCGCTCGAGTACATACACAACTACGGCATTGTGCATCGAGACCTCAAACCTGACAAGTAAGAATGTGAACAAGACAAAAACTCTTTATTGTGACTCATTTATAGGGAAAGTTCTGTCATCATTTCTTCTCTCTCATGTGGTTGTAAATCTGTATGTGACTCTTTCGTCAGTGGAACACAAAAGACGACATTTTGAGAAATGTACATACAATGGAGTTCAGTGTTGTTTGATTATCGACATTCTGCCAAAAATCTTCTTTTGTGTTCTGATGAAGAAAGAAAATCATACACCGTTCATATGGATTTAATGGATGCTGTGATGTGTTTGGGTATCTGGTGATGCTCAGATTCTATAAGATTAATGGGTGGATACAATTGAAAGCCAACATGTCTGATCTCCACATCATTTTCATCTTTTCATTTGTGATGTATCGTAGTGTTTGATGATGTTGCTCTTATCTGAAAATGTGCACGTTGATGGTTGTGTGTAATGATCTGTCTCGCACCATCTCCTGCAGTCTGTTGATCACGTCTATGGGTCACATTAAACTCACTGACTTCGGTTTGTCTAAAATTGGTCTCATGAGTCTCACCACAAACCTGTATGAGGGACACATCGAGAAGGACACCAGAGAGTTTCTGGATAAACAGGTATGACATCATCTTTGTGTCCGATCTGCTCGGATGATACTGATGATACATAAGTGATGTTTATGACGTCAGGTTTGCGGTACACCGGAGTACATCGCTCCTGAGGTGATTCTGCGTCAGGGTTACGGGAAGCCGGTCGACTGGTGGGCCATAGGCATCATCCTCTATGAGTTCCTGGTGGGCTGTGCACCCTTTTTCGGCGACACACCTGAGGAACTGTTTGGTCAGGTCATCTCAGGTAAACTTCACACGTGCCTCATTTTGTACAATTGTGTTAAATGATCTCACTTGTAATACGTTCAAATAAATGTGTGTATGTAGATGAGATTGTGTGGCCGGAAGACGATGATGCTCTTCCCGCCGATGCACAGCACCTGATCTCATCTCTCCTGCAGCCCAACCCGCTGCTCCGACTCGGCACAGGTGACATCACACACCGTGGTCATGTGACACACCCGAACTGAACAAACAAGCATGAAGTGTGTGTGTGTGTTTATACGTGCGTGTTTGTGTGTGTGCAGGTGGAGCGTTCGAGGTGAAACAGCACTCGTTCTTCTGCGATCTGGACTGGAGCAGTCTCATCCGACAGAAAGCCGAGTTTATTCCTCATCTGGAGTCGGAGGAGGACACCAGTTACTTTGACAGTGAGTGACACGCCGTGTGTTTGTGTATTTGTGTGGTGTGTGTATTAGCGCGTGACACGTCTGTCTTTTCCAGCGCGATCCGAGCGATATCATCATGTACAGTCATACGACGAGGATGACACGAATGACGACGAGCCAGTGGAAATCCATCGATTCTCCTCCTGTTCTCCACGCTTCAGCAAGGTTACACATTTGTCTTCTTCAGTGTGCTGTGAATGTGTCTTTGAATCCGATGAGGTGACGGTGTGATGAGGATTATGGGTAATTTCACAGGTGTACAGCAGTATGGAGCATCTGTCTCAGCTGGAACACAAACCTGCAGGGACTCGCAGAGAACCCAAAACTCACCGAGACGATCGAGGGAAAAGAGATGGTCTGAGCGGCGTGACCCTAAGAGACAAGAGCTGGAGGACCCGATCTCCTGAGATGTGAGTGGCAGTGTAACTGAGAAGTGAATGGGATTTGAGTGAGACTGAAATGTATTTCATTGAAACTAAGATTTGGGACACCTGAGTGTGAATGCCAGTGAATTAAACTGAGACGTGAGTGAGACTGAGATAATCTGAGATGTGAGATGAAACTAATGCTATGTTCAGTCCAAATGAATACAACCATGCTCTTTATTAGTCGTGGGAAATGTGTTTTGATGTGAACAACATCACGCCATTGACCTGTCAAACAGTAGATGTCGATGAGCTCTTTGCCCATTAAGAGTTCGCATCAGACATAAGACATATCAGTTTTCAATGATTCTCTCTCTTTAGGAAGCGTCTGTCGTGTTCTGAATCCTCCTTCACCGAATCAGACTCCAGTCCTCCGGGTGCGCGCCGGCGTTTCTCTGCTCTGGTGGACACGCATCGCTTTGTTTCTCATCTAGAGGGCGACAGTGACGCACACGCTCGGCAGCCGGTGATTAAAGCCAGAGGATCATCACTAGAAGAGACCACATCTACTCCATCTGTAGCTCCTCCTTCAGGTGATATTTGTCATTGCTTTACACAAGGTCTGATGAAGAGTGTGCATGCTCAAAACTCCACAATAAACTTAGAAACACCCAAGGACCCCAAGAGTGTCATTCCATCATTCTAGTGTCTCACATTCATCGTCTGCTTCTCTCAGACAAACTCCTACGACCGGCTGATGTTGCCACGGCAACAGCGCCACCACACTTGCCCGACTCGTTTAGTCCTCGGGTCGGAACTGAAGTCATCTTGCGAAGAGCACGTCATCATCAGATCCCGACCGATGGTGAGAAACATGCAGTGTCTCGCTCCGGCACCAAGGTCATAAAATCAGCGTCTGCCACGGCGCTGTCTGTCATCATACCTGCAGGTGAGACGTTCAGACTGCAGTTCTTAAAATCGTATGTTTTTGTGCTTTCGTTCTAGTGTAAAAAGTGAGAAAAAACATTTAAATCTAAAAACCATTTTTGTTCTGTGAATGCATATGTGGAGCTGTGCTTTGTCAGCAGGTGAATAAATAAAACGTTCTCCCTCTTAGTTGAGTCGCATGGTACATCTCCACTGGCCAGTCCCATGTCTCCTCGCTCCGTCTCGTCCAATCCCTCGTCTCGTGACTCGTCTCCGAGTCGTGACTACTCGCCTACGGTCAGCGCCCTGAGGTCACCCATCACCATCCAGCGCTCGGGGAAGAAGTATGGCTTTACGCTGCGGGCCATCAGAGTCTACATGGGTGACACCAACGTGTACAGCGTCCACCACATGGTCTGGGTATGAGCGCTTATTTATCTTCTTTATAACCCCACTCGTGACTTGTTTAGTATTTGGTGTACAGTATTTGTTACCTGTGATGATTGACAGAACGTGGAGTGTGGCGGTCCTGCTGAGGAGGCGGGACTTTGTGCCGGTGACCTCATCACCCATGTGAACGGGGAGTCTGTGCACGGATTGGTGCACACAGAGGTGGTGGAGCTCATTCTCAAGGTATGGACATCAATGCCAGTCCTGTCGAATTCTACTTTCTTCAAGTGATGATAAATATCACTGTATGTTGAACTTCAGAGTGGCAGTAAAGTAATGGTGACCACCACACCGTTTGAAAACACGTCGATAAAGACCGGACCGGCCCGAAAGCTCAGCTATAAAGCCAAGATGGCCAGACGTGTCAAGAAGACGACTAAAGACGGACAGGAGAGGTCAGAAGAAACAAAACAGGAATGTCACATATACACAATGATATTAAAACTTTGCTCACTCTCTCTTCTCTCTGCAGTAAGAAACGAAGCTCTCTCTTTCGTAAGATCACTAAACAGTCCAACCTGCTCCACACCAGTCGGAGTTTGTCGTCTCTGAATCGCTCGCTGTCATCTGGAGACAGTCTTCCGGCTTCACCGACACACAACCTGTCCGCACGCTCACCCACACAGACGTACCGCTCGCCTTCAGACTCCGCCCACCTTGGTCAGAGCCCCTCCCACTACTGTAGAATATAATATACATGCCTGTAATGTCCTAATTTAGAGATTCTTGTTTTTTGTCCAATTGTAGAGATGAAATGGGCTTACACAGACATTTTCAAGTGAAGTCAGAACTAGAATCATCATTATAAAACTGAAAGGAGATTTTTGCTATAATGTTGTTTTGATGAAATCATTCTGGGTGGGTCACACTTTGTATTTGAATGATGTTTGACCTACACAAGTTGAGATTGAAGCATCTTTCGACCCAGCGGACGTTTTAATTCACCATTTCGTCTCTTGAGTGTTTTGACATTTTTAAAGTTTTTGACCCATCTCTCAGATTCTGATTCGTTTTGTCCTCTCCCTTAGGTACTTCATCTCAGAGCAGCTCTCCAGCGTCCAGCACACCCAACTCTCCTGCCACATCCCATCACATGCGGCCAAGCTCGCTCTACGGCCTGTCTCCAAAACTCCACCGGCAGTATCGCTCCGCCCGCTGCAAATCTGCCGGAAACATTCCTCTCTCCCCATTGGCCCACACACCGTCCCCCACCTCCTCCTCCCCACCGCCCATCGCCGGACACACGTTCGGCAGCTCCAACACCACCCAGGCCTTCCCTGCCAAACTCCACGCCTCGCCTCCGATCAATAGACCGCGTCCGAAGAGCGCAGAGCCGCCCCGGTCTCCTCTCCTCCAGCGGGTTCAGTCTGCCGAGAAACTCGGGCCGCCTGCCCCACCGTCATTCCCGTCATCCTCTTCTTCCATTTGCTCAGAGCGAAAGGGCGCTCTTGCTGTTTGCATGCGGAAGCACGGTCTAGATGTTGTGCATGCAGAATACCGCCGGGATTCGTTTCACTGCGAGCACGCCCTGCAGAGCCTGGTGGAGATCGAGGGCGAGAACACGCCCGCCAACCTGCCCTCTCCACCTGAACAAATGCCCACTCCGGCCAGCACAAACGCGATGGTTGTGACAAGCAAACTTGCGAAACAAGAGTCAACGGTGAGACGTGAGTTTGATTTAAAAGAGACTGAACTCAAAATGAACAGTGATACTGTGAACGCTAAAACAACACATTTAGACAAACCCAATGAGAAGAAGAAAGAGGTGATGGAGTCTGAGTGCGCTCAAAACACGTTCACTGTCAGTTCTGCAGGAAAAGATGCAGTAAAGGATGTTGGAAAGAGTCAGTCAATCAGTGCAGATGCGTCCGCTCTGAAATGTGGTCCCAAGACTCCAGACCGGACCCCTGTTTGTCTGACCTCGGGAGCACAGGAACTCAAACCTCATAGCCTTCAAACAGAATATCTCAAACCTCTGGAGAGAAGCAAAGATGCAGGAAATACCCCAATGATGGAGAAAACCTCTTCAACACAGACGACCACTCCAGAAAAAAGCAATTCAGTTAAAGGATCTCCAAACTCAGAATTGAACATCAACAAAGACGCATTTAAAATTTCAACACCACAGGTCTCAAACACGGGGTCTGCCTCATCCAAACCCATCGAACCCAAGATTCAAACTCCACCCAGAGGCCTTCAAGAGGAAAGGTGTCTGGAGACTCCCGCGTCTCCGACCGCCCGCTCACCCTGCACAAGCAAATCCCGAGTGGCTTCTCCAGGTGACAGGTCTAGCTTTGTGACGCAGCTCACCAGCGTGGCTAAAACCGTGCTTGGACCCATGAAACTGGGTTCTCAAGATGGCGGAAAATCCAAAGACGGCGGCTCCAAAGCCAGCGAGGACAAGCGTGCTGCCACGTTGGGCAAATCCGAAGGTTCGCCTGGCGGTCGCCGCGGGTTAACGGGAACATGGCCCGGCCCCGGATCCTCAAAAGCCGACAAGAAAAGCTCATCAAAGCATTGATAATGAGAACTCAAACCCAAAAGCAAACTGTTTAAAGACACCACAGCCATCAAACCAATGCAAAATACGAAAATACAAAAAAACTATTGTGCAGCAAGTATAAGGTGCTTCAAAACGACTGTTGTCAGATAGGTTTGTTTGTGCATATGGCTTATGAATCTATGCACCATCATATGTGGATGTAGAACAAACCTGTAAGTCTCTCCTGCATGTTACACGTGTATTGTGAATAGAAGAGTCTAAGAATAAGATATGAAAATTGATGACCTAATGCTAGTGAATACTGCAAATCATTCATTCAGGCCTTGACCTCTCATCATCATATCAGATTCAGAAATGAGAGGTACCCCAAGTGTTTACGTTAAATCTTCATCACGTATATCATTTAACTGCCAACAGTAGCACCAAACTGATGCTTGAGGTCACGATAACAATGCTATGGCGGCAGTTGAACCTCTTTTAAGAAAGTGTACAAAGCTTTTAATGTGTTTGGCACAGGCGCTCACACCTGCTGCTTTCATTCTATTTGCACTCAAGATGTCCGGCAAAAACGAACACGAATCCGATGTCATTGATGCACATCCCTGCTGTTATTGTGCACATTTGATCTCTCTTAGTCTTTTATTAAAATGTTTTATGTTCCCAGAAGTGGCTTTATCAGCTGATGTTACTAGAAGTTTTGACCAATAATCAAAACGCTGTATTCTGTATTGTTTTAATGGTGATTTAACACTGATTCTTATAAAGGAAAGATTGAAAAAAGATGTAGAGATGCTCGGGAGGGTGAACTCGCCTTCAAATGTTTGTCTTGAATTGAATGAAGATTTATATACTTACAAATGTGATTTAAAGAAGACTATTAGATCAACTCTGAGATGTTAGGGTTGATTGTTATGTCATGATGATAGATTATGTCAGTTAGTACACTGTGAATGATAGACCTGAATTCTTACAGATCTTATAGTATATGCAGACGAGTTTGTGAAGCGTAGGTGGTGTTTAGATGTTAGTTTGTGTTTTATTTAAATCCATTTTAATTCTCTTTTAATACTTAATGATCCAGTTATTTTAGGTTGATCTGTGAACATCTGATGGTTTGTCAAAAGGTCACATGTGGAGATGATGATGATGATGATGAAGAAGATGTATCTGTTTGCATGAATGATGGGTTTGTGGCATTTTCCGCGTTAGACCTTTTTAAATTCGTGCTTGAGTGTTTTTTTGCCAATAAAGGACTTTACACTTTACCCAAAGCAACATTGACCGCCCTGGAATTTTCGACACTAACCACCTAAAAAGTACCGTGTTTTTCCCACATGTCTTGTGATAATACCAAATTATTTGGACATGCACTGTAGTGTAAAGACCATAGTAGATATCAAACTACCATTATTTTACAATCTGATCCCATCATTGTAGTGTTTTGTAAGGGTGATTGTGTTTTTATATTTGGGTAGTGTGTATATGACCTTTGACCCCTTGATTTGTGCTGTGAAATGTGTGTGTGTAGGATAGACGATGTCAGGTTTTCCGTGTCCGTGTCTAGATTGTGGAGTGTTACGCAACGAGTTAAGCAATGTTAAAGATGCACTTTATTGGTTAACGTCTGTTGTTTACTTGAATGATTTTGTTTGTTTAAATTCATCAAGACGCTGCTCTGCATAAATCTTCCGTAAACTTGACACATGTTATTATCTGTTTTGTACGTTCATTTGTTATGTAATTGTTTATTTGTCGTTTTTTGTATGATTTCTCACCTCAGGCGATGTAATAATGACCAATGCAATTGAAATATGAATAAAGTGCAGAAATAATAATAAAGAAAGGCCAAAAATGATTCTGCGAGTGTTTTGTATTTGTGATTGAACTGACCAGTTTTTTCCTCCACAACATTCCACAACATGTAAATATCTTCTCCCTACTGTATTCACCATATGCAAAGGATCACAAATAGAGTAGAGAAGCTAATAAACATACACTAGCATTCCAAAGACCAGTGAATTTATTGTTTTTTATGTTAAATACTTTTATTTGGGCAATAATACAGTAAATATGATAATTTCTAGTCATTTCCCAGATGGCACAATCCATCTGGTTTACGTCTATTTGATGTCTGCATTTACATCTGCAATACGTCTGGGAGACGTCTGTAATACGTCTGCTAAAGATCTGGCAACATCTGCTGCGTAAAAACATCTGCTACACATCTTAGAAAGAGCAGCTTTACATCCATTCTAAATCATACACATCTTACAGACGTCTTCTAGAGGTCTATATGAGGTCTGACAGCAGACGTCTTCTAGAGGTCTATATGAGGTCTGACAGCAGACGTCTTCTAGAGGTCTAGGTCTGACAGCAGACGTCTTCTAGAGGTCTATATGAGGTCTGACAGCAGACGTCTTCTAGAGGTCTATATGAGGTCTGACAGCAGACGTCTTCTAGAGGTCTATATGAGGTCTGACAGCAGACGTCTTCTAGAGGTCTATATGAGGTCTGACAGCAGACGTCTTCTAGAGGTCTATATGAGGTCTGACAGCAGACGTCTTCTAGAGGTCTATATGAGGTCTGACAGCAGACGTCTTCTAGAGGTCTATATGAGGTCTGACAGCAGACGTCTCCGAGATGTATTGCAGATGTAAAAAATAGACGTCAGACAGATGTGTGTGTGCTATCAGGGTTGGCGCTTTACAAATTATTTTTAATACATCCTGCTTCTTGTTTTTTTAAATATGTTTAATTGTATTCTTTACATTTTTGCTGTAACTTAGAACTGGACGCTGATCTCAAACCTACATTCATTCCTTATCTTTTTCAGGTCGTTTATTGGCACGTGATGCCTTGTTTATGTTTTCTTATAAACATTACCGCCCCGATATAGTGACGTCATACCCCGCTGACGAATCAAAATGCAAAGAAACAACACTCAGCCAATCAGAGACAACCGAATCGCCACGCAGCCAATCAGAGAGCAGACGCTCGCTGCGTCGCGGAGCACAAACAGGAAGTGAAAGTAAGACGCGTCTTGGCGTGTTTGAACCGCGGAGAGTTTGCTACAGAAATCCTCCAACAGTAACAATGTCGTGATAGTAAAACAACATGTAAAGTAAGTGTTTATCACATCTTATAAACATACCTCTTTCTATTTTAAAGTTTGTTGGTGTAAATATACTAAACAAACTTGATATTTACGACCGTAACTGTAGCATAGCAACTTACTACAGTAAAAGCCCAGTAATGCCATGTGAGGGGTTTTAGCATGTCCTTTAAATACCCCCGTTTATAAATCGGGTACTTGTTTTGTATGGTAGTGTCAGATGCGCTCCTCTCTGTGTGTATTATATTAACATTATATCACTATGCCTGTCATTCTCTGGACATTTTCACTTTATATGAGCAATGATTCATTTGTTGTTTGAGTTATAAATGCTGCTTTTAAACTTCCTTTAGTCACATGAGCATCTTGTGTCACAGCATTCCTCTTTCAGTTGACTGTATTTGACTACGATACTCACTATGTTTGTCTTCCCTATTTGCAAGTACTCGCCCCATCTCTGATTGGTCAGCTGGGATTCAGATTCTCTGGATGTCATGGCAACAGCCTCCAGCGGGTCATGGATGTGAGTGAGGAGGAGTGTAACAGCGATGTGGACCCCACAGATGATCTCGCGTCCTTTGAGCTGGTCGACCTGCCCAAACCGGCACTGCCGGATCTCAGCGACGATGTCAGCGGACACGTCCAGGAGTCGAAGGAGAAAACCAAACTCAAAACCAAACTGGTTTCAGCGTGGAATAATGTCAAATATGGAGGTATGTTGAGTTGTGTTTTCTTGCCAACAGAACTGTCAAGACAAGTGAGCGTTTGTAACAAGCCAGTGGTTATAACGTTCTCTTTCTGAAAACCGTGTGATCATATTCCGATGTCTTTCTTGGATTCTGCAGGCTGGTCTTTAAAGACCAAACCCCGTCTGAGTAAGAGCAGTCCTCTGTATCTGCTGGGTCAGTCCTATCAGCTCGGTTACAGCGGTACGCAGTGCATAAAACACCACAAACCTCTCGCGTGTTTTTCTGGAGTACTTGATTTTCATGTTGTACGGTTTAGAGAAGTGTAGATTTCTTTGTTTCCATTCTAATTTCAGTCTTATGAATGTCTTACTACTTTTCTCAGGAGAGCGAGAGAGTTCCAGACAGGCTTTTTCCTCCCTGGTGTGGTTGACCTATCGGAAGGGTTTTGCACCCCTCATAGGCTCCGCCCTCACCTCGGATGCGGGCTGGGGCTGTATGCTTCGCAGCGCACAGATGCTGTTAGCTCAGGGATTGGTGCTACACATGATGCCTGCAGGTGCACACACACATGGGAAACATGACTACTGTTGAGCAATTTAACATAGCGAGCGACATCAACTGTTGTTTCAACACACTGTTCTCTCATCAGGTTGGACGTGGCCTGCCACACATCGTCGCACCAAGGATGATTTGGAGGTCGTGGATCCTCGTGTCCTGGATGATTCTCCTAGGGAGAGTTACCGTGACTCGGGGAAACCTCGCAGGCGTAGTTTGGACGTGATGTTAGACAGCGAGAGCCGTGAGGAGAGAGATCACAGGAGGCTGGTGACCTGGTTTGGGGATCTGCCGTCCGCCCCGTTCGGTCTACACCGGCTGGTGGAGTTAGGAAGGGCCTCTGGGAAACAGGCCGGGGACTGGTACGGCCCGTCCATCGCGGCTCACATGCTGCAGTATGTTTCTTTCTTTTATTGGTCTAACGTTAATCGGGATGACAAAGAAACGCTGTTCCGCTGTCATGCGATGGTGTATGTGTGTTTCAGGAAGGCTGTTAAAGCGTTCGATGTGTTGAAACTGGTGGTGTATGTAGCTCAGGACTGCACGGGTGAGTCTTTGGCAACACCACTGGCAGTCGTCATCACACGTGTGAGAGAGTTTATTATTTTGTGTTGACAAAAAAGATTGTTGGGATAAAAAGAAACAGAACCTGAGTCAATCTGAAAACTGGTATTTGATGCATCGTGAACGTAGTCTTACAGGGCCAGTTCTACCCAAAACTGTGTGTGTGTGTAGTGTATGTTGGAGATGTGTTGGATCTGTGCGGGTCGTCTCGTGTGGATCTGTCAGTGGGATGCAGGTGGAAGTCTCTCGTTCTTCTGGTGCCGGTGCGGCTCGGTGGAGATGTGTTGAACCCAGCTTACATTCAGTGTGTCAAGGTGTTTCACACAAACACACACACAGACTCAAATCTCAGCTCATGCGGAGGAACATCTGTTTAACTCTCATCGTGTTTGTAGAGATTGCTGATGCTCAGGTGCTGTATCGGGATCATTGGAGGGAAACCCAAACACTCGTTATATTTCGTGGGTTTCCAAAGTGAGTCACATACATACCCTGTACGTGTGTGTGTGTGTGTGAATCTCTCATCATATGTGTCATCATGTGTGTGTCAAGCAGATGATCAGCTGATCTATTTGGATCCTCATTACTGTCAAACTGCTGTCGACATCAAACAAGACAACTTCCCTTTAGAGGTGAGTTGATGTTTAAAGGGACCGTTCACATTCAAATCCATATTATCACTCCCTCTCATATTGTTACAAACGTCACTTTCTTCTCCATAATGCTCCAATCTCATTCACAATTCCACACATTTTTGAAACCAATGAGAATATTTAGTGTCATTGACCAGGCTAGATGTGTCTATTGAAATACACATGAGGTTTTGAATAAAGCACGTCATTTAGATACAGGATGATTTCTGGAAACGCTCTCTCTCTGTCTTTACACAGTCGTTTCACTGTCATACAGTGAGGAAAATGCCATTTAATCGGATGGACCCCAGCTGTACTCTGGGCTTCTACGCCAGGAGCAGAGAAGATTTTCACAGGTTGTGCTCGGATGTCAAAATGGTGAGATTTAAATGTTTTCATCTGTTTTGAAAGCCCTGTATGTTTTATTGCATCTGTTGTAAGTCTTGGTTGGATCTTCAATTCCAAATGATTTATTTGTGATACGTATAATGATTGAAAATGATGAGATGCTAACGTGGTAATGAACATGAACGATAAAAAGATGTTGGGTGGTTTTGAGCGATGATGGTAAAAGATTGTTTGTTTGGTAGTGTAAAGATAATTGAGGTGAAATACTCTCCATAAGTCTCTTTCACTCTCTTTGATGGTCAGGCTCTGACATCATCAGCGGAGAAGTATCCCATCTTCACGTTCGTGGACGGTCGTGCTGAGGTGGAGAGGGAGTATACCTCTGATTCAATCACTCACGTAAAGACCAAAGACAAATTGAGCCGGAAACAGAAGAAAAGCTGCACAGAGGAGTTTGTACTCTTGTGATACAGACTTTATTTATTTACAGATGTTACTTATTTACTTGGCACATTTGTGTGTCCGTGACAGACTTCTGTAGGTTTATTGCTCATAAAACACATGAAGTTTACTGGTGTAAACTCATATATAGTCATATATAGTAGCAGGTGGTTAAGGAGATTAGTGTGGATGTGTTTAGTGTGGTGATAATGACATGAGACGGGTTCTGAGGGATGCGCATCTAGTGTTTACAAATGAAAACATTTCAACTCAGTCCTGCGATTTCTGTTTCAAAGTATACACTTATAGGTTTTAATTAAAAGGTTTCAGTAAGATGAATGTGTTTTTCAATATTTTCATATACATTTGCATGATATGATAAACTAGCAATAAAGAAGCCCCGAACCTAACAAAGATACTACAAAACGTATGAATGAGATTGTACAAATTCGTAATAGATAACTAAATGACATGGCCTATTTACAAAAGTTATGAGTTGCCATTAAATGTGTTGTTTATATTGTTTATATTGAACAACTTATGACAACCACGTCACAGTTTATGTGGAGGAGAGAGAGAGAATGTGAAGTGTTCTGATTAATATTCTATCATCCACACTACTTCAAAATGCTCCTAAAAATATCTGATGGATAATACACGTCTGTAGACTGAATTACACCTATAGCACGCACACATCTGGGAGACGTATTTTTGGATTGTCTGCTCATCTGCAATACGTCTCTGAGACTATTCCTGTCAGATGTCATATAGACATTTAAAAGATGTTAGTACGATGATTATGATTTGTACTGTATGTAAAACTGACGTTTATCAGGTGTTTTAACAAAGCTCATGAACAGAACCACATCCAATTCTCTCATTCCAAACACTGACACTGATCACTGTTGTTCTGATGACTGGACAGAAACACACAGGTAAACGCAACACTTATATAGTATATTATGCTGTAAGGATTGATCACCCAAAAATCTAAATTCTGTTTCGTTTGTTCCCCTTCTTGTAGTAAATCTGTATGTGACACATATTCTGTGAAATGTCTCGGTTTTAAAGACTCAGTGACAACTCGGTCTAGTTTTGTGTCCATAACATGGAAGTAATTGAAGTTAAGTGTTGTTGGATTGTCAACATTCTTCAAAATATCTTCTTTTGTGTTCTAAAGGAAGAACCTCACACAGGTTTGCCATGACATGAGGGTGGATAAATGATGAAATAATTCCCATTTTGGGTGAACTATCCCTTTCCTGTTTTTGTCTTATATTTGAATTTCTCTTTGCTATATCAGTGCTGACTATAATTGTATTTCCACCAGGACCGGCGCCACCTATAGGCAGAGCAGGCAGTTGCCTGGGGCCTCGGGCTTGGAAGTGGGGCCTCGTAACTTGTCCCCAACTTTGACGCACATCACTAGGGTTGCCGACTTTGAAATACAGGACACAATTTGATCTGTGCAGCAGTGCTAATTAGCATATGCATGACGTCATTTACTGTACAGTATTTGAATATTTTAACAACTAAATGCACAATAAAGGCGTTCTCATTTACAACTGTTTTCAGAAACATAAAATAGTAGGCTACACGTCCGTCTGGGTTACAAACTATGTGCATATGTACAGACCATCTACATTCATGTTGCTATGTATGCAGTTTTCTGTGAAAAACGTGCATGTATGCTTGCGTGAGAGTGTTTGTGACGAGGAGGTCTGAGGGTGATCAGTAATGACCATATTAAAATTAAACATGAACACTTGAACATTGTTCGTGTTTGTGTGTTGAGTCTTGTTGTTAAAGACCCAAAGTCTTGTAGCCATGACTAAGCTCACCTTACAGCACCAAACAACTTGCATGAAATAAATCTAAACAGACACAAATAACATTATTTAACTTTGATTAGTTTAACTACAAATCAGGCACAAAAACAAGTTTACCTCAAAGGTTTCTTCCCTCTAACATCTGCTGTGTCTGCCACAGGGCTCTACTTTATTACGTGTGGAATAAGGACTAAAGTAAGCGTGTGTGAAGTGAATCAGGTGATTTGTAACTAGGTCCTGATTGAAGAGATTGAAAGTATTACAACCATCCCCGGTCTCCCCTATAACGCCTTTTGGTTGTTAATGTTAATGTTATATTTGCTTTACAAAAATTTACAACATGTTTAATTGTACATGAAAGTGGGTGGTATTCTGTCCCATAGGCTCAGGGCCAGCCCGCGGCATAGGAGGTTGCCTGGGGAGCAAAATGACCGGAAGGGTGCCAGACGACATATGAACAGCTTTTTGCATCATGAAGCGATCATAATTAATCATCTTAATGCATGAAATATGCACGTGTAATGGAAACAAGAGTGTGTGATTTATGCAGGTAAACTTCATTTGAAAAATCAAAAGATGCTCCTTCAATTTATGGTAGTGCCTGTGGCCCTCGTTGTTATGGTGCCTGCTTACCATGCTGAACTGCTCCTGGATTGAAGCTTGAATCCCGCTCGGTACGACTTGCCTATTTTACTGATAACACTGACACTGCGTTCTGTTTTTGGCTGCTTTCAACCAGGTGAACTGCAAAGTATGTTTACTGGCACTTGGCATTTATTTAAGAAAATCCAAAACAACACATTCACTTTTATTTGTGTCTCTACGGCATTTGCTCAGAGTTTGACAAAATGTTTTAAAAAGCTTTCTTATTAAAAATAAGAAAGACTTACATTAATAAGTGTTTCTTATTACTTATTAAGTATACTATGCCTGTTGACTTTTCCCAGATGTGGCAGATTAGTTTAGTTATTTATTTGTATAGCTAGTTCTTTGCACTTAGCAATCACAGCAAAACGTGGAGAGCACTATTCTATTCGGTGAGTGGACAGAGGCAAATAGCGAATTAACACAAAAAGAATGGTTGGATAAGTCTGGACTTGCAAGACTAAATTATGGTCCTGACATACAATTATCATCTAACCCAATTACTGTATAAGTAGACCTGTTAAATTGACTGATTTATATTCTATTGTTTTAATAAAAATATTTTCAGTTTCGGTGGGTTATTGGCATGCTAGACGAATAACTGTTTGTTCATGCATTGCTAGTGTTGATAGGTAGACGTTTGTTCGCTACGCAGAATAATTCCCATTTGTCTGTCATACTCAGTTCCTCTGCGCAGAGAAGATGAAACACCTGAACCTTATACGTCAGTGATTAAACTAAGTTTGTGATTGGCCATGGACATTACAATTGACCAAACGAGCAATATGGGATCTCATAAAGCAGCACAGTAGACTGTTTGTGCACTAGCAGCGTATCTTTGTGCACACAATGGCGTTTTGCAAAAGCAGAGGAAATGAATTTGTTATTCTACTTGTGTTTACGGTCAGTACACTCAGTACTTTAATACACTGCAGAAGTTTATCTTGGACACAAATGACTAGTGATGAAGGGGAAACGTTATCTGATATGTCAGATCAAGAGACACTTTATGACCAGTTTGTTGATTTTGACAACCCCATTGATGACGACACCTTCTTTGGTATGTAATGCACTTGTGTGTCATTGTTGTGTATGTGGATTAAAAATGATTTAAATGTTGGTTCGAATCGCTTTCATTGTATTGCAGATGAAGCTAGCGATGAAGGGGATAAAACGTTTTCTGATATGTCAGATCAAGAGAGACTTGATGACCAGTTTGTTGATTTTGACAACCCCATTGATGACGACACCTTCTTTGGTATGTAATGCACTTGTGCATCATTGCAGTGTATGTGGATTAAAAAATTATTTAAATGTTGGTTTGAATCGCTTTCATTGTATTGCAGATGAAGCTAGTGATGAAGGGGATAAAACGTTTTCTGATATGTCAGATCAAGAGAGGCTTGATGACCAGTTTGCTGATTTTGGAAACATTGATGACGACACCTTCTTTGGTATGTAATATACTTGTCATTGTTGTGTATATG
This sequence comes from Barbatula barbatula, assembly GCF_947034865.1. NCBI lineage: Eukaryota > Metazoa > Chordata > Actinopteri > Cypriniformes > Nemacheilidae > Barbatula > Barbatula barbatula. Next base: position 2,309,410 of record NC_136769.1, read on the forward strand.
TAATTGAAATGCCGGTTACGAATCGCTTGCATTTGTATTGCAGATGAAGCTAGTGATGAAGGGGATAAAACGTTTTCTGATATGTCCGATCAAGAGACACTTTATGACCAGTTTGCTGATTTTGACAACCCCATTGATGACGACACCTTTGGTATGTGATGCACTTGTGCATCATTGTAGTTTGTGGCATAATGGATTTAAAGTCCCTGTTAACTGGAAGTTGCAGTGGTTTAGTATTTTGATGCATTTCAGAGGGAAATGGAATTGTGACCTACACTGATAAACTAATAACAATAAATGCTGCAACATTTCATGAGAAATTTACATCGACATTTAAAGTCTTAGTGAAACTAAATGACAGTTATGAATCTCTTGCATTGTATTGCAGATGAAGCTAGCGATGACGGGGATAAAACGTTTTCTGATATGTCAGATCAAGAGTCACTTGATGACCAGTTTGCTGATTTTGGAAACATCATTGACAGCGTCTCTTGTATGTAATGCTCTTGTACATTGTGTTTGTGGATTCATATACACTGTTACCAATCACTTGCATTGTATTTCAGATCTGCCGAGAAGCGCTGTAATGCAAAAACCATTTGAAGCCCCATCTGAAGTACCCTGGGATGAAATGTCTCCAAAGCTGAAGTGTGATAAAGATTTTATGAATTTGCAACTCTTTGGTTCTGGTGTGGACCAAGTTGAGCTTTGTCCAGGTAAGTTGGGAATTCCTGTTTGTCTTTAACTTCCATGACCTTCACTGGCAAAATTGGCAATTGTTTGCTGTAATGTTTTTATTTCCTGTGTCAGTTGGGCTCAATGGATACTTGATAGGATGCTCAAATATCCTATAAAATCGAACTGTTGCTTCTAGTTCTATGGAATTGGCCATGTTTCCACTGTAGCACTAAATGGGCAAACTGCTCTCCAGAGTGTGTAGATCCTTCGGCAAAAGTGAAAACACAATGACATCTTTGGTCCTTTACCACATAGTGCTTTGAAAGGGAGGGGCTGCGGTGAGCCATTAGTTGCAATTTGAAACCTCACCGCTAGATGCTGCTAAATTTCACTGGACCCTTAATGAAAAGTGTAATGAGATTTGCGGCATTGAATCACCTTTGGACTTATTTCTCACAGATAGTTCTGCACCGGTTCCTCTTGGCCATTTGCCACCTAACTGTGGACACACTTCACACACTCATGGAGGTCTTGTTTATGCTACACCCTATAATGGATGTGGTGTTACACAAAAGGTACTTATGGTTAATTTGCTCTTGTGTAAGGTTAAAAGCTATAAAGCCAACTTGTGTGTTTGTGTTTTTCAGGGAGGGAAGTATGTCATGCAGATGCAATGGCAGGGAATCCCTGTTTTCCTCTCTTGTCCCATGTCCTAGTCTGTTGTGAATGTGACCATGTCTGGATATCGGCCTCCTTGATTTCAACCAGACACAACTCTTACACCAGCTTCTACAACACCAACCCAATAGCCACATCATCCTTTCTGTCCTTAACATATCTTTCCACCTCTCTCTGTTGATGTCTGAAATAAAATCAAATGTAAGGAATGATATTTTTGTTTTTAAATTTGAAAAGCTTGGTTAAATGGGTTTTTATTTATGCTAAAGCTTAAATCTTTTACATTTAATAATTTAGCAGACGCTTTTATCCAAAGCGACTAACAGATGAGGAAACATTGCAAGCAATTATAACAACATAGGCAACAAAATACATAAGTGCATCAAACTAGTCCATTAAAGCCTAGCAAGTATATAAAGGGATATCACAGCACAGACGACGGTCTCGTATCACGGAGGAGATTGTGGAGCATATAAAAGGACGAACGATCGGACCGTCTGTGAGAGAGGACCAGGGGCCTCATTTATAAAACTGTGCGTAGGAACCTTACTAAAAGTGTACGTACGCACAAAAGCCAAAAATGCCGTACACCTGCACACAATTTTCACTTTATAAATCACAGCCTACCTGATAATTTGCGCACGCAAAAAAAAATCATTTACCGCCCTTTCTCCACCCACATTCAACCATATAGACAATGCAAATTACCACATTAGCCATGCATATATTAAAGGAGCAAGGAAATTTATTTTTTAAAAACAAAATCATGGCAGCAATGGAGGGCAAGAAGCGAAAGTTCTCTGAGGCAGAAATAGAGGTTCTTGTGAGTGAGGTGGATGAAAGGTAGGCTATTTTGTTTGGTGGCCACAGCAGTGGAATTACCAATAAAAGAGTTTAGAGTGGCAACATCACTGCTGCGATAAACGCAGTTGCTTCGGCAAACAGGACGGTTCCAGATGTAAAAAAGTGGTCCGATCTTAAGGTGGGAGCAAAGAAACGGCTTGCCTCTCACCGACAGAGTGTGTGTGCGACTGGTGAGGGCAAAGGTGCCCCCGATTTGTCCCCAATGGAGACCCGAATGGCCTCGATTCTCGGCCAAACCAGTGTGTGTGGCATTGTGTCTGAAAGGGAGGGAGACACAGATGTGCTGGATACAGGGGAACCAGGTAAAGAACTTTATTGCTTGTGTGCTCAAACAAAATAAATTACACAATTGGTTTAGTCCTTATTCTTGTGTGACGAAACTCCCAGCGCAGAGTCTGCAGGGGCTATGGAGTTTCCCGAGGTCCCCAGCACAAGTGCGTCCCGACCATATGGCACGGCTGGAAGTGGCCGGGTGCTGACTGAGGCTGTTCTGCAGACACAGAGACACCATTAATGCAATTACTGTAATCGCAGATGAGCTTATGCAAATAAGGGTTGTGCTGGGTGACATAGCATCTACATTAAAAGATCTTGTTAAAAAATGAACCTTTGCACTGTTGTTCTTCACAAATGGCGCATTACTTCCTGACGGAGCTTTGCTCCCTGATGATGTCCTTCTTGTTGGGGAGGGGGGTGTGGGTCAGGCTCTTCATGCTGTTGTTGTGGTAGGTCGGGAGGAACAGGGATACCATTCATCAGTGCAATGTTGTGTAAAATAGCGCACACCATGATGATGTTGTGGAATTTTCTTATTCCTTAATCAAGGTGAGTCAATTTTGACAAACGCAACATACAGAGACATCAGGTACTTTGCAAAGTATTTTATTGTCGTCTAATCTGCATCATAAGCAATGAGCTTGGTGCAGAGCAAAGGCGCTCTTTCCTCCTGCACCCAGAGTATATATATGATTACGTGAAACCCCCTCCCTTTGCCCCCTAGCCAGAATCCCGAGCTGGTTTACAAGAAGTGATGCCCGTTATTCCAAACAGAACATCTTGGCCTCTGCTCGAGGGCAAAGGCAGAGTGGTATGACGTGTATAGAGAAAAACATGATAACAAAGAAAAGAAAACATAGATAAAAACTTCGTAAACATATAGATAGACACATCAAGAAGCTAGACTAGAAAATTTCCATTACATTCCCCCCTTTTATCATATATGATAACCAAAATCTTTATACTTTGACCCGTAAGATGAGCAACGCCCTTTCTCTTACAGGTTTCATTCTTCTATCTAAACAGTTCTTAAAATCCCACTAGAATTGGTAACACCACCCGCTTCAGCCTTCGTCACTTTCCATATTCTTACTCTCATTTGTGGAATTGCTCTCGTTCCCTCATAACTAAAATTTTTCTGAGTTAGAGCTAGTCTAAAACTTTCTCCTTTGCCTTTTTATTTGGCCGTCCCAGGGGACATAATGGCCCACATTTGAAAATGTTGTTGCCTTTTTCATCACATCACCTGAGGTACACATACCTCTACACAAATACATATTTGTTCCCCAGTACCTAGCAGAATTAGGGTAACACTGTCCCTCCCCATACCATTTCATTAAACTTGGAATATAGTGTTGCACAGAAACAAAATTCTATAATCTCTAATTTCTCGGGGTTCGATGCGTCCCCGACTCGAACAGTTGATTCCCTTTGCGAGCACCAGCAGTGTCGTTCCTCCTGTCGCTTGCACGACCATTGCGAAGAGCCATTGTGGATGCCATTTTGATGGCCTACGGTTGGAGTTGCCACTCCTTGGACACCTTTTTGCAGTGGGAGGCATGTCTTTCCTACGACTTCCTGGAAGCTGTGTAATGATTTGTCAGCTCCATTTGCTCCTGCTCTTTTGACCTGCACAAATATTTTGAGAGCAAAAACACAAAAACACATTGCCTTGCAACATCCCCCCTTTTGACGCGTGGTCTAGGCCATGCGTCAAATTCGCAAAAGCAGGGAAAGTATGTTTTGGCAAACAGGTGAGGCCACTTGGGCCTCCCCAAACATTGTCTGTGTATTTACATGAGCACTCCTTCCAAAGTGCACGCTCAGCTGGTTCTGCAAAATGTTTGCATCTCTGCAAGAGAAAGAGTTTTGTTAGTGATTTCTGGAGACAATCTATCTGTCTCTGATGTTGCTTGCTTTGCTGCAAGGTCAGCTCGTCGGCTTCCTGAAAAAATTGTTTCAGATACAAAAGTGTGTGTGTCACAGTCACACACAACAATGGCAATTGGGAGAATAATGGCAGATAGCATATCAGCAACCTGTGTGTGATAAAGAATGTTTTTACCATCAGCTTTTAAAAAGTTTCTGTGTTTCCACAGTGTGCCAAAATCATGAGTTACACCAAATGCATATCTACTATCTGTGTGAATGTCTACATTTTTATTCTTTGCTAATTTGCATGCGCGTGTGAGTGCAATGAGCTCTGCTGTCTGAGCAGAGAAATGGTCCCTAAAAATTATATCAATTGCATTCTTTGCTTTTGGACTTGCGATGTCTGTAATTGCAGACACGCTTTGCGGACAGCTGTCTGCCGCGGTCAGTAATTTCGTGACCCAAAAATGAACAAATCCTTTTGCCAGCTGGACTTTGGAGACATTTACTTTGTGTTCTTTTCTCTTATCTTTTAAACTGGAAACAAAGGCCTGCGCACCGGTAAATTTGGGCATGGCACAACTATGCCTTTATTCTTTAATCTTTTTAAACTCATTAAATATTGGCCTTATCTCATTGAGGGCTTCTGGTTTGAGGCTTCTGTTTTTTGGGGGTATTGCTGTTTGCGTGGATGAAAATTACCCTTGGGCGTTATCACAGCAGGCTCACAGTTCCTAATCAACCCAACATAATATTTTCCTGTTACCCACATGTGTACGGGCACCTTCCCAAAATTTCTGGTATGTCAACATGCATCATTAAACTATTTGTGTGTGAAAACACTTCAAGTCCCCTTGTTGCTGACAGACAGGCATGATTCTCACGATGGGCATGGAACAAATTTGAATATTGCACGTCGTCCCTTTTAACCCATTCTATGGCGTGCGCATATTTGTCAGCAAAACACCCACAGCTCCCCACACCATTGTAATCAACGTCATGAGGCTCTGTGAGGCAATACATTCTACATCATATTTACGTAATTCAATATTACATCGTACAGCTGTACGAGCGCTGCACTCGGGTCGTGTTGGTATCATGCTCAATCTGTCATCATACACATTATGACTCTGCCCAGCAAATGAATCGGGCAGCAGTCAGACATGAGAAACCTGTGTTGAAATTTGACACTCCCCAACTCACATTGCACCCTTTTGACATAAATTATTTTACATTAGAGCCACTATCATTTAGGGAAAACACAGCTAGTTTAGACTCTGGCAACTTTAAACACTTCTTGTGAATCACAGTAGGCTATTTGTTGCCCCTGAATCTATCAAAAATTCAAGCAGTTTGTTGCACACAAGCATTGTGCATTTTAGCAAAGTTCAGAAAGCGGTTTCATTCATCATGGAATGTGAGCTAAGCAGATCTTCATTACATACAGTAGGAAAAAGCATTTCTTCATTGCATATGCTAAGGGAAATCATACTCACCACCCTTGGAATGATGCCTCACCTCCTCACTTCCATCTACCTTTTCTTTGACCTCAGTGGTCTCAGAGGCTCCGGACAATCATTTCGCCAGTGCCCCGTCTTTCCACAATTGAAACACTTCTCTGGATCATAATTACTAGAGGGTTTAAAACCTCCTCTCCCTCGCCATCTTCCTATTCTTCCGTGTTCTCCTCCGATATTCATTAGAGCCATGTGGAGTTCTTTATCTTGTGTGTTTTTCTTCTGAAGCTCTTTCTTGTCTGTTTGTCTTTCGGCGTGTACAGCGTGACGGACAATCTCACTCATTCTCGCACGATCTGGCTCGATGCATGATTTTTCCACTTCTCGTCTCAGCTCTTCTCTGAGGTTCCGCAGAAAAGCGGATCTGAGATGTCCTTGGAACGGACCAATGTCTAGTCCATCTGCATCAGGTTGAAGTCCAGAATGTTCTTTAAATACTTCCTCCACAGGCCATTTACCCTGTAACTTTCTCAGGTCAGATGGTTTCAGTTTGACTTTCAACAGTCTCTCTAATTCTTTCATTGAGGGTGAGAATTCTTTGCAAAAGGTCAAAAGTTCTTTGTCTGTCGGTGCTGGACGCTCTTTCCTGCTTTTGACGCACCGCGGGCTGTGGCATGTGTGGCACTGGTGCTGGTGGGGGCACTGGAGCTGCCTCGATCGGGTTCAGATGTCGGTGAGGAGGGACACAATCATCCTCCGGTTGGTGTTTGTAACACGTCATAGATGGGGGTAAAGGAGACAGAGGGGTTAAATCATTATATTCAGCAAAACAGGGTACAATGGAGCATGCGGCGGTGGGGGTGTATGACACGGCGGTGGAAGTTCTTCCAAAGCCTTTTCTTTAAAAACATAGTCACGTCTATTTGCTTCCCTCTCCCATAACTCTAAACATTTACACGCTTCATCATATTTTTCTCTTTCTTTTTTGGACATTTTAAATATGTCTTTTTTTCCCATGTGTTCTCTTATTTTCTCTAATTTTGTGGTACTAAATGTACCGTCTTCTGGAAAGTTAGCTTTTTCTATTAAATAGGGTACACCTTGTAAACTTCCCGTTCCCCACCTTTTCCTCATTTCTCTGTATGTTGGTTTATCCATATTCATATGGGACCTTCCCTGCCCCATTTTTAGTTCAGAGTAGTCACTTCTCTTTTCAGACTCTTTAAAATCTATCTCGATTTAGAGTAGTCACTTCTCTTTAACCAGACTGTTTAGCGCTAAGTAGTCTCCCCTTTCTTCAGACTGTTCAGAATATTTTCAACTCACCGTTTTTCACTTTTGTGCCTTGCACTGAGTTCTTTTGGGATCACGTCAGCTTGGAGTCCGGAGTAGAGTTCTCTCATCCCTGTATGGGGTTAGAGCTGGATTTGCTATGTCCAGGATGATCAATCAACTCTAGTCCGTTCTCCGTCAGCCTTGTGATCCCATACCTCGTCGCCAAATTGTTGTGGAATTTTATTATTCCTTAATCAAGGTGAGTCAATTTTGACAAACGCAACATACAGAGACATCAGGTACTTTGCAAAGTATTTTATTGTCGTTTAATCTGCATCATAAGCAATGAGCTTGGTGCAGAGCAAAGGCACTCTTTCCTCCTGCACCCAGAGTATATATATGATTACGTGAAACCCCCTCCCTTTGCCCCCTAGCAAGAATCCCGAGCTGGTTTACGAGAAGTGATGCCCGTTATTCCAAACAGAACATCTTGGCCTCTGCTCGAGGGCAAAGGCAGAGTGGTATGACGTGTATAGAGAAAAACATGATAATATAGAAAAGAAAACATAGATAAAAACTTCGTAAACATATAGATAGACACATCAAGAAGCTAGACTAGAAAATTTCCATTACAATGATCTCTGGCATACTTTTTTGTGTTGATATAGAAGTCTACCACCCGAAGCATCAAGGCAACGCCATCTACACTTGAGGAGGCCAATGGCTCTCTCAACTACTGAGCGCGCACGAGCGTGGGTATCATTAAAGCGCACTTCTTCTGTGCTCTGAGGGTTTGAGAAAGGGGTGAGTAGCCAGCGCCTGAGCGGGTAACCGCTGTCACCTGTAAAGTATAACAGATTATTTGTACAACAGGCTTTAACCGTTATGTAAAAAACAATTATATGCATTTACTTACCCAGAAGCCAGCCATCGCGAATGGCACCTGCCGTAAGTCGATTCCCTACACTGCTGTGCGCTAGAATAAAAGAGTCATGTGTAGAACCAGGCCTATCTGTCTATCAAACTTTAACCTACTTTAAACATCAAACTACTTTAAACTTCTTCAAACTCTCTGGTCCGGCTTTCTCAAGCCAACTTAAAGTTTTTCTCAACAAACTTTTTTTTCTAGTTTGTATTTTTTGTTGTAACCGGGACCTATGAGCAACTATTATTGTAAATATTGAAATATGTCAAACTTAATTTTGCCATTTTGCAAAGGGTTAATTCCCTTTATCCGCAGTCAGTTCCTCAACTCACCATCAGTGTCGCCAAACTGCTTTGTCTTCAAAATGTGCGTTCGCATGGGTCAGAGTTTGCGTGGAGGTGCGCATATTTTCACGTCAAGTTTTTCTTTATAAATCCCACCTTTTGCGCAGGAACTGGCGTACGAATGTTTTCAGCCCCGTTTTGTGCGTACGCAAGCTTTATAAATGAGGCCCCAGGCCTGGATTTTATGGTGTGGTATTTACGTTTGAGTTATTTATTAATTAAAAGTTTGTTTATGTTCGCCGGTTCCCGTCTCCTTCCTTCCCTTTTAATGGAACTTTGTTACACGTATGTTCATTGACTTTAAAACAATGTTCATGTATAAAAATAGATGTTAATGTTAATAGATAAACACCACAGTCTTTAGGCACATTTTTCATTGTGTTCTGCGTCTGTGTTGCTTGGCAGCCGCACCTGTTTCTGAGGAACTACTTTGTTTGGCGGAAAAATATATTTCTATTAAAATAATTACATAATATTTGTTGTGTTTTATTTCATGAAACTTTGCTATGCATATGGATTAACCGTTTTCGCTTCGTGCCTAACAACGCCCCTTAGCTGTTTAAAATGCACTGTAACCCACGGCTTCTTGGGGCTTATTGCTTTAATATCCTTACCAGGATAAAACAGATGTCATGTATAAACATTCAAAAATCATCAAACTATTTAAAAAAAGAGAAGAAATAAAGAAAACTCAAACCAAGCAACGCTCGTGCTAGACTTTAGCTACGCAGAATAATTCCCATTTGTCTGTCATACTCAGTTCCTCTGCGCAGAGTCTCACATGAAGATGAAACACCTGAACCTTATACGTCAGTGATTAAACTAAGTTTGTGATTGGCCATGGACATTACAATTGACCAAACGAGCAATATGGGATCTCATAAAGCAGCACAGTAGACTGTTTGTGCACTAGCAGCGTATCTTTGTGCACACAATGGCGTTTTGCAAAAGCAGAGGAAATGAATTTGTTATTCTACTTGTGTTTACGGTCAGTACACTCAGTACTTTAATACACTGCAGAAGTTTGTCTTGGACACAAACGACTAGTGATGAAGGGGAAACGTTATCTGATATGTCAGATCAAGAGACACTTTATGACCAGTTTGCTGATTTTGACAACCCCATTGATGACGACACCTTCTTTGGTATGTCATGAACTTGTGCATCATTGCAGTGTATGTGGATTAAAAAAGGATTTAAATGATGCGTCGAATCGCTTTCATTGTATTGCAGATGAAGCTAGTGATGAAGGGGATAAAACGTTCTCTGATATGTCAGATCAAGAGAGACTTGATGACCAGTTTGCTGATTTTGACAACCCCATTGATGACGACACCTTCTTTGGTATGTAATGCACTTGTGCATCATTGTAGTTTGTGGCATAAAGGATGTAAAGTCCCTGTGAACTGGAAGTTGCAGTTGTTCAGTATTTTGATGCATTTCAGAGGGAAATGGAATTGTGACCTACACTGATAAACTAATAACATTAAACGCTGCAACATTTCATGAGAAATTTACATCGACATTTAAAGTCCTAGTGAAACTAAATGAGTTATGAATCTCTTGCATTGTATTGCAGATGAAGCTAGCGATGAAGGGGATAAAACGTTCTCTGATATGTCAGATCAAGAGACACTTGATGACCAGTTTGCTGATTTTGGAAACCTTGATGACGACACCTTCTTTGGTATGTAATATACTTGTCATTGTTGTGTGTATGGAATTGAAATGCCCGCTACGAATCGCTTTCATTGTATTGCAGATGAAGCTAGTGATGAAGGGGATAAAACGTTCTCTATTTCAGACCAAGAGACCCTTGATGACCAGTTTGCTGATTTTGACAGCCCCATTGATGACGACACCTTCTTTGGTATGTAATGGACTTGTGCATCATTGTAGTTTGTGGCATAATGGATTTAAAGTCCCTGTGAACTGGAAGTTGCAGTTGTTCAGTATTTTGATGCATTTCAGAGGGAAATGGAATTGTGATCTACACTGATAAACTAATAACATTAAACGCTGCAACATTTCATGAGAAATTTACATCGACATTTAAAGTCTTAGTGAAACTAAATGAGTTATGAATCTCTTGCATTGTATTGCAGATGAAGCTAGTGATGAAGGGGATAAAACGTTCTCTGATATGTCAGATCAAGAGAGACTTGATGACCAGTTTGCTGATTTTGGAAACATCATTGACGACAGCGTCTCTTGTATGTAATGCTCTTGTACATTGTAACAGTGTATATGAATCCATAAACACAATCACTTGCGTTGTATTTCAGATCTGCCGAGAAGCGCTGTAATGCAAAAACCATTTGAAGCCCCATCTGAAGTACCCTGGGATGAAATGTCTCCAAAGCTGAAGTGTGATAAAGATTTTATGAATTTGCAACTCTTTGGTTCTGGTGTGGACCAAGTTGAGCTTTGTCGAGGTAAGTTGAGAATTCCTGTTTGTCTTTGACTTGTATGACCTTCACTGGCAAAATTGACAATTGTTTGCTGTAATGTTTTTATTTCCTGTGTCAGTTGGACTCAATAAATTATACTTTATAGGATGCTCAAATATCCTATAAAATCGAATTTGGTGGTGATTTGAAACCTCACCGCTAGATGCTGCTAAATTTCACTGGACCCTTAATGAAAAGTGTAATGAGATTTGCGGCATTGAATCACCTTTGGACTTATTTCTCACAGATAGTTCTGCACCGGTTCCTCTTGGTCATTTGCCGCCTAACTGTGGACACACTTCACACACTCATGGAGGTCTTGTTTATGCTACACCCTATAATGGATGTGGTGTTACACAAAAGGTACTTATGGTTAATTTGCTCTTGTGTGAGGTTAAAAGCTATTAAGCCAACTTGTGTGTTTGTGTTTTTCAGGGAGGGAAGTATGTCATGCAGATGCAATGGCAGGGAATCCCTGTTTTCCTCTCTTGTCCCATGTCCTAGTCTGTTGTGAATGTGACAGTGTCTGGATATCGGCCTCCTTGATTTCAACCAGACACAACTCTTACACCAGCTTCTACAACACCAACCCAAAAGCCACATCATCCTTTCTGTCCTTAACATATCTTTCCACCTCTCTCTGTTGATGTCTGAAATAAAATCAAATGTAAGGAATGAGTTTTTTTTTTTAAATTTGAAAAGCTTGGTTAAATGGGTTTTTATTTATGCCAAAGCTTAAACCTTTTATCTTTAATAATTTAGCAGACGCTTTTATCCAAAGCGACTTACAGATGAGGAAACATTGGAAGCAATTATAACAACATAGGCAACAAAATACATAAGTGCATCAAACTAGTCCATTAAAGCCTAGCAAGTATATAAAGGGATATCACAGCACAGACGACGGTCTCGTATCACGGAGGAGATTGTGGAGCATATAAAAGGACGACGATCGGACCTTCTGTGAGAGAGGACCAGGGGCCTCATTTATAAAACTGTGCGTAGGAACCTTACTAAAAGTGTACGTACGCACAAAAGCCAAAAATGCCGTACACCTGCACGCAATTTTCACTTTATAAATCACAGCCTACCTGATAATTTGCGCACACAAAAAAAAAATCATTTACCGCCCTTTCTCCGCCCACATTCAACCATATAGACAATGCAAATTACCTCATTAGCCATGCATATATTAAAGGAGCAAGGAAATTTGTGTTTTTTAAAAACAAAATCATGGCAGCAATGGAGGGCAAGAAGCGAAATTTCTCTGAGGCAGAAATAGAGGTTCTTGTGAGTGAGGTGGATGAAAGGTAGGCTATTTTGTTTGGTGGCCACAGCAGGGGAATTACCAATAAAAGAGTTTAGAGTGGCAACACATCACTGCTGCGATAAACGCAGTTGCTTCGGCAAACAGGACGGTTCCAGATGTAAAAAAGTGGTCCGATCTTAAGGTGGGAGCAAAGAAACGGCTTGCCTCTCACCGACAGAGTGTGTGTGCGACTGGTGAGGGCAAAGGTGCCCCCGATTTGTCCCCAATGGAGACCCGAATGGCCTCGATTCTCGGCCAAACCAGTGTGTGTGGCATTGTGTCTGAAAGGGAGGGAGACACAGATGTGCTGGATACAAGGGAACCAGGTAAAGAACTTTATTGCTTGTGTGCTCAATTAAACAAAATAAATTACACAATTGGTTTAGTCCTTATTCTTGTGTGACGAAACTCCCAGCGCAGAGTCTGCAGGGGCTATGGAGTTTCCCGAGGTCCCCAGCACAAGTGCGTCCCGACCATATGGCACGGCTGGAAGTGGCCGGGTGCTGACTGAGGCTGTTCTGCAGACACAGAGACACCATTAACGCAATTACTGTAATCGCAGATGAGGTTATGCAAATAAGGGTTGTGCTGGGTGACATAGCATCTACATTAAAAGATCTTGTTAAAAAATGAACCTTTGCACTGTTGTTCTTCACAAATGGCGCATTACTTCCTGACGGAGCTTTACTCCCTGATGATGTCCTTCTTGTTGGGGAGGGGGGTGTGGGTCAGGCTCTTCATGCTGTTGTTGTGGTAGGTCGGGAGGAACAGGGATACCATTCATCAGTGTAATGTTGTGTAAAATAGCGCACACCATGATGATCTCTGGCATACTTTTTTGGGTTGATATAGAAGTCTACCACCCGAAGCATCAAGGCAACGCCATCTACACTTGAGGAGGCCAATGGCTCTCTCAACTACTGAGCGCGCACGAGCGTGGGTATCATTAAAGCGCACTTCTTCTGCGCTCTGAGGGTTTGAGAAAGGGGTGAGTAGCCAGCGCCTGAGCGGGTAACCGCTGTCACCTGTAAAGTATAACAGATTATTTGTACAATAGGCTTTAACCGTTATGTAAAAACAATTATATGCATTTACTTACCCAGAAGCCAGCCATCGCGAACGGCACCTGCCGTAAGTCGATTCCCTACACTGCTGTGCGCTAGAATAAAACAGTCATGTGTAGAACCAGGCCATCGTGCCACAACATTCATTAGAGTCAAGTTGGCGTCACATATAATTTGCACATTTATTGAATGCACATGTTTACGATTCACATAAATGAATTCATCTACATATGGAGCCCTTATAGCAATACAAGTGCAGTCGATTGCGCCGATTACATTTGGGAAACCGGACATTGCTGCAAATTGCCTTTTGATATTGGCCTGTCCTCCAACAGTGTAAGGAAACTTTATGTATCGATTGGTCATTTGAATAATCCCTTTCAAAACTGCAGGCATTAATGAGTTTAGGGATGGCTGTGAAATCCCAGACCTATGACAAAGTAATAGGAATGGTAAAATCACTAAGGTTTTGCTTAAAAAAAAAGGTACACTTAGTTACCTGTCGCCTATTTCCCGCTGATATGTCCCGGTTGCCAAAAATCGTAAAACTGAAAGTACTTGGGTTGGTACTGGGATGGCGCGGTTCCGTGTTGTTGGTCTTTGTAATGCTGGGCCAAGTTCAGCACACAGATCCAAGATCATGGCTCTACGAAATCTAAAGCGGCTTATTAGCCACTCATCATCATGGGCTAGGAAATCCTCACGGTCCCTGAATACTCTTTCCCTCCAAAGTCTGCCATTGGCATAGTCTTCCAGCAGTGCCAGCGCATCCATCAATTTGCACTTAAGTGTTGCTGCAGTAGGCAATTTATGTTTTCAGCGATCAGATTTGCAGAAATCTAACTAAGTAACTAACTAACTAACTGACTAACTAACTAACTAACTTATATCTCTTTCTTTCTTACTAATCTATCTATCTATCTATCTATCTATCTATCTATCTATCTATCTATCTATCTATCTATCTATCTATCTATCTATCTATCTATCTATCTATCTATCTATCTATCTATCTATCTATCTATCTATCTATCTATCTATCTATCTATCTATCTATCTATCTATCTATCTATCTATCTATCTATCTATCTATCTATCAAACTTTAACCTACTTTAAACATCAAACTACTTTAAACTTCTTCAAACTCTCTGGTCCGGCTTTCTCAAGCCAACTTAAAGTTTTTCTCAACAAACTTTTTTTTCTAGTTTGTATTTTTTGTTGTAACCGGGACCTATGAGCAACTATTATTGTAAATATTGAAATATGTCAAACTTAATTTTGCCATTTTGCAAAGGGTTAATTCCCTTTATCCGCAGTCAGTTCCTCAACTCACCATCAGTGTCGCCAAACTGCTTTGTCTTCAAAATGTGCGTTCGCATGGGTCAGAGTTTGCGTGGAGGTGCGCATATTTTCACGTCAAGTTTTTCTTTATAAATCCCACCTGTTGCGCAGGAACTGGCGTACGAATGTTTTCAGCCCCGTTTTGTGCGTACGCAAGCTTTATAAATGAGGCCCCAGGCCTGGATTTTATGGTGTGGTATTTACGTTTGAGTTATTTATTAATTAAAAGTTTGTTTATGTTCGCCGGTTCCCGTCTCCTTCCTTCCCTTTTATGGAACTTTGTTACACGTATGTTCATTGACTTTAAAACAATGTTCATGTATAAAAATAGATGTTAATGTTAATAGATAAACACCACAGTCTTTAGGCACATTTTTCATTGTGTTCTGCGTCTGTGTTGCTTGGCAGCCGCATCTGTTTCTGAGGAACTACTTTGTTTGGCGGAAAAATATATTTCTATTAAAATAATTACATAATATTTGTTGTGTTTTATTTCATGAAACTTTGCTATGCATATGGATTAACCGTTTTCGCTTCGTGCCCAACAACGCCCCTTAGCTGTTTAAAATGCACTGTAACCCACGGCTTCTTGGGGCTTATTGCTTTAATATCCTTACCAGGATAAAACAGATGTCATGTATAAACGTTCACAAATCATCAAACTATTTAAAAAAAAGGGAAGAATTAACGAAAACTCAAACCAAGCAACGCTCGTGCTAGACTTTAGCTACGCAGAATAATTCCCATTTGTCTGTCATACTCAGTTCCTCTGCGCAGAGTCTCACATGAAGATGAAACACCTGAACCTTATACGTCGGTGATTAAACTAAGTTTGTGATTGGTCATGGACATTACAATTGACCAAACGAGCAATATGGGATCTCATAAAGCAGCACAGTAGACTGTTTGTGCACTAGCAGCGTATCTTTGTGCACACAATGGCGTTTTGCAAAAGCAGAGGAAATGAATTTGTTATTCTACTTGTGTTTACGGTCAGTACACTCAGTACTTTAATACACTGCAGAAGTTTGTCTTGGCCACAAACGACTAGTGATGAAGGGGAAACGTTATCTGATATGTCAGATCAAGAGACACTTTATGACCAGTTTGCTGATTTTGACAGCCCCATTGATGACGACACCTTCTTTGGTATGTCATGAACTTGTGCATCATTGCAGTGTATGTGGATTAAAAAAGGATTTAAATGTTGGTTCGAATCGCTTTCATTGTATTGCAGATGAAGCTAGTGATGAAGGGGATAAAACGTTTTCTGATATGTCAGATCAAGAGAGACTTGATGACCAGTTTGCTGATTTTGACAACCCCATTGATGACGACACCTTCTTTGGTATGTAATGCACTTGTGCATCATTGTAGTTTGTGGCATAAAGGATTTAAAGTCCCTGTGAACTGGAAGTTGCAGTTGTTCAGTATTTTGATGCATTTCAGAGGGAAATGGAATTGTGACCAACACTGATAAACTAATAACAATAAACGCTGAAACATTTCATGAGAAATTTACATCGACATTTAAAGTCCTAGTGAAACTAAATGAGTAATGAATCTCTTGCATTGTATTGCAGATGAAGCTAGCGATGAAGGGGATAAAACTCTTTCTGATATGTCAGATCAAGAGTCACTTGATGACCAGTTTGCTGATTTTGGAAACATTGATGACGACACCTTCTTTGGTATGTAATATACTTGTCATTGTGTATATGGAATTGAAATGCCGGTTACGAATCGCTTTCATTGTATTGCAGATGAAGCTAGTGATGAAGGGGATAAAACGTTCTCTATGTCAGACCAAGAGACCCTTGATGACCAGTTTGCTGATTTTGACAGCCCCATTGATGACGACACCTTCTTTGGTATGTAATGCACTTGTGCATCATTGTAGTTTGTGGCATAAAGGATTTAAAGTCCCTGTGAACTGGAAGTTGCAGTGGTTCAGTATTTTGATGCATTTCATAGGGAAATGGAATTGTGACCTACACTGATAAACTAATAACATCAAATGTCGATGTAAATTTCTCATGAAATGTTGCAGCGTTTAAAGTCCAAGTGAAACTAAATGAGTTATGAATCTCTTGCATTGTATTGCAGATGAAGCTAGCGATGAAGGGGATAAAACGTTCTCTGATATGTCAGATCAAGCGTCACTTGATGACCAGTTTGCAGATTTTGGAAACATCATTGACGACAGCGTCTCTTGTATGTAATGCACTTGTACATTGTGTTTATGGATTCATATACACTGTTACAATCACTTGCATTGTATTTCAGATCTGCCGAGAAGCGCTGTAATGCAAAAACCATTTGAAGCCCCATCTGAAGTACCCTGGGATGAAATGTCTCCAAAGCTGAATTGTGATAAAGATTTTATGAATTTGCAACTCTTTGGTTCTGGTGTGGACCAAGTTGAGCTTTGTCGAGGTAAGTTGGGAATTCCTGTTTGTCTTTGACTTGTATGACCTTCACTGGCAAAATTGATAATTGTTTGCTGTAATGTTTTTATTTCCTGTGTCAGTTGGGCTCAATAAATTATACTTTAGGATGCTCAAATATCCTATAAAATCGAATTTGGTTGTGATTTGAAACCTCACCGCTAGATGCTGCTAAATTTCACTGGACCCTTAATGAAAAGTGTAATGAGATTTGCGGCATTGAATCACCTTTGGACTTATTTCTCACAGATAGTTCTGCACCGGTTCCTCTTGGTCATTTGCCGCCTAACTGTGGACACACTTCACACACTCATGGAGGTCTTGTTTATGCTACACCCTATAATGGATGTGGTGTTACACAAAAGGTACTTATGGTTAATTTGCTCTTGTGTAAGGTTAAAAGCTATTAAGCCAACTTGTGTGTTTTTCAGGGAGGGAAGTATGTCATGCAGATGCAATGGCAGGGAATCCCTGTTTTCCTCTCTTGTCCCATGTCCTAGTCTGTTGTGAATGTGACCATGTCTGGATATCTGCCTCCTTGATTTCAACCAGACACACCTGTTACACCAGCTTCTACAACACCAACCCAAAAGCCACATCGTCCTTTTTGTCCTTAACATATCTTTCCACCTCTCTCTGTTGATGTCTGAAATAAAATCAAATGTAAGGAATGTTTTTTTTTGTTTTTAAATTTGAAAAGCTTGGTTAAATGGGTTATTTATGCCAAAGCTTAAACCTTTTACATTTAATAATTTAGCAGACGCTTTCATCCAAAGCGACTTACAGATGAGGAAACATTGGAAGCAATTATAACAACATAGGCAACAAAATACATAAGTGCATCAAACTAGTCCATTAAAGCCTAGCAAGTATATAAAGGGATATCACAGCACAGACCACGGTCTCGTATCACGGAGGAGATTGTGGAGCATATAAAAGGACGACGATCGGACCGTCTGTGAGAGAGGACCAGGGGCCTCATTTATAAAACTGTGCGTAGGAACCTTACTAAGTGTACGTACGCACAAAAGCCAAAAATGCCGTACACCTGCACGCAATTTCACTTTATAAATCACAGCCTACCTGATAATTTGCGCACACAAAAAAAATTTTTTACCGCCCTTTCTCCGCCCACATTCAACCATATAGACAATGCAAATTACCTCATTAGCCATGCATATATTAAAGGAGCAAGGAAATTTGTTTTTTAAAAACAAAATCATGGCAGCAATGGAGGGCAAGAAGCGAAATTTCTCTGAGGCAGAAATAGAGGTTCTTGTGAGTAAGGTGGATGAAAGGTAGGCTATTTTGTTTGGTGGCCACAGCAGTGGAATTACCAATAAAAGAGTTTTGAGTGTCAACACATCACTGCTGCGGTAAACGCAGTTGCTTCGGCAAACAGGACGGTTCCAGATGTAAAAATGAAGTGGTCTGATCTTAAGGTGGGAGCAAAGAAACGGCTTGCCTCTCACCGACAGTGTGTGTGCGACTGGTGAGGGCAAAGGTGCCCCCGATTTGTCCCCAATGGAGACCCGAATGGCCTCGATTCTCGGCCAAACCAGTGTGTGTGGCATTGTGTCTGAAAGGGAGGGAGACACAGATGTGCTGGATACAGGGGAACCAGGTAAAGAACTTTATTGCTTGTGTGCTCAATTAAACAAAATAAATTACACAATTGGTTTAGTCCTTATTCTTGTGTGACGAAACTCCCAGCGCAGAGTCTGCAGGGGCTATGGAGTTTACCGAGGTCCCCAGCACAAGTGCGTCCCGACCATATGGCACGGCTGGAAGTGGCCGGGTGCTGACTGAGGCTGTTCTGCAGACACAGAGACACCATTAACGCAATTACTGTAATCGCAGATGAGGTTATGCAAATAAGGGTTGTGCTGGGTGACATAGCATCTACATTAAAAGATCTTGTTAAAAAATGAACCTTTGCACTGTTGTTCTTCACAAATGGCGCATTACTTCCTGACGGAGCTTTGCTCCCTGATGATGTCCTTCTTGTTGGGGAGGGGGGTGTGGGTCAGGCTCTTCATGCTGTTGTTGTGGTAGGTCGGGAGGAACAGTGATACCATTCATCAGTGCAATGTTGTGTAAAATTGCACACACCATGATGATCTCTGGCATACTTTTTTGGGTTGATATAAAAGTCTACCACCCGAAGCATCAAGGCAACGCCATCTACACTTGAGGAGGCCAATGGCTCTCTCAACTACTGAGCGCGCACGAGCGTGGGTATCATTAAAGCGCACTTCTTCTGCGCTCTGAGGGTTTGAGAAAGGGGTGAGTAGCCAGCGCCTGAGCGGGTAACCGCTGTCACCTGTAAAGTATAACAGATTATTTGTACAACAGGCTTTAACCGTTATGTAAAAACAATTATATGCATTTACTTACCCAGAAGCCAGCCATCGCGAACGGCACCTGCCGTAAGTCGATTCCCTACACTGCTGTGCGCTAGAATAAAAGAGTCATGTGTAGAACCAGGCCTATCTCTCTATCAAACTTTAACCTACTTTAAACATCAAACTACTTTAAACTTCTTCAAACTCTCTGGTCCGGCTTTCTCAAGCCAACTTCGACCTATGAGCATCTATTATTGTAAATATTGAAATATGTCAAACTTAATTTTGCCATTTTGCAAAGGGTTAATTCCCTTTATCCGCAATCAGTTCCTCAACTCACCATCAGTGTCGCCAAACTGCTTTGTCTTCAAAATGTGCGTTCGCATGGGTCAGAGTTTGCGTGGAGGTGCGCATATTTTCACGTCAAGTTTTTCTTTATAAATCCCAGCTTTTGCGCAGGAACTGGCGTACGAATGTTTTCAGCCCCGTTTTGTGCGTACGCAAGCTTTATAAATGAGGCCCCAGGCCTGGATTTTATGGTGTGGTATTTACGTTTGAGTTATTTATTAATCAAAAGTTTGTTTATGTTCGCCGGTTCCCGTCTCCTTCCTTCCCTTTTATGGAACTTTGTTACACGTATGTTCATTGACTTTAAAACAATGTTCATGTATAAAAATAGATACATGTTAATGTTAATAGATAAACACCACAGTCTTTAGGCACATTTTTCATTGTGTTCTGCGTCTGTGTTGCTTGGCAGCCGCATCTGTTTCTGAGGAACTACTTTGTTTGGCGGAAAAATATATTTCTATTAAAATAATTACATAATATTTGTTGTGTTTTATTTCATGAAACTTTGCTATGCATATGGATTAACCGTTTTCGCTTCGTGCCTAACAACGCCCCTTAGCTGTTTAAAATGCACTGTAACCCACGGCTTCTTGGGGCTTATTGCTTTAATATCCTTACCAGGATAAAACAGATGTCATGTATAAACTTTCACAAATCATCAAACTATTAAAAAAAAGGGAAGAATTAAAGAAAACTCAAACCAAGCAACGCTCGTGCTAGACTTTAGCTACGCAGAATAATTCCCATTTGTCTGTCATACTCAGTTCCTCTGCGCAGAGTCTCACATGAAGATGAAACACCTGAACCTTATACGTCAGTGATTAAACTAAGTTTGTGATTGGCCATGGACATTACAATTGACCAAACGAGCAATATGGGATCTCATAAAGCAGCACAGTAGACTGTTTGTGCACTAGTAGCGTATCTTTGTGCACACAATGGCGTTTTGCAAAAGCAGAGGAAATGAATTTGTTATTCTACTTGTGTTTACGGTCAGTACACTCAGTACTTTAATACACTGCAGAAGTTTGTCTTGGACACAAACGACTAGTGATGAAGGGGAAACGTTATCTGATATGTCAGATCAAGAGACACTTTATGACCAGTTTGCTGATTTTGACAGCCCCATTGATGACGACACCTTCTTTGGTATGTAATGCACTTGTGCATCATTGCAGTGTATGTGGATTAAAAAAGGATTTAAATGTTTGTTCGAATCGCTTTCATTGTATTGCAGATGAAGCTAGTGATGAAGGGGATAAAACGTTCTCTGATATGTCAGATCAAGAGAGACTTGATGACCAGTTTGCTGATTTTGGAAACATTGATGACGACACCTTCTTTGGTATGTAATATACTTGTCATTGTTGTGTATATGGAATTGAAATGCCGGTTACGAATCACTTTCATTGTATTGCAGATGAAGCTAGTGATGAAGGGGATAAAACGTTCTCTATGTCAGACCAAGAGACCCTTGATGACCAGTTTGCTGATTTTGACA
This sequence comes from Barbatula barbatula, assembly GCF_947034865.1. Lineage (NCBI taxonomy): Eukaryota > Metazoa > Chordata > Actinopteri > Cypriniformes > Nemacheilidae > Barbatula > Barbatula barbatula. Next base: position 2,330,588 of record NC_136769.1, read on the forward strand.
GCCCCATTGATGACGACACCTTCTTTGGTATGTAATGGACTTGTGCATCATTGTAGTTTGTGGCATAAAGGATTTAAAGTCCCTGTGAACTGGAAGTTGCAGTTGTTCAGTATTTTGATGCATTTCATAGGGAAATGGAATTGTGACCTACACTGATAAACTTATAACATCAAATGTCGATGTAAATTTCTCATGAAATGTTGCAGCGTTTAAAGTCCTAGTGAAACTAAATGAGTTATGAATCTCTTGCATTGTATTGCAGATGAAGCTAGTGATGAAGGGGATAAAACTCTTTCTGATATGTCAGATCAAGAGTCACTTGATGACCAGTTTGCTGATTTTGGAAACATCATTGATGATGACACCTTCTTTGGTATGTAATGTACTTGTCATTGTGTATATGGAGTTCAAATGCCGGTTACGAATCGTTTGCATTGTATTGCAGATGAAGCTAGTGATGAAGGGGATAAAACTCTTTCTGATATGTCAGATCAAGAGACACTTGATGACCAGTTTGCTGATTTTGGAAACATCATTGACGACAGCGTCTCTTGTATGTAATGCACTTGTACATTGTGTTTGTGGATTCATATACACTGTTACCAATCACTTGCATTGTATTGCAGATCTGCCGAGAAGCGCTGTAATGCAAAAACCATTTGAAGCCTCATCTGAAGTACCCTGGGATGAAATGTCTCCAAAGCTGAAGTGTGATAAAGATTTTATGAATTTGCAACTCTTTGGTTCTGGTGTGGACCAAGTGGAGCTTTGTCGAGGTAAGTTGGGAATTCCTGTTTGTCTTTGACTTGTATGACCTTCACTGGCAAAATTGACAATTGTTTGCTGTAATGTTTTTATTTCCTGTGTCAGTTGGGCTCAATATAAGATACTTTATATGATGCTCAAATATCCTATAAATCGAACTGGTGCTTCTAGTTTTATGGAATTGGCCATGTTTCCACTGTAGCACTAAATGGGCAAACTTCTCTCCAGAGTGTGTAGATCCTTCGGCAAAAGTGAAAACACAATGACATCTTTGGTCCTTTACCACATAGTGCTTTGAAAGGGAGGGGCTGCGGTGAGCCGTTGGTGGCGATTTGAAACCTCAACGCTAGATGCTGCTAAATTTCACTGGACCCTTAATGAAAAATGTAATGAGATTTTCAGCATTGAATCACCTTTGGACTTATTTCTCACAGATAGTTCTGCACCGGTTCCTCTTGGCCATTTGCCGCCTAACTGTGGACACACTTCACACACTCATGGAGGTCTTGTTTATGCTACACCCTATAATGGATGTGGTGTTACACAAAAGGTACTTATGGTTAATTTGCTCTTGTGTAAGGTTAAAAGCTATAAAGCCAACTTGTGTGTTTGTGTTTTTCAGGGAGGGAAGTATGTCATGCAGATGCAATGGCAGGGAATCCCTGTTTTCCTCTCTTGTCCCATGTCCTAGTCTGTTGTGAATGTGACCATGTTTGGATATCGGCCTCCTTGATTTCAACCAGACACAACTGTTACACCAGCTTCTACAACACCAACCCAAAAGCCACATCGTCCTTTCTGTCCTTAACATATCTTCCCACCTCTCTCTGAAATAAATTCAAATGTAGGGAATGAGAATAAATTCGTTTTTAAATTTGAAAAGCTTGTGTAAATGGTTTTTATTTATCCCAAAGCTTAAACTGCTGATACCAGTTCTGTCATTTACCATCCCAAACAAGTTTAAACCAAACCCATTATACTTTATGGCCTGTAGGACTGGAATGGTTTCTTAATCCAAATATTGTAATTTACTCACCCTGTCGTCACTAACGGTGTGATTTTCCGTCTTCTGCAAAACCCAAATGAAGAAATTTCATTTGTGCAATTGAAAAATGTTGGTAACCAATAACAGTTGTTCCCTTTTGACTTCTATTGTATGGATCTAATGCAAGTTAATGGGACAAAGTTCTGTTGCAACATTTTTCAAAATATAATCTGTTCAGAGGTTGGAAGTGACAATCGGCTTTGCGTGTACATTTGGTTGTTTGCAGTGCAGACAGTTGTCAGCGATTGTGACGTCACTGAATGCTAACGCAGATAGTCGTGCAATGAGAAGAACATTGATGCAACTACTCTGAAAATCTGGCAATGTGAATTACTTGGAATATGTTCAAAACATTTAGTTTAGTCTAAGTCCTATTTCCTTTAAATATATACTTCACAATAAATTCTTGTTTTATTTGCTAACCGAGTCTGTAATGACAGTTTCTTTATTTCCACAATTAACGCTTGACTGAGCTGAAACCTTGCTCTTTCGTAAGCTTCACATCTTAAAGCACATGTTCTACGGTTTCTGACAATCCACATTTCTCAATTTCCATTTTCATGTTGTTCTATTCTATATAAACCCTGATTGAATTGTAACAGTTCCGGTAAAATGTTACCTATAATGTGTATTACTTCCTGCCATTAAAGGGCTCTAAGGAGTCTTTGTCAGGGAGATTAGGAAGGAGAAGTGGTGTTAGATATACATGTTAGCAAGGAGTGTTTGCTCTAGCCATGCTTTCATCGACGAAACCCTGTTTGAGGAACAATGTTTGTAACTGCCTCACGTATTTTAGTTAAATTTGTTACTGTTTTTCTTTTTATAAATTCTCTTTTATATATTAATAGGTGATTTGTATAGGCGGAACTAATTAGCGCCGATCTTGTGTTCTGCTCGTAATTAGAAGCAACACAATCCTTGAAGTGAAGCGCTAAAAACATAGCATGGCAAGAGCTCCTCAAGTAAAGTAAATATTAAGAGTATAAACATATCTGGGCATATGTCATCTAAGAAGAAAGAAGAATTTAAGTTTAGCCCCTCTTAAGTAGAAAGCAGCCTACGAGGTGTGTTTCTTTTGTATCCGGTTTCTGTGATATATTTCATGTGCATAGCTTGTGTTAACGAAGTGTGTAACTATAGTGGCATAATCTGAATTCAAGACATACATGCATTTTATTTATAGTATCTTTTTATTTTTGCTCTTTTTTCACCCAGTTCTCACGGGTGGACAGAATATGCTGTAGAAATAAAACCCCGTTTTTTAATCAAGACCTCGTGCTTCGTGTTGACTACTAGAGGGAGCTACAGTGAGAACTCGACGGCATCAGAGAGCGCGAATCGTGGTTGGGCCGAGACATCTCCACATTGCAGCGCGCGCCGTCATTCCAGCCATCACATCAGCGTAAGAAGACGCGGTGTCCACGTGATCAGGTTCCCTAACGCAAATTAAGCTGCAACCTAGAGACATTGAACGTTTTGCATTAAGAGCTGAGACACTTCTTGCATTTTAAAAAATAACAAGTTAATGTTGTTTTGTTTACTTACCTTTTCATTATAAGTTCATTGATATTGCTACTGTGTTGATTTACTGATGAGTATGCAGTAAATATTATTAAGAACTATTTGTACTAAGAGTAAGGCAGGATTGGTAATATTTAGGCATTTAAAGGTTAATGGTTATTACTTAATATGGTACATGTACAAGTTTAACTAGGTCCATTTATTGATTTGTTTGATTTTACATTTTACTTGTGGTGATCAAGTTTAAATAAGGCCAAATATAGCTATAACAAGTTATCAGGCAAGACCATAGCTACATAGATTGCAAAGTAAGTGTTATCTAACTGTTATATTAGTCTTTGAGTACAGTTTTATTTTGGAATAATCAAGTTAAATTAGCTACAGTGAGTAATTTTTGTCCATAAGAGTGCAAGTAGTTAAAGGCTGAGTATTCATATATCAGATTAAAATAACTGCACAATTGAGCTTCAACTACGTTGAACCTAACTCAGATTATTGTAAACAAGGTAATTACTCAACTAAGGCAAGTTTAGATTTAAACCAAACCTAAGTAAATTAAGTAAATGTCAGAGTTTGAGTATTTTCTTGAGAGTGACAAAGAGGGTGCAGGTGAAGACGCGCAACAGCAAAGCGCAGGCATGCAACCACAAGCTGCTGAAGGCACAGGAGATGATAACCACACTTCCTCACAAGAGCCTCAAAGAAGCCACAGAGTCCGCAAGTTTACGGAAAGGGGCCAAGAACTGCATGACGAGCAAGTAAGAAAATTTGCACACCGTTTCAGTGTGAGCTACGAGAGGTGGAAGGCTATCACTAAAGACGCCAAACAAACGCTGCGTGGACAATGCTCAAACAACCTGCTGCGTGACCATATCACCAAGATAAGCAATGCCTCAGATAATCTAAAAGTTGCCTATGAAGATTTAAGGCACATTGACATTCCCGACCAAGACATACGTCGCAGAGTAGACACCTGTGAAGCAGTAACAAGAACAGTCATTCAAGCTGCAAGGACACTTCTAGACACAAGAGGGGATGAAGAACAAAGGGTGAAACCAATAGAGTCTGTAATTAAAGCAGCGGCCTCAGACAGGGTAAGCGTCAACTCTCATCACACCAAGTCGTCTGTTCGTTCTCGAGCTAGCTCAAGAATAACATCTCGTTCAAGCCAGTCTTCTGCAAGACAAGATGCTGCTGCTGAAGTTGCTGCCAATGAAGCCACTTTAAAGGTACTGCTAGAGCAAGAACGTCATATCGAAGAACTTGAAAGACTGCAAACTGAAGCAGACAATTTACGAGCCAAACAAGAGGCTGAAAATGCAGAAAGAGAAAGGGCACTGGAAGCCAAGCGCAGACAACTACAAAGACTGGAGACAATTAAGAAGCTAAACGCTGCTAAGGCGAGACAGCAAGTATATGATCGAAGTGAATGCTCAGATGAAGAAATATTTGAGCTGCTCCACGAATGTGTCCCTCTGAAGGAGAATGAGGAAGTCAAGCATGAAAGTAGCCTATCGCAGCATCGCTCCCTACCTCCACCCCTGACACAATCAAGACAAGAAGACAATACTGCAGCTCTTGTCAGAGCATTCGCAGAGTCCATCAGTGCGAGTCGCCTTCCCGTACCTGAACCAACAATGTTCAACGGCGACCCACTCAGATTCAATGACTGGAAAGTCTCCTTTCAGACACTTATTGACAGGAAAAACATACCAGCTGAAGAAAAAATATACTATCTGCGAAAGTATGTGGGTGGACCAGCCAAAGGGGCCATAGAAAGCTACTTCCTGCTTGGCACAGAGTCAGCCTATTGTGCAGCATGGACCATCCTAGAAGAGAGATACGGCAATCCATTCCTTATCGCCAAGGCCTTCAGAGATAAGCTCGATACATGGCCCAAAATAAGCTCCAAGGGGAGTGTGGAGCTTCAAGAACTCGCTGACTTCCTTCGCAGCTGTGAGGCGGCCATGTTTCAGATCAGAGGTCTTGAAGTACTCAACGACTGCCACGAAAACCAAAAAATACTCTCTAAATTGCCAGACTGGTTTACCTTAAGATGGAATAGGAAGGTGATAGAAGCGGAAGAACAAAGTCACACGTTCCCAAGCTTTAGCCAGTTTGTCAAGTTTATCACACGTGAAGCTAAAATTGCCTGCAACCCAATGACATCCCTCCACGCTCTAAAACCAAGTGAAGGTGAGAAGATAAAGTTTTCAAAGATCAGAGGTCATGGAGCAAAGGTATTGGCAACTAACTCAGATGTCAAAGCTGTTACCACAAGCTGTGTCTTCTGTGAAAGGGCAGGTCACAGTTTACACAAGTGTCGCAAATTTATGGATGAGACGATTTCCAAGCGGCTAAAGTTTGTTCAAGAAAAGAAATTGTGTTTCGGCTGTCTGAAGTTTGGCCATTGCTCAAAGGACTGTGAAAACAGAAAGATCTGCGATATGTGTGAAAGGAGACATCCATCTTGCCTCCATGATAATCGCACCAAGGACGAAAGGATGTCAACACGGCCTAGTGGAACAGGGGACAGTGACAGGTCAAGGGAACGAAAAATGGATCGGCCACAAGATAAAGCAGCAAGATCGTCACGTGAGGCAACATCCAATAGAGTTATACAGAATGTTAAAGACACTCATACATCCACAATCATTCCAGTGTGGTTGTCAGTCACAAGTGAGCCAGATCGTGAAGTTCTTGTATATGCACTCCTCGATACACAGAGTGACACAACATTCATCCTGGAAGAAACGGCAAAGGCTCTCCACACAAGCAATGAACAAGTTCAGCTTAAGCTCTCCACAATGGCTTCAAGAAACACAGTCGTGTCCTGCCGGAAACTGACTGGACTGCAAGTGAGAGGATTCTACTCAGACAAGATAATTCCTCTGCCAGTGGCCTACTCAAGAGAATTCATCCCTGCAAACAGAGATCATATTCCCACACCAGAGACTGCAAAGGCATGGCCACACCTTGAACATATTGCAGATGAGATTGCTCCTCAGCAAAGCTGTGACGTGGGCCTGCTAATCGGCTACAACTGTCCTCAAGCTCTTATCCCAAGGCAAGTGGTGCCTGGTAAAGAAAATCAGCCCTTTGCACAGAGAACAGACCTGGGCTGGAGTGTGGTCGGCTATGGCAACCCATGTCTCGACTATGGAGATGAAATTGGAGTAAGTCACCAGGTTATCGTGAAACAAGTGATTCCTGGTCTCAAGTCCCCTTCAAACCTCAAAAGCGAAGTGCACTATGTCTGTAAAACTCAGGTCAAGGAGGTAGTCTCACCCACAGACATCATCAAGGTGCTGGAATCTGACTTTGTCGAAATGTCTTTGGAGGACAGACACATCTCTCAAGAGGATCTCCGATTCCTGTCAAAGATGGAAAGAGGCATCAGACGTAAGGACAATGGTCATTATGAGATGCCGCTGCCATTCAAAGATGAAAGGCCCAACTTACCAGATAACATGGTGTGCGCCATCCACCGTCTCCGATGTTTAGAACGGAAGCTGAGAAGAAACAAACAGTATTACAAAGACTACAAGAACTTCATGGATGAGATCATAACACGTGGAGATGCAGAAAGGGTCCCGGAAGAAGACATCAACAAAGTTTCAGCATGGTACATCCCACACCATGGGGTGTATCATCCCCAAAAGCCTGGGAAGATACGGGTTGTCTTCGATTGCTCTGCAAGATTTCAAGAAACATCCTTAAACAACCATCTCCTGACCGGTCCAGAGCTGACAAACACCTTGGTGGGAGTTCTGTGTCGTTTTCGAAGAGGTCCAGTGGCAATCATGTGTGACATAGAACGCATGTTCCACCAGTTCCACGTTAAAGCAGAAGACCAGGATTACCTAAGATTCCTGTGGTGGGAGAATGGAAATCTTGAAGCCAAACCATCCATCTATCGGATGAAGGTCCACTTGTTTGGTGCTGCTTCATCACCTGGCTGCGCTAACTATGGACTCAAGCACCTCGCAGCCAAAGGACAAGGACACTTCAATGAAGCCACCATCAGGTTTATTCAGAAGAACTTCTACGTTGATGACGGTTTGTTGAGTTTAGAGTCTGAAACACAAGCTATCCAGTTAGTGAAGGAGGCAAGAGAGCTCTGCAACACAGGCAAACTACGGCTACACAAGTTTATCTCCAACAGCAAGAAAGTCCTAGACACAATTCCCAAGGAAGAATGTGCTGAAGCCGCCCAAGACCTGGACATGGCCCTGGGGGAACTACACGTGGAAAGAGCACTCGGCATACAGTGGTGCGTGGCTTCTGATGAGTTCCAGTTTCGAGTGATTGTCAAAGAAAATCCACTTACCCGAAGAGGAGTCTTGTCCACGGTCGCTTCAGTATATGATCCACTCGGATTTGTGGCACCGTTCATCTTGGTAGGAAAGCAGATCCTGCAGCAGATGTGTCGTGACAAGCTCAGTTGGGATGACGTCTTACCTGAAAATCTTCGACCCCTGTGGGAGTTTTGGCTCAAAGACCTGCAAAACTTGGCTAGTGTGAAGATCCAGAGATGCTACATTCCATCAAATTTTAAGGTTCAGAGTTACGAGCTCCATCATTTCTCTGACGCCAGTGTTTCAGGGTATGGTGAGTGTTCGTACCTCCGAGCAGTCAGTGCATCAGGCGAAGTCCACTGCTCTTTGGTAATGGGGAAGTCAAGAGTAGCCCCTGTTAAGGTTACCACCATACCAAGACTTGAGCTGTCAGCAGCAGTCGTAGCTGTCCGCACCAGTGACATGCTCAAAAGGGAACTGGAGATAGATGGCCTACAAGAATTCTTCTGGACCGATTCGAAGGTTGTCCTCGGATACATCAGTAATGAAGCCAGGAGATTTCATGTGTTCGTAGCAAACCGTGTGGAACGCATCAAGCAAAGTACAGAGTCTGAACAATGGAGGTATGTGGCTTCTGAAGAGAATCCAGCAGATCATGCCTCAAGAGGTCTTGCAGCAGGACAACTTGTAGCCTCTAACTGGTTCACAGGCCCAGACTTTCTTTGGCAGAAAGAGTTACCCAGCGGAGTAGTCAAGATGGGAGAGATTGCAAGTAGTGATCCAGAGATCAAGAAGGCCCAGGCTCATGACACCCAGACAAGGGAAATAAGGTCACTGTTAGATCGCCTACAAAAGTTCTCTGACTGGTCAAGAATGGTGAAAGCTATAGCCAGACTAAAGCGGCGTGCAAAGGAAGAGAAAGGCCTCAAGCCAAGGTCATGTGAAAGCACCAGTTTAGAGGAAAGGAGAGAAGCAGAGCTCAGCATAATCAAGATGGGCCAACAAGCAACCCTCTCTCAAGAAATTCAGAACATCCAGTGTCATAAGAACACACAAATCAAAAACAAGGCCAACAAATTACACAAGTTATGTCCATTCCTGGATGACCAAGGTATCCTCAGAGTGGGAGGCCGCTTAACTCACGCTGCTCTACATCCACATGTGAAACATCCAGCTGTCCTCCCTAGAGACAGTCATGTGTCGGCATTACTCGTCAAGCACTATCATGAGAGAGTGCATCATCAAGGACGGGGAATGACCATGAATGAGCTCCGATCCAATGGCATATGGATCCTGGGATGCAGCAATGCAGTGTCATCCCACATTTACAAGTGCACAACGTGTAGGAAGTTCAGAAGATGCACAGAACAACAAAGGATGGCAAATCTCCCGGAAGATCGAATGGAAACAGCCCCTCCATTTACTTACTTTGGGATGGACTGCTTCGGGCCATTCTACGTCAAGGAAGGAAGGAAAGAGTTGAAGCGTTATGGACTGTTACTGACCTGCATGTGTTCCAGAGCAGTACACATTGAAATGCTCGATGATTTGACCACAGATGCCTTCATCAACGCTCTGCGTTCATTCATCGCTATTCGGGGAACAGTACGGCAATTAAGATGTGATCAAGGGACAAACTTTGTTGGCGCTAGGCGTGAGTTTATTGAAGCATTAAAGGAGATGGACCAAGAGGAACTCAAAGAACTGAGATGTGAGTTCATCATGAACACCCCAGCTTCAAGTCATATGGGTGGCATCTGGGAAAGACAAATTCGCACTATCAGAAGTGTCTTGACGTCCATTCTAGAACAGTCAGCCAGACAACTAGACTGCTCCTCACTACGAACGTTTCCTATATGAAGTCATGGCTGTTGTAAATAGCAGACCTCTGACCACTGATTATCTGAACGATCCATCCAGTCCAGAGCCCTTGACACCAAACCACATCCTGACCATGAAATCTAAGATCATCTCTCCACCTCCTGGAAGGTTCGTCAGGGAAGATGTGTACCTCCGCAAGAGATGGCGCAGAGTTCAACTCTTAGCCAACAACTTTTCGACACCTAGGAAGAAGGAATACCTCCTCAATCTCCAACACAGACAGAAGTGGATCAAAGATCGCAGAAACGCTAAGGTCAACGATATTGTTATTTTGCAAGATGAAGCTACACTACGAAACCAGTGGAAGTTAGCAAAAGTTATTGAAGTGTACCCAGGAAAGGACGGAAGAGTGAGAAGACTCAAGTTACTTATCAGCGATTCAACTCTGGATGGAAGAGGAAAGCGCATCTCTAAACCTGTTCATTTGGAGAGGCCCATCCATAAGACAGTTACATTGTTGGAAGCAGACTGAAAACTCCTGCATCCTCTTGTCACTCTTTCCACCGGTTCTTAAATTCAGCCATAAGTAAATAGTTAGTACTTTATTATATGCTGTTTATTTGCAATATGTTTGTTTCTTTAAGCTGTTTTGAGAAATCACTTGTGATTTGGTGGGAGTGTAACTGCCTCACGTATTTTAGTTAAATTTGTTACTGTTTTTCTTTTTATAAATTCTCTTTTATATATTAATAGGTGATTTGTATAGGCGGAACTAATTAGCGCCGATCTTGTGTTCTGCTCGTAATTAGAAGCAACACAATCCTTGAAGTGAAGCGCTAAAAACATAGCATGGCAAGAGCTCCTCAAGTAAAGTAAATATTAAGAGTATAAACATATCTGGGCATATGTCATCTAAGAAGAAAGAAGACTTTAAGTTTAGCCCCTCTTAAGTAGAAAGCAGCCTACGAGGTGTGTTTCTTTTGTATCCGGTTTCTGTGATATATTTCATGTGCATAGCTTGTGTTAACGAAGTGTGTAACTATAGTGGCATAATCTGAATTCAAGACATACATGCATTTTATTTATAGTATCTTTTTATTTTTGCTCTTTTTTCACCCAGTTCTCACGGGTGGACAGAATGTGCTGTAGAAATAAAACCCCGTTTTTTAATCAAGACCTCGTGCTTCGTGTTGACTACTAGAGGGAGCTACAATGTTCTACATCTCGATAGGGTGTAATGGAAATTTTCTAGTCTAGCTTCTTGATGTGTCTATGTTTATGAAGTTTTTATCTATGTTTTCTTTTCTATTGTTATGTTTTTCTCTATACGCGTCATACCACTCTGCCTTTGCCCTCGAGCAGAGGCCAAGATGTTCTGTTTGGAATAACGGAACTTCTCGTAAACCAGCTCGGGATTCTTGTTAGGGGCAAAGGGAGGGGGTGTCACGTTTTTAATCATATATATACTCTGGGTGCAGGAGGAAAGAGCGCCTTTTCTCTGCACCAGCTCATTGCTTATGATGCAGATTAAATGACAATAAAATACTTTGCAAAGTACCTGATGTCTCTGAGTGTTGCGTTTGTCAAAATTGACTCACCTTGATTAAGGAATAAGAAAATTCCACAACAAGGGTTTTTTGTATCTACTTGATTTGAGGACATCTCAACGGGTCAAGATGTACATGTGATGTGTTCCACAATTTTGGATTTAATCTGAGTTTCTTGATTAACTGTGGATTACCTTTTGATAGACAAGCTTCAATCTTATTATTTCAACCTCTTCACCTGTACAATGGATTAAAGAACCAAGGACATCGGTGGCAGTCTGTAATCGTATATCATTCTGACAAGGGAAATATAATAATGTATTAAGTGGCGATTGATCCCTCCTCATTTTTTTATGTGATATCTGATGAGTTGTTACATTTATGGCGCCCGAACAGGGACCTGAATTGCCACTCCATTAACTTTCCTAAAGAGAGATCAGGGTATGCTTTTTGGAACATATATTTTGTCTCTCCAATATATCTGTGCATGACCATCAATTTACCCTCATTTCTGGTTGCCCAAGTGTTTGGTTACAGTTTGGGAAAATATATAAAAGGGTTGTAAACGATAGCTGCCTAAGACCTGTTTTAATTAAGGCTCCTGCACGAGATAAACCCTGAATCCATTCTCCAAAATAGAACCAGACTATACTTCCGAACCTTTTATGATTCGACAGGGGGGAGTTGCTGGGGATGATGACACCCAATGTGAGTCAGTATCGGAGTTGATAAACTCACTCAGCAACCTATATTTAGAATCAGAAGGAGGAGAGGGAGTTCAAGAGAAGGACAATGATTTCAGTGATCTACCACCTCCACCATCATTGGAAGAGGATGAAGAAAGTTTGATTAGTCTTGCTATTGCCACAAAGGTGAGACTGCTGGAGCACAGACTAGATAAAATGGAGCAAGAGAATGTAGACCGAGTCCGGGGAGTTGAAACCCACATTCATAATTCTCATCACCAGTATGACCGTCGTTTGATTGCTGTAGAGGGGCGGATGCCAGACTTGACAATGCTAATGACCAATCAATCATCATTAGACAATGAAAGATTGAAGAGATTGGAGGAAAAACTTGTTGCTTTTGTGGAGGAAAAGAATAAGCTCCTAAAAAGGTCTACATTTTGTCTTGCACCTGGAGCTACTTCTACACCAACTCCGATGTCAACACCCGCTGTACAGTTAACTCCCATGTTACACCAGCTGCCTTGTAAAATGGCAGTTAAAATAGAATTTCCTAAATTTGGAAGCACGACAGATGAAGACCCAATAGCTTATTTGGAGAAATGTGCAGAATATTTAGCTGTGAGACCCATGAGTGATGCTGAGATATTAGCTACTCTGCCATCGGTGTTAACCCATACGGCCAAGGATTGGTGGGTGGCCGAAAAAGCTCATGTTAAAACATGGAATCAGTTCAAGACTGTTTTCTTACGATCCTTTCTACCCGACAATCACGAGGTTGAAGCAGAAAGAAGGATAAGGGAGAGAAAGCAAGGGATTGATGAGGATCTTCGAACTTTTGCTTTCCAATATCGAGCCTTAAGTCTTAGGCTTAAGCCAACAATGACCGAGAAAGAGATTCTACAGGCTGCCTTGAGAAACTGTTATCCTCGTCTTGCCAGTGTTTTGAGAGGAACAGTAGCATCCTTTGATGACTTAGTGCGCATAGGAGCTTTGGTGGAGCGGGATATTGCTGAGGAAAGGGCCTACTGGAAACAACGTCAGGCCGAACAAAGTTTCAGAAGGGGAGGCCAAGATAAGTACAACAGAGGCAGGCCTCACAGCATGGCGTTAGTGACCAGAGGGAATGTCAAACTGCTCACTTTGACTATAACTTTGCGTAACCGATCTTGTGAAGCCATTATGGATACAGGCAGTTCATACTCTTTAATCCAGGAGTCATTGTGGAGAATATGGAAAGATGAGACTGAGTCTTGGCAGTCCAGTCGGGGACAGATGTTTGCCCTTGCCAACGGCCATGTCCAGAGGGCAGTAGGGTAGTTACGTGGGAATGTACCCTGCAAGGATGCACAAACCCTTTACGGCAATTCATCATGAGAGATGAGGATCTAGCTTTTCCACTCATTTTAGGGCTTGAATTCCTTGTGACATGCAAAGTCACATTGGATTTTAACACCTCTACATATTCATTGCCTGGGCAAAAGGAAATGTTACACCCTTTTTCTTGTTATGACCAAGCACCCTCGGTTAATATACACTGTGCCCTGCCAATAGTAAAAGTATCCAATGACTCTATAGTTGCCATCAAAGATTTAGTGAATCTTGCGAAGGCGTCTCGGACAGAGAAGAGGTGTTTAGAGGGGTTGCTGTTGAATTGGCCGACTGTTGGTACAGATATGCTGGGTCAAACCTCTATCATTAAACACGAGATTATAACTAATGACCCTATCCCTGTACGGAAAAGGGCATATCCTGTTCCAATTAACAAGCAAAACTTTGTTGATGAGGAAGTCAAGGTCATGCTGGCTGAAGGTATAATACGGCCATCTACATCCCCATGGGCAGCACCAGTAGTGCTAGTGCCCAAGAAAGATGGGGGTATACGTTTCTGCGTGGATTATCGAGCCTTGAATGCCAAAACCTCACTAGATGGATTTCCCATGCCTCAGATACAAGACATATTGGAGTCGGTCTACGGAGCAACCGTATTCAGTACCTTAGACCTCAAGACTGGATACTGGCAAGTGCTGATGGATGAAAGTAGCATCCAAAAAAACTGCTTTTGTTACAAAGTATAACCAGTATGAGTTTGTTCGCCTACCATTTGGATTGAAAAATGCTGAAGCGACCTTCCAGAGGCCGATGAACAAGGTTCTAGAAGACCTCATAGGGAAATTTTGTTTTGTGTATATAGACGACATTGTGGTGTACTCCAGAGATATCCAGCAACACGTTCAAGACTTGAAGAAGGTGTTTGCTGCACTAGAAACCGCTGGCCTAACCCTTAACCTCAAGAAATGTAAATTGGTAAGGAAATCCCTGACTTTTCTAGGACATGTAATCTCAGCGGAAGGGGTCAAGACAGAGGATTGCAAAATCAGTGCGGTCAAGAATTTTCCTACTCCTAAAAATGTTAAGGAAGTTGAGCGATTCCTAGGTCTTGCGGGGTGGTATCATCGCTTCATTCCACATTTTTCAGAGCGTGCTGCTCCACTTCATGCACTTAAGGAGAAGGGTGTACGATGGGACTGGACTGAGAAGTGCCAACATTCTTTAGAAGATTTGAAGAGGGCCCTGCAAAAGGCTCCAGTTCTCATACCTCCAGACTCTAATAAAACCTTCAAATTGCAGACTGATGCAAGTGACTTTGGACTTGGAGCTGTACTAACTCAGGAGTCAGAGAAAGGAGAGCATGTCATTGCCTATGCATCCCGGCTGCTTCAAGGAGCTGAAAGATCATATGCCGTTTCAGAAAAAGAATGCCTTGCGGTGGTTTGGGCGGTTGAGAAGTGGCGACAGTATCTGGACGGAAAACCTTTCGAAGTCATTACTGACCATGCCGCACTCACTTGGGTATTTAACCATCCTCGCCCAACATCAAGACTTACCAGGTGGGCAATCCGACTTCAGGGCTTTGATTTTACTGTGAGGTACCGGAAAGGTAGATGTAACGTCGTACCTTATTCGCTGTCTCGTGCATTGCCTGAAGGAGGGCCAGTGGGAAATGTTGCGGTATATCAAGCGAAAGATGTAAATGGAGACTTGCCAATACACTGGGAAGAGCTTGGTCGCAGCCAGAAGAGTGATATTTCATTGCAGCCTCTGTGGGATGAAGCAAAGCTTAACCTTGTCAACCCGCACCGTATTCACTATGTCGTACAGAACAACTTTCTGTTCAGGTGTGTTCCCGGAAATCAAAAAGGCCATACATTTCCCTTGCGGTCCGCCAAGACCCATTTGATTACTAATGTCCTCATCAAAGAGATCTTCCCCCGATGGGGGGTACCTACTTATTTGGTATCAAACCGAGGACCACAATTCACCTCATTACTCCTGAACGCCACCTGCCGACAGTGGGGTGCAATTCAAAAACTTACCACTGCATATCACCCGCAAACTAACCTAACTGAAAGGGTGAACAGAACTTTTAAGGTCATGATTGCATCGTACGTTAAGGATAATCACCGGAATTGGGACCAATGGATCCATGAATTCAGGTTTGCGATCAATTCAGCTTGGCAGGAGTCTACCGACTATACCCCTGCAGAAATCGCGTTAGGGCGCAAGTTAAGAGGACCCCTCGAACTATTCCAATATCGTTCCCCTGATCCAGACCAATCTGCGTATGAGGTTATTGAACGTCAGCAATCACTTCTGGAAAGAGTGAAAGAGAATGTCACAAGGGCTCAGGAGAGACAACAGCGATATTAAAACTTGAAGAGGCAGCAAGTAACCTTTCTAGAAGGGGAACTGGTTTGGGTTCGAGCTCATCCGTTGTCTCGTGTAGGAGATGCATTTATGGCCAAGCTAGCACCTAAGTGGCAAGGGCCTGCCAAAGTTTTGAAAAAGTTGAATGATGTAAACTACAGAGTTGAGATGTTATCCGAATCCAAGCAAGTTGACATCTACCATGTTGAAAATCTGAAAAAATTCTACGGCCAGGTCAGGCCTTCTTCCGAGGGGAGGAGTGTGTAACAGTTCCGGTAAAATGTTACCTATAATGTGTATTACTCCCTGCCATTAGAGGGCTCTAAGGAGTCTTTGTCAGGGAGATTAGGAAGGAAGTAAAAGGAAGGAGAAGTGGTGTTACATGTTAGCAAGGAGTGTTTGCTCTAGCCATGCTTTCATCGAAGAAACCCTGTTTGAGGAACAATAATGTTCTACATCTTGATAGGGTTTTTTGTATCTACTTGATTTGAGGACATCTCAACGGGTCAAGATGTACATGTGATGTGTTCCACAATTTTGGATTAAATCTGAGTTTCTTGATTAACTGTGGATTACCTTTTGATGGACCAGCTTCAATCTTATTATTTCAACCTCTTCACCTGTACAATGGATTAAAGAACTTCATTGGTTGTATTTCTTCTATCCATTGGAGCGCTAGAATTATTGCTATCAATTCTGCAGTAAATACAGAAATATGATGTTGTTCTTTTCGATATTTTCATACTGAAATGAGGGATTTATAGTGCTGCTGTTTTCCCAGAGTCTGGATCATCAGAAACATCCGTAAACATTTGTACTGCACCCTAATAGGAAAGATCAATATCATTTTGTATACCTAGACTATCTATCTTACTTCACTCTTATGTTTTACTTCATGCAATTGAGTGTCAATCAAAGGCATTGGAGAAAGCCAAGGAGGAATTACAGACTTAACCACAGTGGGAGCAATATTAATGTTACATATACCCAACTTCTGCGCTTCCTTATTGGCATTCCAACCAAAGCTTGATACCTTTTTATACTCATATTCCCAACAGTTCTTCAACACCATTTTAACTGGATGACTTTCCGAGTCTCATTTTATACTAGTCCAGTATCTAATTGTTAACATGATCCTACGAAACTTTAGAGGCATCTCTCCCATCTCTACTTGAACTGCTGTTATTGGAGATGATCTAAAAGCTCCACAGCAAATATGCATTGCTTGCAAAAACACCCCAACTAACGTTTCCTTATTTACCTGAGCCTTTCTTATTTCAGATTCCAGACATAACACAGAATCCATTGTGTTTCGTCCTTTTCTAAATCCACTTTGGTAAGGAGAGAAAAGATTTCCCTTCTCAATGACATATACCAGTCTACTCATAACCATGCGCTCCATCAGTTTACAGAAATTTGATGTCAGTGCTATGGGTCCGTAGTTATTTGGCTGTGCATGATCCTTGCCAGGCTTTGCTATTGGCACAATAATCCCATGCTTCCATTCCACTGGCAATTTTCCTGATACTTTATTAAAAAGTCTCAAGATTATCTCTAGTGATGCGTCTGATAGATGTTTTACCATCTCATAGCAAATGTCATCTCTGCCTGCTGAAGTTTGTTTAGTCCCTGCCAGCGATTTTTTCAGCTCAGACAAGGTAAATTCTGAATCCAACGCACATACAGATGCTTCTTTATCATCGAGTAACTGTGGATATTTACTCAATATCTCTTCCCTATTTCTCCTAAACTTATTATGTACTTTAACAAACGTTTCTGCTAGCACCTCAGCTGTTCCACTATCAGTTAGAATTTTCCTGTCTTTATATTCTAGATCAAGCTGTATCTTTGAATCCCTCCCAACTTTCTAATCATACTCCATACTTCATTCATTTCAATGTCTTCCCCAATAGTATTTCAAAATTCCCTCCAATAATTTCTTTTAGATGACTGAATTACTCTTCTAACTTTTGCCTATTTCCTTTTATATGATACTAAATCATTAAAATTAAGTGACCTTCTTACTCTCTTAATGGCCTCACTACACTCCTCATTCCACAAAGGCACTGCTTTCCTTCTACCACCCGTCTTCTTCTTACCTATTACTTCTGTAGCTACATTCTGAAGAACCTCACATATCATATAATTCAGAACATTAACATCAGTGTCTTTCAAAAATTACAAATTTCTCTCTTTCCACTTTCACCTCACATGAGGATGAAAACACCTGAACCATATACGTCAGTGATTAA
This sequence comes from Barbatula barbatula, assembly GCF_947034865.1. Classification (NCBI taxonomy): domain Eukaryota; kingdom Metazoa; phylum Chordata; class Actinopteri; order Cypriniformes; family Nemacheilidae; genus Barbatula; species Barbatula barbatula. The sequence continues at coordinate 2,348,231 of NC_136769.1, forward strand.
ACTAAGTTTTTGATTGGCCATGGACATTACAATTGACCAAACGAGCAATATGTGATCTCATAAAGCAGCACAGTAGACTGTTTGTGCACTAGTAGCGTATCTTTGTGCACACAATGGCGTTTTGCAAAAGCAGAGGAAATGAATTTGTTATTCTACTTGTGTTTACAGTCAGTACACTCAGTACTTTAATACACAGCAGAAGTTTGTCTTGGACACAAACGACTAGTGATGAAGGGGATAAAATGTTATCTGATATGTCAGATCAAGAGACACTTTATGACCAGTTTGCAGATTTTGACAACCCCATTGATGACGAAGCCTTTGGTATGAAATGCACTTGTGCGTCATTGTGTATATGGATTCAAAAAGGATTTAAATGTCTCTTACGAATCACTTGCAATGTGTTGCAGATGAAGCTAGTGATGAAGGGGATAAAACGTTATCTGATATGTCAGATCAAGAGACTCTGTATGACCAGTTTGCTGATTTTGACAACCCCATTGATGACGACACCTTCTTTGGTATGAAATGCACTTGTGCGTCTTTATAGTTTGTGGATTAAGGATTACGTTCCCGTGAACCGGAAGTTGCAGTTGTTCAGTATCTTTTTGCATTTCAGAGGGAAATGGAATTGTGACCTACACTGATAAATTAGTTACAATAAACTCTGCAACATTTCACGAAAAAGACATTGTCATTTAATTTCACTGGGACTTTAAATGTTGGTTACGTATTGCAGATGAAGCTAGTGATGAAGGGGATAAAACGTTTTCTGATATGTCAGATCAAGAGAGACTTGATGACCAGTTTGCTGATTTTGACAACCCCATTGATGACTACACCTTCTCTTGTATGTAATAAACTTGTCATTGTTGTGTATATGGAGTTCAAATGTCGGTTACGAATCGCTTGCATTTGTATTGCAGATGAAACTATTGATGAAGGGGATAAAACGTTCTCTAATATATCAGATCAAGAGCGACTTTATGACCAGTTTGCTGATTTTGGAAACATCATTGACGACAGCGTCTCTTGTATGTAATGCTCTTGTACATTTGTGTTTATGGATTCATATACACTGTTACCAATCACTTGCATTGTATTTCAGATCTGCCGAGAAGCGCTGTAATGCAAAAACCATTTGAAGCCCCATCTGAAGTACCCTGGGATGAAATGTCTCCAAAGCTGAAGTGTGATAAAGATTTTATGAATTTGCAACTCTTTGGTTCTGGTGTGGACCAAGTTGAGCTTTGTCGAGGTAAGTTGGGAATTCCTGTTTGTCTTTTACTTGTATGACCTTCAATGGCAAAATTGACAATTGTATGCTGTAATGTTTTTATTTCCTGTGTCAGTTGGGCTCAATGGATACTTGATAGGATGCTTAAATATCCTGTAAACTTTAACTGTTGCTTCTAGTTTTATGGAATTGGCCATGTTTCCACTGTAGCACTAAATGGGCAAACTTCTCTCCAGAGTGTGTAGATCCTTCGGCAAAAGTGAAAACACAATGACATCTTTGGTCCTTTACCACATAGTGCTTTGAAAGGGAGGGGCTGCGGTGAGCCGTTGGTGGCGATTTGAAACCTAAACGCTAGATGCTGCTAAATTTCACTGGACCCTTGATGAAAAGTGTAATGAGATTTGCAGCATTGAATCACCTTTGGACTTATTTCTCACAGATAGTTCTGCACCGGTTCCTCTTGGCCATTTGCCACCTAACTGTGGACACACTTCACACACTCATGGAGGTCTTGTTTATGCTACACCCTATAATGGATGTGGTGTTACACAAAAGGTACTTATGGTTAATTTGCTCTTGTGTAAGGTTAAAAGCTATAAAGCCAACTTGTGTGTTTGTGTTTTTCAGGGAGGGAAGTATGTCATGCAGATGCAATGGCAGGGAATCCCTGTTTTCCTCTCTTGTCCCATGTCCTAGTCTGTTGTGAATGTGAACATGTTGAAATCAAGGAGGCTGATATCCAAACAAGACACAACTGTTACACCAGCTTCTACAACAACCCAAAAGCCACATCGTCCTTGACGTATCTTTCCACCTCTTTGTTGATGTCTGAAATAAACAATTTCTCATTCCCTACATTTGACTGTTTGACTTAAAAGCTTTGTGTATTTGTGACAAAGCTTAAACCTGCTGATACCAGTTATGTCATTTACCATCCCAAACAAGTTTAAACCAAACCCATTATACTTTATGGCCTGTAGGACTGGAATGGTTTATCTTAATTCCGAATATTGTCATTTACTTACACTGTCGTCACTAAAGGTGTGCTTTTCTGTCTTCTGCAAAACACATAGATATTTCATTTGTGCAAATGAAAAATGTTAACAATAACCGTTGTTCCCTTATCTTCAATTGTATGGCTCTAAAGCTAATGCAAGTTAATGGGGACAAAGTTGTTGCAACATTTTCTAAATATCTTTTCTGCAGAAGTCTTTGCGGTTGGAAGTGACAATCGGCTGAGTCAATTATGACAATTTTCATTTTGAAGGCAAAATATTCCTTAACATTCTTTTATACACTTATGGACATTTTGGTTCAGTTCAATAACAATCTGCAAACCTAAGACCTTATTCCAGTTCCATATCACTTCAAGATTAAATATAACCGGTTAGTGTAGTCTACAGGCCATCGAGGCACACAGCACCCTGCTCTTGATCTGAAGTTTATTGTCAAACTTTGGAATGCAATGGGAAGTATGCACGATTTCGTTTCAATAAAGCATTTCAAAACGTTATAGAAATCCATAAACTGATACAAAACAATATACAATATACCGGAATACTGTCCCTGTTCGTTGGCACCCAGCCGGAATACAGTCCGGTCCAGCAGCGCCGTCCCCCTATCCACTTTCGACTGCGGCACCGGCATCCTGTCAGTGTCCTGCCGGCAATCCAGTCCGTGACCTGTCGTCCTCTTGTTTGGACTCTTGTAATCCTTTGGCTCATGTATCCCGTATTACTTATTGTTGGTCAGTATCTGTCTGGTTTTGTTTGTGCCTCGGGGAGAGTCAGGTTACTGCTCTTTGAGGAGGGGCTTCTGTCATGGTTTTGTCTCACCTTTTCTTCCTTTTTTTGACCTAGTGGCAGAACCATGACAGAGCCTCATGTTTTATGTGTAGAGATGCAATTATGGCCTTACATAAACTCTCTCTGGTCTTGTCTCTGTTCCCGTCAGCTTGTTTCCTCATTATTGCTTGTTCATTAGTTCATGCCTCGTCACCCGCCTTGTCCAGTTGTGGTCGGTAGTGTACCCTTCCTGTTCTGATGTTTTACCACCTTGTGGATGTTTGTTTCATATTTTGTATTTATGAAGTGAAACGAGACATACTTACTTAGAACAGACCCTAGAATCACCATAACACACCTGTCCCAGTTGAAATCTGAACTGTTCTCTGCATGTTTACAGATGTATTTAAAATTATCTTCTGTGTTAAATATTCTGACTACATTGTCTGTTTTTCTTTAATGTTTGTAGTCTTTCTGCAAGTCCCCACAAAGTCAATAAATCCCCCATAAAAGTCATTTAAAAGGAGAATTGACCTTAAACACGTCTATATGTGACTTATCGTGTTTTTAATTATTTTGAATCTTTAAAATTACTAAGCTAAATTACTAAAAAATTAAAGTACAATAAAAATGAAACGACTGAACATACATTAATAAAGCAAAGACATACTGTCTATCGTATGTTCCAACAAATGCAGAAGGAAACTGATTTGATAAGCTCTTCCCTTCATCATTCTCTAATTGAAAGGTTCATATTCATAATTAACACACTTTATAATTATGATTATTATTATTAAAGTGCTGGTAATGTATGTGCACGATAAACATTTAGTTTGGAGATAGAAAGCTGGATAATACAAAGGCCCTAATAAAAACTTGACTTGAAATTGCCAACTCCACACCACCCAATAGTGTATTAAAATGATGCTCAACAAACACATACAGCATTCTTTTTTTCCCCTAGAACGTGCAAAATACATTTCACAATAAAGTCCTACACGTATATGTTAAACAACATTAAACAATATTCACCTAGCACAGGGGTCTTCAACCAGTTTTCTTTGAGGGACGGATTTTAAAAGTATAAATAGGATGCGGGCCAGTTTTTTACCATATCTTCATTTCTTCTGATATTTAGTATTTCTTTTATTTATTGCATTTGTCCATTTTATATAGTTTTTGTTGCCGTTACTTATAGGTCACATATAAAAACATGCTAAAGCTTTATTCGTTGCAGAAAAGATGAGGTATTTTGCGTGTTACAGCTTTTCCCTGGAATTTATTATTTTCACAAGCGTGGTCTTTTCAGGTAAACACACAATTTCAATTTATGATACTATAAAAATGAATTTTGTGCTTTATTATGATAAAAAGCCGGCACTGAATTTGGACAAGCATCTCTTTTGGTAAAACTTTTTTTAACTCTGTCATCTTTTTTAGGTCGTCCTTTGGTCACGGGAACAGTATGGTTTATATTCACATTGCTCATAAATGTATCCATAGGCTCTTTTTACCTCATGGCTCTGGGAAACGAGGTATTAAGATTGGAAAAAGTCATGGTTTAAAAGATTGCTCATTGTTTCTTTTGAAAGAGTGGATGGGCTTGTTTGATCACGTTTCTTCAAGTTCTATGAGCCGTTTTTAACTTCAGGCATATTGGGGTACAATATTTGATCATCTTTTTTGTCTTAAACGATCTTAATTTGAATTCAACTTTTGTCTTTGCAAAAGAAATTGTTTGACTGCATTACAGGTGTCAAGATCAATGTCGCTGTCTATTTGTTCGGATCAGCTGGTGTTGTTTTAATCAATGCTGTTGCTCTGATGACTTAATTGATCATGAAAAAAGGTGAGAAAACACAACACAACCTCGTGTTTAATGATATTTCTCTTCTACAGTACTTACAGTACATGCCTGCTTTACAGAACATACATGCGCAATGAAGTAAATGTGTATATGTCCCGATAACATCTTCATCCGTGGCCTTTTGACTGGGTGCTTTCTTTATCATGTTGGGTCAACATACAGTATAAATATAAAGCTTGCTAACCTTTGGAGCAACCTGAAAAGTGTTTGATCTTACAGCGTAAGTTTACAGAATAATGAAAGTACACGTGAATGTTTCAGTTAATGTTGAACATTCACTGGGGGATTAGAGAATCCCTGTCTTCACATCTTTAAGCCTGTTTGCTGCATGTCTGTTGATTCTACAAATTGATGACGGTAAGTTTATACGTCTGCCTTTGTTTCTTTTTCTTCTTCAGTTTATCTATAACAACATGACATTTGGTTGAATATGGCAATATATCGGTGTCTTCTGTGGGGTACACTGTTAAAAATGTCTGTAGAAATGACAGTAGCAGGTTTCTAGTAACTTATGTAGATCAGTGTTTCTCAAAGTGTGGGCCCCACTGGTGGGGAATAGAGACATGACAAGTGGGGCACGACAAATGGGTGGACATTTTGTCATTTTTGTTATCTCTATTAATTATTTTATTATTGACCATACACTCAAAACAATGACATTGAAATGTAAGCCTTACATTTATCTGCACCAGCAGAGTAAACCAAGATGGACAGTGGACCTAAAGTTCATTACCCTTTTGTTTTTGGCTATCGGGGACAGGTGGGGCTCGGACCCCTTCCCTACCTCCAAAGTGGGGAGGTAGAGGTACATCTCTCATGCAAAGCATTCTGGGAACAAAATTAGAAAAAAAACAGAAAGAGGTTGATGAGGATTTTCTTTGTTCCCAGAATGCTTTGCATTAGACTGTTATTTAATATTTTTTTCTGTAAGGTTAAAAACATGTTAATATCTTTGAATAAACCGTTGCCGATAAATTGGATGGAAATAAATCTGCAGTGAGCCTCAAGTAAAACTGTAGCTTTTATCGTCTCTTGTGGCTTTAAGGGCATGAAACATAAAAGATACATTACTGTGTGTACCTACGTATACATATATCTGTTACTGCATTTCATCTATGAACGATTTTTCTCTTACAGTTTCTGGAGACTATAAGCGATCAGAGACTCAGCTTCGCCGTCAATAAGACAATTTCTGTTATGAAAAAATGCTGAATGTTGAATGTACTGTGTACATCTTATTGTTTATAGCCTTCCTTCACACAACGCTATTACAACAGAGGCAGTTCTGTTCAGATCGACGGCACAACCCATAGCTCAAACAATTGAATTACAATAATAGATGAAGTCCGACAGGTCTTTTGATAAGCAAGCAAACAGAACTTGTCGTTCAGAGCACACTTATTATGTCAAACAAGGTCAAAATTATATAACCTTATTGGATGTAAGGTTTTCTCAGGTATAATACTGCTTTCCTGTAGCTTTCTTGTGTTAACAGCGCAAGGTTGTGTTTTAGATCTCAGGGGATTGCAGACACCTATGTATAAATGTAAAGGATAATACAATGTAAGTCGCTTTGGATAAAAGTATTTGCCAAATGCCTAAATGTAAATGTAATACAGATCCCGATGTCAAACTCTTCAGTACTGGAATGTCAATAGTTGTGTAACGTCGGTGTATTTATTGTTGGTCTAATGTTGCATGAATGAACTGGAAGTTATTACAGTAAAAAGCAATTGTTGTTGTTTTACCGTCAGTGTTGTTTCTTCAAATTGTTTCCTTATGTGTTGTGGAGAAGAATGAAATGATCTATGAATGAATGATGCAAGAAACATTCGGGTCACTTCTCAGTTACTTTTTATGAAACTTGGTGTGTCTATGAGCAGTTTGTCTGCGCTGTATTCTGCAGATTATTATGAAGATGTGTATGAGGTTTGTCAGAGACGCTCTCTAGTGGCGTGTGTGAGAAGTGTGTTGCTTCTACGGAAATTAAGAATGGCATCATTTTGTCTCTTTTTGTTTGTCTGTGCGGTACAGCTTTTTTTAATAATCTCGCGAAAACTGTACTTATATCACCAAATGAAAAGAAGAAATAGCGTGAGAGAGAGAGAGAGATCGTGTTCATCTTTAGGTGTAAAATGTGACTTTGGAAATGTTGTTTTTTCAGATTGAAAGCTCTTGATAGCAGATCATCCCTCAACACTTCATGTCAGCGTAATTCAAAGGTCACAATTCCCAACATGCGCGTGTGAAAAGATTGTAAAGGCGTTGGTGTTTAGAGAAGGTCATGCGTGACAGAACTTCATGAAACTGTTTGGGTCACGTGTGCTTAATTGTCATGAAAATATCCGAAACGAAAAGAAATCGTGCCAAACAGATTTCTAATGTAATTGAGTTATTGTGTTTGTGATGTGCGATGTTCTGCAGAAGTTCAGGGTGAGGTGCTGCGGTGATATAAAAACATCATCAGGTATGACTGGAATGACAGTCATCTTCAGTTTCACTGTAATGCTCGGAGGTCACGTGTGTGAGATCTGCTGCCGTACAGTAGGTGTGTTTCTCACTAGTTTGTTAATCTCTGTGTTTGACAGCTGATGAAAGATCACCTGGCCTCCACAAGACTCATTCTTAGCTGATAAATGTACCGAGAGAGTTTTTGTCCGTGACATTATTACCCACTTTCACCTATAACACACATCAAGTAGCTCCGCATTCCTTCGACCGTGGTATTTATGGCTTACAAATGTCATTGATGTTGAGATAGAAGATGATGAAAGCGTAACAGGGCACGGCGTCACAGCTGAATAATCATCAACGCTCAGAAATATGCCATCGTGAAAAGAAGGTTTGCAAACTTCACATAAAGGGTTAGGTGAGATTGACATTTTTATTTTAATAGATGAATTTAATCAATATTTGTATCACATATTTTAAGGATTTTTACTGTTCTCAGATTTAGATTTTAAAAAGTATATTTAATCTGACTGTGGATCAACATCGGGAGAGCAATGGTTCATATAAATGCTTTATTTTATTCTATTAATAATTATTTTTATAAGAAAACTTTCATTCCTCCATTCAGGTAGAAACAGAAATTAAAACCCAATAACAATACAATGTTGAAATTATCTTGGATTAATTTGATAATATATTATTATTATTAACTAAAACTATTTTTAAAGTGACCAGGTAACACTTTTTATGGATGTATTTGTTATTCATTTGGCATATCGGCAATAGCATGAAGGTTTAATAATTTACTCCAAAATAATTTTGATAATAAGCTAAATAATGAAATAGCAACAGTACAGACTTTATTTAAGTTTATTAATGGTCAATGTTAAGTCAAATATGATTTCATGTTTTTAGCAAAAGAAATATTGGATGGCAAAATTCCCCTTTAAAGATGTCAAGTGGTCTTGTGCCTCTCTTAAAATGTTAAATGGATTTAATTTGTGTTCAGTCAAATTAATTAAATGCAGCAGATAGCTTGTATTGTACAGTACTATGCAATTGATCATATCAGACGATAGTTGTTTGTTAAAATCCGTATCGGCCCAAAAAAATCGGTGCACAAACATTCTTGTGCTTGACTCCCAAACAGCATTTTACACGTTACACTGGGTTTTGCGCCCACGCTTCACAGAACTCTTTGGTGAGATGGTGATATTGTGATGGCTGAACACAGCGTGTCGGACGTGTTTGGAATGACACACATGACAAGGTTGTATGACCGTAGCATTCTGTGTGTTTGTTCAGGATTTGTGTGTGTGTGGTGATAAGTGCCTGTGCAGGGTGTGATGGAGACACACCTGTTTCAACAGAATCTCACAATTCACTTATTTCCACTCTTGTTCTGTGACATGCGCTGCATTTTCTGCTCTACAGAAGCCACAGGTGTCAGGGCACCAATATACCAATGAGACATCATAGACATGCCAGTAAACATCTTCACTTTAAACTCTTCCATTCTTCCTGACTGAGAGACGAACCTTTAACAGGGACGACTGTGAGCGGTTCAGTGTTTATGTTTTTACGGCCGGGTGGTGGTCTTGATAAAGCTTACACAAAACCACAGTGACCATTGGACTGTTTGAGCTCTCTCTCTCTCTCTCTCTCTCTCTCTCTCTCTCTCTCTCTCTCTCTCTCTCTCTCTGTCTCTCTGTCTCTCTGTCTCTCTGTCTCTCTGTCTCTCTCTGTCTCTCTGTCTCTCTGTCTCTCTGTCTCTCTGTCTCTCTCCTTCTCTCTCCTTCTCTCTCCTTCTCTCTCCTTCTCTCTCCTTCTCTCTCCTTTCTCTCTCTCTCTCTCTCTCTCTCTCTCTGTCCCTCTCCTTCTCTCTCTCTCTCTCTCTCTCTCTCTCTCTGTCCCTCTCCTTCTCTCTCTCTCTTTCTCTCTCTCTCTCTCTCTCTCTCTCTCTCTCTCTCTCTCTCTGTCCCTCTCTCTCTCTCTCTCTCTCTCTCTCTCTCTCTCTCTCTCTCTCTCTCTCTCTCTCCTCTCTCTCTCTCTCTCTCTCTCTCTGTCCCTCTCCTTCTCTCTCTCTCTCTCTCTCTCTCTCTCTCTCTCTCTCTCTGTCCCTCTCCTTCTCTCTCTCTCTCTCTCTCTCTCTCTCTCTCTCTCTCTCTCTCTCTCTCTCTCTCTCTCTCTCTCTCTCTCTCTCTCTCTGTCTCTCTCTCTCTCTCTCTCTCTCTCTCTCTCTCTCTCTCTCTCTCTCTCTCTCTCTCTCTCTCTCTGTCCCTCTCCTTCTCTCTCTCTCTCTCTCTCTCTCTCTCTCTCTCTCTCTCTCTCTCTCTCTCTCTATATATATATATATATATATATATATATATATATATATATATCGCTCACTCGTTCTCTCTCTCTTTTAATGTGTCAGAGTTTTGTGTTTGCTTGTAGGGTGGATGCTGGAGCGGATCCAATGTTGTTCTTTGACTTTAAAATAAAATCTAATTTAAAACACACCAACCTGATAGAAACATACATCATAGCACAGAATGAAAAAGGTTTAAGCAAACTTAATCATATGTGTTATTGGGCAGACAAATACAAAAGTTCAAATGTTATTTCAGTTTGAAAGAAGTTATAGTTTGCATGCATGTGGATATTTCTTTGAATGGTCTTGCTTTGCAGTCGTGGTCAAAAGTATTAGCAGTGACATAGCCTACATTTTGTGTTTTGCAGAAGGTTTGCTGCTTCTGTATGTGTAGATTGAGGATCGACCACAGGTTCTCTATGTATTGCAATACTTATGGCCACGACTGTACACCTGTGCCCGATCTGGATGTTTGTATTCTTGCATATTACAGTGATGTAATGTATACATTCATTCATCATCGCATGTGTTTTTGTTTCATTGTTTTGCGTGTGAATTGCGATTGGATGCACCTTACACACGGGCGCTCGCACACTAAAAACGTGACCCTGAGGTGTTTCGAGTGATGTCGCCCTGTTTATCAAGTGTCTCATGTCAAAGGTCGTGTGCCTTTGGTAACCTTTATAACATTTACACGCTGTAATTACAGAGTGTCAGGATGTGCCGAGTGGGCGGATAGACAAATATTCTTGATTTTTTTTAATCTGAAGAACCTTTTTTCGCCACAAAGAACCTTTAGATGTGTAGATGCCTCATCTGAAAACTATAATGACACGAGCAGAAAGAGAGAGACCGGATACACAACATTCCTGTCCACCACACACACCTGCAGAACAGATTACCTATCACAAACAAACTGAGAGATGCTTTAAACACAACAGACAAATGTGCTCTTCACATCTACTCTGCTTTATTTTATAATATCATCTCTCTCTGTTTTTCTTTATGTGTTTCTATTTGTATGTATTTCTGTCCTCAGAATGACATCTGATGTCCGTCTGGAGAAACCGCGCATATATTATATTAAAGAAATGATTGTAGCCCGGAAGTGATGCCAGAAATTTCAGACATACAGAGATACGAACACTTGACTCATTAAGACAGCTTTCAGCGATCCGTCACAGTAGACATTGTGTGACAGAAAGGGCTTGAAAGAGGAATTCATGAGTGAGAGCGAGTGAACAGGTATGGCCAGTCGTCCTGTGCTGAATGAATGTGACACACCTGTGTCAGTGGGCGGAGCTAAAGGAGGTGACAGCCCTGTCATAACAGAGGACACGAGAGAGCTGGACGGCAAACGGAGAGAGTGACGGACAGCAGACAGTCACAGACATGAGTAAGAAAAAGGAGTTCAGTCCGGTGAAGGCCTCGCAGTGAGTTATAACCTCTTCATCTGTCGTCTTCACTTTCCTAAAGAATCTATTCATATGCTTTGTGTTGACTTTCCTCTGATGTTTACCTTCAACACTCGCCTGTAGCTATAACGCCTCATGGGTAATTATTGAAGTACATCAACGGCGTGCTTCTTAAAGGGACACAAAAGAAGCTTTCCTGTAGCTCAGTGGGGTTGATAATGCCAATGTCATGTGTTGGATCCCAGGGGATCGCAGATACTTATGTATAAATGTATAGGATAATGCAATGTAAGTGACCTTGGATAAAAGCGTCTGCCAAATGCATGAATGTAAATGTAAATGTAAGATATTTTGAGAAACGTCTCGGTGGTTTTGAGTTCATATAATGGAAGTCTGGGTATCAACGTTCTTCTTTTGTGTCCTGCGGAAGACATAAACTCATGACATGAGGCGTCCGTCCCTCATTTTAATGGGCTTTTAATGTAGAAATGTGCTGATATTGACCCATTTCATGTTTTACTCTATACAGTTTTTATGACTCGTGTATGGGTGTGTGTGTGTGCTGTAATGTTCGGTGCTTGATGTGATTTATCTTTACGGCAGGGCAGGGAAGGGCTGGGCTCTGACACACACACACGGGTGGTTTTATTATACCGCGGAGAATGTATTGCAAAACACATCCCAACAGCTCTTGTGTCACCCCGAAGGGCTTTATTTTGTGATAATGACCAGCTGACTGTACATTATTCTGCGTATTACATCAATACTTATCAAAAAAAGGAGGTTTGCGATGATTTCGCAATGATGCGTTCCTAGAATCCATAGGTTAGTGGCTAGTAAACTATAGGTTATGGGATCGCTGGTTTGACAGTTTAACAGCATGTGTTGTGGCCTTCAGATGATGACGTGAAATTGGAGTAAAGATAAACAGAGCGCAATGGACAATGCTTACGAACAGACAATAGATGTGTGAGAGTACATTCAGTATTCTGTTAACAATATACATACACAATCATTGAATGGTTGTTACACCGTAGAACTGACTAAATAAACTGAAATATACATTTATTGTGTCTCGGAGGTGTGAAGACGTCTTGCTGATGTTAAGATGTTGGAGTGCAGATGTTAAAGAGACAGTTCACTGAAAAAAAGACATTTCCGTCATCATTTATTCCCCTCGTGTGGTATGTGAGTCTTTCCTTGGTGGAACACAAAAGAAGATATTTTGAGAAATGTCTCAGTGGTTTTGTGTTCACACAATGGAAGTCAATAGGGTTCAGTGTCGCTTAGTCATCAACGTTCTTCAAAATATCTTCGTTTGTGTTCTGAAGAAGAACGAAACTCATACAGGTTTAGAAAAACATGAATTCATGATGCATTTTTGCATGAACTGTCACTTTCAATGTGTGTCTGATGAAAAGAGTCATACTTCAGATTTCCTTTTGACTCCCAAGAGTCTTATTTTCAATATTTGTTTTTCCTCTCACTCTCGAAGTCTTGTTATGCACATTAATGAAATGAGTCACGTTAACCATTTCTCAATAGTGTCAATCCAGCTGATCAGGTGAAAGAGGTGTGTGTGTGTATGAGTGCTTCCCTGTATCCGGCTCCACATTTAACTCTGTGAGTCACACAGAAACTAACAGAACACACATATAGCGCCCTGACAGAGGGTTAGTCAAATTAGTTTTTTAATTTGCTCTTTAGTATCAAAGGGATGCCCAACTTTGACAATACGATGCCGTGCCTTTCATTGAAATATATGATATGTTGTGTGTGTTGTGTAGTTGTGTTTGGAGTGTACACTGAAGCGTAGGAGGGCAAGAAATGACACCCAACCCATCAGCAACATTTAATTGAGTTCAAATCAACACACTTTAGATCCCTTGAGCTTTTTGTGTTTCTATGCATTATATATGTTACAATAAAACCAATATTTCCTAATAAGCTGTAGTTGTTTCCAGTGTAAACCAAGTTTAGGGTTTTCGTCATGCTCTTTATATTTTGATGGTACATATATTCCCTCTGGACATCACGGTTGGCCACTACCGTACTATACAGCTCTGTTTAATGCTCAGTAACCTACAGACGGTTATCACAGTTGACATCTATAGAAATGAAGTGCTTCTGATGGATGTGTGTAGTCCTCCCACACGTCCAGGGTGTGACTGTGAAAGTGAAGAGGAATCTCGTCCTGGAGCGCGAGGATTGCAAAAGAAAAGAAGCAGAATTCCAAGAGTTCCAGTCCGAGCATTCTTGAAGACACTCCTTTACACCTGTCAGTCAGCGGGGGCGAGGTCGCTTGCGTAATGCGGCAGGAATGTCTGAACAATAAACGGACCGAAAAGAAAATTACAAGGAGAGAGTGAGATGTAAACCTTACGGGGAAGAGCTAGCTATTGACAGCTCAGGAATTCAGATCTTTCAGAGGTCAAACGCATTTGCTGTAATGTGGAGTTCTTGTTCTGCCTGCTGAGTGATGACGGCGCAAAGCCAGACGCTTGAGTCATGAAGACAGAATGTCTTGTTCTGTATTAAAGGGAAAGATCACACAACAATGAGAACCACTGAGACATTTCTCAAAATATCGTCTTTTGTGTTCTGTAAAAAGACTCGCGTACAGGTTTACAAACACGTAAGATCTGAAATAAATATAGTTATTAAATGGTCTCGCATTTGTTAGGGGCTTCGGATACGAGCGTCTGCTCGACGTATTAATGTGAGTTTACGTGTAATGATGGAAATCTTCATGTTTTATTCGTGCAGGTCACAGGCCACTGACATGCTGGCTCTCATCACACGCTTACAGCAAAACGCAGACCAGGTGGAGAAGAACATCTTTAAGGCTGAGAAACTGCTCTTAGAGGCATGAACACATACGCACGCACGCACATATCCTGATAGCACACTCCATCTGTATTACGTCTATTTCACGTCTGCATTTACATCTGCAATACATAGTTTGCTCATCAGCAACACATCTCGGAGACCTCCGTATGTCTGTAATACGTCTGCTAAAGATCTGGAGATCTGGTAAACATCTGCCGTGTAAAACCACTATAAACATCTTATAGATGTCTACTGTGTGTCTGACGTCTGAACGCGGGCGTCTCCGAGACGTGTTGCAGATGAGCAAATTATGTGTTGCACATGTAAATGCAGACGAGAAAATAATAAGAACATCAGGTTACACCTGAAGACAGAGAATAAAGATATGTACTATTAAGAGCCCTTCCTAGGCAGTAATTGAGATACAATAGAGGTGCACTCCTGACACAAAAGCTTTAAAAACCGGCCTGGTCTGACTGGAATTCCTGACTATTTCACAAGTTGGCTGCCTAGTCGACAGATCGGTACGTTTTGGGAAGATCTGCTTTCGCTCCAGTGACTTAGGGTTGAGGCTTCATTATTGCTTTTTTCTAACAATCGTACTTTTTCACATGATTCACATTGTAATTTCCCAGCTATCAGGAGACAAACTCAAAACAAATCCTCAAAATGTTAAATTAAACTTTACATTATATGCAGGAAATAAATATTAAAATCCAGTTTTTGTCTTTGGAGTCTCTGTGTGACATTAAGAAAGTGAACATGTAACCGAAAAGAGAATGTATCGAAATTCAGACCGACAGACAAATCAGACACGGTGGAGAAACACTTGAATGTATATATTTTTGTCTTCAAACAGAGTTTTAATTTAAAGCGGTCTGTGTTTCAGGACAACGAGAATGAGAAAAGAAACTATTCCCTCAGACAACAGCGTCCGACCGCAGACAATCTGTCTCAAGCCGAGGGCTTACTGAAGGATCTCTTTCTAGATGTCGACCGAGCCAAGAGACTCAAACACCCGCAAGCCAATGAGATCGAGCTTGAGTGAGTGACATCACAAACCCCGCCCACAGAAGAGACTAATCAACATGACCTCTTGAAGCGATGAGAATGAATGGAGACTTTTGCTTTAGTCCTCTGTTGAGTCTCAAACTGTCCTCATATTTGCCAAATTTCGATTGAGATCCTGATGTTAAAAGAGAGAGCCGTTTTTGATCTGTTTAAAGCCATCGCTGTCTAGGAGAAATCATTGAGATGTTTTATGTTTCAGACCTTATCATTTTTATTTTTATTATTATTTTCCGTCCACATTCACCTTTATGGGTTTTTTTTCACTCTGCATCAGTTGACCAATTTGTGTCCGATTTTCCTTTATTCATTTTGTAGAAATATTTGTGAAAGTATATTGTGAAATGAAACAAAACTGTATTTTCTTTTGCTCAGTGTGAGAAATCTTCACGATCGCTGGACTAAATTCTGCGCGTTGTACAGAGATCTTTACGGTCAGCTTCTCGAGCTCTCTCTTTCACCCAGCGTGGATTGGAGCAAACTTCTGTCTGACAAACAGGTAAACTCTCTTCCGTCAACAAAACCCTATTGCCAAAACATAAGACAGTATTGTCTCCGTCCTTATATACTGTGGACGGATTGAGGAGGAGTGTTTGTGTGTTTTTACAGTAATTATATGGTGTGTGTTGATGATGTGTGTGATTTGTGTTTGCAGAAGTTTGTTCTGGGGGAACGTTATGGACCGTCTCTGTCTGATGTGGAGAAACAGACAGCAGCACATAATATTCTGCATAAAGAGATTGCGGCGTATCGCTCGGCCCTGCAGTCCAGTGATGTCAGTCTACACACACACATATTCACACACTATGCTAACAAACATGTTAACACATGCATTTATGTTAACTTCATAATAATAAAACATTTGTTTTCTCTTTCTCTCAACAGGAAAATTCATCTGCGCTTCAGAGGCAATATGACAGTCTGCTGGTAATTACTGACATTTTATCTTTTTTTTTTTTTAAATCTATAAGAATACATATTAAATGATATATCTGCACAAGTTGACTCTGAGACTCAGATGTGTGTGTTTGTGTGTTTAGGAGGCGTCTGAGAAGCGTAAGCAGCATCTGTCGTCGCTCTATGACTTCTTGCAGGGCTGTAATAAAGAGCAGGTGTTTCTCGCTGATCAACAGAAGAAGATCATAAAGAGAGACTGGAGCGATCGGATGAATGACAGCACTGAAGTACGCTTGGAGTATGAGGTGAGCTGTTTATACTCATTAACATTCACTTATCTCGCTGTTATTACGCAATATAATAATGTTTATCATCCGTGTGTGTGTGCAGAGATTTAAGAACAACGGTCTGCTGAATCATGAGAGAGAGGTGGACCGAATCCAGCGGGATGCTGATAATCTCATTCAGAGCAAACACCCCGGATCTCCTGCTATTAAGGTACTCACTCACTACCTCAGTCACTCACTCACTCACTCACTCAGTCACTCACTCACTACCTCACTCACTCACTCACTTACTACCTCACTCACTCACTCTCTCACTCACTCACTACCTCACTCAACTCTCTGACTCACTACCTCACTCACTCACTCTCTTACTCATTCACTCACTACCTCACTTACTTCCTCACTTACTTCCTCACTCACTCACTCTCTCACTACCTCACTCACTCAATCACTCACTACCTCAATCACTCACTACCTCACTTGCTCACTCACTTACTACCTCACTCTCTCACTCACTCTCTCACTACCTCACTCTCTGACTCACTACCTCACTCACTCACTCACTCAATCACTCACTACCTCACTCACTCATTCACTCACTACCTCACTTACTCACTACCTCACTCAATCACTCTCTCACTCACTCTCTCACTACCTCACTCAATCACTCACTACCTCACTCACTACCTCACTCACTCACTACCTCACTCAATCACTCTCTCACTCACTCTCTCACTACCTCACTCAATCACTCACTACCTCACTTACTCACTCAATCACTCTCTCACTCACTCTCTCACTACCTCACTCAATCACTCACTACCTCACTTACTCACTACCTCACTCAATCACTCTCTCACTCACTCTCTCACTACCTCACTCAATCACTCTCTCACTCACTCTCTCACTACCTCACTCAATCACTCACTACCTCACTCACTACCTCACTCACTCACTACCTCACTCAATCACTCTCTCACTCACTCTCTCACTACCTCACTCAATCACTCACTACCTCACTTACTCACTCAATCACTCTCTCACTCACTCTCTCACTACCTCACTCAATCACTCACTACCTCACTTACTCACTACCTCACTCAATCACTCTCTCACTCACTCTCTCACTACCTCACTCAATCACTCACTACCTCACTCACTACCTCACTCACTCACTTACTTACTACCTGTCATACATGCACACGCACGCGCACACACATACATACTAAATCACATTGATTCTGAGGGAGTCTTCCTGTGATTGTGATGTGTGTTATGTGTGTTTCAGTCGTGCAGTGAAAACATCATTCAGGAGTGGAGTCGCTTCATGAATCTGTGCGTGTGTCAGGAAACACATCTGGAAAATGTAGAAGATTACAGAAAAGTGAGTGGGCACACATTAAACGTTCAGTCCGTCACTGTAGTTGGACGATAACATACAAAAACAGAGATATCTAATATGACTTTAATCAAATATTTGTTTATCAGTATCAACTGGATATGGAGACGTTCGGTGAGTCTCTGAAGAGAATCAAATCCACCACAGAACCGTCAGTACTGAGAAACATGAGCAACCATGAGACCTTACTGCAGCTGGAGGTACGCATGAACACACACACGCGCACGGACACAAACACACACAGTATTTGAGTGTTGAAGTGTTCATGTGTGTGTGTATTCAGAGTGAGGAGAGAGCTATCTCCAGAAACGAGCAGAGACTGGCTGATCTGAGAGATTCCTGTACAACACTCGCTCCTCTACACCTGAGACGAACCGCAACCAACAAACCCATCAGCATTATCTCTCTGTGCGACTGGACCACAGACAAGGTAACACACACACACATTTATTTCACAAAAGTACACTTAAGTAAAACGGTCACTCAAGTCAAGAATGATGCCTCTCTGTCTCTCTACCACCCCCTGCAGGACTCTGTGAGCAGAGGCGATAAACTCACATTGGTCTCTGATCCCAAAGAGGAAAACTGGGAGGTGAAAACCAGCACAGGGAAGACCAAGACTATCCCAGGGGTCTGTTTTCTCATCCCTCCACCTGATTCAGTCGCCATCGAAAAGGTGGACAGGTAAGACACTGACACACGGGAAATGCGGGTACCCATCCATCTACTTCCTGTTTCAGATGACGTGTGAGACAGCTGTTTTAAGCCCGTGCTTGTGTTTGTTCAGTCTGAGCAGGGATTTTTCGGATCTCAAGAGGTCCAGATCTGCTCTGCAGTCTCAAGTGAAGACGTCAACTGTGGAGGTTGTGAGGGTGGTGAAAACAGGTTTGTGACTTCAAAAGCATTTAGTCAGAAATGAGGCAGAAGAGAGGTGAAGAGGAGTGATGTTTGATGATTGTCTGTGTGTAGCATCTGTATCAACGGCTCCTAGAGACTCGAAGTATGACACCACCAACAGTCAGCTGGACCGCATCATTGGAGATCTGCTGAAGCTGGAGAATGATTTGCAGAACAGAATGAGGCGTCCTTTAGACCGATCCGACCCTGCTGGAGATCTGTCCTTCAGAATCAAAGACCAGGAGGTGAGAAATTACATTTCAGAATAAAATGTCTTTCAATTAGAATCTGTTCAATAGAGGGCATTATGGGAGATTTGCAAGCATGTTACTCACATGATAGAGGTATGATAGAGGTTTGATTTCATATGTCCAGAAATTTGATGTGATTCTGAGAAACCTGGAGGCAGAGAAATCGTCCATTCAGAGAGAAGTGAAACCACTGCTATCCCAGAAGCCCCTGGATCCCACCCCTGCCACAGTGCTTCAAAAACTCACCACAGCCAACAACAAGATCGATGACCTCACAGCCCTCTCTGACTTGTATAATAAGAAGTAAGAAGAAACTCTCCCTGGGTGAAGTCTGCATGAAATCACACAAACCTGTGCAGCAAGGTTTCATCACCTGCACCGAGTAATGATTGTAATGCCAGATATCTGTTTTTGTCTTTTCTCAGGACCACAGCAGCCATGTTTCTAGAGAAACAGATCAAGAAGGTGGACAACATGGTGTCAGGGTTTGAGGATCAGCTGGCTGTTGACACTGTACTTGTCAATGAGCCCAATAACATCAGCACTCACTCCAAACAGCTTCAGGTAAAGACAATCAGATGATAAATATCACTTATGCTTCTAAATCATTTGTCTTTAGTTTACTACGGTATGTTATTTACATTAGAAGTGAAGTGTGTTGCTAGAAACAAACAAACTTCAAAGTAAAAAAAATAATTTCAGTTTTCTAAAGCCATAAAAGAATCAATTGAAACCTTGGTCTTGAGTTTTCCTCCGGTTGACATTAATATTTACGCAGCTTAATATTAACAAATGGAAAAGATGATGATATTAAAATAATTCTTCTGATAAAAATGAAAGTGAACAAAACAATCATATTCCTGGATGTCGTGTCATCATCTTCTTTGCAGAACATGAGCAAAGATGTCAGCTCCAGGAAACCTGATATTGAACAGCTGACCCGTGAGTTAGAAGTGGCTGAGCAAGCCAGCAGCTCCCTGCAGAAGAGCTTCCAGGAATACTGTCCTGATATCCGTCATCAAGAGTCTGATGTCAAACGCCTGAGGAATCGCTACGCAACCATCACAAATCAGCTCCACCTGAGGTGAGACGCGCAAGTTTTAAACTTCACTTCCTAGTTTCCTCACAATTGATTTTCTCATGGTGACTTTTGGAAATCTGAACTTTGAAATTCGTGCTCGACAGGAGGACTCTGTTAAAAGAAGCTGCCAGTAAGGACCAGGAGTTTGAGGACACCGTCCACTCGCTCAACGCTTTCCTGATCAACATGCCCAACAACAAGATTCGGCCTGGAGAAAGTGCCTCGCAGATCTACTCCAAACAAAGCTCTCAGCTGGTCAGTGTAATGTGTTTTACACAAGAGTTTCAAGCAGTTGATATTGACTTATTATCCATTGTTCTGATGGATTACTGTTTGCTGTTTGGTTGCAGAGAGCGGTTGAAGACCTCAAAAGAAAGACAGATGAGGCGAACCGGGTCATCAAACTTTCTAATGAGCTGCAGAACGTTCTAAATGTACGTAACCCTGAGTGTAACACTACACATTTCTATTAGATTTAGCGCAAGCATTAATAATAAATTGATTCTGCATTCGCAGGAATATGAGGTAAATGCAAACAAATACCGCAGCACGCTGGGAAAACCAAATATAGACGCGAATAAGGCTGAATACATTAGCATGGCTGAATCTGTCCAGAAGAAGGTAAGATGAAGAGCATGTGCATGCCAGATCACGTTAAACTAGTTTAGTTATTACTACGTGTACTCTTAAAGAAATTAATGTTCATTTTGTTTGAAGAGCTTCTTGAAAATGTATGTATTCATGATATAAGAGATAAATTGATAACTCTGAATAACTTTATTCTTTATTTTTTAGGAAAGAGATGTTGTAAATCTTTACTCCGAAGTGTCTGCTGAGCAAAATCAACTTTTGAATCAAGTGATCTTGGCCAAAGATCTTGTCAATAAGGTACTACAAATGTTAGATGAAGTAATGTAAATAAGTTCTAAATAAACCCATCAGAAATGTTGTAACAG
Organism: Barbatula barbatula; assembly: GCF_947034865.1. Lineage (NCBI taxonomy): Eukaryota > Metazoa > Chordata > Actinopteri > Cypriniformes > Nemacheilidae > Barbatula > Barbatula barbatula. The sequence goes on from NC_136769.1 coordinate 2,369,009, forward strand.
TAGCATCACAACAGCAAAAAATAAAGTATGTTAAAGTGCCTCTCAACGTCAAAAAAAAAGCTTAAAGTTCTTGTTTCTTTTAGAAGTTATTGTCAAAGATGATTTGTTTGTAATTCTATTTTTTGTTTTAATTTGAACAGAATGACCAAATTGTGAGTCAGGTGGTGGTGAAGCAGCAACTACACCTGCAGAGTCAACAAAGAGACATGGATGAAGTTGACGGCCTGAAGCACGAACTCACAGAAGAGATTGCACGCCGCACTCATGCCGAGAATGATCTGAAATCCTTCAGCAAACGGATGATATCCCTTAAGAGTCGCAGAGGTGTGGAACGAGTGGAGGAAAAGGAAACCGTGCACTACTACCGTGACCCAAAGCTGGAATCCGACTTGGAAGTGCTGAGAAGGAAAATAACTGAAGAGATCAACAAACGCTCTACCTTTCACACCGAAATTAATATTGTTAACAAGAAAATTATCAACCGTGAACTTGAGGTGACCGAGATAAAACCCAGGCTGGTGACCAAAGTTTTTACAGAGATTGAGCGGGACCCCAAACTGGATACGGAAGCAACTAGAATCAGAGAGATGATACGCAAACTAAAGGAGGAGATCCATGTGATGGAGAGCGAATCTGTGCACGTACGTACTGAAGTCACCGTCTTGCAGCAAAAGAGACCTACGATAAGAGAGAAAGTCGTACTGAAAGAAGTTGTGAAGCTGGAAAAAGATCCAGAAATGCTGAGGGCTGTCATTAGCTTTAAGAATGAGATCTCTGAAGAGAGTATTAGGTCCAAGAGCCTGAATGATCAAATATTCCAGGTTAGGAGTCATATCAATAATCTAGAGAGGATCATCCCAACCATCCAGCCTAAAACTGTCATCAAGGAGGTGAAGAGGGTTGAGCAGGACGAAGAGCTCCTGAGGGAGTCCAAGAGCCTCCGTGTAAACCTGGCAGAACTGTCTCAAGAGATTTCTGTTTTGACCAAAGAATTCTCCAGCCTTCAGCTCCGCTTCAGCCAAGTGGAGATAATCAAGCAAAAGATAGAGATCAATGAGAGTATCCACGAGACCTACAGAATAGATCCCGAGACTGAGCTGGAACTAAGGCGTCTGAGAAATGAGCTTCAAGAGATCAGCAGAAGACGCACTAGCTTTGAGAATGAGATCAACCTGATCATGGTGGAAATCAAGACTCTGCGCTCCGAAAAGCCCAAGGTAGAGCTGAAGGAGGTATTCCAGGAGGTGGTGAGAGAAGAGAGAAGCCCTGAGATTGTCAAAGAAATTAAGAGACTGAACGAGCATCTCACCATTCTGAGAACCAACTATGACACGATTCTGAATAGGGTAACTCGTCTACGCAAGGACAGGGATGAATGGAAAGCTGAAAGGTCAAAGGTGGAGACAAGAGTTGTGACCAAAGAATTGATAAGGTATGAAAATGACCCACTTCTGGAGAAGGAAGCAGAACGGCTGAGGAGGGACATGCGGGAAGAAACTCAACTCCGTAAAACAGTGGAGGAATATGTTTTTGACCAACAGAACAAGTACATTGTTCTGGAGAGACAGAAACGTGAGGAAAGAATTGTAGTCCACGAAGTGGTGCGCCTGCAGACGGATCCCACCCAGATTATCAATCACGAGAGGTTAACCAGGGATTTGGAAGAGATGATTAAAACTCGTAGACAGCTGGAACTGGAAGTGCAGCAGTTGAGAATCCTTGTGCTGGAACTGCAGAAAAAGGTGGAAAATGTTGATCAGCAAAAGAAGATCCTAATAGAGACAGAGCTGAGACAAATCAAGACTAGAATCTATGAGCTGGAGACTTGTCCAAAACCTGTTGAGGAAAAGATTGTTATTGAGGAGGTGCTGAAAGTTGAGAGAGATCCTAACGTAGAGAAACTGATCACCGGGCTTCGCATTGAGATTGAAAACGAACTCAACAAAGTTTCTCTCCTGGAGAAAGACAAACGAACCCTTACAATAAGGATACAGACCCTGACCAAAGAGAAATCTGTCGAGAAAATTGTCCACAAGGAGATCATCAGAGTGGAGAAGGATCAGAAGGTTGAGGCTGAAAGAGAACATCTTATTAGCCAAGTTGCCCAAATCGTAAACTCCAGACGCCTTAAAGAAGAAGAAGTAAAGGTAATCAACAGCAAAATAACTAGGATTCAGACAACCAGAACAACTATCTCCCAAGAAGAGGGCACCCTAATTGTACAAAGGGATAGACTCAAGAGAGAGAAGGATGAACTTCTTCAAGAGTTAAGAAGGCTAGAGTCTCAACAGCATGAAATCACTACTACTTTCCAGCACCATTCCAAACTCTCTAGTGAGAAAATCCAAGTCATCCGCCAAAAAACCATCAAGCTGGAGTCCGAGCTCCAACGTCTGGAGAGAGAAATCCTGGAGGAGAAAGACAGAATTCAGAAACGGGACACTACAATCATAGAGCTTCAGAAAGAAGCCAACTCAATTGAACATACAGAGACCAACACCAGAGCGACCAATGTCTCCACCAGAATTACCATTCTCGACCCAGAGTCTGGCAAAGATATGTCCCCCTACGATGCCTATGTTGAGGGTCTGATCGACCGCAATCAGTACATTCACCTTCAGGAGCTGGAGTGCAGTTGGGAGGAAATGACAACGACCGGTCCTGAAGGCGAGGTCACAATTCTGCAGGACCGTAAGAGTGGAAAGCAGTACTCCGTTAAGACGGCAATGCAGAATGGCCTCTTGACCCAGTATGACCTGCAGCGCTATAGAGAGGGTAAAATATCCATCTCAGAGTTTGCTCTCTTGGTTGCAGGTGAGACGAAGTCAAAGTCTTTCCCTGTTTCAAGTAAAACACAGACAACAGCTGTAGAGAGTCTTCCTACACCGAGCCCCAGCTACAACTCTTCCAGTATGACTCGTCGCACATCCTACTCCAGCAACACCAACCTGAACACGATTGCGAGCACTAGTGCCGATGAATATTTTCCCATTTCCGGAGTACTAGACCTCACCACAGAGAGCCGCATGTCTGTAAGAAGTGCCTTGACACGCAAACTGATCGACGTAGATACGGCCATGAGGCTTCTGGAAGCTCAGGCTGCCACAGGAGGCATTGTGGACCTGAACAAGAAGGACAAGGTCTCCGTTCACAAGGCGGCCCAGTGCGGATTGATCGACTCCAGCCAACTTCAAAAGCTACTCAATGCCCAGAAAGCTTTCACCGGTGTTGAAGATCCGGTCTCGAAGCAGCGAATGTCAGTTGGAGAGGCGGCCCGCAGGGGTTGGATTCCCAATGACAGTGCTTTGTGGTTTATGGAGACGCAGCTGCTCACCGGTGGCCTTGTAGACCCCAACAAAGCAGGTCGGGTCAGCCTGCAGAATGCAATTGATCAGAAGTTGGTTGACGCGTCAGTGGCCAAGCAGCTTCGGGATGAATCCACTTTTGTGAAGAGCGTGTTGGATCCCATCAAGAATGAGAAGATCACTTATAAGGAGGCCATGGCTCGATGCCAGAAGGATCATCTCACAGGGCTGCCTCTGCTCCTGGTTTCATCAACTGATGCCACAGATACTCCTTCTTTCTCCAACTACAACTTCTTTAAAACATAAAGGCAGCAGCTTTTGGTATCACACACATGTATGTTTTATAATAAGGGACTTGATGTAGGTGTTCCCACATACTCAAAGGGAAATAATCTCTGGTGTGGATGGATATTATTTTATGGGATGCTTGTCTTGATTTTAATGTTTGCTGACTGTTTTCTGATACTGATGATGACATGTTGGGGGAAATTGCTTTTTTTTTATATAATGGAAATAAATGAATCTCAAAATCTTTCTGTATTGTGCTCTGATGCATTACAATGTTTTACTAGCAACGTGCCGCCTAGCATTCATTTTTCACTCTCTGTCGATGATGAGAAGTTTGATTTGCACAGTTTTTCATACAGGTAAGAGTTAAAGTACTCACGCACAAATGTGTTTTGTCACAAAGTTTATTATCAACCCATGACTTTGGAAAAAATAGAATGCATTTATATACAGATCTCAAGTACACACATTAATAATGATACAGCAATACAGCACCTTCATTTTGGATTGTCACATTTTGTAACATGTCAGACATTGTGCAAACATTTTAATCATAAAAACTCTCATCAATAAAAATGTATATAGTATGTATTCATTTAAATGACCCTTCACTAAACCCCACTGACAAAAACATCTTAAAGTCTCATTATCAGACAGGTTTTTCATTATCAGTCTTGTGTGTTTGGGTACAGTCAAGTCATTTCAACCCAAAATATAAAGTACAATCAAACGGCTTTACAGATCATTTCAACTGTTTAAATGTCTTCACATCACTCCAACTCAACAAAATCAGCTTCAACCCTTCAAATGAAACTGTCTACAGTAAAAGTTTAAGGCAGCAAAAAATTAATTCATACAATGTAGCTTAAAACTCTCTATTGCTTTAAACATTTCATCTCCTATCTGTATTTGCTCTGTTAGTTTATAAAGCACAATAATTTTACAGCCCTGTGATGGACAGGATTTTGCAGCCAGAAAGACCAACCAGACCCGCACCAAACCATCATAAACCAGCCTGAGCCAGCACAGAAAAAATGGTGGTCTAACAGCAAAAAACATTTTTTCCAAAGATTTTTTGTTGATTTCCAGTAAAAATATATAAACATCCTTAAATCAAGATACATTTACTTAAAAAGCGAAATGCCTGAGATATTGAGTCAAAACATTGATCAAAATGAACCTTTATATTTACTCAAAGAAATATAAGCCAAATGGTTAATAATAATACAATTCAAAGGGAAAACAAGAAATCATTTGCCTATGGCCAGTTTATTTTTTTATTTTTAAGCATTAAAAATAAGAATATTCTAAGAATGTTGTGTCAATACAATGGAGGTCAATGGGGCTCAGTTTGATTTAGTTATCAACATTCTTCAAAAAAAGAAACTCATACAGATTTATTCAGGGTCACTTTTAAATATCTTGATTTAAACATTTGTACTGTAAAGACAAAAAAACATATTGTTTTTACTTTCAGCAGGATTGTATATGAATGTTAAATATTTGACAGAAATGTAGATGTTTGAACATTACAATTCAAGAGACGTCTACTAAGCTTTCACAGGTAAAAAGAAAATGTCAAAATCCTGAAAGTTTCAGTAAATGATAGAAACAGTCTGAGTAGTGCTGTATTACAAGGGCAGATTGTTAGTCCAGCATTAACATTCATCCAGAATAAAATCTGTTTCATGAATTTACAGGACAATTAAACGTCTGATTGATACAGAAAGTGCAACAAAATGCTTTGTGAATTCTGCACGCGTGTTCACAAGATATGACTTGCAGGAGTAATCATGAGCATCCTTGGCATGTCTTGTGTCACATGATCAGTCCTGGAGTCTGATTGTGTAGTGTAGCATCACGCTTGACCACACACAGATCTGATGACATCATATACTGACCTCACACACACATCCAGCTGAGACATACATATACTGGCAATCACACCAAATCCAGCCAACCTTGAATAACCGCAAACGTAGAAAAATAAACAACTATATCATTTGTTTAACATTGGCACTTCTGACATTCAAGATTGATGCACCGCAGCAGACAGACATTCCAGCGTAAAGCACCCAGAGACTGAAGGTGAAGCCCACAAACACGTCCAGGTCACATTTCATCACGAATAAAATCATATTCTTACTATTTCAAATTAAGAAGTTTATTCACATGTGCTATTAGTTTCCTTTTCAACCAAAAAAAGTAAGTATGCTTTCATTCTAATTTTATTTACTTCTCATAAAGAAAGCTGGTAATCTAGTTATCCAAGTTCACATCATTTGATGCTTCCTAAAGTATTCTTTTATTTAGTAAAATTGAATTTTTTCATTTATTTAAATATCAGGGTGAAATGTGCCACAGACATGTTTTGGTGAGATTAATCACATGTCAAACTTTGACAGGTTGTGCGGTTCTATATGTGCTTGGTCTAACGTTATTCCTGTATTTCTAAACAGCTCCTGGAGTTCAAAGGTCATCCGGTAATGAGTCTGGCCACTCCCCGATGTGCCTGTGCTTGCAAGGGTCCGTATTCCACCTGCTCCCCGTCCACAGTGATGATACCCGGCCGGGTCTCCGGCTCCAGTCTCAGAGCCCTCGCCTGTCTGTACACCAGATGAGGACACCCGCACTCCATGTGCGTCCCGCTCTGCATGGCCCGGAAGAGTCTGACCAGAGTGGGCCGAGAGATTTCGGCCGTCATGTAAAACAGATGAATCACGCCGTCGTCTGTACAAGCCCTGGGAGCCACCAACCAATCCTCACCCAAATACGATTGAAACATGGCTACAACCAGCACAAACTCCTTCTCCTCTACCACCGTCCAGCTCTGAGGAACGGGCTGATCCAGCGGCACGAGGAGATGATCCACCAGACGCTTCCGTTCAGAGGTATTGTGCTGAGATGTCTTATTGCTTGTTTGGTCACTGTGCGTCTGTTGTGCATTTGACGCGGCATCTGTCTCCGGATTGTCTGTAGCGGGGAGAAACGACAGCTTACCGCGGTAGGTCCTCAGAGACGCCAGACGGACCAGCGTGCCCACGATGAAGCGTAAAGAGCCGATGCGACGGAACTGCTCGCTCTCGATGTCGACGTCGGCCACAAAGCCCCAGGCGATGGAAAGGAAGGAGAACAGACGGACGCCGGAGGACAGATGGATGGAGATCAGGTCCAGTTTAGAGGTCAAACCCTTACAGAGCACAAACCCACAGCTCACCAACAGATCTTCACCCCACACCTGAGGCTTTCTGGAGAAGATCAAAAACAAGGAATAAAGAAGGGTTCATTTCTGAATTATTATAACAAAAGTAACCACAGAAATAAATAAAGAAGGACAGAGAAGAGAAACTGTTCATAACTTGAGTGGTGGGCTTTGCACTTTGTTTTATCATTTTAAGTGTAACTAATGTTTGTGTTTAATCACAGTAAATTCTGTGAAAATTTAACCTTGATATCTTGAATAATGACTGTGTTGTTTGTGCCAGCAGGGGGCGTTTCAGTCCTGTCCTCTGCTGTTCAATGAACGTTCACTTAAAAATAAAAACATCCTCTCACAGTTTCTCTCCCCAGCGTCATCCCCCATTTATACGCACAAACATCTGTCATTAAATGAATCCAAATGACTCCAGTTCATACACGTCTAATGGAGTGAAATGATGCATTTGTAAAATAGCATAATATATTGAGCGTATTTAGTAATAAATACATCTCATATCATCTTAATCATAATGATATACAGAGGGATGCGTTCAGATGTTAAACACGTAACGTTTTTGAGAATCTCGTGACAAAACGTGTTCACAAGAGACACACGAGAAGTTATGTATGGAGAAATAAAATCATATTGAGATCAGATGAGGGTGAGTGAATGACTTTAACTTGAAATCATTGTCTCTGGTTGATGCGAATGTCCCGCTGCCGTCCGTCTCTCTGTGTTTCATGAATAGAAATTACTCTATTGGTGCGAGTTAAACCCCTCACTTCTCTCCAAAGAACACACGGATCTGGAGTCACTCTTTAAGGACCCTCGTGTAATATTTAGCGGCATCTAGTGATGAGGTTGTGAATTGCAACCAACGGCTCACCCCCACCTCTTCCTTTTGAAACTCTACAGAGGCTGACGCAGGACTAAGATGTCGTCACTACTCTTCGCCGGAGGAGATAACGAATTTAGGAAACGCGTTCTGTAGAGCAGTTTGTCCGTTTAGGGCTAATGTAGAAACAACACGACGCATTCAATGTAAGGGGACCCGTGGTAGAAATAGCTCGTTCTAAAGTCATAAAAACATAACGCCTTATTATGTAAGGTCTTTATACACCTCCAAAGAGAGTAATGTTTATATTGCATTTCTCTCTGAAAAATGACACGCTGTACCTTTAAACTCCTGAATTTGCCCATGGCATAAAGAATCTATCAGTCTGACTCTTGTGTTATCTTGGTCATTAGTGACTCATTCTTGATTCATTTGTTTTGCCTTCGTGCTTGTCTTCTTGGTTTTAAAGAAAGGAGTGTAACAATGACGGCTGGCTCCACAAAAGAACCGCAGGAGGAGATCAGACGTCTGATATTAGTCGGTTTATATCGTCATGTAAGTATTGTAGTATTCTTACTGCACATGTGGAGCAGTTGTGTGTTCAGTTGTTTATGTTATTATCAGACATGCTGTGTGAGATCAGACAGCAGTGCTTTTCTCACCGTGTGTAATGATGAACAGATGCAGCGAGTGCATTTCCAGAACCTCCCGGCAGAATTCCCACAGGAGTCTGGATGGCCATCTCCCAATCCGGCCTGTCCATTAGACCGTTCACCACCTGCACAACACACACACACACATGAGCGGGACCACACACACACACAGAGTGATGTAGAGGAGCCGTGTGTACACACCTCAAAGAGCAGCCCGTCTCCAGACAGAATAACTAAAGCATCCCACTGCGTCAGGTCAGCGTTTCTCACAATCTCTCGTGCGTGATTCTGTCTCTCTGCGTGAACACAAGAGTCAGACAGACATCTTTTAATGAACTTCATGTGCATTAAACACGTCTATTAGATCAGAGACAGATGCACGTGTGTGTGTGTGTGTGTGTGTGTGTGTGTGTGTGTGTGTGTGTGTGGGTGTGTGTGGGTGTGTGTGTGTGTCGTCTCAGGAACATTCACAGTAAGTGATTCAGCATCACACACACACACACACATTCATAATGATCACACACATCAAATGAAAGTTTTAATATTAACATTTTAACTATAAGAGAACTACAGTAAATCAGCTAAACCCTGCAGTTTTTTAATTTTATCTTTCAGGTCCCTCAATTTGAAGTCTCTTATAATAAATCACATATTATAATAGCCCGAGACATTTCTCTTTGAAAGCTTATTTAAGTGTTGAAAGGCATTTAATACATTCAGTATTCTCTTAAGAGAGGGGCGGGACTTGGATTCCTGGAAACGTGTGCGTGTTACTGACCTGTGATGACCAGTGTGTGGGGTATATCCGCCTCTGTGAGCATCCGTTGGATGTGACTGTTGTAGAGAGCCATTGCTTGACCCTGCCCACTCTGAGGATTGACCAATACCATCACACCACATGAGCGAAGCCCCCCAGAGAACAACACACCTGAAAGAAAGAAAGTACAACAGTCAATAACAGAGTCCAAAACCTTTTTCAACACGTACATGAATTACAACCACACACACACAGTGCTGTTTATACTGTATATATTAATATATTTCAGGTTTTTGTTGTGCGTTCTCTCAGGACCCGTTCAGCCGGATGGACTTGTTTCCAGGGGAGCGGTTCCACGTGAGACCGACTGACCTACATGACAGGTGAGATGCACAGCAGGTCTGACAGACACCACAGGTGATGATGGATGACACGACTGAAGGTGTGACACAGGCCTTTATTCACTGTCACGAAAACATTCACCCAGAACAAAACACCCAACACTTCTCTATAAAGAGATATCTTTAATGTCTCAGTTATTTCTTTTAGACATCAATGAGATTGAAGGGAGAGCTGTTGCATATGTCTCATCTGCGTCTGAGATATTTCTCTAAAGAGAAAAAGTCCATAAAACATGTATTTTATAGAGAAAAGAAAGTCACAGTCTTCATTCAGAGCAATGTGCACGTGAGCAACATATAAAAGTATTTATATTTACAGCTGAACTATTTTATCCACATCCACAGCTTCCTTCTTAGTATGTTTGATGTCCTCATCAAGCTAAACATGAAGATTCTGTCATCATTTCTTCATCCTCATGAGTTTCTTTCTTTTGCAGAACACAACAGATGATATTTTGAAGAATGCTGATGATCAAACAACACTGAACCCCATTGACTTCCATTGTACGGACACAAAACGCCTGACACGTGTCTCCAAATATCTTCTTTTGTGTTCCAAGACTCGCATTCAGATTTACAACCACGCGAGGAGGAATAAATGATGACGGGATCTTCTGGATCATACTGTTAGGTTCAGTGGTTTCTCTCAGAGGTCAGGCTGTCTTCACACCTCAGTGAGGTATTTTGACCGTCTTTATTCATCCCAGAGCTGCTTGTGTGCTTCAACTAAACTGAACTAAATGTGAATATACTGTGAAGTTGAAATAAAATACTATTTTATCAGGTGTGTTGTCGTATCTTCCATGTGTTCATTTAGATAAAAACTGTGATTTTTAGTTGACTTCTTTTCAATTATTACAGAAGAGCTTTCATTACTGTGGTTTTTTAGGCGCTTTGCTTCACTTACATGTGATTCAATCACTGTGTTAAAACACATGGACTCAAGGGGATTCTTACACAAGACCTCTGACACATCCGCTGGATTAAAGTCTTTAAACAAACGACAGCACAAGCTTCTTTAACCTGAGTTACATCCGTATCCCAGAATGCCGGAGGAGAAGAAGCGGTAATGAGCTCCTCCGGGGGCCATGCCAGGCCACAGCACACACACGGATGAATGGCAGCTTTCAGCGGGATGCCAGCGGGGAGTTGGCACAACAGAAAGACCCTGATCTCACCCGCGCCAACAGACAAACAACAGCTCTCTGTCACCAGAGACACAACTCACAGGAGAGAGAGAGAGAGAGAGGATTGATTCAATCACACATCTCGATCATTATCACACATCTGACGCTCAATTCAATTCATTTAACAACTTCACACACAACCACACTCCAGCGCTTTCATTTCCTCAAACCACACAAGCATGAAATTAAACAGCAACCGATTTACCATCAAATCCTCCACGCTCACCCTGCACAGACTTTCATAGAAATATAATAAACTTTCTGTTCATAATCAAGACATATTGACATTGGCTGCGTTGAATAAGTACCTATCAGCCATAAATCAGTACGTTGTATATAGTATATAGAGTGGGAGTAGTATGAATATATTTCGCCATGTTTTATGGTCATGTGACCCGTATGCTCTTTGACCTATGACATATAACAACAACCTACACATGAGCGTTGATAAAAACATCATTTAGTCACGAGAAATTCATTTGTTGGCACTTACATTAAAAACGGACGTCCGCTTTAACGTTTTCCGCTGTATTTATTTGATTTACTTTTGGAGTTTGACCGTTGCTCAGCTCCCGTGGCATAATGGGATAGATAAGTGTGCATCCGATCCACACGGCCGGAAGAAGCATTTCTCAATTACTTTTTTTGCATACCGAGATTTCGGACATACAATTCCTGACTCGTACTCATTTTCGCATACTTTATAGTACGGACGCAGCCAGAGTGTTGATGATTTTTTTGCTAAGCTTGTCGCAATGCATTCTGGGATTGCCTTCTTTGCCAATATATATTTATATAAAACATGGCGTTACAACAGAGCCATCACATTTCGGCCCTTGATTCTGTCTAGACATGCCAAACATGAATGTCTGCATACTTGCATAAAGTTGCGTTAACATATGACTCTAGCATATCAATATATACTGATGAACTTTCAGGATTCTTGTGTGAATGATTTTACAGACCCAGGGAAAAATAACAGAACATAAGGTACAATTCTTCAATTAGACTTCTATTTTTAGAGAGAGAGAGAGAGAAAGAGTGTGATGTGTTCTTCATTGTTCACACTGCATGATGAGACTCTGAGCATCACTGCATCACAACTGAGAACATATGGTGACAACACATAGGGGTGTGTGTGTGCTATAGGTTGTATATTTGTGTGTGCGCCATATGTACAGAGATTGTGTGTGTGTACAGGTTTCTTTGATGGATTGTAACCAATTTTATTTTAATAAATAATTAAGTCGCAACGCAAAAGCATATGAATGGTCTAAATATTTTTTTTATGCAGAATTTTTTTTTTTTTGCTGTAAAATATAATGTTTGTTAGGGTGACCATCTGTGCCATTTTTCCCGGACACGTCCTGGCCAGGATTTCAGGTCTTGATTTGTTGACCGTATACAGTACAATATTGAGATTCTCACCTTACAGTTTAAACATAAACTGAACAGTTATTTCTCTCACGACGTATAATCGTAGTTTCATTCCAGCTTGAAATATAACAGTTGCCTTCATGAAATAAAACCTGAATCAATAAACCTCGATGACGTATGCAAGTTCACTTGACTACATATGAAAACCATGATGTCAACACACATGAGGGCATCTCACCGAAGCACAACAATGCTAGCGTGTTTCAGCGGGTTGCTAGGGGGTTGCTTGTATGTTGTAAGGGTGCACTGGATCAACACAACAGGCTGTAGATTCAGACGTAAAATCTACGTCTCCAAGGTGTATGTGGGCTATCAGAGGATAAATCTTATTTATCTAAATGTAAGTCTGATCACTTTCAACAAGCCAAATGATTTCAGACACATCATTCATGTCCAGAGCACAAAGTGTGGATTGATCCGTCATCGAGGCTTTGCTTACATCACAAACCATTGGTATGAGTAATAATATTAGTGATGTTTGTGTCAACATGAATGATGTTAAACACAATTAAACCATCACAGTGACAGAAGGAAGGTCAAGGGTCACAGGTCACCAGAGCGATTTAGATTTCTGACAGAGAGTCAGATAGATCTGGGGTTTACCTAGCACCCGAAATTCTGTCCACGACGTGTCCGGGAACAGTGGCACGTATGGTCACCCTGTGTTCAGGGGTGGACTGAGAAGCAAATTCGGCCCTGGATTATTCTGTCAATGGGGGGGCTTGAGCAGGTGTTGTATGTACCGTGTACATTGCGTGTCCGACTCACTAATGCCTTCGCGTTGCATTCATTCGCGTTTATAATACGTCCGCCAGTACGCCCCTGGACAGAATGTCCTACTATAATCTGTGTTAAAGTGGCCAGGTAAAATCTATGAAAAATCACACTAACTTTCACCCGTAATACTGTAAACTGAAGCACAAAACCAGTAAATGAGATCTCTTAACATCCCAATTACATCTCTTTGACATCAATGATTTTAAATGGAGAGCAAATGGAAACTTTGTTTAAGTCTCATCTGCGTCTCAGATATTTCTCCTGAGAAAGAGTCAGAAATGTCAGAAATGTGTCTGTCATTAGAGTTTTAGAAGAGACGTCAACAATGTGTCAAACTGAGCTCAGATTTGTCAAGTCTGTAATCAAAAGACAATAATAGCATTCCGAAGATCTCATGTTGAATGAGTTCTGTTCTTCCGGCGGTATGTTGGAATTTTTAGGTTAAAGATCTCAATAGACCACGATCACACCCTCCGAATCAGCCAGGAACCTCGGAGTCAGATTTGATGGACAGCTGTCCTTCAATGATCACATCACAAAGACAAACGCGATCCTGGCAATATGCCTTATTCAACATTGGAAAGGTTAGACCCTATCTCACTGAGCATGCGGCACGACTCCTTGTCCAGGCCCTGGTCATCTCAAGGTTGGACTACTGCAATGCTCTCCTCGCTGGTCTTTCTACAACGGCTGAAAACCGCTTCAGCTGGTTCAGAACGCAGCAGCACGCTTCGTCTTCCAACAGCCCAAAAGCTCATGTGACACCCCTTCCGGTAATCTCTCTCAACATTCAAAAAACGACTTAAAACCCTTCTCTTCTGTGAATACTTGACAGACAAGAAAAGAAGAAAGAAAACGAACCCTCTCTCTTTCTCTCCACAGGTATTGTTCTGGCTTGAAACTAGTAACTTGGTATTAGCACCTATTGTATTAAGCTCCTGTATGACATATCGCTGCTCACTGAACTCTCTGTAAAGGCTAAAATACACTAGAAGACTTTTAAAATCTGAACTAAACATCACACACTTGCAGACTTTTTTGAAAGTTTCAGAAAGAAACACACTAACTGATCAAATCTGCAGACTGGCAAAGACTTTCTGCAACAAGTCCAGACTGCAAACCTGTGTGAAGGTCTTGGATAAAAGCGTCTTCTGAATGACTAAATGTATACGAAATATAAACTCAAATCCAGATTATTTTTCCTCTACAATCTACATTAATTTACACCTCCAGACTCTTCACGTGTTTCAACAATTACACTCTCATTTGATTATTTCTATTATTACCAGTTTAAGGATAAACTAACTAAACTGACTTAAATTAAACACGACAGTGAATTCCATTAAATCTCCTGTGCACCATAAGACACATCTGAGCAATAACACTTAACTCTGTGGTACCCTGTTGAAAGTAAACAGCATATGCTGGTTGGGTAGGTTTTGAAGCATGCTAGCTGGTTTGTGTGGTTTAAACTGCTCCTAAACTGCTTTTAAGATGGTCCAAAAAAGCCCATGACCATCTTAAACCAACAAATGACCAGTTTAAACCAACAAATGACCAGTTTAAACCAACAAATGACCGGTTTAAACCAACAAATGACCGGTTTAAACCAACAAATGACCGGTTTAAACCAACAAATGACCAGTTTAAACCAACAAATGACCAGTTTAAACCAACAAATGACCAGTTTAAACCAACAAATGACCGGTTTAAACCAACAAATGACCAGTTTAAACCAACAAATGACCAGTTTAAACCAACAAATGACCAGTTTAAACCAACAAATGACCAGTTTAAACCAACAAATGACCAGTTTAAACCAGAATATGAGCGTGTTTTTTTCAACAGGGTAATCATTTCACTGCTTACCAATAATGGAAACATGCAGATTTTTGTTAATGTCACACTTCAGATATGAAGGATGGAGTGTTCGTTGTTTCACCGCAGTTCTCTGAGCTCAAATGGAGGAGCTCATTTAATATACATGTATTCCGTTAAATAGTGTATTATCATCAGCTCTGGATCACATATGCTGAAGCACACTCATAAATTAATCAGGAATATGCAGAACTGAGTCAGTGTGTGCCTCCATCATATACTATCACATGATATCACTCCTGTCCTTTTCATTTCCATATGACAGACACACTCGTGTTGTGATTCCTTCGAGAAAAGTGTTCTCTTAAAGTGGCCTGACGTGCCAGCGTCTGGCTTAACCAGCGGGGTGGTTATGGGGTGGGACTCCTGTTTGTGTGAAGGCGTAGGAGTGTCTGGGAAACCTGTTTGTAAAAACACTTCAAGTAATCACACACAACTCGTCTTTAAAATCGCTTTCATTTAGAGTTAAAGGGATGGTTCGCCCAAAACGGAGAATTCTGTCTCATGTCATGTCGAACCTGCATGACTTTCTTTCTTCTGTAGAAGATATTTTGAGAAATGTCTCGGTGGTTTTGTGTCCGTACAATGGAAGTCAATGGGGATCGGTGTTGTTTCATTATCAACATTCTTCAAAATGTCTTCGTTTGTGTCTCACACAGGTTTGAGAAGACATGAGGGTAAGTCACTCGTTCTCAACAGCTTTCGTTTCAACAGAAGCCCGTTTTCCTAACTCACAACCACATAACAGGTCAAGACAGTTTTCAAGAATAAGAAGGGCCACCATTGTGCCGAAAAACTAGTGCTTTCCATTACAGATCCCATGTGGCTGTTTACCATTATAAAATTAATTTACGTAGTGTGCTTGGGTCAAATCTCCATTAGGATTTGATGGTGTTCTCTTGATTCGGACACCATGCCATCAATAGAACCCAACACATTACCAGTAGAGACACCAGTTTCCATTAAACCCAATACGCTTCACATTTGTAACCATCAAATCCAGTAGAATGTATCTGATGGTTTCTGCTGTTTTGCTTCATGTTTCACACTCTTGGATAAGTTTTGTTTCTCACCGCTTGCGTGTCCGGCGCAGCGCGCGCTGTTGTCTCGGATGGCTCGAGCCCACCGCTCCGCCTCGCGCAGGTTAGCTCGCGCATCCTCTTCATCATCCTTATCATCATCCGCGTTGAGCACGAGCCGAAAGCGCCGCTCGTCCCTGAGCCGGACCGGACTCGGACCCATCCATCGGTTGCGGTGCGGGTAGAAATACGCGCACAGATACGCGCTCCGGTCCTCGCTCTCTCCCCGGTACGCGCGGCTCCCGGCGCAGTCGCGCAGGTCCAGACGCTCTGGTGATGAAGGAGAGGTAATCCTCTGGACCGCGAGGCAGCTGTCCGTCAGTTCCAGACTGTACGTGACCCGCCCGGTCTCGGCGTCCGTGAACAGCCCGTGCATGTGCGCGCCCGCGCCGGGCCCGTTTCCCAGCACCTGACGTGACGCGTGCGGTTCATCCATCCCGTGACGGGACGGTGCTGCAGTGAATGCGACTGCTGTGGCGGGACGTTGTGCGTGTTTGTGTGTGTGAGAGCAGATGTGTGTGTGTGTGTATGTGTTTGAGGGTTCAAACATCTCTCCCTAGTGACAGAAAAGCGCATGACATTGACATAACCGAGAAAGGCCAAATACCGAACGATTGTACACCGTGGTGCGATGCTACAAAAGTATTTCACCTTACGAAAGTACAGTTATTAAAAAAAATACAGCTGCTCAATATACATTTGCATTCTAAACTGTATATATACTTTTAAAAATCCTTTAAATCAATATTACATTTAAAAACTATGATTATATAATAGTGAAAAGTGGAATGTTGTATATGTTGAAGATTTGCATTTTTTACATTTAAGAAATATTTAATTTCATCTTGAAATATTTTAAATGTAAAGATTTAAAAAGAGATTTTAAGAGCTTTATTGATTAAGGTATGAATGAGTCATTTAAATTGAATATAATTTCTGAAAATATAAACTGTATCACATTTAGAAATTGATAAGAATAATAAATAGCACCAAGATAACCAGTAAACATATGGCAAACTATACCACATATACCAAAACAGCTTTTGCTAATATTATATTCATATGATCAAACGCACACAGCTTCGTCATTTGCTGTCACCATCAGATACAGAGAACTTAATTCATGCATTCATGACATCAAGACTAGATTACTGTAATGCACTATTAGCTGGTTTCCCTGCAGGCTTATTACAAAACTCTTTTTCCTATCTACCGTCTAAACTTTGGTACAGTCTTCACCCGCACTGTCCGGGAGTCAGACACACTGTCAGTTTAAATCTAGACTAAAGACGCCACTTTATAATGTTGCATACACTACAGTATTATAATATAAATATCTAGAAAGTTTAGGCTGCACTGGTTATAACCAGGAACACTTCCAATAACAACTGATATATTTGTTGCAGAACAGAACTCTACTCTCAGCCAGTCTTGTCTCATTGTTCCAAGGTTACCAGAGCGGGCAAGACGCAGTTCATGCCCAGTCCTGACAAAAGCGGAAATGATAGAGCTGGATAAAGAAGGACGTGGTGCCTTGACACGTCTTCACTACAAATCTTCAGCCGCTATTCAATTGTTATTGATAATCTTAAATCAATTTTTTTAATTTTGCCATGTTGTGCAGCACTGTTGAGCTTGTGCAGAGGCTGCAGTTTTTGCCAGAGGGGAACTGGATCCCCTGGTTAGGCCTGGTTTCCCTCTGAGGTTTCATTGGAGTTTTGTGATCCTCGCCACCGTTTGCCTGGCCGGGGGGCTTCTAGAATTTTTAAGTTTTATTAAATCAACACACGTATATAGGAATTTATAGTCTGTTTAATATTTGACGTTTATCTCTCCTTATCTTGTGTGCGTGGTTCTAGGTGATGGGCCCTGTGAGAGTGTCTGTTTGTGTGTCTGCGTGTCTGTCTATGTATGTGTGTGTGTGTGTGTGTGTGTGTGTGTGTGTGTGTGCGTGTGCGTGTGCGTGTGCGTGTGCGTGTGCGTGAGCGTGTGCGTGAGCGTGAGCGTGTGCGTGTGCGTGTGCGTGTGTGTGCGTGTTGTGTGTGTTTCTGAATCTGTGTGTCTGTGGTTGTCTTCTGTGTTTTCACCTTTTTTTTTTTGACTTGCATAACCGTATAAGTTTTGCTTATAGTCAATATGTTTTCATGAACAGCTGTAACGATGAAAATTGTAAGAAAAGTGCTATATAAATAAAGTTGACTTGATTTCCTTTTGTTTCTATTGCTGATATGATAAAAGTGCTTGTTGTCAAACTATTCTATCTAAAAAAACTATGATTGGCAAATCATTAACATACAATAACTGCGATTAATTCACAAAGTGATAAATCACTTTTCAAAGGGAAATGACCAGAACCTAAACAACAGAGCCAAACAAGTGACAATAGAAAGACTACTATATGCAAAGCTATCTGTTCATCAAACAACACATGATTAACAACAGCAAACATTTCTGTTTTACAAATTCCTTTATGTTTATTTTATTTTTTGTCCTGGCAACTGGGGTTGATCAAATATAATACACGTTAATTAGATAAGCAAGCGTGTTAAAAACTAATTTTTAAATGGCTTTTATTTGGTAAAATGCAGCACGCAGCGCGCAGTCGTCAGGATGGTCACATGGGTCGTGACGCACTCGATCGTATAAATACGCATGCGCGCTAGGAGTCGTTCTCTCTCTTCCTCTGCTCGTGTTCGTCAGCACGTTAGTGAAGTCCGAGTGTTGATTAAATCACTTTAAACACGATGCGTGCATCCACAATCCGATCGCAACGGATCCAGACCACCGGGATCGACGTAAGTTTCATGTTTGTTCGGATACTTTAGTGATTTTAAAGTGTTAAATCTATTATGCGTTCAAGAATGGCGTTCTCGTCAGTCAAAATCATAATTCGACCAGTTTTAAGTCTATATTCGCGCTTTTAAATCAAGTAAACTAAACGTGTTCATTAATCCTCATTTGTCTTTGTAGACTGGATGATGCATGATGGCGTCTTGACGCACGTGTTCAAAACTCTCACTGAAGCGGTGAGTATTACAACTATTAAACAATCACGTGTTCCTGGATCATCTATCAAAGCAAACCGTCCCTATTCATGAATTGAGGGAACTAACGTAATAACGGAACCGGTTAAATAAAAGTCCTAATCCTGGACTCTTGTTAATCGAAGTGGACGAACAGTCCCAGCAGCCTTGATCCAGAATCACGTGTTCACCGCATCTGTGATGTTCGGTGTGGTCTGTGACGATAACCGCTGTATAGGAAGTGCCGTCTGATGCGATAACTGACGATGGCAAAGCGAAATCATTCTGAGACTCACAATCTGCAGCAGTGATGTGCACGTGTGCTGTAAACATCAGATCTGATGACCTCTTTGTCTTTTACAGATGATCTTCAGCTGAATATTGATCAGGTAAACATCTGAGATGTTGTTTTACTTCATGCTTCGCATATTCCAGAGATGAAAACCATACATAGGAAAAGCCGTCTGATGCGATAACTGACGATTGCAATGCATAATTATTCTGAGGATGCAAAGACGCACACAAATCGCTTCGTGTAAGAATCACAAAGCTGTTCTGACTTGAGTTTGTCTTTACAGATGGATCAACTCAAGGTGTTTGGTGCCAGAACTTGTTCTTGGGAACGAAAGGACAGTTTGCTGGTCCAGATTCCTTCAGTTTTAGGTAAATATAACCTCCTCAGAGCAACTGTTATAAGCCTGTGATGAAAAAAAGTTATCCCTGTCTGAAAATGATGTGTTGACTTTTGGTAACCTGAGGCTTGTGCGGATCATTCATGTGTTCTCTGTCTGAGTGAGCGGTTCACTAATTCCCTCCCTCTAATTCATTCTTCACAGGAGTCGGGAAGATGCGATTAAAGTGACCATGAGGACTGATGGAGATGTCAAACGGATCACAACGCAAATGCTTATTTTTATTATATTTATTAAAAGCGTAAAAATGTCTTCCAGTGTCTGTGTGATCATGTGTTGCGGTTGTATGAGGTTTTCTTCAGTGTGTCCAGGAAGTATTGCTCCTCCTGCAGGAAGTCTCTGTCCTGTGGGAGACATGAATGTAATGACTTGTAATTAAAAGTAGTTAAACCATTAAAAAAAATCACATGAGCATTTGTTCGTTAATGTATAATTTATTTTTAGCTTGTTTCCTTAATCCAAATTTCTAAAAACAGTGTCTAGTTTCATTTGCAGTTGTTAGACCTTTAAGGTAAATGTCATGTCGCACATGGGGTAGTTATATTTGATAACAATGTTTCTTAAAAACCACTGCTAAAATCTACTTGAGCAGTGAAAGTCTGCTATTGCGATATTAATGGTCCAAACTATAACCTCCAAATCTGGTTTATGACTGGTGGACTAAAGTATTTCTGTCATATTGAGAAACGGTCTTAATTCAGCTCACGATCCAGTGTGTCTGATGAGAAAACTCAAGACTATGTGCAGTGTGTCAACACACAAATGAATATCGCTGCTCAAACAACAGCCATCAGAGACCGTTCTGAGATGTTTATTTGTGACTCTGGTTATGGGATGCTGTACCTTCTCAGCCGTGTGTTTGATGAGGGCGAGTTTAGCGTGTAGTTCAGGACTCGCAGCAGATGTCATGTGTGTGCTGGTGAACGCCGGTGAGAAATCTGAGACACGCACACAGATGATCAGTCAAACATATACAGTGATGTAAAGGAGCGATGATGATGATGTACCTGTGATAGCAGGTGCTGGAGGATGGACAGGAAAACTGTGTCTCAGTCTGTCCACGTCTCTGCGATGATCCGTCATTCTCAAACGCTCCTGAGAGAGACCACAGACGTGACTGAGATAAGTCAGGTGTCAGAAAACTCTTATTCTCATTACAACGACGATACAGACTTGATATCAGAAAAAAGTCAAACGCATAAAAGCGCCACCTTCAGTCTATGTGGGCAGGTTATTCTTCATGAATATTTTATGTAACCAAAGGAAACATGAATAATTATTGTATTATTCCAGTACGTGATTGTAAGAGGGAACGTAGTCGTGTGTGTTTGTGACCTGTTGTAAGCTCTGCTCCTGCTGCCGGAGTCTCTCCATCTGTGTGCGGATGTTGTGTAGTCGGCTCTGGTGTTGAGTGTCCAGCTGTCTGGCCTCTCTGACCGCTCGCTCGCCCTCTTCAAAGCGTTCAGACGCCAGCTGCACGACACACAGTGATCATGATTATATCCGGACAGCAGCACATCGCACCTGTGTTCGTGTGACTTCTACCTTACTGAAGCTCTCCACCTCCTCTGCTCGCGTCTTGAGTCGCAGTGCGGCCGTGCTGAGTTTCTCTCTCTCGCTCTCCAGCTCCTGTCTCATTTTCTCCAGACCGTCTCTCTCTCTCTGGAGCGAATACTCTTTCTGTTTCAACTCTCCAGCTCGCAGCTTCAGCTCGGCCTGCTCCTAAACGCACACGTGTACACACACTTATTTCAATTCTATTCTATTGTTTAAAGATTTTTTTTTGTCATTATTTTGTCTTCAAAGGATTTTTAAGTCTGTTGCACAGCAGTATAGTGTGTGTGCGTGTTATTACCTGTGCCATATTGATGATGGATCCCTCTCTCTGAGCGTCTCTCTCCAGCGCCCGGCTGGCCTCTTTCTCCACCCGCTCCTGTCGCATCTTCTCCTGCGTGTGGAACCGTGTCCACTCCGCCGCCAGCTTCCGGCGTTCCTCAGCACAGTGCTGCATCACAGACTGCTGTTCCTCTAACAGAGCGCTCTGACAGAAACACGTACACTTACTATATTTACTCAGGTTTCTGTTGGAATCAATACTGTACGAGTTAGAATCGATATCTAAATCAATACTCAAATTTTGATGTTTCATTCCAGCTCTGATGCTCCTTTACAAGTAGACGGCAGAGAGTTGTTTCTAACTGACCTTTGCCTTCTCCAGCTCCTCTCGCTCCATGCTGAACTGATGCATCACGGTCCGTCTCTCCTCCTCGAGTCCTCGTAGAGCAGATTCAGCTTTAGCCTGTTCTGATGTGACCCGCCAGCGCTCCTGAAAACACACACATCACTCTTAACTGATGTCCACCGATCACCGTTAACATCTGATTTAAGTCTGTTCCTACATTACACATCAAACCGAAACAATAGTTTTGCATCGGTCAGAATAGCCCTCGGTAAGAATCAGACTTTAAATGCTGACGTTTCTCCAGACCTTCTCCAGTTGTCTCTGTTGTTCGGCGAGCTGTGTGTCCATCTTAGCGATGACCTCTTTGAGCCGTGTTCTCTCCTCGCTCATCTCTCTATGCTGCTGACCCAAGCGATCCTGCAGGACTCTGAGCTGTTCGTCTCTCTGTCTCGCTCCCAGCTCCAAACCCTGAGCCGTGTTCTCATGCGTGCTCTCCACGCGAGACGACACGTCGCCCAGCCTGCGAGAGAACTGCTCCATCTGCTCGATGACCACCGTCAGAGACCTGCCCACACAAAATACACTCTCACCGCCATCCGTGTCACTTCAATCTCGCACGAGCTTCAGATGTGAGATTATATGAGATGCAACACCTGGTCTGTGACGTCGCGCTGGTGACGGCATCAATCTCTTCGTCCTTCAGTTTCTTCAGACGCTGAATCTGATCTTCGTGATCTCTCTTCATCTCCAGAATGGACTTCCTGCAGACACACGTTAATCAGAAAAACCTTAAAGAACCGGTTCCAGAAGGGGTTACATTTGACATCATCAGGATTGTGATATGAGTGTTGCGATCACCTCTGCAGGTCTCGCAGTCTCTCCACCTCTCGGTCTCGGTCCTGTTGGCATTGTGTCAGTCTGCGCAGGTACTGCGTCTGAAGCTCCGCCCGTTCCTGCTCCGCCATGCGTGTGGCGCCCGCCAGTCTCTCCGCCAGGTCCTCGTTCTCCTGCCGGGCTCGGAGCTCTCGCTGAGCGGACGATTCCTCCAACAGCTTCACACGAGCTCTGAGAGGAGACGACAACAACGTGTGTTACCCGTGTGTCTCGTATGTTTTTGGGGTGTGTTGTGTGTTACCTGTGCATGTTCTCCATGAGCAGTGCGTCTTGTTTGTGTCTCTCTTGAACGCTCTCTAACAGCATGTGTTTCTGATCTCTGTCCAGCTTTAAACTTCTCAGCTGAACACACACAGAATATTTCATGTCTTCATCGTTGCTTTTTTAGCATTTATACTTGAAGTGCTCAAAAGTTTGGATACGTAATAAATGAATCTGACGGGATGAGCCAATAAGCGTTTGTGAGCACCTGTCCCTCCAGCTGTATGATGCGTGTCTGCAGTGATGTCATCATGTCTCCTGATGTCTCATCTGCATCTCTGCTGTGTTTCTGATGTGAGCTTAGACTCCACAGCTGAGACTGAGCCAACTGCACACACACACACACACACACACACACACAGCAGGTAATAAAACATTATCGTATTATGTTATTTGTAGCTGTACGCGTGTGTTTGTGCATCACCTGTTGTTGCATGAGCAGATGTTGAAGATGATCTGCAGGTGTTTGACTCAGAGGAACAGCGCCATCTGCAGGTGACGTCTGCTGTAACACTGAAGCATCATTTTACATTACACTGATGAATTAACACCAGACACACATTTACACCCAAACTCTCCTGAATGATGAGATTGGTCAGTGGTCACCTAATAAATGTCCGCTCTACATCTACACTAGTACAGCGTTTAAGTACCCACAGCACACAGCTGGTGGCGCTATAGCTGTCATGTCTCGTTCTGCAGATGTTCTGATGTCTTGCTGGTGAGCTTTAGACGGTTTGTGTGTGTTGAGTCGTGACTGAAGCTCTGTAGACCGCGGGGAGAGATTCTGACCGGACACAGACGGTTCTGCTCGGGGTGGACCAGGACAAGAAGTCAATTGTGTTGTCTAGGGCTGATTTCTATTATGTAGTGGTTGTGGGGGGTTAACAGTTGGGACGGGTGTGTTTATTAGATTGACGTTACAGTATTGGGAAAAGAAGTAATCTGGGAAATGAGCGCTGAAGCTTTCTAGTTTGTTGAATTGAAACAGATACGTCATCAAAGGTCTAAGATCAGTATGTAGTGTTTTCACAGTACCAGGTTTCTGTTGATCCTCTCTGGTTGTGTTGGGGATGTCAGTGGGATCCAGGCTGAGAAACACACACAAACACATGTCTTTTCTGATGGATTTCACAGATAACAGATGTGCTCAGTTTCATGTGCTGTGCAGATGTTCGACACTAGGTGTACCTGGGCTCTCGGCTTGAAGCCGGAGGTTCATCTGGTCGTCTGCGTGAGGTTGAAGAGCTGAAAACAAAACACATTCACATTTTTTTCAATTCATTTCCTCACCTGTATAACTTTCTTTCTTCTCGGAATGATGACCCAATTGTTATTTTTTTGGGTAAACTTAGACTACCAATAACATATTGGTTCGATTCAATTATATTCTCATAACTCATCTTTTGTTTAAACAAAAAAGTTAGATATTTTATAAGAAATGAATGATTAAAGCTGTATAAGATTTTATCAATTTGTGACAGTCACAAACACATACTGTGATATCGTTTCTCTGTGATGAAGAAACAAACACATTTAGTTTAGTTGGATTATGGGTTGTTTATTCTCACCTGCTAAATGTGTTTGACTTGACTTCCTCCCCCAGAACCAATGAACTCTCTTGTTTTCTCTCCCTCTCCTCTGATTGGCCGATAAACTGCGCTTTCTTGCGACTCAGTGCTCCCGAGAGCCAATCATCTTCCTCGTCGTCCTCTCTCCTCACTTGTCGTCGGGTGGGTTGAGTAGAGGACGGTACGACTGCGGGTTCCGTTGTCTTTATAGTGGGCGTCTCTTGGCTTGAAGTTTTTCTTGAGGGAGATGCTGGTGGCTTCAGGGTTTCCGGGGCGGTTTGTTTGGGGTCCTCCTTTATCTTTGGCTCCTCCTCTTCCTGTTTCAGACCGAGCCAGTCTGATCTTGGACGGGTGGCTCGTGTGGATGTTGGCGTGGAGGGTTTGGCTTTGTGTTCTGGGGAGTGAACGCTCACGTCTTCAGTGGAGAATCTAGAAGGATCCAAATATGACCATGTTTGTATAAAAATGAAATGGTATTAAGATGAGGCTAAGAACTGTGATGGTTTATGTTCAGACCTACCTGACAGACTGTCTTCTAGACTGACGTCCCTCTGGGGTGGAGCCCATGGTGGGCTGGTAAGATCCAAACGTCACGTCCTCTTCATCCATCACAGAACCTTAAGAAACAAGAATCACTGTTACAATTCACTCGTTTCTTTATTCATTCTGTCTTTAAAATTGATGCCGTCACCTTTCACTTCAGAGATCTTCTCTGTCGGGTTCTCAGGCGCTTGAGTCTCTTTCTTCTCTCCCGTGACGGGTCTCTCCAGCAGACGAGGAGACGTTCCTCTGCCGAGAATCTCATCCAGTCTCGTACGAGCTCTCTGAGGAGTGTCACTGCTTACAGAAGAGAGCGAGTTCTGTAACTTAAACCGTACAGAAACAATATTCCTCTTTTTGAGAAACAAGACTCCACCTCTCTTTTTTCTGTATCAGTTCAGTTCCTTGTGTTTTGTGGGTCTCGACGAAGCCCAGAGCATCCATCAGGTCATCTTCATCATCGTCAAACATCAGATCGTCTCTCCTCCTCGCCCGAGCAGCCGGAGACACTGAGAAACACACACGTTAAAGAGCAAACATCTTTCTGTTTTATCTTGTGTTCACATGTGTTGAGAGTGATCTCTGTGACATCGTCTCTCTCACCGGTCTCTGTTTTGAGGGAAGCAGCGGGTGAGGAAGACAAGGTCATCTTGGTTGTATTCGTCTTTTTCTTATCCTGTTTGGGCTCCAGGTCGCCCAGCAGATCATCTAAAGAATCTTCCGCGTTATCTGTCACAAGAAGATCAGAGGTTTTTGTCGCAGTACTGCTTCTAAAGGTTTTTAAAGGTACAGTCGGGGATTTGTTTTATCTAGTGTTCACCCACCAAGAAAGCTGAACTTCTTATAACTTCTCGCTGTGGATGCCGGAGCAGAACTGGGCTTCTTCTCTTCAGGAACCATTTTGTCTGCAAATTTATTTTAAAAACATGAGAGTAATGTCATTTGTCAAGGCCTTTAAAATCACTCATTTACCTGAAGCTTTGCTCTTGTCTGGAAGTATGGAAGCGTCGTCCTCTTTCCTCTGAACGGGAGCTGAGCTCGGCTTCTTCTTAGAGCTAAACAGGTCAGCGTCCATATCATCCATGTTCTGTAGTTAACAGGAGTAATAGGAAGAGAAGGAGAAATACAAACATTGTATATATAATATTCTTGGACATTATTTAGAGAGCAAAATGTTTGTTTCACAGGTGGGAAGATCAAATACCCAATCCTACTGAATACCGACACATATTAGTCATCTATTAGTAGAATGAGGATATATTTACCTTCATGGTGTCCAGTAAAGCGGCAGGATCCGCTTCAGAGACATCAGAACCCTGAGAAACAAACCAGATTCACACTGATACAACCGTGATTTACAGAAAGGTCGTGAATTAAAATATAAGAATGTCATATTTTCTTCACTACAGGTTGTATACTGCGGTTCTCACCTCATCCGTCCTCTCGGCTTCCGCCGCCAGTTTACTGAAGAAATCATCATCTATCAGCGACCTGAAACACAACACACATCACGTGACAACACACTGTGATCATAAGAGACGGTGTTTGAGATGCTCAGGCACGTCATTCAACACGTATTAAATGTGTATTGCTTAATACAGCCTGAACGCACGTCAAAGTATTTCCCATGAATCATCAGCGTGCGCTCACCTTTTCCCACTGCGTGATGTGAGGACACCTGTAGGTTTGCTGGGTCCGGCAGCTGGGGATCGGACCTTCGCCGGGCCTGTGGACCACAGAACTTTTAAAATCCGCTGGATCACAAAACCAGTCTTGAAAAGCACATTTTTAGTAAAAGTCAAAAGTAGCCTACACTGTATTGCAAAAATCATTAGGATATTAAGTAAAGATCATGTTCCATGAAGATATTTGTACATGTCCTACCCTAAATACACAAAACTGTATTTCTGCTAGTGGACGGCCTGCTGCAGTGACTCTGTTCAACAAATTCAAAGCCAATTTTCTCAATATATCGAGTTTTAAACAGTTCTGTCTCCGCCAGATATTGTCCCATCCTAACAACCCATACGTCAACAGAAAGCTCAATTATTCAACTTTCAGATTTCGATCAATCGACCCGTACGACTGCTTTTGTTGTCCACGGTCACATTGTTGTATGTATTTATATCTAGCGAACAGACTCATACCCTCATCGTCTTCATCTCCCAGAAGATCTCCCAACACGTCATCTATAGAACCTGCGAGAAACACAGAAACATCACAGATCATCCAGTAAAAACCCACGAGACACGATCTGTGTGTGCGGTCATCACCTCTGAGGCCTTTCTTCTGCTTTAAAGTCTGTAAAACATGAAGATGAGATGAGCTTCAACCCATCAAACATTACAGTAACACTAAATAATAAACTTGATATATCTGCAGTAACTCCACAACATCATAACACAATGTTATATTATTATGCATTTGTATGTTCAAAAGATTGATGGAAACAAGAACTAGTTTTGACCATCTTTCAGTCGAGAAATCTCTGCGCGTCGCGCGTTACCATTGGAAACCAGGACGTGCGCGAGACCCCGATCAGTCCTTCCGGTTCTGATTCTGGATGATCGGACACCGACCCGAGGACTCAAATGGAGAAATAAACTAATGCCGAGCGTGTTCTGTCATGAATCTTGATATAAACAAAGTCTCATGGAAACAAATATCTGCAGAAAAACAGCAGTTTTAGATAAAAGCTGCGAATAAATCACCGTCATTAATTTGAATAAATGTAAAGTGTTTCTGCGATGTGCTTCTTATGAATCAGTTTGCTCTGAAGGTTTGAAACCCGTAGTATCGCTGACGTAGTTCCTGTTTACGTTTTCAAAAAAGGCATTGTGGGTAGTGTAGTCGTTGTAAAAGCGGCGGCCTAGTGCGGGGCGGAGCCGCTGAAAAACAGAGTCGCGACACACTTTGATCTCGCCACGGCGTGGTCACGTGGTTCAAGGACCTCTCGTTAGTTCTAGATATGAATGGTCTCACTCGTTCACTCGTTCCATTTTCATTCACTATTCCCTATTAAGTAAATGCTAAACAGTCCACTATATGGGGGGAGACATTACGCCTGTGTGGATTTATGGATTGGTTAATAAACAAGTTAATTTGTCTCGTTTTTATTAGATTTTAATAAAGAGAACAAAACAACTGTTTGCCACCTTTATTTTATTACGTTGAATACAATTATTTAATATATTTATTCATTATATTTTATTAAATAAAGTACCACTGTCTATAACATTCATTTAATCTATTTATTCTCAAAAAGTAGAAAGAACAAAGTACAAACGTTTCCGATTCTAATCAGACGGTTGCGTCGCGCTGTATCATGGGAAATAGTGAGCGAACGAGTGGACATCGGATGTTCACTCAAAATCAGAAGGCATTGTGGGTAAAAAGTTCCCAACGAATGTAGGGAATGAGTTGTTCACTCAGAATTCGGACAACACTACAAAATGGCGGACACCCGAAAAAGTGCACTATATACAGTATGGGGCAAATTCAAGAGTTAAAGCGAGAGAAAGCTGCTGTTTTTGCAACAAATGTCACTTAATACCAACACAATATATCCACGGATTACTATGTTGATCACTTTTATAATAACAGTTGTTTGATGAGTGTTAGAGAGACAATTTTGTGCTTGACTTGACTTGGAAGGATGCACAATGTGCAACACATTAAGAGTAGGCAAGCATTCATCTGTTTCTTATGCTTCTATGATGTAGTTGCTAATTTAGTAATTTATCAAGAAATAATCCATTTTATTTAACCAGCAGTCTTTACAGAAAATCATTCAACCACACATACGCAGAAAAGCCATTTTTATGGAGGAAAACTATATTTTGTTTGAAAAACAACCTAACCATAAAACACCAGTTTAAAAGAGATGTATATTATAAACTTCCCTGCAAACGTGTTCGAGAAACAGTGAAATGAATTGGCTTCAATGCTATATTTGGAACCCTCAATGACATGCGAGTGTCACAACTCTGTTTTAAGTCTGCATATCATGTAAACATATGCAACAAGTTTATTTACAGGCAAACTGGTTTTGCTGGATACATAATCCCTTTCGGTTTGAAATTGTATCATGCTTTATGTATTATCATTTAGACTGGATCTGTCACTGAATCTTGTCTTCAGTCCGAGCTGCATATGTGGCACAGGTTGTGTAGGTATACAAGGAAGTGATTTACACAAAGTTTCTTTCTTTCTTTGTGAAGTGAAAGTGAAAACTAGTCCAGGTGTGTAAAGAACGGAGGAGAGTTTGATTTAGCTATTGTTCCGGACGATGTTATGTTTGAACATGCAGCTACACAAATGCATTTTTGGGCCAGTTTTGCTGATGATCTCTAGCGGTAAGTGTTATCCACTCATTATACGAGACACAAATTATGGTTAGATATTCAAAATTTCACTTTACTTTTATAGCCTTATGATGACACCAGTCGTGACATTTCTTTGTTTTCTCGAATGCTTGCACTGCTCACTAACTCGAAACTGTTCCAACTCATCCAGAACCGATTTTCTTTACCACATGTACTACTGTACTTTAGAGTTGAGATCATTTCTTGTTATCGTCATGTTTTTTACTGGATCTGATCTGATGTTCAATGTTTATCTCTGGGTTCATCTTAAAATGATAAAGTCAAAGTCGAACACAACTGTATTGTAAAGAACATAGGATGAAAGCATCTGGCGAAGGCATCAACTTTAAACGTTATGCTGCTTTGAAGCAACGTGTTATACACTCAAAAGAATATATATGTTCAACTTAATGAACCTTTTTGCGTCAACAGGTCCCACATAGCTAACATTAATAGATAACATTATCTATTTCAAACTTAAGATACTTACATCAAGTTAATGTAATGTTGCTTAGTGGAGTCAGATCAAGTTTATTGTTTTTGTTTTACATCATTAACTTGATGAAATTCAATGATGCTAACTTGTTTATTTGACGTGAACCCCATATCATTTTTTACGATTGGGTTATTTAACGAAGGCACTCAAGAATATCTTATACATGTTTAACATAAATCAGACATTAAGAAGATAATGAGTTAAGAGAACCCAACAGAAACTCACCCAATACCTGACCAAGGCCAATGCGTTTCTGAACAATGGTAACCACAAAACTCAAAATATAAAAAACTCTTCAAAACTAAGGATTAATGAACATTAAACACTAAAAAGTGTTTCTTATTCCTGGGAAATCCATAAAATAACACTTATTTAAGAAACCAACTCTCAAAATGCATTTATACGCAAAGCATGCTGGGAAATGTAAGTCCTCGGCCCGATTGTAAGTATTTTATGTTTACAGGACACAACTCCTTTATGTTGTCCCAACCTGAATTGATTCAGTTATGTGACTAAACATAAATGTTAATGTCACATCATGTTGTGACCAAATGTTCTAAAAGTTGTGTTGATTTAACTTTAGTAAGTTAGGTTAATCCGAGCAGTAAAAATCATTTTCTGTGTGGTAATGTGATATAAAAAGCTGACTTTTAACAACAATTCAATGAAAAGGTAATGAAAGAAAGAACATTACGGCCTTTACTTAATCTTTCTCTCTTTCGTTGAATGCTTTAGGGTTTATTGTTAAAGGTCCGTCAGATCCTCTGGTCGTTCCTCTTGGAGGTTCAGTGGTTTTGCCCTGTTCTGTTGACAAACCTTTAGCAGCTGACACACTGAAGGTGGTTTGGATAAGAACAGACTCAAATACATTAGTGCACGTGTTTCATTCCGGTAAGAGTATATCAGAGGCCCAATTTAAAGATTTTCAGAACAGAGCTGACTTCTTCAGCGAGAACATTCAACATGGAAATTTCTCCCTCCTGTTGAGAGATGTGAGAGTTGAAGATAAAGGTTTTTACAGATGTAAAGTCTACAGTGATGTGGATTCTGATGAAGCTCTGGTCGAAATAAAAGCAGTTGGTGAGTCATAAAACAGTCTTTTCCGAAATCTTTTCAACAAAACAACTTACTCAATTGTAATATATACTTTGGTATTTAAATATTATTTCCAAGAGCGTTTGATAGTAACAAGATCAGCACACAACATATCTGCATTTGTGGGTGAGGACGTGGCTCTGAACTGCTCTGTGGACTCTCACATCCTACCTGAAGACCTCGAGGTTTCATGGAAGAAAACCGACGGAGATGGGGACGTCTTTGTACTGACGTACCCAAAAAGCACAACTCTATTAGAATCATCAGATGAGCGATACAGAGACAGAGTTGAGTTCTTCACCGATGAAATCCACAGAGGAAACTTCTCTCTCAAACTGAGGAGCATCAGAACCGAAGATAAAGGAGTTTACATGTGTCTAGTGTTTGCTGGGCGACTTTCGGCCAACACAACTGTAGAACTTCAACAACTGGGTAGGTCCAAAAAAACACAAATAGAAGCATCTGCTAAAATGTAATGAAATATTTGTATCGTTTAACATTTTATGTTTATATTTTCTCAACATCTTCTACATGCAATATTTGTAAGATGATATTAGTTATAATGACACCTTTGTTTTATTAAGCTGTTTTCTTTACCTACCCTTCGCGTCAGAAGACCTTTGTTAAGACCACAGAGCCGTGTCGAGTCGTTCTGTTATCATGCAGTAGTGAAATATCCCTTAAATCAATCTAAGTGTATTGTACAGTTCTCTTATGAATGAAACAGCTCTTGTACAGAGACAATAATGACACAATATTTCTTGTGAACAGTTACTAACATAACTAAATGTTTTTTTACAGGTTTCTCTGTTATACACATCTTTGTGTTATTTCTCTGTATTTCTGCCTGTGTTTCTTCTGTTGTGCTATTTGTCTTATGGCGCAGCTCACAAGATGCAAGTAAGTTTTTTTTAAAGAAACTGTTCACATCTTCATCGAGCATATTAACATAAACAATGAATGGCGTTTTTATTATGTCTTTGTTTCTCTCTAAAGGAACAGCCCTGTTTTTTCAAATGTGTGTTGTCTCTGCACCAAACCTTATAATGTTCTTTGCCTTTTTGTTCTGGGGAGTTACTGAGGGTGAGTACTTCAGTGGTTTATCATCTGAGCAGTTCATTCAGTTCAGTTCTAAGCTGTAAATGAACCCAAGTCATAGTTTGGGATCAAGTAAACACGTTCATCTTCATGGGACTTCTTATTTGTTCACATCGCTTTGATATGATCATGGTTGTAATAGTCTTTTATGTTTTCTTGAGGCTTTCTGAGTGAGACGGTTGTGTGCTGTGCTCACTGTGCCCTGAGGATTCTTCTGCTGTTGTGGGCATCTCCACATTCAGAGCGTTTTCCAGGTTTGTTTATTTCAAGACAGTATTTGGAAAATAATCTTTAATAAATGTAAACGTTAAATGTTTGTTCAAGCAAAACAAACATTCATCTTCTGCATATCCCTTTAAAAGTTGTTGTTGTTTTAAGGACATTAAGGCATCACAGATGCATGTTAACGTTGTCTTACATTTATTTTGGGAACCTCTGTCTTACCTGAAAACAACATTGTAAATATTCAATAAATGTTTATGTTCTGATTCATTTTACAGGCAATCGCAAAACGGCGTTGCACTGCAGTATTCATCTGGAATATTCCCTCTTTACCAATATTATTTATTCAGGTAGGTATTGTGCCACAGATGTTTATGAATGCAAAACCACTGCAGCATTATGACACTAAAACACTTTTTAATGTTTTGCAATGTTCACAGTTGAATGTATTTCTGCTTTGCTTCCTCACCCTCGAGTCATTTTACACCTGCGTTGCCTTTAAGCTCTATGGAGAACTAACGGAGAATTTTAGCTTCTTTATTAAAGTCCCCCTGTAGTCAATAATCTTATCACTTAAAACTAAATGAATTTCCTGTGAAAATAATGTCTTTGTGATCTAAAGTAGCTTGAATGTAAGTCTCTTGCATTTTAGTAGACGTGGATGCTGTCGCCGCTCACTCACACCGGCTCACAGCTCTTATCCCTCCAGTCAGCGGTGTGACGTGATTGGTTATAATGTGTTTGTCAACAAGCCGGTTTATAAGAGAAAATACTTCATGATGTTGACTCCTCAAAGACTAGTTATTCCACTTTCACTGCATATTGTGCAGATGCTGATTTATGTTTTGGTTTTTTTCTTCAGTTCTCTTTCAGTCTTTTCGGGAAAAAAGTCTCAATTATTCAGAGTCTGACAGAGTCCTGATAACAATCCTCTTTGGAATAATGATTCTCATTTGCATCATCAATATCATTTTCTGTAAGTATGATTGTTTTCATGATGCTGCGTTCACTTCATCATTGGCAGGATTTGTTTGGACGTCTTTGACACATCTCGTGTCATTTATGATTTTAGAGCTAAATGATTAGTAATGGCTCTTACAGAAAAAAATTATTATAACTTCTTCTCTTCTGTAATGAAATGTCATGAAACCATTCAATTTACTAAAACCTTTTATTCTGCATGTATTTGCTATAGTATTGGCTGAAATGATTATAAATCAGGATGGCCATGTGCGTGCTATATTAGACTTTGTGTCTGATATTGGACATGATGCTCTGCCTCCACTGCAGCTCATCTTCCTCTATTATGCTTTTGGCGCTGCTAGTCAAGGTAAGTCAACTTTATAAACCATTGGGATTCAGTCATGTGGGATTATGGAGGAAATACACTTTTAAGACCAAAATACTACAATGGCCAAAGCAAGTTCTAAGAAAGATAAGGGAAATAAAAATGTTATATAAATGTGTGTGGTAACGTGTGTGTGGTAATTGATAAAGATATTGATAAAGACACTTTTTATAAATGTATGTATATGTATACAGAGCCCTTTATCTGTCTGTCTAATGCAAAAGAACTGTAATTTTGTGTTTCACATTCAGCACTTTTTTATATCGGAGTTTTTCCACTGTTCCTAACATTGGCGAGATACAATTGGAAGGACGCGTGTCTAAACAATATGAAGTGTAAGTGTTTTCTAAACTCTTTATCAAAGCTATAAACTCTGTTATGAACACTTAGAAATGAAAACGTTCTCCCGTGTTTAGGTTTACGCTCAGCCAGGAGAGGTGCGTGGTTAGTTTTCATGATAGTTGTGACTTTTATCATGGTATATTCTTACCTCATTGCACTGGAAAAAGAAAAAGGTACAGTGGTGCTCAATACAAAACAATCTATACACAAAATACAAAGGTTTAATTTGAATTAATTTAGCAAATAAAAGCAGTTTATTGTAAAGCTTATACGTGTTCTGTTTCATTCATTTGTAGATTGCTTTGGCTGGACTTGTGTAGCTGCATTTCTACAAATACTCTGGGGAATCGTCGTTCTGAAACACTCATTTGGAGATCTGGGTACAGTTTTAATAATTAAAAAATAGGGGATTACGGTGATAAAACTATTTTTAAAACTAGTATTATACATTAGAAGAAATAAATGTATGTAACGGTTTCATCTTGCATACAGATCTTCCTTTTAGACGTAATGTGTGTCTTATTGGATCTGTTGGTGTTGTGTCTGTGGACTCTATTGCACTGATGGCAGAACTGATACAGAAAAAAAGTGAGTTATGAAAAGTGTTTGACACACAGTGTTCATCATCCACTTACTCTTCTGTACTCAAACTATATCAGCGAGGAGCTAGAAATACTCATAGCGTTGAAACTATCATTTAAATGTAAAGTATCTCCAGATGAAACACTATAGATCATTATTACATGTTTGATCAGTTATGTGCATGAGTAAAAGCGGCAAGTGAAAATAATCCCAACATGAAAACCCAGTTCTTTGAATCCTCAGTCACTGGAGATCGAGCTGTGGGGGATCTGAGGATGGTTGTCTTCCCCTGTGAATGCGTCTTCGCATGTTCTGTGCTCATGTTGGTCATCTTTGAACCCTGTGAGTATAAGATCGGTTGTATTCGCTGATGTATTAGCAAGAACTTCATCAGACTCAGTCTGTCACATTCAGATCTGTTTTAACTGAGATTAAATGACTAAATATATAAACTAAATATATTTTCTCTCCACACGCAGACTTTAAAAATCAACATCTGTGTCATCAGGTTAGTAATAAACAGTTTATATTTCTAAGAGACAATTTGTTAAAGTATTAACATGAATCTTTGTTAATAATCCCATTGAAAGAATGAGACCGGTTCTGATCCAGCCAATGAATCAAACCAGAACCATCATGTGCCGGTAACTATCCTGTAATATAATCTTGTGCCGTATTATGATTTGTTATCAATCTCAAAAATAACAAGATAAAGAAATTTCCTTTAAGATATTCAAAGCAGACATTGTGGATATAGTTTCAAATGCATGTTTTCAACACAGAATGAAGAAGTTTGTCATCAAATGTTACCCAACGGACAGAGGCAGAACACAAACAATGAATCATTGGAAATGAGATCTCTGCTGCAGACACAAAATAACACGACTTGAATCACAAAGCGCGATGAACGATGAGATAATAGACTTTTGAAATCATCTCACACCATCACATTGTGAATATAAAATTGCAATGGCGGATTTGAGATGGGTTGACTTGATAATGGTCAAATGTTATCAGATTGCTGCTGTGAATTTACATTTTCACTACAGGTTATGAGTTTTACAGCATTACTTCTGTATTTCTACCTCACACACATCAGTTCAGGTCGTGTTCATGAGCTTTCTTCAGGCTCTCAGAAGTGACATGTTGTGCTGGACAATAATCGGTTGATCTTCAAAAAATGTACAACATAGAATATTATTTTGTTAAACTCGTTTATCTGGTCTGTGAAGAACTGAAAATTGACTACACTACTGTTTTTACAATTGATGGATATCACAGAGATGAATGAGTAGTGCCACAGAATCACTACATGTTGCAAAATTCTATTTGAATTTTATGATAAAGTGACATCTGTTAAAAAGGCTCTTTGTCTCCTTACCAGCAATATAGACACGTTAGACTTTATGGCGATATTGTTCCTCTAAAAAAATCAATTAAATGTTCATTGTTAACAGAGAGCAGATTTAATGTCTACGTGCTAAAAGAATACTCTTGCTCAACCTACAGAGGTATGCTCTCTGTTTCCAGTAAATCACATGACGTTAAGGAAATTGTTAGTTTAAAACCAGATGATTGACATGAACTGTCCCTTGCTGTAAAGAATGTCACATATCTGAAATTCAAGTATTTTGTAGAGTGTGTGGTTAAAAAAGAATGACATTAGGAGCAAATGAAGGCAAGGCAAGTTTATTTGTATAGCACATTTCATACACAATGGTAATCCAAAATGCTTTACATAGAAGAAATAAAAAATATCCATTTGATAAAACAGTGAAGAAATAAGAAAAATAAAAATAAACCAGTCAAGAATAAAAATTAAATAAAATATAGTTTCGAATAGATAATAAATAAAATAAAGTACAGCACAAACAGTCGGAGGCACAGTGGCACATTAATCAAATGCAAAGTTAAACAGATGTGTTTTGAGTCTGGATTTGAATGTGACTACTGTGGGAGCACATCTGATCTCTTCTGGAAGCTGGTTCCAGCTGCGGCTCGCATAATAGCTAAATGCAGACTCTACTTGCTTGGAGAGAACCCTTGGTATTTCTAGCTGATGCGATCCTAATGACCTGAGTGTTCTTTTGGGTCTGTATTCAATGAGCATATCTGCAATGTATTGAGGTCCTAGGCCATTGAACGATTTATATACCAGTAATAAAACTTTAAAGTCTATCCTATATGTAACTGGTAGCCAGTGTAAAGACCTGAGGACTGGTGTGATATGATCATATTTTCTGGTTCTGCTCAGAATCCTTGCCGCAGCGTTCTGTATGAGCTGCATCTGTCTTATGGTCTTTTTGGGGAGGCCATTTCAATAATCCACCCTGCTAGTGATGAAAGCATGCACTAGTTTCTCTAAGTCTTGACTGGAAACAAATCATCTAATTCTTGCAATATTTTTCAGATGATAGTATGCTGATTTAGTTATTGCTTTGACATGACTACTGAAGCTAAGGTCTGACTCTAGAGACACACCGAGATTCCTGATTTGATTTTTTGTTGTTTGACCTTTAGAGTGAAGGTACACGTTCACCTTGAGAACGTCATCTTTATTTCCAAACGCAATGACTTCAGTTTTGTCTTTGTTTAACTGAAGAAAGTTTTGGCACATCCAACTATTTATTTCATCAATGCATTTGAGCAGGGAGTCAATGGGGCTGTAATCGTTAGGCGATAGGGCTAAGTATATCTGTGTGTCGTCTGCATAGCTGTGGTAAGCAATTTGGTTATTTCTCATTATTTGGCTCATTGGGAGCATGTACAGGTTGAATAGGAGAGGCGCAAGAAATGAGCCTTGAGGGACTCCGCATGTCATTGTAACGGGGAATTTAGCCCGTCATGTGGGGAAAATGAACTATGACTGCTCTGGGAGTTTGGACAACGAAAGGATCTTGGTCCTCGTTCCCCAAACGTTTTAGCCTCGTTACACACTAATGTGTGTATGTGGTTTCTTACTTTATTGTCTGCGAAATCTAAAGATTGACAAGGGTAGGCTTCAGGTATGATAATGTCACACAGTGGCTTCCTGAAGAGAAATTGCATATGTTAGAACACAATGTGTTATGCTCCTCCCTCCCCAGATCTAATAAAGTAAGCAAGACTTCCCCACCCCCCAGCAGCTCTCAATGAAAAGATACACTGTAAATAAGTGCAAAAAAAAAACAATTAAAACAAATGTATTCTTTTAGAATTATTTTTCTTATGATTGGTTAGGTCTAAATAAAGAATAAAATAAAGTCATTTACAGTCTTTGTGTTGTCTTTTGAATTCACACCCACACTTTCAACACTGAAGTTGTAAACTTCGTCTTGTGGTATAACAAATCCCTTATAGAACTTCAAAACAAGATAATTATCAATGAGTCAATTTGTATACCCTCAAACTATCGTTTTTTCAAAAGATCACCTTCAAACAATCACATTTGAAAGCAACAAACATAAACATACCATCAAATTTCCCACCTGAATAACACCTTTAAAGGTTTACTCACCGTTCACCGTTTATCAGTTCAGCCACTAAAAAAATAAAAGAGAACAGTTCGTAGAACGATGAATTAGAGTGCGTTGTCTGGACGTGGGGTGCGTTGCAATAAACTGAAGATCCCTTATTGAAGTGTGCAAGTTCAAAAATACACTCACTTTTGTCTAAACTGTTTCACAAATAAACGGTCTCAAAAAGAAAATCAACTTGCAGATGAATCAAACTGAGATGCCACTTGAATGGCAGGGCAAAAACAATCTTCACTCTGGATTCAGCGGAAAAAGTTATGTCTCTTCATTAAGTGCGTACTGTGTACTAGTTACTACAGCAATCTCAATTAGTGATGGGAAGTCCGGCTCTTTTCCACGAACCGGTTCTTTCGGACAGTTCGTTTCAATGAACCGGCTCAAAAAACCGTCTCATCGGTTGATTTACGCCAGAACGTAACGACGTTCAGTCGAGATGAAAATACATTTTGCTGAACATTTAATGAAGACACTTTAAGTCATTAATTATCATCACTTAAAACATCATCATGATCCGTTTATCACATTTAAGTTTGGCAAATAATGCACACAGATACAGACAAGGCAGTAATATGCAAGCGGACATTATAAAGTGAATAATCTGTTATTGATTTGTTATTAATTAAACGTACGTTTTGTCAGATTGCCCCGCTCGTCTTCGTCACCCGTGCTTATTGTGTTCATACATTGTTTTTTCTCAATTCCAATAAAGTGTTTAACTTCAGAGTGAGAGAAGCCTGCTAGTTTTCACACGCACGCATGCGCAGCCACAGTTTATCAACTCACTAGCGCTGAACCGGTTCAACATGTATATTATTCACAAATTGGACGTGTCCGAAAGACACACGGCTCTCGGTTGATGACCGGAAAGCCAATGCAATGCAACCGATTCGATTTTGTGACTCAAGATTCTCTGCATGAACGATTCAATCCGCTTGTGTCGTTCCCGTGCATGATAACGTTTAGATTTGTAACATCTTGTTTAAAAATAAAATAAGATATGTTCATGAAAATACCATGGATTCAACATGAAATAAATGAATGTGTAGTTTAGTTTTACAAACTGATAGCCTAGGAATTGTTTTCAATCTTTAAAGTAATTTTAAAGCAAAAATGCACAATATTAATGCATTTAAGCCACATCAAGATATAAATAAAATACAAATAGTTCTGACAATTATAAAGTGTGTTCCCTGTTAATGTTTTTATGCTGCAAATGTAGTTTCTTATGAATAGTATATGTTTTGTATGTTATTCTATTTTGGTGTATTTGAAAAAGCACAATAAACATTTTTGTACACACTTTGTTTTTTTTTACATTATTACATTTTATTCTTAAAATATTTTTAAGTATAAACGTTAAAAGGAATATAAAGCAAACTATTATATAGGCAAAGGGCTTATTAATATGCTAAGACTCTGCCAAGGTAAACTTTGTGTAACCTCAAAAGTCAAAGGGCATGAACTACCCCTTCCCCCATACAGTTGTATACTGTACAGCTACTTGAGGGAAGGGTTACCTCCTTTTAACACCTCTCATCCCAAAGGTTACAACAAAGACAGACAGGGAAAAAGAGCAGCTAAAAGATGAGCTCCAGAAAAAGAAGCAATGTCTGGCTTCATTTTGATGAAACTGGACCTCAAAAAGCAAAATGTAAGCTTTGTAATGTCATTTTGTCAGGCCATGGAGGATCAACGTCAAATTTTCGGAGACATCTGCAAAAAAAGCATCCAACTGCATTGCTTGAACATGTGAGACAAGAGGTTTCTGCAGAAGCTACACCAGCCACAGGTAGTACAGCTGCTCTCTCTTTTACTTCTACTCCATCAACATCTGGAACTGGCACCAGTGCACAAACAGCAAGACGAAGCCGTCTTACAAGCTTTGTGCCAACACCTATTGGCCCTATCAGACAAAGCAAAGTGGATGAGGACTTGGTTAAAATGATTGCCCTAGACCTGCAACCTTTTTCAGTTGTTGATGATGTGGGATTTAAGAGACTCTTAAAGGCACTTGATCCATCATACATTTTACCGAACAGAAAGACAATTTCAAACACTCTGCTGCCACAACTCTACAGCAAAATCGAAGAAGATGTGCAAGGGAAAGTCAGCAAAGCTTCAGCCCTTTGTCTGACCACTGATTGCTGGACATCGAGAACAACAACAAGTTTTATGGCAGTCACTTGTCATTTTATTGATGAAGATTTTTCACTTTCATCATTTCTTCTAGACTGCTTCTCATTCACAGACAAACATACTGCTGACAACCTGGCATGTGAGCTAAAAAAGATTTGTGATGAGTGGGGAATCACAAACAAAGTTGCTGCTTGTGTCACTGACAATGCAAGCAATGTAAAAGCAGCTATCCGGAAAAATGAATGGAAGCACCTCCCATGCTTTGCCCACACTTTAAATCTTATTGTAAGGGAAAGTTTGAAACACATCCAGGAGACAGTGGCAAAAGTGAAACATGTGGTTGAATATTTCCACAGAAGCACTGTTGCAACTGAAAGATTAAAGGCAACACAAAATCAAATGGGCATTGAAGAGCTGAGGCTCAAGCAGGATGTAATAACAAGGTGGAACTCCACCTATTACATGCTAAAAAGATTTTTGCAGCAGAAAGAACCAATCATTGCTACCCTTGCACTGGTCAACCCCTGTCTTCCAACCCTGACACTTGATGAGTGGGACATCATCAAAGATGTGTGTGAGCTTTTACAGCCCTTTGAAGAAGTCACTGTTGAAATGAGTGCTGAAAGGTATTTACAAATTAAATTAACTGGTTGAACTGCTGATATATTTTAAGTATAATATTGTGTAAGTGTCATGTTTTCACCAACCTCCTTTATACTGCTTTATATTTTTCATAATAACTTATTTGATTTTAATTGGTTCTTGTGTCCTTTTACTTTGAACAGATATGTGACTGCATCCAAGGTAATTTTGATGGCAAGGGGATTGCAAAAAATTGTCCAGCGATTGCGGGGTGCTGGGTCTAAACATGCCCCAGTTATTGCAGTGATGGACTCACTGGCTGAGGACATGCAACATCGCTTTCACAATATAGAGCATTTTCGTCTGCTTTCTGAGGCTACCCTGCTTGATCCCAGATTTAAACAAAGGGCCTTTCATGATACTGCAGCAGCAGAAGAAGCTTCCAAAAATGTAAGTGCTGCTGCTGCAAGGGTATTGTCCAGTACAGATGGGCAAGCTCAAGCTGAGGGGACCTCTTCTGGTCCAGCTCATCCTGTATCCGAACATCAATCTTCAATATGGGAGGATTTTGATGAAAGAGTGGCTGATGCAGTCAGCATCACAAACTCAACATCTGCTGCAGTGGCAGAAATGAGAGGGTATCTTGCAGAAACACTGATTCCAAGAGCAGAAGACCCACTGGCCTGGTGGAAAGCAAGGAAAGCTGTATATGAAGGGTTAATTGCTATTATGAAAAGGAGACTGTGCATAGTAGCTACATCTGTGCCCTCAGAGAGAGTGTTTTCAAAAACAGGCCAGATTATTTCAGAAAAAGAGTCCTAACAAAAGTTAGGCAGATTGTTTTTTTGAATGCAAACCTACCCTCACAATGAAGGTCAAGTTGCCTATCATCGTCACCTTTTAAAGCTTTTTTGCACGTTTTTGATTGGACATTAAAGTGTTTTAACTTGTACGTGCACTTTTCCTAGCAATTGTTTTTTGTTTCAAATGTATTCTTTGTTTTACAGAAGTTGTGTTTGGTTAAAACATTCAAATCTTTCTTTGTCTTTGTCAGACACAATAACTTTAGTTGTTTACAGAAAACGGTTATAATCTTAAATAGGCTTCCTACCTAATAATGTGAAACATTAAGAGCTGACTGGAATGTGTAAGTGCACTTTTTTTGCAAATGTTCTTTGTTTAAATGTATTCTTTGTTAATAGAAGTGGCATGTTGTTTGAACAGTTTAATAAAATTGTATTAATATATTGCTTATTTAATACAAACAATTTTTCTTAGTTTGTGAATGTGACTTCATTACATTAGCTACAGTACAGGTAGGCCTATTTAATAAAGCGTCCCTTTCACATTAAACATAAGTGAAAGTGAGTGAAAGTGACCTATTTGTCAGTTATGGAGAACCATACCTGAAATTTGCCCTCTGCATTTAACCCATCCAGAGAGTAGTGAACACACGCACAGCAAGTGGTGAACACACGTACACCCGGAGCAGTGGGCAGCTATCACTGCAGCGCCCGGGGAGCAAGTAGGGGTAAGGTGCCTTGCTCAAGGGCACCTCAGTCGTTACCTGCCGGCCCTGAGGATCCAACTGGCAACTTTCTGGTCACGAGTCCGACTCTCTAACCATTAGGCCACGACTGCCCTTTTTGTTATTATGTTATTATATTACATTTCTGTTATTATTGTTCAACATCCTTAAACAAGATCATAATAAATAAAAAATATATAACCTTGTCCTGATAAACACACGTCTTTTAAAACACCCAAAGCAAGCTTCACACGGCACTCTCTTCTGTGTCAGTCACACTCACAAAACACACGCACTTCTTCGTCTCTCTCCGCTGCATTTACAGCACGCGCCAAAGAAAAAATAGACCACTCGCCAAAATAAGAGTACCCTAAAAAAAACATATTCAAAATAATATACCCGTTACATCATGAATGTCCACTCAGACTTATGGTCACCTATACTCACATAATAACCTCTTGCTTCTAGGTATGACCTGAACCATTTTAGGAGTATCCCAGATACCCCCACCCAGTTTTCCAGCCTGTCTATAAGTATGTTGTGATCGACCGTGTCATGATTCTGCCTGCTCTTGTCTTGATTTTCTGGTCTAGGGGCAGAATCATGACAGACCCACGTGTTTTATCTGGAGAGGAACATATTATGGTCAATCAGGACATAATATGCGTTCTCTCCTGTCTCGTCATTTGGCCCCGCCCCTCTCGTTTCTAGTATAGCTTTCCTCCTGTGTAGCATTACCCACTCCTGCCCATCGTTATCTCCTTTGTTAGTCTCCCTATATATAATACCCTCTTGTCTATTGTCTTGTGCTCGTTCGTTGTACTTGTAACCCCGTTATAGAAGCCTGGTCTATTGTCTTAGAAACCTTGTCGTGAAAGATACCTTTAAGTTTTTTCTAGTCTTTGTGAGTTCATTTCAGTCCTAGTGTTTGTTAGTTAAGTCCTCCTTCAATTCTTGTATGTTCTTTTACCCCATTGTGGGCTTTTGTTTTGTTCCTGTTTGTGAATAAATCCCTTGTTAACCCCTCCGTCCCCGTTTTGCTGCCTGCACTTGGGTTCTCCTACACAGTTCTTGACAGACAGTGGCAAATGCAGCACTAAAGGTCAAGTAGGACCAGCACAGATAATTTGCCTGAATCAGTACTTAAACTAGTGTCGTTTACTATCTTAATGAGCGCTGTCTCTGTGCTGTGATGTGGGCGGAACCCAGATTAAAAATTGTCAAAGTATCCGTTTGAGATTATCTGCTATCTTGTTGAAGACAACTTTTTCAATGATCTTACCTATGAAGGGAAGATTTGAGATCGGTCTATAGTTGTGTAATATGGTCTTATCCAGATTGCTCTTTTTCAGGAGGGGTTTGACAACAGCAGTTTTCAGGGAGTTTGGGAAACTTCCAGAAAGAAGCGAGGTATTTACCACATCTAGGAGATCTGCTTCTAAACAGTTTAACACACTTTTGAAAAAAGACGTGGGAAGTGCGTCAAGGGCGCAGGTTGATATTATAAGGTGTTGAACGATTTCTTCCAAATTTTTGCCATCAATTTCTTCAAAATCAGACATTGTAACTACTTTTTCAGGTTGTGGTGTGATCTGTCTGACCCCAGCGCTACTCAAGGATGTGCTGATCAACTTTCTAATGTTATTGATTTTATCAGAGAAGAAAGAAGCAAACTCACTGCACTTGTTATCTGGCTTGGGGGGTTTGTCAGTCTTTCTACAGTAGCAAAAAGAGTCCGGGTGTTGTTTAAGTTGCTGTTTATGATATTTGAGAAAAGAAAGAAAGTCTGCCTAGCTTTGCCTAGTTCCATATTGAAAGCATGGATGGTGTCTTTGTAGATGTTATAATGGACTACAAGTTTTGTCTTCCGCCACAACCGCTCTGCTTTTCTGCA
This sequence comes from Barbatula barbatula, assembly GCF_947034865.1. Taxonomy (NCBI): domain Eukaryota; kingdom Metazoa; phylum Chordata; class Actinopteri; order Cypriniformes; family Nemacheilidae; genus Barbatula; species Barbatula barbatula. The sequence goes on from NC_136769.1 coordinate 2,413,170, forward strand.
TTGTCTTTTCACATTTTGCACTGCTGTTGAGTTTCTCCAAGGTGCTTTTTGTCTACCACTCTTCCTGACTTTCACAGGAGCAATGCCAGCAAACACGTGTATGTGGGGCCCACATGGGTTGTAAATGGGCTACAGGGGTGCAGACTGGGCATGGGCTCAAAATGGGCATCTTATCTGGGGTCCACTTGGGTGACCTAGATAGGACCTGCATGGGTGAACCCAGGATGGCTCCCCATGTGGTTTCGAGTTGGGTAATTCATGGGAAATGTGTGCATGGGTTTAAAATGGGCTACAGTTATGTCTTTTCACAAGGAGTATTATTTAATTAATTTGATTCTTTTTCTAGCCAAATTTAGTATCCACAAATGTACATTTCGAGGAGACAAACCTTTATAGTTGTTAATGATTTTTTGATGATTTTTGTATGTATTTGCATAATGTACCCAACATTTATATTTGAATAAAAAAAAGAATGGTCTTCACTGCGCAGAACTATTGGCGTATGTCATCAAAGTACCGCGAGATGCAGCCCCAGAAAGATCCGGTGAGATTTCCTAAAAGTATTCCCAATTCCCATCCCTCTATAAGTATTTGAATCGCGCCGCCAACATTTTCCTGCACGTGCACAGTCTTGGCTGTTCTTTTGCCTGCAGTTTATAGAAGGTAAGAATTACAAGTTAAAACAAAAAAATATATATACACAATGTATATACTCTTTAAGTATGAAAATACTGTTTCATTATGGTTCAAAAACGTAGTTTTGATTCTTGTCATGATAGAATTAAGACAATATTGCGTCATATTTTTCTTATTTCTGGCGCCAATGCTATACGATAATGCTGTAAATTATGCCTTTGTTCCCAACACCATCTAATAGTTCAAGACACGAAAAAGCTTATACTTGAACTACAAGTTTGGCACCATGCGGTGTGCTCACGATCGAGGAAGATTAGCGTTATAATAATTAGATCAAAGGGCTCATAGCAGAGAAGCTAGTATACGCTAGTGTATAAAGCAGCTTGGGACAGATCTCTGTCAATAATAAACAAAAAGGCTTTAACAACTTTTAACAATACATCAAATTAAAACATTATTTCATAGTTATCATGCAAACAAATCGTTCTGCAAGGGCACATGGAGAACAAGATGGGTAAAAGACTCTAATTTTAAATCTTGATGTTTGGCGCCATGCTAACCTGACAGCCCTTGTTTTAACTGTGAAAAGTGGTATGATGGTTGAGTAATTATTGTCTTTTCACAGGGCTGTTGGGAGAGAGAGGGACAAGGACTGAGGAGCTGCACAGTTTTTTTTCCCGTAAATTGTATTAAAGGTTTAGATTATAATACACAAAGTTGTAAATGTACATATGTTTTTTTAAAGTTCTAAATGTACATGTGTTTTATAAAGTTTGAATTTATATTTTATGCATGAATGATGTATGTATGATTCAAAAGAAAACAAACTTTGCTTAAAAGCATGCACTACTGGTTTTGATTCATTAAATACCTTTAGGATTTTAATGAGAGAAATGTTTGGATTTATGGATTTAGGGTAAAATAATTTAACCCATACAAACTATACAGTATATACAAATAAAGTAGCCCTGTGGCCCATAAGAGACCCATATAAGACCTAGCTCGGTGTAACGGTCACCAGTTGGAGTGCCCTTGAGAACCACCAGAGGGCACTCCACATCAAACTTATCATTCACTCACAAACTACATTTCCCATAACTCACTACCCGGACTCATCAGCACTGATTTCACACACACATGCATATAATTTACATACACATATATATATCACTTCCACACACCATTCTTTGCGAAGTCTTGTTTTGTTTACACTGCAATTCCGAGCGTTTCCCTGGTTTCTTGTCATCAGTTTTTTTGGATTTTGTGCCTTGTTCCCCGTTTACGCTTTTGCCTCTGGTCCCTGCCTGTTTTGTTTGTTTCTTTGTTTTGTTTGTTTCTTTGTGTGGACTGCCTGTCTGTGTATGACCCTTGCCTGTTATCTGGATTACGCCGTTGGATTGCCCTCTAAATAAAGCTGCTATTGGATCTCACATTTAAGTCTCGGAGCAGTTCATGACAGAAGACCCGAGATCCAGCAGCAACATCTTCAATGCATCCTGTTATCCGTCTTTTCCGCCTCAGCCAAGGTAACCGCCCGATAGAGGAGTATGTTGAGGAGTTTTGTGAGCTCTGCCATGAGGTGGACGAGAAGGAGGCGGTACTGAAGGACATGTTCCGCTATGGGTTTAAGGACATGGTGGAATACCTTATGCTTGACAACACTCCTCAATGGACTTTAGGTCAATATATTGACCTTGCACTCCGGATAAGCGGCTCGCCCTTTACTGTGGGAGAGGCAGAGGACAGGGTTGAAACCCCAAATAACGTTTTTGGGGGGGGTTATCAGTGTCAAGCGCAGTTGGCAGCAGCGCCACTGCACGAGATGGCCGCCAACCCAGCACCACTGCACGAGATGGCCGCCAACCCGGCGCCACTGCACGAGATGGCCGCCAGTCCGGCGCCACTGCACGAGATGGCCGCCAGTCCGGCGCCACTGCACGAGATGGCCGCCAGTCCGGCGCCACTGCACGAGATGGCCGCCAGCCCGGCGCCACTGAGTCAACTCCAGCCAGAGTCCGCGTCCGCCCAGCCAGAGTCCGCGTCCGCCCAGCCAGAGTCGGCTCGCGTCCGCGTCCGCCCAGCCAGAGTCGGCTCGCGTCCGCGTCCGCCCAGCCAGAGTCGGCTCGCGTCCGCGTCCGCCCAGCCAGAGTCGGCTCGCGTCCGCGTCCGCCCAGCCAGAGTCGGCTCGCGTCCGCGTCCGCCCAGCCAGAGTCGGCTCGCGTCCGCGTCCGCCCAGCCAGAGTCGGCAAAATCTCTGGCAATAGAAAAACAGTCAAACTCTGAGGAAATTGTTGATAACAGTTCTGTAAAGTCCTCAGCAAAGGATGAAGAGTATTTCGGAGGCCTGTAAATAGTGATTAGTAAAATGCGAGGAGCACCTTTTAGCACAATACCCAGATATTCAAAAGACGTGTAATTTCCAAATGATATTTGCTTACATTGATAGACATCTTTAAAAAGAGCAGCTACTCCCCCACCTCTCCTAACTGATCTGCAGACACTCATAAAAGTAAAGTAAGGAGGGGATGCTTCATTGAGGACTGTTGCACTGCAGCTGCTTTCTAGCCAGGTTTCATTTAGAAACATCAAATCCAGGTTGTATGTGGTTATTAAGTCGTTGACTAGAAGTGATTTGTTTTTAAGTGAGCGGTTGTTTAAAAGTGCTAACTTAACAGTCTTGCTTTTTGCCCCCATAGCAATCTTGGTTTGACATGCAATGGGCACCAGATTAGTCTGGTTTGATGTACGACTATTGAAGGCCTTAGACTTTCTGTCATGTGATAGCACAGCAATAGAAAAAGATACAGGCACACTGGATTCCCGCTTGTTCTGTAAACATTTAAAAAAGTTACTGTTATCATAACGGGGACCCGACACATATCACTTAGAGCTGGTATTAGTTGTTTTTGGTTGACCTCGGGCAGATGGAGGAGGATGTGGGCCATGGCCTTGTGGCAGAGGCCGAAGAGTTCTCACAGGAGGAGGGCGAAGGTGAGCTGGTGTCCATGAACTGAGTGGTGTTATCATTGTGTGACGTGTCAGCTGCATGTCCAACCAGGTGCTGAGGTGAAGACATGTGGTCATTCATACTGTGTTCAGGTGTGTGTGTGCTATTCTGGTTGAGTGGATTGGCAGAAGGATGACTGAGGTAGAAGTAGATATTGTCCTTAAGCACTCTTGAACCCAGTTTGTTTGGCTGGTGGCCATTTTGTTGAAAGAGTTGCCTCTGAATCCAGAAAATATTGAAGTTGTCAATAAAGTTCAATTTAAAAGTTATTTTGCAGTTTTTTTGCAGCTATGTATTAAGCCCAAGCAAACATGAAAACCTGTTTGTTCTTCTTGCTGGGAGTGGTCCACTGATGAATGTTTGAACATTCAGTCTTTTTAGTGTTTCAAAGAGTTCATCGAAGTCCTTCTTAAGAAGTTCTGACTGAATATCATTTTTCCCCACATGAATGATGAGTCGATTTGCAGTCTTATGTTTCATCAGAATGTTCTGAAGTTCCCTGTTTACATCAGAAGTTGTTGCTTGTGGAAGGCAGCACGTAGTTGTATCCCTGCTACTAATGTTTCTGATTATGGAGTCACCCACTATCAGAGTCCTTGGCTCAGCTGCGCTTCGTAACAGTCTGATGTCTCGAGTGCCTTTAGGTCTCGCTCCCTGTTTATGCCATCGATTTGTAAGTCGATCGGCTTGTTTCTCTACACTGTTTCTCTAAGGCCGGTCGAGGAGTACTAGATTTATGGGACTCACCGGCTGTGTGCTGAGGGCTTCCATGATGGAGCTCTGATTTGTGTTTCGTCTGGTTTGGTGGTCCCACAAGTAACTTTGTTTCAAGAACTGCAATCCTTTGTAAAAGTATTCAGACCCCCTTAAATTTTTCACTCTGTTATATTGCAGCCATTTGCTAAAATCATTTAAGTAAAACTTTTTCTCATTAATTTACACACAGCAGCCCATATTGAAAGAAAAAACACAGAATTGTTGACATTTTTGCAGATTTATTAAAAGAAAAACTGAAATATCACATGGTTCTGAGTATTCAGACCCTTTGCTCAGTATTTAGTAGAAGCACCCTGTTGATCGAATACAGCCATGAGTCTTTTGGGGAAAGATGCAACAAGTTTTTTTCACCTGGATTTGGGGATCCTCTGCCATTCCTCCTTGCAGATCCTCTCCAGTTCTGTCAGGTTGGATTGTAAATGTTGGTGGACAGCCATTTTCAGGTCTCTCCAGAGTTGTTGTGAAGACACTCCTTATTTTAGCTGTGTGCTTAGGGTCATTGTCTTGTTGGAAGTTGAACCTTCGGCCCAGTCTGAGGTCTTGAGCACTTTGGATAAGGTTTTTGTCCAAGATATCCATGTACTTGGCCGCATTCATATTTCCCTTGATTGCAACAAGTCGTCCTGTCCCTGCAGCTGAAACCCCCCAACAGCATGATGCTGCCACCACGCTTCACTGTTGGAACTGTATTGGACAGGTGATGAACAGTGCCTGGTTTTCTCCACACATACCGCTTAGAATTAAGGCCAAAAAGTTCCACTAAATGGTCTCATCAGACCAGAGAATCTTATTTCTCACCATCTTGTTTTTTAGCAAACTCCATGCAGGCTTTCATGTGTCTTGCACTTAGGAGAGGTCTCAGTCGAGCCACTCTGCCATAAAGCCTGACTGGTAGAGGGCTGCAGTGATGGTTGACTTTCTACAACTTTCTCTCATCTTCCGACTGCATCTCTGGAGCTCAGCCACTATGATCTTGGGTTCTTCTTAACCTCTCTCGCCAAGGCTCTTCTCCCCCGATAGCTCAGTTGAGCTCTAGGAAGGGTTCTGGTCGTCCCAAACGTCTTCCATTTAAGGATTATGGAGGCCACTGTGCTCTTAGGAACCTTAAGTGTAGCAGAAATGTAACCTTGGCCAGATCTGTGCCTTGCCACAATTCTGTCTCTGAGCTCTTCAGGCAGTTCCTTTGAATACTCAGGACCATGTGATATTTATTTTATTTATAAATCTGCAATGTTAACAATTCTGTGTTTTTCAGTCAAAATTGGCTGCTGTGTACGTTAATTAGAAACAAATGAACTTAAATGATTTTAGCAAATGGCTGCAATATAACAAAGAGTGAAAAATGTAAGGGGTCTGAATACTTTCCGTACCCACTGTACATTACAGTAAGTAGCCAGCAAAACAATGTTTCCAGTATTGGACTGTAGAAGTGTCTGGAAAGGTCTAACAGTGTATCTGAATAGATAGCAAACATCAAAAGGTCAGTAAACCTTCATTTATCAATTAAGATCAAATGTACTGCACAGTTTATTTTATTAAGTAGAAATAGGTAGGCTAATACATTTTAAATAAGTGCAAATATTTTGTTTTAAAAAGAAATACATGAGAAAGTTACTTGTGGCAGAATAGCATGTCTAGGGTTAAGACCGACAGTGACATGTTGGATTATCTCTAACACTGAATGACCGGTGAGAGAGGCAATGTTCTTCATTCACAACGTTTATTGTTCAAGATTAAAGACTGAAAAACAACACTTAATATAAAGTGAGGCACTGAGAACTAAATAAGTCAGGTAAGCTTTATGAATGTCAAATAATTAATTACAATAAAGTACAAAGTAGTAATTTACAAAATATCATTAAAATAATAATGAAGGTAATGATAATCTCACAAGAATACACTTAATTATGTTGAAGATGATCTGCAGGTGTTTGACTCAGAGGAACAGCGCCATCTGCAGGTGACGTCTGCTGTAACACTGAAGCATCATTTTACATTACACTGATGAATTAACACCAGACACACATTTATACACATTTACACCCAAACTCTCCTGAATGATCAGATTGGTCACCTAATAAATGTCCGCTCATCTACACTAGTAGAGCGTATGAGTACCCACAGCACACAGCTGGTGGCGCTATAGCTGTCATGTTAGACTGGGTCATGTCTCGTTCTGCAGATGTTCTGATGTCTTGCTGGCGAGGTTCAGATGGTTTTGTGTGTTGTTTTATTAAGCTTTTTTCTTTACCTATGTAAATCGTTGAAGAGCCCCGGTGCTTAAATCAAACACAACAACTGATTAAATGTGTCCAGCAATGATGGGATTGGGTGTGATGGTGAGGGAGTTGATGGTTAACACCTTTCTGGCTCTTAAACCGATATGCAACTGATTTAAACATTTCCCATGTTTTACTCACTCTCAAGGCATCCTAAACTAATATGATATTCTTCTTGAAGAACAATGCAGTCTATAGTCAAATATGGATATTAATCTTAAACAAATTCGCGTCAGAAGACCTTCGTTATTTATCATGCATTAGTGAAATATCCCTTAAATCAATCTAAGTGTATTGTACAGTTCTCTTATGAATGAAACAGCTCTTGTACAGAGACAATAATGACACAATATTCCTTGTGAACAGTTACTAACATAACTTAATGTTTTTTACAGGTTTCTCTGTTATACACATCTTTGTGTTATTTCTCTGTATTTCTGCCTGTGTTTCTTCTGTTGTGCTATTTGTCTTATGGCGCAGCTCACAAGATGCAAGTAATTTTTTTTTAAAGAAACTGTTCACATCTTCATCGAGCATATTAACATAAACAATGAATGGGGTTTTTATTATGTCTTTGTTTCTCTCTAAAGGAACAGCCCTGTTTTATCAAATGTGTGTTGTCTCTGCACCAAACCTTATAATGTTCTTTGCCTTTTTGTTCTGGGGAGTTACTGAGGGTGAGTACTTCAGTGGTTTATCATCTGAGCAGTTTATGAAAGCAGTTCATTCAGTTCAGTTCTAAGCTGTAAATGAACCCAAGTCATAGTTTTTAATGTTGTGTCATTTCACACCTGCGTTGCCTTTAAGCTCTATGGAGAACTAACGGAGAATTTTAGCTTCTTTATTAAAGTCCCCCTGTAGTCAATAATCTTACCACTTAAAACTAAATGAATTTCCTGTGAAAATAATTCCTTTGTGATCTAAAGTAGCTTGAATGTAAGTCCCTTGCATTTTAGTAGACGTGGATGCTGCCGCCGCTCACTCACACCGGCTCACAGCTCTTATCCCTCCAGTCAGCGGTGTGACGTGATTGGTTATAATGTGTTTGTCAACAAGCCGGTTTATAAGAGAAAATACTTCATGGTGTTGACTCCTCAAAGACTAGTTATTCCACTTTCACTGCATATTGTGCAGATGCTGATTTATGTTTTGGTTTTTTTCTTCAGTTCTTTTTCAGTCTTTTCGGGAAAAAAGTCTCAATTATTCCGAGTCTGACAGAGTCCTGATAACAATCCTCTTTGGAATAATGATTCTCATTTGCATCATCAATATCATTTTCTGTAAGTATGATTGTTTTCATGATGCAGCGTTCACTTCATCATTGGCAGGATTTGTTTGGACGTCTTTGACACATCTCGTGTCATTTATGATTTTAGAACTAAATGATTAGTAATGGCTCTTACAGAAAATAATTATTATAACTTCTTCTCTTCTGTTATGAAATGTCATGAAACCGTTCAATTTAATAAAACCTTTTATTCTGCATGTATTTGCTATAGTATTGGCTGAAATGATTATAAATCAGGATGGCCATGTGCGTGCTATATTAGACTTTGTGTCTGATATTGGACATGATGCTCTGCCTCCACTGCAGCTCATCTTCCTCTATTATGCTTTTGGCGCTGCTAGTCAAGGTAAGTCAACTTTATAAACCATTGGGATTCAGTCATGTGGGATCATGGAGGAAATACACTTTTAAGACCAAAATACTACAATGGCCACAGCAAGTTCTAAGAAAGAGAAGGGAAATAACAATTTTATATAAATGTGTGTGGTAATTGACAAAGATATTACACTTTTTAGAAAATGTATGTATATGTATACAGAGCCCTTTATCTGTCTGTCTAATGCAAAAGAACTGTAATTTTGTGTTTCACATTCAGCACTTTTTTTAAAACTAGTATTATAAATTAGAAGAAATAAATGTATGTAACGGTTTCATCTTGCATACAGATCTTCCTTTTAGACGTAATGTGTGTCTTATTGGATCTGTTGGTGTTGTGTCTGTGGACTCTATTGCACTGATGGCAGAACTGATACAGAAAAAAAGTGAGTTATGAAAAGTGTTTGACACACAGTGTTCATCATCCACTTACTCTTCTGTACTCAAACTATATCAGTGAGGAGCTAGAAATACTCATAGCGTTGAAACTATCATTTAAATGTAAAGTATCTCCAGATGAAACACTATAGATCATTATTACATGTTTGATCAGTTATGTGCATGAGTAAAAGCGGCAAGTGAAAATAATCCCAACATGAAAACCCAGTTCTTTGAATCCTCAGTCACTGGAGATCGAGCTGTGGGGGATCTGAGGATGGTTGTCTTCCCCTGTGAATGCGTCTTCGCATGTTCTGTGCTCATGTTGGTCATCTTTGAACCCTGTGAGTATAAGATCGGTTGTATTCGCTGATGTATTAGCAAGAACTTCATCAGACTCAGTCTGTCACATTCAGATCTGTTTTAACTGAGATTAAATTACTAAATATATAAACTAAATATATTTTCTCTCCACACGCAGACTTTAAAAATCAACATCTGTGTCATCAGGTTAGTAATAAATAGTTTATATTTCTAAGAGACAATTTGTTAAAGTATTAACATGAATCTTTGTTAATAATCCCATTGAAAGAATGAGACCGGTTCTGATCCAGCCAATGAGAACCAGCATGTGCCGGTAACTATCCCATCATATCTTGAATCTATATGATGTTGTGACGTATTATGATTTGTTATCAATCTCAAAAATAACAAGATAAAGAAATTTCCTTTAAGATATTCAAAGCAGACATTGTGGTTATAGTTTCAAATGCATGTTTTCAACACAGAATGAAGAAGTTTGTCATCAAATGTTACCCAACGGACCGGAGCAGAACACAAACAATGAATCATTGGAAATGAGATCTCTGCTGCAGACACAAAATAACACGACTTGAATCACAAAGCGCGATGAACGATGAGATAATAGACTTTTGAAATCATCTCACACCATCACTTTGTGAATATAAAATTGCAATGGTGGATTTGAGATGGGTTGACTTGCTAATGGTCAAATGTTATCAGATTGGTGCTGTGAGTTACATTTTCACTACAGGTTATGAGTTTTGCAACATTACTTCTGTATTTCTACCTCACGCACATCAGTTCAGGTCGTGTTCATGAGCTTTCTTCAGGCTCTCAGAAGTGTCATTTTTCCATCTGTGTTAATCGTATTTGTGTGTTGACCACTGAAGCTAAACCGGGTTAAACCTCAGTAGCAGGACTGAAGGGCTCCTGATGAAAATGATGCTTGTAGAATGTTACAAAAGTCATTCAATGTTTCTTCTTAATATTAAAGGTTTCATCAATGTACATCGCATATAGAAAAAATGACAATAACACCACGTATTTTAATAACATGCATCTTTATTTTATTTATTCGTCTATAATTGAAAGGGCTTTATAGATCAAACTGAATTCAATTGAACAATACGAGATAATTATGTGAACATTTTATTCAATTATTGTTGTTAAAGGTTATTGTATGTTTTTTATAATCACTGTTTTCTTTATAGTCGGATTCAGAGATTGAGGGAAATAATAGCAAGCAGGAGATGAAAAACGACAGAATAAAATAAATTCATTGAATAAACTGACTGATAAAGTGTTATTACACCAAACAAAGACAGATTACCTCTTCACAACATCGTCTCATGACGTTAAGACTTTAGATACAAACCATTGAATACTCAAACTCTATCTACTTGAGAAGACAACACAACAAAGATTAAACAACAGTAATAAAAATTAATTCTTAAAAATGAAAAAAAAAATGTTTCAAAATGTGTAAAATTAGTAAATAGATAAAAGAATATGATTAAAGTTCCACACAGATGTATAAACTCACTTTAGAAAGTTATCTCGCAGATGCGGATTCCTTTAAAAATCTGAGATCTATCATCAGGTCTGAAGAGAAAACAATATTAAATGTGCATAACTATTATCTAGAGAACTGAACACTGAATGACTACACTTTATCAAACTATGAACATTGTTTTTGTGGCTTAATGTCAAAGAAAAAAGTTGTTTAAATTGCGTTTTTGTGTGTGTTCTGTGGATTTGTATGCATATATTTTCCTTATCATAAATCATCTTTAACATCCGTCTAAATTCAACAGGTCACAGATTGTTTGTGGAACAAAACAATTACATCCAAACCATAATTAACCCTCTTTATATATTTATTTTTATTTATTTTGTTATCCAAACTGCTTCTTTGATGAGGTTTATGTGAGTAGCTCGGAAGAGAAAGTGTTTTGTGAATCAAACGGCCGTTTTTATTTCATTACATGTTTTTATCTAAACTCTCGATAGCTTCCTGTTTTGTGATTTTCTTCCATTCATCTGGAATCTCATCACGATCATGGAATGTTTGATTATAATGTCTTTCCAGATCTTTCTGGAATCTGTACACAAACCACTTCCAGTAGGGCAGTTCAGAGAGATCAGGTGTGATCCTCCACTTAGTGAAAACTCCTCCTGCTTTTCTGTATTCTCTGTAGAGAACTAACAGATCAGATTCATTTGGATAAAAAGATCTATGTCCTGCTACTGCTGTTGTGCATATATGAAGAGCAAATTGTTTCGTGCCCCTGTAACGTGCCCCATTAACTGCCCTAACTCGATGGAAAGGAACACTGTGATCTCCATTATGTTTTGGTATTGTGTTGGTGCAGATGGCATAACAGAACGGACACTGAACCCAACAGCACTGACAGAAGTGATCGATCAGAATCTCATATGGGTCTGTTGCTGAGATCCAGTTTTTCATCAAATGAACCCGTGCTGAACTCTTTTCGGATGTCAGACAATAGCGGAGCAAGTTCATAACTAATCATTTCTTCTAGAAGTTTGAAATCATCAACATCATCATGTTTGACTCCACTGAAGTCCTTCACAGAGAATATCAGAACATCTGAGAGCTTCTGTGTGAAAAACTTCAACCACACATCAATATTTCCTCTGTTCAGTTGAACATGTTGAGTAGATTCATGTGCTGCTGTCGTGATCTTCTTCTGCAGGAGATCAATGTTCTGATTCATCTTGAGCTGAACACTGACACTGAAAATATCCCTGATGTTGTACCAGGTGTCATGATGGACACTTTTATGGATGTCACTGAGGAGTATTTTCACATCTTTCAGTATGTCGATGTCTTTGATTGCAGGAGAATCTGTGGTGATCTTCTTCACACACTCTCCCCAGAACACATCAAACTCTTTCTTCAGAGTTTCTTCATCATTTGTTTTGTCTTTGTGTTGTAAGGCAAGTTCTTTGCTCTTTTCTAAGAGAGTGTTTTCATGTTGTGTCCTCTGAGCATCAATCTTTTTCTTCAGGTCTCGCTGCTGAAGAATCTCATTTAACTTTCTTTTTGTTTCTCTCACAATGTTTTCCTGAAGCTCTTTGATTTTTATTTCAAATGAAGCTTTCCACTGAATCAGGATATCTTTGTCTGTGTCTTTCTCAAAGAACTCTGATACGGATTTATTCACTTCTTCACTTTTTTGCTTCAGTTCTCTTTTAATAAAACTTTCATCAATCTCATGAATTGTTTCATTTTCTAATTGGATGTGCAGTTTGTTCTCAATTTCCAGCATTGCATTGCGAAGAGTCCACGTCCACTTGCTGTATTCTGTCTCCAGTCTCAAGTACGCTGAAATCTCCAGAGAATTTCTGAAGCTGAACACAAATCGTTCATTCAGTAAAGCTTCCCAGAGATCTTCAATTCTCTTTTGTAGGTTTGTGAGTATTATTCCATTTGATTTGGAGGCTTTTGAAATAATAGTCTCTTTTAGTTCTTGAATATTCTCACAGTAGTTTGGGTTTGGTGGTGCCATTGGTGGGCTTCCCTCCCACAGTTGAGCAAAATACTTCACATCGTGACGTACATCAAATGCAATGACATCACTGAAGCATTCAGCATCACAGACTTCATCTTTAGCAGCGAGTTTTGTCATCTCATCCAGTGTCTTCTGCAGTCGTCTCTTTCCCTCCATGTTTTTCTCTCCGGCTGTGATGTCTGAAACATTCTGATGAACAAACACACAGCTGGGAGACAAATGTACCTTCTTCATCCTCAGAACGGCCTGAACAACAATCTGAAGAATATCCTGCATCTCAGACGGGTTTTCTCCAAAGATGTTGATCAATTGATCTCGGTTGATTTTTAAACCGAGAAGAACTACAGTTAGTATACGAATTCAAATACCTTGGCATTATACTAGATCCAACACTGTCTTTTAAAAATCATATAAAAAATCTATCAAAAACTGTTAAATTTAATCTTGCTAATTTTAAATTCATTAGACCATCTCTGTCATATACAGCAGCCAAAATGTTTCTTCACTCTATGATCCTCTCTCATCTGGAATATGGTTTCACAAACTGGTCACTTACAAGCGCCACAATACTCAAAAAAACGGAGTCTCTTTTCAAACAAGCGCTAAAAATTTTTGACCGGAAACCACCCTCTTATCACCATTGTCATATATTACAAAAATATAACCTATTAAGCTTTGCAAATTTCTTAAAATTTAAATATGCCGGTGCTGTATACAAGTCATTGCATGGTCTTGCCCCACCCCCACTAAGTGCCTACATTAAAGCGAAAACAACAGACGGAGGCAGAAGTGTAACTAGGGCTTGTACGAGAGGGGACTGTGTGGTGCCTCGCAGACATACAGCATATGGCCAATATGTACTATCGATTAAGGGGACAGAGATCTGGAACCAACTACCGATTTCTGTGAGAGAAAGCCCGACCTTCCCCAGTTTTAAGAACCAACTTAAACATTGGCTTATAACAAATCAAACATGTGCTCATTAATAATACTTGGTGTAATTTAGATAAATGGATACGATTCACTGTACTACTTAGGGTAATTTTATGTATGTACAACAAACTAAATTCAGCATTTTTCAGCCACTAATTTGCACTTCAAGAAATGGATAACACACTCACTGCACTTTAAGTAGCACTCTACTATGTATGTGTATATGTGTGTATCAGTCATGTATGAGTATGCCATATTGGATGTCCTGTTTACTAATTGTGTCATTTCCTATACGTTGCTGTTAAGTGTGTGTGTTTAAATTTAGTCAAATCATGTTTAAATTATATGTTATAGCTGTGTTTCCTAGGTATTGTTTGATGACTTCGCATAGGGACTACAAATGTAAAATAGCCTGGGGGCTAATTTTGGCATATGTACATTGCTGTAAAGCTATGTTCATTCGTATGCATTGTCCCTTTTAAATAAATAAATAAATAAATTAAAAAAAAAATAATAAAAAAAAAAAGTCAGATTTCCAATTCCGACAACAAATGTGGCCAGTTCATTATCGTGATGTCTTGTAGATCTTCCAGCCAGTTCTGAAGCCCGAAGCCCCTCAGTATCAACAACCAGAACATAATCAAACATCATCTGATGTTTCATCTCCTCTGAGACTCTGATCAGCTGCATGAAAGCTCCTCTGGTGCAGCGGCCGGCACTGACTGCAAACTCAAGTCCAAACATGGCATTCAACATGGTGGATTTCCCAGAGCTCTGAATCCCTAAGATTGACAGCACAAACACTCTCTTATCTCCCAGTTTCAGGATGAGTTTATCTAGAACAGCAGAAACCCACTTGACAGGAACATGAGCAGCATCTCCATCCATCAGCTCCAGTGGAAATCCAGACATCATCATCTCTGCTGCAAGACTCGGGAGAGAAGAGAAGTTACACTGAAGATCTGTTTTGTTCTCCTCTACAGTTGAACATGATTCATAGATCTGACTGATCTCTCTCATGATGTGCTCCAGGCCAAAGGTTGCTGCTTGAAGATCTGCAGATATTCTCTCAAGTTCTGTTTGTTCATCTTGGAGTTGTTCCTGTTTATTATCAAGTTCTGTTTGTTCAGCTTGGAGTTGCTCCTGTTTATTTTTTTCTTTTAGTTTTACGACTTCTGACCACTTTTTGTCATACTTGAGTTGTAGGTCAGAAAGATCAGCTGAGGCGAATTAATCCAAGAGGATTCTAAGCCATTTGATAAAAAACAATGTTTTTCCATCACGTGAGGTCATTTGTATTATGAAGGACTTTATAAACTTACTAATGGACGATTTGAGTTGCAACTCGCGAATCTTCTTTATGTTTGTTTGTTTTTCACTTATTTCTATTTCTGTTAGATTTCCTTGAGGTCGATGAAGCTCTTTGTTATTCTGACACCACTGATGCCACAGTTTCCCCTGACAGGGCAGAAATGATTCTTTGATTTCTGTCAAAGGTTTTTTCTTCAGTAAACTCATCATCTCTTGTGCTGCTTCTCTTCCTCTCCTGCAGTTTTCCTCATTTTCCTCATCTACTCTGATATCTGAGTGTTTGGACACGTCTTCAAGTCTGAACACTGAAGCTGATAGACAATTATTTACAGCTCTTATGATTTCTTCAGAGACATCTGATTGATTTCTGTCTTTCAGACCAATTTTGTATTTTCCTTTTCTCGTCTCACTTGCAGCAGATTCGTCATCAGTAAGAATACAAATAAGAGGCTTTTTGTCATTGTACAGCTCTTCTATCTTTGTTGCGTTTCTGTCCTCACTGTCAAGATGTTGTAGAAGAACAACATTGACTGAAGACATTTCAGTGAGAATCTTCAGCTGTTTCTCATGGTCTCCTGCATCACCATGAAGATTACAGAAGGCAACACAGTCAGTAAATGTATCTGTGTGTTTTCCAGATGGACAGTACCAGGCGATCTCCACCACTCCTTCCATCAGTAGTCTGGTTCTACTGCTCCCTGGACAGTTTCTGTGGAAGAACGTGTTGTGTCTCTCATTGATCAGACTGTTCATCAGCTGAGATTTAGATGAAGACACAGAACCAAACCTGAAGAACGACACCATTGGAGTTTCTGCTTTGCACACTGACTGGACTTTACTGATGATTTTATTGTCAGTAGGTTTGATCTTCCAGCTCTTGTTGATCTGTCTGAATGTCCAGAGAGGAAACTCAATGTGTTGTGTGAATGGATCAGGAACAAGCAGAGGAAGAGCAAACTGACACTGAGAGAGTTTAGTGACCATCATCTGCTTAAGGAAACTGTCAGCATGGTGAAACACGGCCATCTGAACATCCATCGGGTGAATAGAGTCTGATTTACTTGTTGCTGCATTAGATGAAGACATTTCTTTGAAAATACCACCCTTGGGTTTTTTCATGTCGCTGACCTCTGTTTGTGTGTGATGCTGTGTTTTGGTTTCTTTAGTTTTAATGTTTCTTGCTCTGTAGTTCATCATCAGTAGTTTCTGAAGATAATTCTTGACCAGGTCCTGCTCAACACAAGACTCATGGGATTGTAGTGAATGCGATGTTATCTGAAGAACATCTGAAGCTGTCAGATTGTTGTCCCTGGATTTAAGTTGAAGCCTTTGAAAGAGAAGCTCAGTTGTTTCAGTCTCTTTCTGCTGTAAATGTTGATCCGCTTCGACTCTTGGTGTTCCAGTGTCCTTCCTATCTTCCTGCTAAAAAATATATTTCATTAACGTTAATCTGTGATTTTAGAGAATGAAAGAATAGTATGCCATATTTAGTAAGAATGACACCTAATTAGATTTGTAATACCATGAATAATAATCAACTCATTGGACTTTAACCGATCATCAGAGTAAAAGGCTTTTGCGAAACTCATTAACATATTTCTTCTCTTTCATAGTATTTTAGATGATTTGACAGTTAATCAATTATAATTTTCATCACATGCTCAATCAAGTCATGCACTGTAAGACTGGAGACATTGTCAAGTTTGAAAGTTGTTTTGTTTTAAGATTTTTAATTAAATTAGGATATTTCAACATTCAACATAGACATTACTTCATAAATCCAAGATATTATAGAAAAAAATATAACTATGCCACCAGAAGGGAAACCCGCCTAACAAACAACTAACTACAGCGCCCCTAAGAGGAAATTGCTATTATATTCTATCTAAAATCATTAGATCATCTAAATCAGCAACGTGCATGCTAGTCCCTATACCTACAAATCTACTGAAAGAGATGCTCCCAGAAATTATAGATCCTCTTCTTAGCATTATTAACTCATCTCTGACATTAGGACATGTGCCTAAACCACCTTGGCTTATAAGGCCCCTTGTCAAAAAAAAAAACTTGACCATAGAAAACATGTTAACTACAGACCTGTATCGAATGTACCTCTCATATCTCTAGTACTGGAAAAATTTGCCTCAACTCAATTATGTTCCTTCCTTCCAAAGGAATGACATCAATGAAGATTTCCAGTCTGGATTTAGAGCACATCACAGTAGAGAGACTGCTTTGATCAGAGTTACAAATTATCTACTTTTAGCGTCTGACCGAGGTTGTTTCTCCTTATTGGTACTGTTAGATCTTACTGCTGCATTCAACACCATTGACCACAGCACGCTCCTACATAGACTCGAAAATTATGTCGGCATTAAGGGAATAGCTTTGAAATGGTTTAGATCTTATTTACACGGCCGTTTTCAATATGTAGCAATAAACACTAAGGTGTCACGCAAATTGCAAGTTCAGTACGGTGTACCACAGGGCTCAGTCTTAGGCCCTATGCTCTTCACGTTAAACATATTACCTCTAGGAGATATATAAAGCAACACAGAGTTAGCTTTCACTGTTATGCTGATGATACGCTACTTTATATTTCCTCGAAGCCTGATGAAACACAGCAATTCCATCGAATAATGAATGCATAGTCGATATAAAAACTGGATGAGAAACAATTTTTTATAACTGAACTCGGATAAAACAGAAGTTATTGGACCAAAAAGGCCATACATAACAACCAATAATACTGCTTGACTATTGACGGTGACTATTGAAAAGCGCTATATAAATAAAGTTGACTTGACTTGACATTAAATAGATCAAGAATTCCACTCGAAATATAAACAACATTGACAACAACTGACTAATTTTTTAAGATTTTTAGATTTCATTTAATTCTTTCTCTAGCACTTCCTATATGTTAATTTTATTGAACTCTTTCCAGGACAGTTTGACACCTCACATTATTATAAAGGTTTTTGTTATTTTTATCCTATATTGATAAAATGTATCTTGAAATGTCTTGAAAGAGGGTCAATTGTTTGACATATAAACCCCATAGACTGTCTAAACGCAATATCAAATTATATGAATGATAATTTTGAGAATAATAATTTGGAAAGTAGAGAACAATACATGAATATTGTGTTAGCAAGGTACCATATGTATAAAAGAAAGCCCTTTGTGAACTCTTCAAATTTTGTAATGATTTCAAATTATACAAGGCCTATGTCATGACTCCGCTATCATGTCATGTTTATTCTTGGTCTTGCAGCGGAGTCATGGCATAGCCTTAGGTTTTGTGTGAGAAAGGCATGGCTTTATGAAATTTAGACTTGCCATGTTCTTTCTCGTGTCTCGTCAGTGTTTCCCGCCCTTTTGTCTCGTTAGCCTTCCCATTAGTGTTTCAGTACCCACACCTGACCCTTGTTAATTATCCTTTGTCTGTCTCCCTATAAAACATCCTCGTGTTCATTGTCCTGTGCTCGGTCATTGTAAGTTGTTTGCCTTTGTATGCCTTGCCCCATGCGCTACCTGTTTGTTGGATTACTCGTATCTTGAATTATTGTTACCTAGTAAATTAGTCTAGTCTAGTCTAGTCTAGTCTAGTCTAGTCTAGTCTAGTCTAGTCTTAGTATTTTATTTTGTTCAGTCTAGTTAGTCCGTGTCCTGTTGTTGTTATTATTTATCTATTCTTGTTTTACCCCCTTGTGGGTTTTTGTTTTGTGTTTATTGTCATTAAAGCTTTTGTTAACCCCTTCATCCCTGTTTTTGGCTGCCTGCACTTGGGTTCTCCTTCCAAGATTGTGACAGCCTACCTCCTTGGAACAAAAAAAAGCACTGAAAGCGTAATGACTATGTACATTTCTGCATAGTTTTTTTTCTCTGGTAACAAATGTGATAAAATAGTTCTCGTTTATGTGGCATTCAAAAATAACTGTCCATGTATTTTGTCAGAGAAGCCTATTTCCGATTGGTTGATATGAGGAGAGAAGCGAATAGCAATAGCTTTGAATGATTGGCTAATGCATGGGTTAAAGCAAAAGATATAATCAATTGCAATTGTCAATTTCAATGGAATTCATCATAACAACAATCCTACTTTTCAAACAGAAAAGAATAAGACTCACAATTTTTGTCCTATTGGGGGTGGTATTTTGTGAGCAAAATAAAGTTACTCGATTAACGATGAATTTTGTACTTTTGAGATCACAGGTGCTCAAAGCAGGTTAGCATAAATGAGCCCTCAAAAAAAACAATAGTGATAAACTTTGAGCCGTTTATTTATAACCGTTTATAATAATTAGTGGATGCAGATTTATTATCAATACGCAAAGTAAAACTTAAAAATGACCCTCCATCGTAGCCATGGGTGGTGGTCAGACACTAAGGGGTTATGTTAGGAATAGGGGTGCGCAGTGAAGCCAGTATTTGTATCTGAATTTGAAACATCTTCAAAATTATTTGTATCTGTATTCAGATGTAACCAGAAGTTGGAAGTTTTTACTCCGGAAGTTCGTCAAATTACACAAAAAAGCAATATTAAATGCAAATCTGTTCGATTCATTTCCATTTAACCAATTTGCCTTGTATAACTAAAGAAATGTAAAATCTTAAATTTTTCACAATAACACAGAATACAGGAAGTAGGACTTTATGTCTGCTACAGGACTGTTTTTCCTCCCATTTAAAATTCACGTTCACTCTCTCATCTGCTTAGAATAACTTTCATCCAAACCCGATGGATCCTTCTAAATTAAAAATGTAGCCTAGGCTTTTCAAAAATGTTATCCGTTATTTTTATTCATCTTATCAGCAAACAAACTTGTTTTAACATTTAAATGGAAACAAAGTACAGAAAAAGTCAGAGAAAAGTTAATTAAATGCATTAATTGCGAAGTCTCTCACTCAAATTATAAACAAAATATGATACCCATTGGCCTATAGTTAGTGCAAAACAAAATCACTTTTTAATCGAGATCTATACACCCTGATGATTGTCTCCTTGTGATTTCTAGCTGCACTTGTCGGCCACCCGCCCGCTCTAAGAGGTCTTATTCCGTAGAAAGTAGGATAAATACAATGGGAGTCAATGGGGATGAGATCTGTTCGGTTACTGCCATTCTTCCAAATATCTTCCTTTGTGTTTAGCAGAACAAAGAAATTTATACAGGATTGAAACAATCTGAGGGTGAGATATCATTTTCATTTTCGGGTGAACTGTCCCTTTAAGATTTTCTCGCTGTTATACAGAATAACAGCTGTAAACTGTGTAGGACATGGTCACTATTCTAAATAAACGTGTATTGTAAGATTGTAGGCAATATGCTTTAAAACACTGTGTGCTGGCAAAACTTACATGGAATAGCTTTTGTTGAGGGGGCTGCCAGGGATGTTGCTGCTGCAGTTGCTGTCTTAATTAAACATTTAATTATATTCTAACCCTCTTATGAATCTATTCATTTTATAAAATGATAATGATAATAAAAACAGCATTGATAAATGATAAGGAGCAGGCAGCCACCTTCCTTCCTCCTCCTCTCTCTGGTAAATGGTTTTAAATGAAATATACTTAAGAATTTAAAATATATATATTTTTAAATGTGAATAAAAGGAATACAACTGAATGAAACAGAAAATTGAAATAAAAGTGCAGATGGTAGGTGCCCAGGTCCTAAATGCATGGCCAAACAAATGGGTTTTCTTATTTTAGGTAATTCGCTTTGCGTCAGGTCCTGATTAGGGATGCACCGATACCAGTTTTTCTCTGCCGATCCGATTCCGATACTGAAATTACAAATATCGGCCGATACCGATCCAAATCTGATATCAGATTAAACCTTTTTAAGTTTAGAATGGACTTCTGTGCTAGTCACAGTTTGTCTATAACGAACACCATGTTCAAGCATAAGGGTGTCCATCAGTGCACGTGGCACCAGGACACCCTAGGCCGCAGGTGGATGATCGACTTTGTGTTCGTTTCATCTGATCACCACCTGGTGCTGAGTTGGATCTGATGGCGGGAGAGGAAGCCGGACAGACTCGGCAGACCCAAGTGTACTGTAGGGGTCTGCTGGGAATGTCTGCCCGAGTCTCCTGTCAGAGAGATCTTTAACTCCCACCTCCGACAGAGCTTCAACCTGATCCAGAGGGTGGCTGGAGACATTGGACCATGTTCTTCACCTACATTGTCGAAGCAGCCACTAGGAGCTGTGGCCGTAAGGTCTCCGGTGGCTGCCGAGGCGGCAACCCCTGAACCCTGTGGTGGACACCGAAAGTAAGGGATGCCGTCAAGCTGAAGAAGGAGTCCTATCGGGCCTGGTTGGCTTGTGGGACTCCTGAGGAAGCTGAAGGGTACGGGCAGGCCAAGCGGATTGCTGCCCGGTTGGTTGTGGGGGCAAAAACTCCTGGCCTGGGAGGAGTTTGGTGAGGCCATGGAGAAGGACTATCGACTGGCCTCGAAGAGGTTCTTCAAACTGTCCGGCGCCTCAGGAGAGAGTAACAGTGCCCTACCAATGCTGTTTACAGTGGAGGTGGGCAGCTGTTGACCTCAACTGGGGATGTCGTCGGACGGTGTAAGGTGTAGTTCAAGGATCTCCTCAATCCCGCCGTTACGTCTTCCATTGAGAAAGCAGAGGCTGAGGACTCAGGGACGGACTCGTCCATCACCCAAGGGGAAGTCACTGAGGTAGTCAAGAAACTCCTCGGTGGCAAGGCTCCGGGGGTGGATGAGATCTGCCCTGAGTACCTCAAGTCTCTGGATGTTGTGGGGCTGTCTTGGCTGACACGCCTCTGCAGCATCGCGTGGCGGTTGGGGACAGTGCCTTTGGGATGAGAAGGGTGGATGGAACGGGAGATTGACAGACGGATCGGTGCAGTTTCTGCAGTAATGCGGTCGATGTACCGGTCTGTCGTGGTGAAGAAGGAGCTGAGCCGCAAGGCGAAGCTCTCGATTTACCGGTCAATCTACGTTCCTACTCTCACCTATGGGGGACACCGAAAGGACAAAATCCCGGATACAGGCGGCCGAAATGAGCTTCCTCTGCAGGGTGGCTGGGTGATCCCTTAGAGATAGGGTGAGTAGCTCGGTAACCCGGGAAGAGCTCAGAGTAGAGCCACTGCTCCTCCACATTGAGAGGGAGGTATTCCGGGCCCGTCCGACAGGGAGGAGCCCCCGGAGAAGACCGAGGACTCGCTGGAGAGACTATGTCTCCCGGCTGGCCTGGGAACGCCTCGGTGTCCCCCCGGAAGAGCTAGAGGAAGTGTCTAGGGTGAGAGATGTCTGGGCATCTCTGCTTAGACTGCTGCCCTCGTGACCCGGCAGCGGAAAAGCGGAAGAAGATGGATGGAAGGATGGATGGATGGAACCCTTGGAATGTTGAGACTGGCCAATCAGAATCAAGCATTCAAATGAGCTGTGTTATTGGCAAAAAGAAGGATGCAAAAGGTTTTGAATAAAATGGTTTGATAGATGATGAGAAATGTGTATTAGAGAAAAACATTTATTTCATGATTTCCAGCACACATTTAAATCTCTCATTCTCTAATAAAAAAGTTAGATTTTGTACATTTTTAAACAAAAGATCAGAACGCTTAAAGGGATACTTGACCAGACAGATTTCGCCCCACATTGACTCCCATAGAAGGAAAAAATGCAATGATAGTTAAAAGTGCCACAGAACTTTTGTGTTCAACACAATTCTACTATGGCAAGATCTGTTTGGTTATAAGCATTCTTCCACATATATTTCTCTGTTTTCATCTGAACAAAGACATTTATACAGATTTGGTGTAAATGATGACAGAATTTAAATTTCTGGGTGAAGTATCCCTGTAATAATGCAGACTTTGGTCATATTCAGCTAAGGTATGAATCATTTTAAGAGCACCTGTAAATACATTTGAATTGAACTGAATTACATCATCGCTGCATCGGTTGAATTCTGATTCGGTTTTATTAAAGGTGAACCTGTGTTGGATGTTTATTGATCGTCCCTATGATTAAGGTTTGTGTGTTCAGCACCTTTACCATGAAAACTAAAGTAAGATAAATGAAGAGATAAAATAGACATTGCTTTAATAAACACAGCAAATACTTGAAATGTGTGGTTTAAGCACTTACCCAGTGTTTTTCTTGGGTCGCTGTTGCGGTGTACATCTCTCTTTTGTTTGACTGTTTTTGTGGGCATTTATCTATTGAGAGGAATTAGAAAATGGTTATTGTACAAATGTTATTTCAGCAGGTAATGTGCATCAACTGGCAAGAGGATACTGTGTAAATATATTCTCTTGCTACAATTATAGGATATAAATAATTGCTTTATATGGCAATAAAGAGATGCAGGATGTGTCCAGCACACATTGAGGGATTTGGATTGGACTTAATTGCCCACCGTTCTTACCCATGTTGTCTTTACTTCTGCTCTTGTTAGAACTGTGAAGAAAATGGTCATTTCATTATATTCACAACTTTAACAGTTCTGTAAATAGGCACCAAATGTTTCACCTTTGTATGAAAGAACATAGATTTTATGATCATTATATAAAGGCAAAAAATGTCTGTATCCACAATGCTATTCTGCTTTCATCCACTGCTTCCAAAGACAAGTTAAAAACAAGTTCATATCCACAGAAAATTAACTGTCTGTGGATGTATTAATATTAAAAACACTTTCAAATTGTACTTTACACAAAACATACTCGCATACAATGTTGATGATTCAGTTACGGTGTCAGAGTTAAACCGAAGTATGGACGTCTTCCCACAACAGCCGTCTCTATTTATAGGATAAGGCGTGTACATGTTCAGCATTCTTTGAAATCATGTGACATGAGAGTTAGACAGTGACACTATGTGAAAGTGAAAGTAAGTTCTCAAAAATATGATAATAGTTCTGTGAATGTATAACAAGTGCAAGTTTTAAAAAGACAAAGAACATGTTTCAGTGTGTTTGGCTTATATTGTCACATTCTCAGCAGTAGATTCTCTTGGAATTGACTTTGAGGATATTTTAACATTCTGCTTTGTATGGCGACTGTACTTCAAGTTACAGTTTCACAGTAATGTACTGTTTGTGAAGAAAAATCTGTGAAGAACGAAAACGAACATCTATTGACTACACTACTGTCTTTTTAATTTATGGATATCACAGAGATGAATGAGTAGTGCCACAGAATCACTACATGTTGCAAAATTCTATTTGAATTTTATAATAAAGTGACATCCGTTAAAAAGGCTCTTTGTCTACTTACCAGCAATATAGATACGTTAGACTTTATGGCGATATCGTTCCTCTAAACCAGCCCTTCTCAAAGTCTGGACTCCTATCCATGACATAAATGGTTTCATTTTCTACCACAGAGCTGATAACGGACATTTGTTAAAGGTTAACACAAACACGTTACATGTTGCCTTGGTAACACAAGAGACAGAGCTATAATGCAGTCTTCACTTTTGGGTTTACCAACATCTTCAGCTAAAGTGCGTAAATAAAATGTTGCAGGTAACAGCCTGATTCACTAAAAGTTACATCGAAGTACTATTTCATAAATAAAAATAATTATAAATATAAATAATCAGCACTGTATGTAACAGTTAAGACTGTAAACACAAGTACGACTAGATAACGCCATGAGTATGATGGTAAGCATATGAAGAGTAGATTTGCAAAAAAAGATTGTGCATTCAAATTAATATCAATGAAAATGCCTTTTTTTTCATCAAATATAATGTAAAATACAGCTAACTAGCACAATAAAACACGATGAAAACATGATAAAAATTTTGTTTAACAGGGTGATCCATTTTTGCAAATGAACTCTTCATATACTGTAGAGTTGATTTGTTATTTAAAGTTTTTAAAGTTGTTTTAAATTTTTATTAAAAGCAAGTTTTGTAATAACAATTGTACCGGACCTTTGACATTGACGAGAATTCAGATTCGGACCTTTGAATGTAAACTTTGAGAACCCCTGCTCTAAACAGATAAATGAAATGTTCTGTGTTAACAGAGAGCAGATTTAATGTCTACGTGCTAAAAGAATACTTTTGCTCAACCTTCAGAGGTATTGTCAGGAACGGGGTAAGGAGAACCCAAGTGCAGGCAGCAAAACGGAGATGAAGGGGTTTAACAAGGACTTTAATATATACAGAAAACAGGAACAAAACAAAAACCCACGAGGGGGTGACTAAACAGGGTACACAATAAACTGAACTAACTAAAGACTAAACACTTGACAAGAATTACAACTACAAAACACCTAGACCAACAGAACACTCACACTGACTAGACTAGACTAACAACTCAAAGACATAGCATTTAAGCATGAACCAGTAAAGCATACCAGTACAACCAAGGTAACACGTACAACGAACGAGCACAAGACAATAGACAAGAGGGTATTATATAGGGAGACTAACAAAGGAGATAACGATGGGCAGGAGTGGGTAATGAGACACAGGAGGAAAGCTATACTAGGAACGAGAGGGGCGGGGCCAAATGACGAGACAGGAGAGAACGCATATTATGTCCTGATTGACAATAATATGTTTCTCTCCACATAAAACACGTGGGTCTGTCATGATTCTGCCCCTAGACCAGAAAATCAAGACAAGAGCAGGCAGAATCATGACAGAACCCCCCCCTTAATGAACGCCCCCTGGCGTTCACCAAGGAGGCAGACTAACGAGACAAGACCGACTGGGAAACAGACAACATCCAACAAAACATAGTAAAAAATAACAAGGGCAGACAGGCAAGAATAATTAATGGGTTGGGGTGACACAATAAAAACAACAAACATGGGAGGGGGGGTGGAGGCAAACAAAAGTTCATGGGGGGAACACAAGAGTCCATGGGAGGAAGTCCAAAGGGGTTGGGACAGGGAGGGGCAGTCTTAGTCCCTGGACACGCTCGAGAGCGTGGGGTCCTGGGGGACTTAGCAGGGGGTACCCTGGAGGGAGGCGTGCAAGAGCGCGAAGTCCCCGGCAGGGCAGGGCTTGACGCCGGCTGGAAGGCCGGCAGGGCAGGACTTGACGTTGGCTGGAAGGCCTGCAGGGCAGGACTTGACGCCGGCTGGAGGGCCGGCAGGGCAGGACTTGACGCCGGCTGGAGGGCCGGCGGGACCACCGGACTTGACGGGACCACCGGACTTGACGGGACCACCGGACTCCGAGCCGCCCTCCGTTGCCTCTTCTTCTCCAGCCGAGCCACCCGCCTGGTGGTCGGCTGCAGGAACGATATGAATGGGACGGGCGGCTCTGGATTGGAGGTCTCGGACGAGGACCCCCAGGATTCCCGTCTCCCCCGCTTGCCAGTGAGACTGGGCGGTTGTGGAGAGGCTGCAGAGGCTGGAGAGTGGTGCGTGGCAATGCCCACAACACCAATCTGCAGAGGACCACTCTCGGGTATCGCAACCAGCGGAGATGAGTAAAATGGGTTCGATGAGGTCGCGGACTCTGAACGCGCTGCGGCAGTTACCCACAAGGCGTCGAAATCCAACGGCCTCATCGCCCTCATCTCCGAGCGAGAGAGTGGCTCTCTGAGACCGGTGTTGAACAGCACCGCCAGCTCCCTCTCCCCGAAGACGCCCTGTTCCGCAATGTCCAGGAATCTCTCCACATACTTGTCCACAGTCTCACTTCCCTGGCGAAGACTGCAGAGGCGACGGGCAACGCTGGACCGGTCAGTGTCCATGCTGCCTGCTGGGTTCAGATTTGGCTCGTTCGTTCTGTCAGGAACGGGGTAAGGAGAACCCAAGTGCAGGCAGCAAAACGGAGATGAAGGGGTTTAACAAGGACTTTAATATATACAGAAAACAGGAACAAAACAAAAACCCACGAGGGGTGACTAAACAGGGTACACAATAAACTGAACTAACTAAAGACTAAACACTTGACAAGAATTACAACTACAAAACACCTAGACCAACAGAACACTCACACTGACTAGACTAGACTAACAACTCAAAGACATGGCATAGCATTTAAGCATGAACCAGTAAAGCATACCAGTACAACCAAGGTAACACGTACAACGAACGAGCACAAGACAATAGACAAGAGGGTATTATATATAGGGAGACTAACAAAGGAGATAACGATGGGCAGGAGTGGGTAATGAGACACAAGAGGAAAGCTATACTAGGAACGAGAGGGGCGGGGCCAAATGACGAGACAGGAGAGAACGCATATTATGTCCTGATTGACAATAAAATGTTTCTCTCCACATAAAACACGTGGGTCTGTCATGATTCTGCCCCTAGACCAGAAAATCAAGACAAGAGCAGGCAGAATCATGACAGGTATGCTCTCTGTTTCCAGTAAATCACATGACATAAAGGAAATTGTCAAAACCAGAAGATTGAAAGTAATGAAGGGGGTTTTACCTCCGGCAGCAAAAACAGGAAGAACAAGAGGCAAGCAGAGGACATGTGGACCCAAAGGTTGTTACATAGAAACAACACTAATATTCTCTTCTAAAACTTAAAGAAATCTTGACAAACTATATTTCATTGTAAAGTCTGTAAAGTCTTCTCAAAAGCATTTTCTATTTTGTGATGGGACTTGTCATGATTCTCGAGTGCTGAGACACAGACAGAGGACCCAGGTGCAGACAGCGGGTAAGGGGTTAACAGGTAATTTAATAAATAATAAAACAAAGACCCACGTGGGGGTAACATAACAAAACATGGATACATAAAATGACATGACTAAGACTACACTGAAACAAAACTTAAATTAAATTAACTCTTTGACATAACCTACACATGACTAAACTAACATAACACAGGAACTCACCACATAAACCACAATGAACCAGCACAAGACAGAAGACACAAGGGCATTAAATAAGCGAGTAAATCAAGAGGGGAACAGGTGAAGGGCATTAATCAATAACGAGGTAACAAGGATGGGAACAGAGACGAGACCAGAGAGAGTGTATGTCGGGCAATAACAATAATTGCCTCTCTCCACATTAAACATGAGGTTCTGTCATGATCCTGCCACTTTACTAAGAGAAACATGACATGATGACACAAATTCACATGCAGGCCCAAGTGTTACACTAAATATTCTATACAAAACCTAGATAAATCTTGACAAACTATATATTTGTTTGTAATATTGACCTTGACATAATAGGCCCGTTTCAGAAAGAAGGTAAAGTGAAAACTGAGTATATTAACCCTGAAATGGGGAAACTTCCAAGAAGGCGGGGTAAGTCAAGTCGGTTCCTAAAAGATAGATATCTTATACTCAGATTCAGTTACCATAGTTACTTACTCTGTGAACCTAACCTGAAAAGGAGCAGCTTTTCTTTGGTAAACCCAGAGTTTATTTCCATCTCCTCCCCTTTTAAAGCACAAGCAGTGTACCTCACTTATTCATAAAAAAACACCATACATCGTCGTGGGAATCCTCGTGGATTCTACTGTTACTGGACAGCTTCGCAGCGGCCCAGTTTTCTTTTACTGCTCGTGCCGGTGCTGCCCCCTCATGTGACATGAAAAAATGCCGCCCCGGGCGACTGCCCAGTTCGTCCGTGCCTAAAACCGCTACTGCATTGACGTCTGCAATAGAACAAACACAGAAAGTGCTATTTTGTTTTGTTTGTTAGGTTGACCTTGACCTTCAGGTTATAAATATAAGTGTACAAATCTCTAATATTCTATTCCCAAAAATATATAAATATAATCCTGACAACTCTGAAAGCCCCAAGTCTCTAGTCGTCAAGGGAGGCTAGTTAAGGGGTCTAGTTAAGATAATTTCTCTCTTATTTGTGTCTTTCTCCAATCATAATCCAGTAATAGTGGAAAGGTACTGCTACCTATGTGTGCAGTGTTAATAAAGGAAGTGTCAGTTACAGCACAGCATCATCATTCCTCCACTGATTAATACACAATTACTCACCTCGAGCGCACACGGATTCTAAAATACAGGGTGAATAACTTTAAAACAGGCAGTGTTTAACAGTAACACATTTTAGTGAAACATGAGGTGCATTTCTGCAGCGCAAATAATATATTACAGTTAATGACTATATAAACACATTACAGAGAACAGCTGCGATATTCAGCTGTAAAATACTGCCACTTTACTACACTGTCACCAATTGCAGCACTATTTATTGCCAACAGTAACATTTTCAGGCAGAAAACAAAGATTTATGCATTAACACACGAATGTGCACTGACTGCTTCATTCTTAACGCAAAGGTGTTGCCCCTTTAAGGTCAGCCAGAGATCTCTGAGTTTCTTTGCTTGTGCGGTGTTCATTATCTTAGTGACTGGATTGTCATGGTTTAAAACTTGAAATAGATTCCCAACAATAAGTGAGTAAACATTTAAAATATTTAGAAGGTTTTTTTAAAAATACTGCAAATGTGGGTAAAGTTAATCATTTCGTATGTCTTTTGGTTCTATAAAGCTAGCTTTCAGCATCTCACAACTTTCAGTATCCCTTAGTGTTTTATAAGTACATCATTTTTTATCAGCGGCTTGTTTCTTTATTTTTCCTGTTTATTTTTTATTGTGTAGTCACATTGCCCACAATGTACAGATGCAAACTGTGCGATTTGCCTTTCCGCCAACTAGGCCTTTTTTATACACCAACACAGAGCGAATGTTCAGTTGGCCTGTGGAATGCAGCAGTGCTCTTGTATGTATAAGAGATTCTCCTCATTACGGTCACACAGAAACCACAAGCAGTCACAAACACAGCACACACCACAGGTACCATCAACATCGTCACTTGACAGTGATATAGATACAGTAAATGAAGAGCCTTTTTACATAATCTGACTATGTTTTACTTGAAGATGCAATTCAGTCTATTATTGAGCAATTTCAAGCAGTAGATGATGAAGGAATGCAGGCCATGCGAGGTAGACTTAAAATAAAGCTGTCATCATTAGATATACCATCATGTACCATCACTTGAACAAGATCTGTTAACTTTGTTCAACGAAGGCGAGTTAAGGTCTGACAAAACCAGAAATGCTACTTCAAAAAGAACTTCAACTTTATTCACCCAAAACAGATATATCTGGGCAGTGACACAGCTGGTAAAGAAAGCTTTTGTCATTATGTGCCAGTTATAGAAACGCTAAAAGCTCTGTTTAAGCAAGCATCAGTGAGGGAGCGGTAAAACCAGTCAGAAATGCTTGATCATGATGACAAGGTAATGGAGGATATAAAGGAAGACACATGCATCACGCAAAATGGCATCTTTCGTGAGAAGCCATCATCATTATTATCAATGATCTTGTATCAGGATGCATTCGAAGTTCCAAATCCACTCGGCTCAGGTACAAAGAAAAATAAAATCCTAGCAGTGTACATGACCCCAGGTGAGATTCTGCCACACAACCGTTTCTTAGTTGATCCAATGCAGCTTGTTTTATTGTGTAGAGATGTGGACTTTAAACTGTTTGGTCAGGAGAAGGTCTTTTCCAGACTTGCTGCTGTTTTGAAACATCTTGAGGATTTCAGTCTGTAGATGGCACTATTCTAAGAGCAGGGCTTATTGCCATTTGTGGGGATAACCTTGGATCTCTGTACCGACAAATGTTTTTTGGACTTGGCAGTTTACATTAAACATTTGGGCTCAGTTGAAAAGCTTTTCACCTACAATGAGTTGAACAATTCAGGCATTTAGGAAGTGACTGTAACAATGTACCATGTGCAGATAAAGCAGATGGCAAACGGCTTGGAGGATCTGCTGTACAAAATGGGTGTTTGTTACAACTCTTACCAGTTTATGTAGGAAATTGAATTAAAAATCCAATGGATAGTGAGGTTTGGCAATTGTGCCTTAGACTGAAGTTTGATGGTTGAGCAGATTTGTGCTCCCACAATCAATCATAATGAGATTGGCTACCTCAAGTTTTTAACACGACAGAGAACTTGAGTGTCCATACTTATTCACTAAAAGAGGCCAATGCAATCACTTTGTAATACTTAAAGGGATCGACATAAACAGTCTCCTCAGTGAACGCCTGACTGGAAAAAGCCAAAGAATTATAAAGTATTTTCAAAAGCAGACATTCAAATGGAATTCAGAGGTTCTTTCTCTCTTAAAAAAAATTGAAGCCGGTCAAACCGGTCCGGTCAGTTTTTTTGGCCGCGAGGGCCGGTATTGTCATGGCACGGTTGAAATGTGGCTTTCCCTAGGCTGCCTTCACTCACAGCAGCCCTAATCTTTTTATTTATTATTTTATCGCAGCCCCACTCTTTTTTATTTCATATTTTTTCGCAGCCCAACTCAGAGCGCAGCCTGCAGGTTAATGATGACGTGATTATCTTTTGACTCCCTGGCCCCGCCCCCGACAGCGCCACTGCAAGTTGCTCAAAATAAAAAAACGTCAGAAAAAAAAATGGATGACAGAAAGCGCAAAGGCGGCGCTGAAAAGTCCAGAATAAAAAGCAAGAAAGCTCTGGAAACGGACGCGGCCAAATGTTCTAAGAAGACCACATTTTTTCTCAAAACAAATGAAGACGACGAGACGGCCGGTAAGCTAACGTTAAGGTATTTAGGAATAGGAGCACTGCAAGATGCTCATTGTTAGAGCGCCCGTCCCCCATTCGGACCGACGTCGGTTCGAAGCCCGCGTTAATTAATGTTTAAGGGTTGTCCATGTTTCCTTGAAGCTACACTTATGCAGAGGAAAAAGAGATGAAACAATCATTAGAAATCATTGTGAAAGAAAAGTCAGATAACAGTCCAATAGTTTTATTATTTAACTAATGTTCCCCTTCAGTCGGTCTCTCGACGTTGTGAGAGACTGACTGGGGTTTGATCTTGAGAACCTACCTTCTCCGAGATAATTAATTATAAAACGCCAATGGGCTTGGCGAATGGCACGCGCACGCCAGTCTCCGCCCCATGCATACGGGTATAAAGGAAGATGGCGGCGGTCATTCACTCATCGTTTGTTCTTCGGAACCTGTGTGTTTGCTGATGCTACACGCGATACTCGACTTCGAGAAAACTTTTAACCTGCTGGATTTATGACGCGGAGCAGCGGACTTCTCCTTTCGGTGGACTTCCCCTGGGCGTTTCGGCAGAAGGCTACAGACCTTAAGAGGTAAGTCCCTCCGGCTACGAGCATGTCTCGTAGCTGTATCCTTGGGTGCGACAGACTCTTCCCGGAGTCTGACGGCCATGATTCCTGTGTCACTTGCTTGGGGCTCAAGCATGCTGAGGCAGGTTTCACCGATGCAATGTCCTGTGTGTGCGGACATAGCAATCAGGGTGTTGCGGTCACGGTTGGCTACGTTCTTTCGAGCGCTGCCACCACCCCATCTGTTTCCCAGGCGTGTTCAGCTGCCGTTTCGGCGAGGTTGACCGCTTTGGCGAGCGGCGGGGGTGATTTAGGGACGCCGATAGATGTTGCTCCGTCAGCTTCACGCTCGCGGACCATCTATACCCCTTCACGCTCACCTGGTTCGTCCCCTACGAGCGGCAGACGGCCGTCTCATAGTGGTAAGACTTCGCACACGGATGATGACGCTATCTCTGTCGCTGCGTCGGACAGCTGCCTGCTGGCATCGGATGCGGAAGACTCCTCTGATCTCCTGTCGTCAGGCAGTCGAGCTCCAGAGGAGACTGATGCTGAGATGTCGGCCATGCTTTCCCGGGCAGCTGAACAAGCACCTGCAGAAGCTGCCGTTCAGAATGCTGACGCAGAGGCGCATCCTGGGCTCAGTACGTCACCAGGATTGGTTCGTGGCGATCGACCTGAAGGACGGGTACTTTCACGTCTCTATTCTCCCCCGACACCGGCCGTTCCTACGGTTCGTGTTCGAGGGAAGGGCGTATCAGTACAGGGTCCTGCCATTCGGTCTGGCCCTGTCTCCACGTGTTTTTTCCAAACAAGTGGAGGCTGCCTTAGCTCCTGTCAGGGAGCAAGGCGTGCGAGTGCTAAACTATCTCGACGACTGGCTTATCTTGGCACACTCGCGAGATGTGTTGTGCACGCACAGGGACCTTGTGCTTCGGCACCTAGACCGTCTAGGCCTCCGGGTCAACCAGGAGAAGAGCAAGCTCTCCCCCGCGCAGAGCACCTCTTACCTCGGCATGGA
Source organism: Barbatula barbatula (assembly GCF_947034865.1). Taxonomy (NCBI): domain Eukaryota; kingdom Metazoa; phylum Chordata; class Actinopteri; order Cypriniformes; family Nemacheilidae; genus Barbatula; species Barbatula barbatula. The sequence goes on from NC_136769.1 coordinate 2,446,080, forward strand.
ACTAGACTCTGTCCATATGTCAGCACATCTCACCAACGAGCGTGCACAGTCAGTGCTGCGCTGTCTGAGGTTGATCAGTCAGAATCCCTCGACGCCGCTGAAGAATTTTCAGAGGCTCCTGGGGCACATGCCGTCCTCGACGGGGGTAATCCCTCTCGGGTTGATGCACATGCGGCCGCTTCAGCACTGGCTACAGAGTCGGGTTCCCTGGACGGCGTGGCACGCCGGCACCAGGCGGATTACGGTAACGCCTCAGTGCCTTCGCACTCTCTTACCCTGGTCAGACTTGACCTTTTCTCCGAGCGGGGGTTCCGACACGACAGACGCCTCCCTGTAAGGGTGGGGTGCGGTGTGCAATTGGGCACGCAGTATCGGGTCGGTGGACAGGTCCCCGACTGCGTTGGCATATCAACTGCCTAGAGTTGTTGGCAGTCCTTCTGGCACTGAGGAGGCTCCAGCCCCTCGTGCAGGACAAACACGTGCTAGTCCGGTTGGACAGCACGACTGCCGTGGCGTACATCAATCGCAAGGCGGCATACGCTCACCGCAGTTATCACAACTCGCCCGACGCCTCCTCCTTTGGAGTCAGCAGGTGAAATCCCTGCGGGCCACGTTTCTTCCGGGCAACCTTAACCAGACAGCCGATGCGCTCTCTCGACAGTGTACTCCCCACGGAGAGTGGCGACTCCATCCCTGTGCAGCCCGGCTCATGTGGGAAGCGGTTCGGCAGGCACAGGTGGACCTGTTGCCTCCCCGGACTCCACCCATTACCCGCTATGGTATTCCCAGACCAAGGGGCCCCTCAGCACGGATGCCCTAGCACACAGCTGGCCGCGGGACAAGCGGAAGTACGTCTTCCCCCCAGTGAGCCTCCTTGCACAGGTCCTGTGCAAGGTCAGGGAAAAGGGGCATCAGGTTCTGGTGAGTGGTGCCATACTGGCCCAACCAGACCTGGCTCTCGGATCTGGTAGATCTGACGACGGCCCCCCCTGGCCCATTCCCCTGACGAAGGACCTTCCGTTGCAGGGGAAGGGCACGTTGTGGCACCCCAACGCAGACCTCTGGAACCTCCATGCCTGGCCCCTGGACGGGACGAGGGCTTGCCCGTTAGCGGTCCGGGAGACTGTCTTACAGGCTAGAGCCCCGCCTCTAGGCGGTCATACGCTTATAAGTGGCGCCAATTTGTCCTGGTGTTCTCCCCGGGAGGAGAACCCGCGGAGTGGCCTGATCGGATCAGTGCTGACCCGCAGGTAAGTATCCCCGTCAGCACAACCTGGTCACCAGGTTCCTCAGGAGCGCGAGAAGGGTGTGTCCACCTTTGCCGCGCTCCTTACCCTCTTGGGACCCTAATGTGGTCCTACAGGGCCTTGGTACGGCCCTGGTGAGCCCCTAAGAATTGCCAATCTTCCTCAGTTGGATGAAAGATGCACTCTTTGTGGCGTTCACCTCCATCAAGAGGGTGGTGGACCTACATGCATTCTCTGTGTCCCAAAGGTGCCTGGAACTCGGGATCGGTAATTCTCACGTGGTCCTGAGATCCTATCCCGACGACGTGCCCAAGCTTCCCACTACTCCCTTCCGGGACCAGGTGGTGAACCTGCAGGCGCTCCCCTCCAGAGAGGAAGACCCAACCTTTTTATGTGTTGTGTCCAGTACGCGCGCTGCGCCTTGGTCTGGACCGCACACAGAGCCTCAGAAGCTCTGAGCAGATCTTTGTCTGTTCTGGGAGACGGCACCCGGGGGGCGCTGTCTCCAAACAGAGGTGGCGCACTGGGTACCAATCCCAGGATCGCCGTGCCCGCTGGCAGTGAGAGCCCACTCCACTCGTGGGCACTGGCACAGGGCGCCTCTCTGGCAGACATTTGTAGAACTGCGGGTTGGGCTACGCCCAGTACCTTCACGAGATTTTACAATCTCCACGTGGAACCAGTTGCAGCACATGCCCTTAAACGCCGCCAACGTTTAGGGTGGGCTCCTGGTTTGGGCGTACGCCTGCGAAAGCGCCTTCTCCGGTTCCTCTGAGCTCTTCGGGCGGTTCCTCTGAGCTCTTCGGGCGGTTCCTCTGAGCTCTTCGGGCGGTTCCTCTGAGCTCTTCGGGCGGTTCCACTGAGCTCTTCGGGCGGTTCCACTGAGCTCTTCGGGCGGTTCCACTGAGCTCTTCGGGCGGTTCCTCTGAGCGCTTCGGGCAGTTCCTTTGAGCTCTTCGGGCAGTTCCTTTGACCTCATGATTCTCATTTGCTCTGACATGCACTGTGAGCTGTAAGGTCTTCTATAGACAGGTGTGTGGCTTTCCTAATCAAGTCCATTCAGTATAATCAAACACAGCTGGACTCAAATGAAGGTGTAGAACCATCTCAAGGATGATCAGAAGAAATGGACAGCACCTGAGTTAAATATATGAGAGTCACAGCAAAGGGTCTGAATACTCAGGACCATGTGATATTTCAGTTTTATTTTTTTAATAAATCTGCAATGTCAACAATTCTGTGTTTTTCTGTCAATATGTTCTGCTGTGTGTAAATTAATGAGAAACAAATGAACTTAAATTATTTTAGCAAATGGCCTCAATATAACAAAGAGTGAAACATTTAAGGGGTCTGAATACTTTCCGTACTCACTGTACATTACAGTAAGTAGCCAGCAAAATAGTGTTGCCAGTATTGGACTGTAGAAGTGTCTGGAAAGGTCTAACAGTGTATCTGAATAGATATAAAACATCAAAAGGTTAGTATGTCATGATTCTGCCTGCTCTTGTCTTGATTTTCTAGTCTAGGGGCAGAATCATGACAGACTCACGTGTTTTATGTGGAGAGAAACATATTATTGTCAATCAGGACATAATATGCGTTCTCTCCTGTCTCGTCATTTGGCCCCGCCCCTCTCATTCCTAGTATAGCTTTCCTCCTGTGTCTCATTACCCACACCTGCCCATCGTTAACTCCTTTGTTAGTCTCCATATATAATGCCCTCTTGTCTATTGTCTTGTGCTCGTTGGTTGTACATGTTGTCCTGCCCTGTATGCATATTGCAAAGGTCTTTGTTTGTCTTCCTGATTGTTTATTTTTGCCCCCCATGTGGGAAGTATTTGTTTTGTTATTTATATTAAAGTCTGTTTCCCCGTATTGCTGCCTGCGCTTGGGTTCTTCACTATACGTTTCGTGACATAGTAAACCTTCATTTATCAATTAAGATCAAATGTACTGCACAGTTTATTTTATTAAGTAGAAATAGGTAGGCTAATACATTTGAAATAAGTGCAAATATTTTGTTTTAAAAAGAAAAACATGAGAAAGTTACTTGCGGCAGAATAGCATGTCTAGGGTTAAGACCGACAGTGACATGTTGGATTATCTCCAACACTGAATGACCGGTGAGAGAGGCAATGTTCTTCATTCACAACGTTTATTGTTCAGGATTAAAGACTGTAAAACAACACGTAATATCAATAAAGTGAGGCACTGACAAATGAATAAATCAGGTAAGCTTGATGAATGTCAAAGAATAAATTACAATAAAGTAAAAAGTTGTAACTTACAAAATATCATTAAAATAATAGACTTAAAATGAAGGTAATGATAATCTCACAAGAATACACTTAATTATGTTGAAGATGATCTGCAGGTGTTTGACTCAGAGGAACAGCGCCATCTGCAGGTGACGTCTGCTGTAACACTGAAGCATCATTTTACATTACACTGATGAATTAACACCAGACACACATTTACACCCAAACTCTCCTGAATGATCAGATTGGTCACCTAATAAATGTCCGCTCATCTACACTAGTAGAGCGTATGAGTACCCACAGCACACAGCTGGTGGCGCTATAGCTTTCATGTTAGTCTGGGTCATGTCTCGTTCTGCAGATGTTCTGATGTCTTGCTGGCGAGATTCAGATGGTTTAATGTGTTGTTTTATTAAGCTGTTTTCTTTACCTACGTAAATCGTTGGAGGGCCACGGTGCTTAAATCAAACACAACAACTGATTAAATGTGTCCAGCTGGGATTGGGTGTGATGGTGAGGGAGTTGATGGTTAACACCTTTCCGGCTCTTAAACCGATATGTTAGGCAACTGATTTAAACATTTCCCATGTTTTACTCACTCTCAAGGCATCCTAAACTAATATGATATTCTTCTTGAAGAACAATGCAGTCTATAGTCAAATATGGATATTAATCTTAAACAAATTCGCGTCAGAAGACCTTCGTTATTTATCATGGATTAGTGATATATCCCTTAAATCACTCTAAGTGTATTGTACAGTTCTCTTATGAATGAAACAGCTCTTGTACAGAAACAATAATGACACAATATTTCTTGTGAACAGTTACTAACATAACTTAATGTTTTTTACAGGTTTCTGTGTTATACACATCTTTGTGTTTGTAGCGCCCCCTCCTGTCCTTGGTGTATCTACCCTTTGGAATATTGGACGCTTGAACCCAGATTCATTTATTTTGTCTCTCGACTTGATCTTATAATCAATATATGTGACCCTTGGTTATACACTACTTCTTACAAAGTGCAACTTAGACCCCTGTAAACCCACTGTTATCCAATTACAGCTACTTATCTGTTCTATTAAAGTGAACACACACTATGTAACTCAAAAATGCAATGAATTTATTTAAAAGATGAAATAAGCAAAAATGATTAAAGAACCAAAATTAAATTCAACAAGAATAAAATCTGTTCCACCAACTTCGGAATAAACTGGTGTATTCAAATACAGTGTCTGATTGAGTCTTAAACCACAGCACTTAAACGGGCTCACCTCTTAAATTCCAATCACAATAAGGCTAATAAATCACTCCTTAAATTAACTCAAAATATACACAAAAAAATACTAATTTGTCTTCACTTAGTGTAAACCAATATGCCAATGTGATCCTGGTACCTGTACAAACTCAGTACAGAAATAAAATATGTAAACAAACTTCAGTTTCAATCAGAAATACAAACAATAAACCTGGATGAATATACTCAATAAATCACAGAGTATTAAAACAACATATCAGTCACCAATTCAAAATAAACAACTTATTGTGGGACCACCACACACGCACGCACGCGCACGCACACGCGCACGCACACACGCACGCACGCACGCACGCACACACGCGCACGCACACACGCACGCCCTCACGCACACACACGCACGCACAAACACACACACACACACGCACGCACACACACGCACGCGCTCGAACGCGCACACACACACACGCACACGCGCACACACACGCACGCACTTACGCACACACGCCAACACGCGCTCGAACGCGCACACACACACACACACGCACTCGTATGGAAGGCCAATAGGGTCAAAAACGCGCGAATTTTAACACGTCAACAACACGTTAAGTACGTGTGCTTTACGTGTACTTTACGTGTACTTTACGCGTACTTTACGCTTTAAAAATTAACGTGTACTTTACGTGTATTTAACACGTACTCAACGTGTTAAATACACGTCAAGTACACGTAGAATACACGTAAACAACGCGTGATTCAGACACCGGTTTCCAGTTTAAACGGGTCAATATCATTGGCTGCCTACGAATTGGGTCAAACCATTTCTGCACACTTGGGGGGTTGCCTGCTGCTCATAGGCTACATGCTACCACCATGAAAGATCCTTTTGTTTATTTGTAATTTTCTTGTGAAGCCCACACGTATAGTAAAAATTAAGTTTATTAAGATAAGATAAAAGTTATCTAGAAATTCAGTTTTCTAACAAAAAGTTACAAATGTGGTTCTTTATAATTCTGATACAATCCATTGTAATGAATTTCGATTTTTGGTAAACAACAAACTTTTAAAGACTGAGATAAAGTTGCTGCTATGACCAGTAGGGTGCACTCAAAATACCACAGAAGCCAAATGAATAAATGTAAATGTAAATGTAGAAGTGCCATATTACAGGATCGAAATCAAATCACAATAGATATCAATGAAATAAGATACTGACACATGCTTTTTTCTGTAATAGCCCATCCCAGGTCATACTCATGATTTATATAAGACACTTATATCACTGCAATACATTAAACTGCAATGCTCAGCTTTACTCCACGTTTTCAACTGTATAGTTTTAACAGTAGAATATGTTTACAAGTAATCTTATTTCTGAGATATGCTTTTATTTCTTGAGAAATGGTACCATGGCCAAATGTACAACAAATAGAAATATGATATAAATACATTAACTGGTTTCAAAATAGATATAGTCTATGTTATGATAAGGCTTAAATATAAATATAAGGCTATGTTATGTTAAGTCTGTAACAAAAAAAAACCACCTTAACAGTTGTACCTGTAAGAAAAACAGTCAACAAACCAATAAGAATATTTAGTTTTATTTCCAAATTACAATAAAAAATATAGCTGCAGAAACTGTGACAATGGGATAATGCTACCAACTTGTAGGGGAGAGATTCAGCGCTACAGGAAGACTGTAAGATACAATAAGGTGGACTTCAAAATTTAGTTTCTACGCATACAGCATCCACCTGAAGGTTGTGTGTGCAAATAATTTTAGCTGAATGCACAACCTGCTCTCCCCTGACCTTACGGGACATGTAAGATAATAAAGTTTGAGTTTAAGCAGGACAAAAATGACATAAAATGTAGAATAACTATAAAGAAAAAAGACAAGACAATATGTGTGAGCTTCAGTTGAATATCAGAAACAAACATGAAAAACTGCTGTTAAATCCTAACCCTGCCAAAATGACCATAAGTACAGAATTAGGCAAATAATGTATATCACCACTATAATTTGTGTATGAAGTGCAGACTAGTGTCCAACAGACAGAAGGATAACATCTCCACATAACTCCTAGCGATTGTCCCCGAGATCCTGAGGATGGCAGCTTGATGGTGTGACACTTTATTAATGAGAGATAATGATGTCAAGAGCCAATGATTAAAGGGTAAATTTTAGGAGCAAAAAAGTTTTGAAATTTTGGACTGTTGTAGCGCAAGAGGGTTTAAGTTAGAGACCCCCAATTTGCTATGGTAACATATGAAACCACTTTTGGCCAATTTAAGAGATAGTCTAATTGCATTTGACCGGATTGTGTTCGTGGTAAAGATACTCATGTCACAAGAGACCGCCTGCTCTCTGCCTTTGGACATAATCCATTAACATTCTGGGACTTGCATTAGCCTGATAGGATTTAAATTTTGCAGGTTAAAGAACTAACAGTTTGGTTTAAAGACAAAAACATACCAAGAACTATGTTTTTGCACCATTACCGATTTCTAACACACACTCACAGTGTTCAGTGTGCTCTGGCAGTTTTAGGAGCAGAAATAAAAAAAATGCTTCTCTCTGTATTCATAGGCACATTGTATGCACTAATTTAATCCATTTGACCGAAATATTAGAAAAAAAACCTTGAATTAAGCTGACCAATTTAAGCGTGGATGTCAACTTGCCTGGCTCAGTGCATGGATCTGTGTTCTGTCAGTGCTTGAGAGGTAAAGTATGGGAACAAAACAGAACACTTGGATTGTGGCAAAGAAACCCTATATACAATTTTCCCTTTTTTGCACTAAGACAGGGCGATTAACGGCCTGTTTGTGGCAGATAGCCATATGCAGATGTTTTTGCAGAGGTCTCTGCTTTGACCACAGAACCACTTTAGTGTGGCCTCACTCAAACCAGTGTCAGGATGGTTATGACCCAAAGTATTAAAATTGTATGATTCAGCTGACCATTCAGCTGGGACCAGCCATCAATGACATCAATATACTATGTCACTTTAAATGCAAACTGACACTCCAATTTTTATATTGTTTGTTAAATGGCTAAATAGAGGAAGTAAAGTCTACATTAATACATATGTATAGTGTTCATATGGCTGCTTAATCATTTGAGTTTACATACTGACATCTGTTTTCCACCTGTTACGTCTTAATGTTGTTTCATTAATTAACAATCCAGCACCTTAAAAGGGCACTGAGAGGGTTACAGGGTTCTTAAAAGGCCCTGACAAAGTTTTACAAACAAATGTTATCTGTTAGTTTAGATACGTCGTTTAATTCTGAGAAAGTGGCATTCGTTCGTAGCATAGGACTGACTTTAATTTATATACAAGAATTAAAGATGTTTTTTTATATTTCTCTTGTAGAAACTGAATGTAGAGGCTTCAGTTTCCTCAAGAAGGGGACAGTAATTTATGTTCACATTCAATACAATAAAGAAAAGCTCTGTGCATTTACCTCCATGATAATGCACACAGAAAGTGCCTTTTATTTATTTGTTTCACCCTTATAAAGGTTCAAATAACTTTTAATTATATTTGGTCTTTATCAGCTGCCAGTACCACTATACGATTTGGTTGTTGGGCGCAGATGTCACTCTTTAACAATCACCACCTGCTGGTTATAATTGTTGGCACAAAAAGCTCACCTTGTTTTACAAAGAGATGTGCTTTATCCTATAACTATCTTAATTAAGTACCTCTTCTGTACTGTTTTCCCACACAAATATATAATTTTTTTTACTACTGTGTTTATTTAAGAAAAAGGCTTGAGTGGAGTAAAAGCAGATCATTTTCATTTTGTACAGCAATCATATTAGTTTATCTACATAACAATAATAAATAAGAGACAAGAAAAGACAAATAAATAGAAGTATCCATAGCATGTTTAATGTTGGTAGCACAGAGTCTATAGGACCCCCCAGGTGTGCAGAAATGGTTTGACCCAATTCGTAGGCAGCCAATGATATTGACCCGTTTAAACTGGAAACCGGTGTCTGAATCACGCGTTGTTTACGTGTATTCTACGTGTACTTGACGTGTATTTAACACGTTAAGTACGTGTTAAATACACGTCAAGTACACGTTAATTTTTCACGCGTAAAGTACACGTGTATTTAACACGTACTCAACGTGTTAAATACACGTCAAGTACACGTAGAATACACGTAAACAACGCGTGATTCAGACACCGGTTTCCAGTTTAAACGGGTCAATATCATTGGCTGCCTACGAATTGGGTCAAACCATTTCTGCACACCTGGGGGGTCCTATAGACTCTGTGCTACCAACATTAAACATGCTATGGATACTTCTATTTATTTGTCTTTTCTTGTCTCTTATTTATTATTGTTATGTAGATAAACTAATATGATTGCTGTACAAAATGAAAATGATCTGCTTTTACTCCACTCAAGCCTTTTTCTTAAATAAACACAGTAGTAAAAAAAATTATATATTTGTTTGGGAAAACAGTACAGAAGAGGTACTTAATTAAGATAGTTATAGGATAAAGCACATATAGCTCTTTGTAAAACAAGGTGAGCTTTTTGTGCCAACAATTATAACCAGCAGGTGGTGATTGTTAAAACATTTCTGTTTCAGAGATTTTGCACTTAAACACATGTGATATAATTAAAAATTAATTAAAAGACTTTCAGGATTGGGATGAGCGCTTGTACCTAATTTTATGGGTGAATAATAACATGAAAGAGTGACATCTGCGCCCAACAACCAAATCGTATAGTGGTACTGGCAGCTGATAAAGACCAAATATAATTAAAAGTTATTTGAACCTTTATAAGGGTGAAACAAATAAAGAAAAGACACTTTCTGTGTGCATTGATAGAAACTTAGAACTTAGAAACTTAGCATGGAGGTAAATGCACAGAGCTTTTCTTTATTGTATTGAATGTGAACATAAATTACTGTCCTCTTCTTGAGGAAACTGAAGCCTCTACATTTAGTTTCTACAAGAGAAATATAAAAAAAACATCTTTAATTCTTGTATATAAATTAAAGTCAGTCCTATGCTACAAACGAATGCCACGTTCTCAGAATTAAATGACGTATCTAAACTAACATTTGTTTGTAAAACTTTGTCAGGGCCTTTTAAGAACCCTGTAACCCTCTCAGTGCCCTTTTAAGGTGCTGGATTGTTAATTAATGAAACAACATTAAGACGTAACAGGTGGAAAACAGATGTCAGTATGTAAACTCATATAATTAAGCAGCCATATGAACACTATACATATTTATTCATGTAGACTTGACTTCCTGTATTTAGCCAGTGTCAGTTTGCATTTAAAGTGACATAGTATATTGATGTCATTGATGGCTGGTCCCAGCTGAATGGTCAGCTGAATCATACAATTTTAATACTTTAGGTCATAACCATCCTGACACTGGTTTGAGTGAGGCCACACTAAAGTGGTTCTGTGGTCAAAGCAGAGACCTCTGCAAAAACATCTGCATATGGCTATCTGCCACAAACAGGCCGTTAATCGCCCTGTCTTAGTGCAAAAAAGGGAAAATTGTATATAGGGTTTCTTTGCCACAATCCAAGTGTTCTGTTTTGTTCCCATACTTTACCTCTCAAGCACTGACAGAACACAGATCCATGCACTGAGCCAGGCAAGTTGACATCCACGCTTAAATTGGTCAGCTTAATTCAAGGTTTTTTTTCTAATATTTCGGTCAAATGGATTAAATTAGTCCATACAATGTACCTATGAATACAGAGAGAAGCATTTTTTTTTATTTCTGCTCCTAAAACTGCCAGAGCACACTGAACACTGTGAGTGTGTGTTAGAAATCGGTAATGGTGCAAAAACATAGTTCTTGGTATGTTTTTGTCTTTAAACCAAACTTTTAGTTCTTTAACCTGCAAAATTTAAATCCTATCAGGCTAATGCAAGTCCCAGAATGTTAATGGATTTGTCCAAAGGCAGAGAGCAGGCGGTCTCTTGTGACTGTTTGAACGCATTCAAGCACATGAGTATCTTTACCACGAACACAATCCGGTCAAATGCAATTAGACTATTTCTTAAATTGGCCAAAAGTGGTTTCATATGTTACCATAGCAAATTGGGGGTCTCTAACTTAAACCCTCTTGCGCTACAACAGTCCAAAATTTCAAAACTTTTTTGCTCCTAAAATTTACCCTTTAATCATTGGCTCTTGACATCATTATCTCTCATTAATAAAGTGTCACACCATCAAGCTGCCATCCTCAGGATCTCGGGGACAATCGCTAGGAGTTATGTGGAGATGTTATCCTTCTGTCTGTTGGACACTAGTCTGCACTTCATACACAAATTATAGTGGTGATATACATTATTTGTCTAATTCTGTACTTATGGTCATTTTGGCAGGGTTAGGATTTAACAGCAGTTTTTCATGTTTGTTTCTGATATTCAACTGAAGCTCACACATATTGTCTTGTCTTTTTTCTTTATAGTTATTCTACATTTTATGTCATTTTTGTCCTGCTTAAACTCAAACTTAATTATCTTACATGTCCTGTTAGGTCAGGGGAGAGCAGGTTGTGCATTCAGCTAAAATTCTTTGCACACACAACCTTCAGGTGGATGCTGTATGCGTAGAAACTAAATTTTGAAGTCCACCTTATTGTATCTTACAGTCTTCCTGTAGCCCTGAATCTCTCCCCTACAAGTTGGTATCATTATCCCATTGTCACAGTTTCTGCAGCTATATTTTTTATTGTAATTTGGAAATAAAACTAAATATTCTTATTGGTTTGTTGACTGTTTTTCTTACAGGTACAACTGTTAAGGTGGTTTTTTTTGTTACAGACTTAACATAACATAGCCTTATATTTATATTTAAGCCTTATCATAACATAGACTATATCTATTTTGAAACCAGTTAATGTATTTATATCATATTTCTATTTGTTGTACATTTTGCCATGGTACCATTTCTCAAGAAATAAAAGCATATCTCAGAAATAAGATTACTTGTAAACATATTCTACTGTTAAAACTATACAGTTGAAAACGTGGAGTAAAGCTGAGCATTGCAGTTTAATGTATTGCAGTGATATAAGTGTCTTATATAAATCATGAGTATGACCTGGGATGGGCTATTACAGAAAAAAGCATGTGTCAGTATCTTATTTCATTGATATCTATTGTGATTTGATTTCGATCCTGTAATATGGACTTCTACATTTACATTTACATTTACTCATTTGGCTTCTGTGGTATTTTGAGTGCACCCTACTGGTCATAGCAGCAACTTTATCTCAGTCTTTAAAAGTTTGTTGTTTACCAAAAATCGAAATTCATTACAATGGATTGTATCAGAATTATAAAGAACCACATTTGTAACTTTTTGTTAGAAAACTGAATTTCTAGATAACTTTTATCTTATCTTAATAAACTTAATTTTTACTATACGTGTGGGCTTCACAAGAAAATTACAAATAAACAAAAGGATCTTTCATGGTGGTAGCATGTAGCCTATGAGCAGCAGGCAACCCCCCAAGTGTGCAGAAATGGTTTGACCCAATTCGTAGGCAGCCAATGATATTGACCCGTTTAAACTGGAAACCGGTGTCTGAATCACGCGTTGTTTACGTGTATTCTACGTGTACTTGACGTGTATTTAACACGTTGAGTACGTGTTAAATACACGTAAAGTACACGTTAATTTTTAACGCGTAAAGTACACGTAAAGTACACGTAAAGTACACGTAAAGTACACGTAAAGCACACGTACTTAACGTGTTGTTGACGTGTTAAAATTCGCGCGTTTTTGACCCTATTGGCCTTCCATAGCCTTCCATACACTCGAACGCACACACACACGCGCGCACGCACACACACACACACACACACGCACTCGAACGCGCACACACACACGCACGCACACGCACTCGAACGCACACACACACACACGCACACGCACGAACCCCCGTTGCAGGCCTGATACGTTGCTTGTGTGCGTTGAGGCCGAATAAAACGTAAAATGGCCGCTTCACTCTATAAGAGCACCAACAAATAAACAAAGTGTAGCTGGGTGTAGATGGCAAGGTTTAACGATTTCCGTCTCCCGTCAGATCCATCCGTAACTCTGTGATGTCCCCGCGCTTGGAGCGCTTTATCTCGACTCTCCTCAGCGGCTCTGTCACCCTCGATCGATGCACCAACAGCTCTTAGCAATCGCTTAGATCACCGTGTATTCTCGCACATTCGCCGATGTAAAGGATAAACTTGAGTAAAGTTTCTCACCGGTAACACTAATAGTACAATACACTGCAATGACGATCAAACTATAACAGTTCTTCTGAATCGCGTCGTGTTGACTTCACAACAGAATATTATTATGTTTAACACTTAAATGCTGCAGTTCTGACGATATTTAAAAAAAATAAAACTGCGCACATTGTTATCATGCCGACAAATCTCGCTTCCTCCTTTCTCCCTGACTGACTTTCGCCCCGGCCAATCACCGTTGCCATAACTGAAATGAGGCGGGATCAAGTTGTTTTTTTAGCCAATAACGTTAAACCAAACACAACTTACTGACACGAACATTTCTGAACAGGTGCACTTTGATTTCAGTAATAAGCTCGAAACCAAACAGCACATTTCTGCATATTCCCACTTAAAATAAACAAATAAATAAAATACAGATAATAATAAAGAATAATAATGTAGAAATTAACCCAGGGTTACATGTTATTTCTCTGTATTTCTGCCTGTGTTTCTTCTGTTGTGCTATTTGTCTTATGGCGCAGTTTATTTTTAAAGAAACTGTTCACATCTTCATCGAGCATATTAACATAAACAATGAATGGGGTTTTTATTATGTCTTTGTTTCTCTCTAAAGGAACAGCCCTGTTTTATCAAATGTGTGTTGTCTCTGCACCAAACCTTATTATGTTCTTTGCCTTTTTGTTCTGGGGAGTTACTGAGGGTGAGTACTTCAGTGGTTTATCATCTGAGCAGTTTATGAAAGCAGTTCATTCAGTTCAGTTCTAAGCTGTAAATGAACCCAAGTCATAGTTTGGGATCAAGTAAACACGTTCATCTTCATGGGACTTCTTATTTGTTCACATCGCTTTGATATGATCATGGTTGTAATAGTCTTTTATGTTTTCTTGAGGCTTTCTGAGTGAGACGGTTGTGTGCTGTGCTCACTGTGCCCTGAGGATTCTTCTGCTGTTGTGGGCATCTCCACATTCAGAGCGTTTTCCAGGTTTGTTTATTTCAAGACAGTATTTGGAAAATAATCTTTAATAAATGTAAACGTTAAATGTTTGTTCACGGAAAAATGGAAAGCAAAACAAACATCTTCTGCATATCCCTTTAAAAGTTGTTGTTGTTTTAAGGACATTAAGGCATCACAGATGCATGTTAACGTTGTCTTACATTTATTTTGGGAACCTCTGTCTTACCTGAAAACAACATTGTAAATATTCAATAAATGTTTATGTTCTGATTCATTTTACAGGCAATCGCAAAACGGCGTTGCACTGCAGTATTCATCTGGAATATTCCCTCTTTACCAATATTATTTATTCAGGTGGGTATTGTGCCACAGATGTTTATGAATGCAAAACCACTGCAGCATTGTGACACTAAAACACTTTTTAATGTTGTGCAATGTTCACATGTATTTCTGCTTTGCTTGATCATTTCGTCACCCTCGTGTCATTTCACACCTGCGTTGCCTTTAAGGTCTAAGGAGAACTAAAGGAGAATTTTAGCTTCTTTATTAAAGTCCCCCTGTAGTCAATAATCTTACCACTTAAAACTAAATGAATTTCCTGTGAAAATAATTTCTTTGTGATCTAAAGTAGCTTGAATGTAAGTCTCTTGCATTTTAGTAGACGTGGATGCTGCCGCCGCTCACTCACACCGGCTCACAGCTCTTATCCCTCCAGTCGCCACTCACTCACACCGGCTCACAGCTCTTATCCCTCCAGTCGCCACTCACTCACACCGGCTCACAGCTCTTATCCCTTCAGTTGCCACTCACTCACACCGGCTCACAGCTCTTATCCCTCCAGTCGCCACTCACTCACACCGGCTCACAGCTCTTATCCCTTCAGTTGCCACTCACTCACACCGGCTCACAGCTCTTATCCCTCCAGTCGCCACTCACTCACACCGGCTCACAGCTCTTATCCCTCCAGTCGCCACTCACTCACACCGGCTCACAGCTCTTATCCCTCCAGTCGCCACTCACTCACACCGGCTCACAGCTCTTATCCCTTCAGTTGCCACTCACTCACACCGGCTCACAGCTCTTATCCCTCCAGTCGCCACTCACTCACACCGGCTCACAGCTCTTATCCCTCCAGTCGCCACTCACTCACACCGGCTCACAGCTCTTATCCCTCCAGTCGCCACTCACTCACACCGGCTCACAGCTCTTATCCCTTCAGTTGCCACTCACTCACACCGGCTCACAGCTCTTATCCCTCCAGTGCAGATGCTGATTTATGTTTTGGTTTTTTTCTTCAGTTCTTTTTCAGTCTTTTCGGGAAAAAAGTCTCAATTATTCCGAGTCTGACAGAGTCCTGATAACAATGCTCTTTGGAATAATGATTCTCATTTGCATCATCAATATCATTTTCTGTAAGTATGATTGTTTTCATGATGCAGCGTTCACTTCATCATTGGCAGGATTTGTTTGGACGTCTTTGACACATCTCGTGTCATTTATGATTTTAGAGCTAAATGATTAGTTATTGCTCTTACAGAAAATAATTATTCATCTTTTGTATCTTCTTCTCTTCTGTTATGAAATGTCATGAAACCATTCAATTTAATAAAACCTTTTATTCTGCATGTGTTTGCTATAGTATTGGCTGAAATGATTATAAATCAGGATGGCCATGTGCGTGCTATATTAGACTTTGTGTCTGATATTGGACATGATGCTCTGCCTCCACTGCAGCTCATCTTCCTCTATTATGCTTTTGGCGCTGCTAGTCAAGGTAAGTCAACTTTATAAACCATTGGGATTCAGTCTTTTAAGACCAAAATACTACAATGGCCACCTCAAGTTCTTAGAAAGATAAGGGAAATAACAATTTTATATAAATGTGTGTGGTAACGTGTGTGTGGTAATTGATAAAGATATTGATAAAGACACTTTTTAGAAAATGTATGTATATGTATACAGAGCCCTTTATCTGTCTGTCTAATGCAAAAGAACTGTAATTTTGTGTTTCACGTTCAGCACTTTTTTATATCGGAGTTTTTCCACTGTTCCTAACATTGGCGAGATACAATTGGAAGGACGCGTGTCTAAACAATATGAAGTGTAAGTGTTTTCTAAACTCTTTATCAAAGCTATAAACTCTGTTATGAACACTTAGAAATGAAAACGTTCTCCCGTGTTTAGGTTTACGCTCAGCCAGGAGGGTTGCGTGGTTAATTTTCATGATAGTTGTGACTTTTATCATGGTATATTCTTACCTCATTGCACTGGGAAAAGAAAAAGGTACAGTGGTGCTCAATACAAAACAATCTATACACAAAATATAAAGGTTTAATTTGAATTAATTTAGCAAATAAAATAATAAAATAGCCAGTTTATTGTAAAGCTTATGCGTGTTCTGTTTTTTTCATTTGTAGATTGTTTTGGCTGGACTTGTGTAGCTGCATTTCTACAAATACTCTGGGGAATCGTCGTTCTGAAACACTCATTTGGAGATCTGGGTACAGTTTTAATAATAAAAAATAGGGGATTACGGTGATAAAACTATTTTTAAAACTAGTATTATACATTAGAAGAAATAAATGTATGTAACGGTTTCATCTTGCATTCAGATCTTCCTTTTAGACGTAATGTGTGTCTTATTGGATCTGTTGGTGTTGTGTCTGTGGACTCTATTGCACTGATGGCAGAACTGATACAGAAAAAAAGTGAGTTATGAAAAGCGTTTGACACACAGCGTTCATCATTCACTTATTCTTCTGTACTCAAACTATATCAGTGAGGAGCTAGAAATACTCATAGCGTTGAAACTATCATTTAAATGTAAAGTATCTCCAGATGAAACACTATAGATCATTATTACATGTTTGATCAGTTATGTGCCTGAGTAAAAGCGGCAAGTGAAAATAATCCCAACATGAAAACCCATTTCTTTGAATCCTCAGTCACTGGAGATCGAGCTGTGGGGGATCTGAGAACGGTTGTCTTCCCCTGTGAATGCGTCTTCGCATGTTCTGTGCTCATGTTGGTCATCTTTGAACCCTGTGAGTATAAGATCGGTTGTATTCGCTGATGTATTATCAAGAACTTCATCAGACTCAGTCTGTCACATTCAGATCTGTTTTAACTGAGATTAAATTACTAAATATATAAACTAAATATATTTTCTCTCCACACGCAGACTTTAAATTTCAGCATCAGTGTCATCAGGTTAGTAATAAACAGTTTATATTTCTAAGGACAATTTGTTAAAGTATTAACATGAATCTTTGTTAATAATCCCATTGAAAGACTGAGACCGGTTCTGATCCAGCCAATGAATCGAACCAGCATGTGCCGGTAACTATCCTGTAATATAATGTTGTGCCGTATTATGATTTGTTATCAATCTCAAAAATAACAAGATAAAGAAATTTCCTTTAAGATATTTAAAGCAGACATTGTGGTTATAGTTTCAAATGCATGTTTGCAACACAGAATGAAGAAGTTTGTCATCAAATGTTACCCAACGGACCGGAGCAGAACACAAACAATGAATCATTGGAAATGAGATCTCTGCTGCAGACACAAAATAACACGACTTGAATCACAAAGCGCGATGAACGATGAGATAATAGACTTTTGAAATCATCTCACACCATCACATTGTGAATATAAAATTGCAATGGCGGATTTGAGATGGGTTGACTTGCTAATGGTCAAATGTTATCAGATTGGTGCTGTGAGTTTACATTTTCACTACAGGTTATGAGTTTTACAACATTACTTCTGTATTTCTACCTCACACACATCAGTTCAGGTCGTGTTCATGAGCTTTCTTCAGGCTCTCAGAAGTGTCATTTTTCCATCTGTGTTAATCGTATTTGTGTGTTGACCACTGAAGCTAAACCGGGTTAAACCTCAGTAGCAGGACTGAAGGGCTCCTGATGAAAATGATGCTTGTAGAATGTTACAAAAGTCATTCAATGTTTCTTCTTAATATTAAAGATTTCATCAATGTACATCGCATATAGAAAGAATAACAATAACACCACGTATTTTAATAACATGCATCTTTATTTTATTTATTCATCTATAATTGATTTTATTACAATGTATATAAAACAGCTATTGAAACAATAAAAACTGTGAAAAGGGCTTTAAAGATCAAACTGAATTCAATTAAACAATAGGAGATAATTATGTGAACATTTTATTCAATTATTATTGTTAAAAGTTATTGTATGTTTTTTATAATCACTGTTTTCTTTATAGTCGGATTCAGAGATTGAGGGAAATAATAGCAAGCAGGAGATGAAAAATGACAGAATAAAATAAATTAATTGAATAAACTGACTTGATCTGCTTGATAAAGTGTTATTACACCAAACAAAGACAGATTACCTCTTCACAACATCGTCTCATGACGTTAAGACTTTAGATACAAACCATTGAAGACTCAAACTGTACCTACTTACATTTTACATTTGGCAGATGCTTTTATCCAAAGCGACTTACATTGCATTATCCTATACATTTATACATAGGTGTCTGCAATCCCCTGGGATCCAACACACAACCTTGCGTTTTCAACGCAATGCTCTTACCTCTGATTTAACAAGTAATATAAATGAATGCTAAAAAATGAAAAAAATACTGTTTCAAAATTTGTAAATAGATAAAAGAATATGAATAAAGCTCCACACAGATGTATAAACTCACGTTAGAAAGTAATCTCGCAGATAAAACACACATGCAGATTTGCTTTTAAGAGGAAAAACGTAATATTGCAAGAATGAAATGTGCATAAGTATTATACAGAGAATTACTTTATATGTTTTTATCTAAACTCTCGATAGCTTCCTGTTTTGTGATTTTCTTCCATTCATCTGGAATCTTACCATAATCCTGGAATGTTTGATTATAATGTCTTTGCAGATCTACCTGGAATCTGCACACAAACCACTTCCAGTAGGGCAGTTCAGAGAGATCAGGTGTGATGCTCCACTTAGTGAAAACTCCTCCTGCTTTTCTGTATTCTCTGTAGAGAACTAACAGATCAGATTCATTTGGATAAAAAGATTGATCACTGCTTGCAACAACTGTTGTGCATATATGAAGAGAAAATTGTTTCGTGCCCCTGTAACGTGCCCCATTAACTGCCCTAACTCGATGGAAAGGAACACTGTGATCTCCATTATGTTTTGGTATTGTGTTGGTGCAGATGGCATAACAGAACGGACACTGAACCCAACAGCACTGACAGAAGTGATTGATCAGAATCTCATCGGGTCTGTTGCTGAGATCCAGTTTTTCATCAAATGAACCCGTGCTGAACTCTTTTCTGATGTCAGACAATAGCGGAGCAAGTTTTTTACTAATCACGTCTTCTAGAAGTTTGAAATCATCAACATCATCATGTTTGACTCCACTGAAGTCCTTCACAGAGAATATCAGAACTTTTGAGAGCTTCTGTGTGAAAAACTTCAACCACACATCAATATTTCCTCTGTTCTCTTGAACATGTTGAGTCGATTCATGTGCTGCTGTCATGATCTTCTGCTGCAGGAGATCAATGTTCTTACTCATCTTGAGTTGAACTCTGACACTGAACTGATATCTGATGTACTGACTCACTTCTTCTCTGATGAAACTCTTGAAGTGATCTTTGGGACAATGAATGTAGTTGATGTATTTGTTAAAGTTCTCCTCTACTGCCAGTCTCGTCAGGATGAGTTTCTCCAGATTTGATCTGTTTCCCTTCAGTGATGGACAGTTTGATCTCATCTCATCTGCTAAATGTCTGGCGGTCTGTTTGTAGACACTCTGTTCAATGGGTTTGTTCAGTTTCTGACTGATGATCTCACCAAAAATAGCAGCTGATGTTGCTCCTTGACCGTATTTCTGGAAAATACTGTAGTATTCTTTCTTCTTCTTCTCCAGATAGAGATCAGGATCATTGGCTTCCCTGAACATTCTGTGTTGGTCAGTGAATGTCTTGTTTACTTTCTTAAATATAGAAAATACCAAATCTATGAAGAATTCATTCTTGAACACATATTTCACTGGTGCTTCCTCATATTCTGTTATTTTTGCTTTGATGAAATATGTGAGTTGTCGAATGCAGCTTTTGTTGTAGCCCATCTTGGAAATATTAAATGAATTGATTGTTTTATCTGTTTGATGAGTAACATCTGAGATCAGTCTTCTTATTTGTGTTTCATCCTCAGTTGATAGGAGAGGCACGAACTTGTCTTTAACTGCTTTCCAGCCATTTATAATAATTCCACAGGATTTCTTGAACTGAACATAATCTTCATAACTCGGCACAGTAAAAATATCCCTGATGTTCTTCCAGGTGTCATGATGGACACTTTCATGGATGTCATTGAGGAGTATTTTCACATCTTTCAGTATGTCGATGTCTTTCACTGAAGGAGAATCTGTGGTGATCTTCTTCATACACTCTCCCCAGAACACATCAAACTCTTTCTTCAGAGTTTCTTCATCATTTGTTTTGTCTTTGTGTTTTAAGGCAAGTTCTTTGCTCTTTTCTAAGAGAGTGTTTTCATGTTGTGTCCTCTGAGCATCAATCTTTTTCTTCAGGTCTCGCTGCTGAAGAATCTCATTTAACTTTCTTTTTGTTTCTCTCACAATGTTTTCCTGAAGCTCTTTGATTTTTATTTCAAATGAAGCTTTCCACTGAATCAGGATATCTTTGTCTGTGTCTTTCTCAAAGAACTCTGATACGGATTTATTAACTTCTTCACTTTTCTGCTTCAGTTTTCTTTTAATATCACTTTCATCAATCTCATGAATTGTATCATTTTCTATTTGGATGTGCAGTTTGTTCTCAATTTCCAGCATTGCACTGCGAAGAGTCCACGTCCACTTGCTGTATTCTGTCTCCAGTCTCCTGTATGCTGAAATCTCCAGAGAATTTCTGAAGCTGAACACAAATCGTTCATTCAGTAAAGCTTCCCAGAGATCTTCAATTCGCTTACAGACGTCTTTCAGCCTTATACCTGTTGATTTTGATGCCCTTGTAATAATAGTCTCTTTTAGTTCTTGAATATTCTCACAGTAGTTTGGGTTTGGTGGTGCCATTGGTGGGCTTCCCTCCCACAGCTGAGCAAAATACTTCACATCGTGACGTACATCAAATGCAATGACATCACTGAAACATTCAGCATCAGAGCCTTCATCTTTAGCAGCGAGTTTTGTCATCTCATCCAGTGTCTTCTGCAGTCGTCTCTTTCCCTCCATGTTTTTCTCTCCGGCTGTGATGTCTGAAACATTCTGATGAACAAACACACAGCTGGGGTTCAGTTTGACCTTCTTCATCCTCAGAAAGGCCTGAACAACAATCTGAAGAATATCCTGCATCTCAGACGGGTTTTCTCCAAAGATGTTGATTAATGTCAGATTTCCAATACCGACAACAAACGTGGCCAGTTCATTATCATGATGTCTTGTGGATCTTCCAGCCAGTTCTGAAGCTCGAAGCCCCTCAGTATCAACAACCAGAACATAATCAAACTTCATCTGATGTTTCATCTCCTCTGAGACTCTGATCAGCTGCATGAAAGCTCCTCTGGTGCAGCGGCCGGCACTGACTGCAAACTCAAGTCCAAACATGGCATTCAACATGGTGGATTTCCCAGAGCTCTGAATCCCTAAGATTGACAGCACAAACACTCTCTGATCTCCCAGTTTCTGGATGAGTTTATCTAGAACAGCAGAAACCCACATGACAGGAACATGAGCAGCATCTCCATC
Organism: Barbatula barbatula; assembly: GCF_947034865.1. Taxonomy (NCBI): domain Eukaryota; kingdom Metazoa; phylum Chordata; class Actinopteri; order Cypriniformes; family Nemacheilidae; genus Barbatula; species Barbatula barbatula. The sequence continues at coordinate 2,467,810 of NC_136769.1, forward strand.
CATCAGCTCCAGTGGAAATCCAGACATCATCATCTCTGCTGCAAGACTCGGAAGAGAAGAGAAGTTACACTGAAGACCTGTCTTGTTCTTCTTTACAGTTGAACACGATTCATAGATCTGACTGATCTCTCTCATGATGTGCTCCAGGCCAAAGGTTGCTGCTTGAAGTTTTTCAGATATTCTCTCAAGTTCTGTTTGTTCAGCTTTGAGTTTCTTAGATTTATCTTTTTCTTTCAGCTGTAAGACTGATGACCACTTTTCATTATACTTTTGTTGTAGGACAGAAAGATCAGTTGAGGTATATTCATCCAGAAGAATTCTGAGCCATTTCAGGATATAAATCAAATTAGCATCATTTGAAAGCGTGTTCTTAAAAAAAATCTTTATAAATTTACTTAAGGTATTATGATGTTGCTTTTCACGAATTTTCTTCATTTCTGTTTGTTTTCTGCTTATTTCTTGTTCTATGTCTTCCCCTTGAGGTCGATGAAGTTCTTTGTTCTTCTGACACCACTGATGCCACAGTTTCCCCTGACAGGGCAGAAATGATTCTTTGATTTCTGTCAAAAGTTTTTTCTTCAGTAAAGTCATCATCTCTTGTGCTGCTTCTCTTCCTCTCCTGCAGTCTTCATCATCTTCCTCATCTACTCTGATATCTGAGTGATATCGTTTGGAAACGTCTTCAAGTCTGAACACTGAAGCTGATGCTGAAGATGAGAGACAATCATTTACAGCTCTTATGATTTCTTCAGAGACATCTGATTGATTTCTGTCTTTCAGACCAATTTTGTATTTTCCTTTCCTCGTCTCACTTGCAGCAGATTCGTCATCAGTAAGAATACAAATAAGAGGTTTTTTGTCATTGTACAGCTCTTCTATCTTTGTTGCGTTTCTGTCCTCACTGTCAAGATGTTGTAGAAGAACAACATTGACTGAAGACATTTCAGTGAGAATCTTCAGCTGTTTCTCATTGTCTCCTGCATCACCATGAAGATTACAGAAGGCAACACAGTCAGTAAATGTATCTGTGTGTTTTCCAGATGGACAGTACCAGGCGATCTCCACCACTCCATCCATCAGTAGTCTGGTTCTACTGCTCCCTGGACAGTTTCTGTGGAAGAACGTGTTGTGTCTCTCATTGATCAGACTGTTCATCAGCTGAGATTTAGATGAAGACACAGAACCAAACCTGAAGAACGACACCATTGGAGTTTCTGCTTTGCACACTGACTGGACTTTACTGATGATTTTATTGTCAGTAGTTGTGATCTTCCAGCTCTTGATGATTTGTCTGAATGTCCAGAGAGGAAACTCAATGTGTTGTGTGAATGGATCCGGAACAAGCAGAGGAAGAGCAAACTGACACTGAGAGAGTTTAGTGACCATCACCTGCTTTAGGAAACTGTCAGCACAGTGAAACACGGCCATCTGAACATCCATCGGGTGAATAGTGTCGGATTTACTTGTTGCTGCATTAGACGAAGACATTTCTTTGAAAATACCACCCTTGGGTTTTTTCATGTCGCTGACCTCTGTTTGTGTGTGATGCTGTGTTTTGGTTTCTTTAGTTTTAATGTTTCTTGCTCTGTAGTTCATCATCAGTAGTTTCTGAAGATAATTCTTGACCAGCTCTTCTTCAGCACAAGACTCATGAGACTTTAATGAATGTGATGATATCTGAAGAACATCTGCAGCTCTCTTCTTGCTTTCAAGACGAAGTTTGCGAAATAGCCGCTCTGTTTCTCCAATCACTTCCTGCTGTAAGTGTTGATCTGGTCTGACTCCTGCTGTTTCATTGTCTTCATCTCTCTGCTAAACAAAACATTACATTACTTGTGGTTTTAAAGAATGAAGCAGTAGTTTTCATTGTAGATAGACAGACATACTGTATACAGTACTGAGTTAGAATGAGGAAGTTTATTGTCACCATGCACTAAACACTGATGATCATAAAAGGCTTTTGCAAAGCTGGAAATGTTTATGGATTTCTTTTGTATTTACACAGTAAAATAGAACACCTCCCGACTACACCTAACCTTACCACACACTTTATTATTCAACACCTGTCCGACATTTTTCTAATATTTTCTTGAAAATGTAGAAGAGCGAGTTTGGGAAATGGTGGATACAAATTTGCGTAAGTGTCAAAACTACTTTCTCACTACACCACTGAAACTGTTGGTTAAGCAGTATCGTTTTTACCCTTTACATTTTTTTCTTGGGGAGGACCCAGCCAGAGCTGTTGACAGAGTAGTGACACTGGATGTTCAACATTTTCTGGTGTCACGTGATTCATGGAGTCTTCCGATAATTCCAGGAAGTTTTAATAGTTTTTTTATTCTTTAATTCTGAAATTATTTTATACATTAAATGACTAACACTGAACCATCCAGATGTCTCCAATACTGCGTTATTTTATAAAAGATCCAACGCGATGTGATCAGGTTTATTTGTATCTGGTGTGGGTATCAAAATCTTCCCATTAGATTATGACTCTCCTGTTAAGAACACTGGACTCAGCAGCTCCGCTTTGGAAATTTGAACTGTTGATGGCAAAGAATTCATCCAATGTTAACACACGCATATATTTAAAGCTCTTGACCGTCTACATACATAAGACGATATATCAAATGTGCCTGCTGTCTGAGTTTAATGTACCATCTCAGTAGATGTCGCTGTCCAACTTCTAGGTCTAGGTTTAAAACAAATGCCCATGCGGCCCCTGTGAAATAATTTAGAAACTGCTCTTTGACATTATGCTGTTTTAAAAGTGATTAAAGTATTATAATGTCTGTTTAAAATCGTTCAAGCTAATTAGTAGTTAATGGGATCAAGCGGCGAACCGGAAGTATTAAGCATCAGCCCTACGCGCATACGAAAGGCATAATGGATCAGGTGAGATTCACACACACTGCATAGTTTATCATTATAATCTTGCTTCTTTTATATCAGTTTTCAGCCGCTATTAGATTATTAATGATAATCTTAAATCTCATTTCAATTTTATTTTGCTTTGTTATGCAAGCACTCTCGAGCTTGTGCAGAGGCTGCAGCTTTTGCCAGAGAGGAACAGGACTCCCCTGGTTAGGCCTGGTTCTTCTCCTCCAATGGAGTTTTGGGTTCCTCGTCACCCCATTTTGGGTGGAATTTATATCGTGTCTGATATTTCACCTGTGTTTTGATTTGCATAACCTTATATGTTTTGCTTATAGTCAATATGTTTTCTTGTACAGCTGCTTTGTAACAAAGAAATAAAAAAAGCGGTATATAAATAAAGCTGACTTGACTTGAATCGACTTGACTCAGTCTCAGTACCTGTGTGAAGCACTTTAACCGTAACGACTACAGAAAGTTGAATGTTAAAAATAGGATTATAGTAATTAGATAAGAGATACTGGCTAAATTAAGAGATCAGCCAATACTTAAAGTGTGTGTGGTTCAAGCACTTACCCACTGTTTTCCTTGGGTTGTTTCTTCTTTCTTTCCTTCTTTATTGGTTGTGGATTCATCTGTTTTATTATTTAAAACACACACACACAGTTCTCTAATCTTATTGAATTATCTTTCGGTCATATACCAGCCCATTTATTCAAAAACAGGATATTTATTGTGCAAGTATTACTTGAAAGCTTGTGTGTTCCACTATATTATGTGTACGGTGTAATACTGGTCTTTTCTCTTTCCTAAATGTTTGTTGTTCATCTCTTCAGTGTAACACTGCCCTTGATCCTTATTAAACAGACGGTCAATCTTGCTTGTTAGTATTCTCATCTCCGACTGGTCATTGATGGTCTTGCTGCAGGTGTGATATCTTTTCCTACACTTCTTTAACAGCTTCTTCACAGTGTTTCTTCAGATATTCTATTATAGTGTCACACTCTCATAAGTAAAGACGATCATGACAAACTGAAGAACTTTATCTCCAAATACTTTCTGTAGTCATTCCAGACCCTTGTCAGCATCTGTCAACTGACCCAGTCGAACAACAAAGATAACTGAAACACGATTTCTGAGTGTGAAGGAACTATTTTAGGAGTCCCGTCGGGTTTAGTACAGATCTGTTCTTCTCCCAGTAGAATGTTATCATGACCAAACTGGACTGATGTAGAGTTTCCAAATACTACAACTGTCAAATTGGGAATATCTTTATCTAGAAAAAAACATATAACTCTTTCTATATAAATGAATTCATTTGTGCCTAACAAGCTAATCCTTTAAAGATCAACTAACTGATGTAGTTGTTTTCTTACCCATGCTGTCTTGAGCGGAATGTCTGTTTTTGTCCTCGTGGCTTTCCATTATGTACTGTAAAATGGCAATTTAATCATGTTAACATTGTTACATTTTTTACAGTTCTGTAAACAAGTAAACATGTTTTACATATGCATAAAATAAATCGATTTGAAATGTGTAATTTGCACCTAATTTCTCAATGCAGAGTGCAGCTGGAAGAGATTCTGTATTTTCATCCACTGCCTTCTAAGAATTAAGCATAATGTAGATTATGCAACATTATAAAACATTTAATGTGACATTTTTTATAATAATGCTCAATAAACATACACACATATCAATACAAGGTTTCAGTTAAGAATCTGACCTGGTGTGAATGTCGTCCCGCATCTTTTGAAATGCAGCTTCATGTGTCAGTTGTGTCTATTTAAAGGGTGAAATGAATACATTCTGCATTCCTTTAGTCAGGTGACATGGCCAATTATCCTTTCTACAAAATATGAGTAACTTGTTGGGAATTTTGTTTAAAAGATGTAGGACAATGTGACGGTCAATGGCAAAACCAACATTGCCCATTTTTCCCCCTGAGGTGCAGCATCTGGAGGCGAATTGGTACCCACTAGGGCCCAGTTTTTTCCGGGGGTTTATAAGGACGGATCCACCACGGCTCTCTCTTTCTTTACACTCTGTCCTTGGGCTCAGACATGCCGCTCGTCGTGTTGTGCAGCTACACATCCACTTCAATACGACACTTGTATTCCAACTGACTTCCATTCTCGCCACACGCACCACATTACATTATTCATTTACAGTAATATGGGTGTTCTTAATAAAAATGTCCCAGAAATGGGCTTTAAACATTGAACGCGTGTTCACCTCTTTGTTTTGATGCAGCTTCACGTGTCGGCCGTAACAACAACAACATTGAACAGATTTATTATAAATCAGGCGGCTCTGTGTGTGGTTAGGGTAAGTCAAGTGAGTTTCATTTGAAGGATGGTCTCAGCTTGACCGGTGCAGGTTTGCAGCAGTATTGTTAACTATGTCTATACCTTTATGACCACTTGTGTCGTCTAATGTCTTTACATTGAACACAAGAAAATATTATTCAGCAAAGCCAACCTACCTCATTTCAAAAGTAAGATTGGTCGTTATATTGTAATTTTACAGAAAACCCTACGCATGTCTTACCCAGTGTACTTACTTAATGTCCTAAAAGGAATTCTCCACTCCCTTTAGACCAACAAGCAGCCGGAACGCTTACTGTAAAAATATGTTAATAGTTATACGACTGTTGGCGTTGAGTAAATGCTTTCTTTATTATTTCGCTTTTCCTGAAGAGGGCTGAGGAATGACGTGCAGAACAATTCCTGAACACACCTGAGGCTAAAAAACAAGTTTTGGTTGCCTTTACAGTGTCTTTAGATGACAAGTAGAGTATTATAAAATATAAATTGAACAATCTTCGACTGAATCTGATTAATGTGGATATATGAGAATAGGGCACAGCATTTACAAAAAACTGTGCATGAACAACTACATCAGATTCATAAATTCCTTTCATTGATTAATCAAATGAACCTTAAATACAAAATATTAGTTTTTTTTACATTATTGTTATAGACAAAAACATTAAATAGGAATTACAAAAAGTGTTTTTAATGTTTAATCTTCCACCGACCTACAGTTTGTCCGGTGAGTTTTATTTGTAAAGGTCTTTTATAACACATTAAAGCAGTCGTGCTCGGGTATTTAGCTTTTTTGGTTCCGTTTGATTGATCAGGGTTTCAGGTATTAAATAGCAGTCGTACAGTGTTCAGGCCACTGTGATCTCAGATCTGTGTTGATGTAGTAATAAATCCATGCGATGAATGGAAATACAGTGATTCCCACAGCAGTGCACAGCCTGAAAGAGCCAACAGCACCCCTACAGGACACACGTATTAATGCTCATCAATCAACACAGATTCACTACCGCATGTGTTTGAGAGACAAACTGTCTCATAGATCATGTTAACAAAGATTGTGAGCGAGTGTGTTTACTAAAGTACAGAGTGTTAAACATAATGTTGTTTTACCTTCCCGAGTGTCTACACATCAGCAACCAGAAAACTGTTAGCAGAAGCCCAGCAAATTCTCTGAAACGAGAAACATAATGGCATAGGTCACCCAAAATAAAACTTCTCTCATTATTTCTCCGGCCTGGTGTCGTACGAAACCTGTGTGATGAGGTGGTCCAGTAAATACGACCACATCACTTGACAACGTTGTGTGCATTACTCAGAAAGCATTCAGTGTAAGAACACATGAAACATCTCATGACCTTTGGAATCACAGAGGTCAAACTAAATTTCACATTTTGTGTTTTTACTTTAAAAACTAGTGCACGCATTTAAAACGACGCAAGGATGATTAAATAATGACATCATAAAGGAGTAGTTCACCTTCAATAGGAAAATTCTGTCATCATTCACACGAAGATATGTTGAACTACTCCTTTAACACAAACGCCACATAACACAATGCGCAACTAAATGATTTTATTCATTTTTGAGAACAGTTAACAACGTTTAATAATCGACGTTACCTTCCTTCCTCTTGCTGGAAGATGTTTGTAATTTTCTCTTTATAAAGATTCCAGCCCAGTAAAAACACAAACGTCGAGGCTACAAGCACATGAAGATCAGCGATTCTCCTCCACCATAATGTCTCTGGAAAACGAGAGAACCGTAAATCCACTGAAGTACTTTAAAAGCAGTCGACGCAGCGTCTTTCCTCTGAAGTCGTGTCGTTTAAAGTCGTAAGCCAATAAAAACAACACTTACACACACGAAGAAAGAACAAATAGGGTTACACACTATATAACTATATCAAAAACTGCAGTAACAATAAAGAATTTTCTTCAAAATGATTATTAAATTAATTCATAATAATTAAAACTGGCTGTTTTGTGTGAACAGACCCAAATACTTTATATACGAATGCAGCAAAGCACTCAAGTGTTTCCCCTTCGGTCCTCTAGATGGCGTCATTATGCGATTCCTTTAGATTTACTACACTTACCTGTTATTCGTTGTTGACAGCAAATCAAAAAGCATAATCCAGCTGGAATAGCATATGCGATCTGCATCAATAAACACATTACAACTATATCATTCAACATATGAGGAGAAATTACTGTATATAATGACAATATATTAGCGCGAAATACTGAGGTGACGGGTTACCATCCACAAAACAGCGTCCGGGTCGTTTATCTGAAACAACAACATCGCGTGCTTTCAGACATCGTCTTATTCAACAAACACGCAAGTACTTATTTCATATATATGAAGGATTGTTATTTAGTTTAAAAATCACGATTCACGTTTTCTGCAGACACGTTTACCTGCACGTAAGATGCCAAAGCGAAAAACAGAGACATGAATAGATGACAAACTCTCCACACGATCTGAGAGGCGACGATGCTCTTGTTCGTCATTTCGACTTTTGTTTATTCACGATAATGATGTTTGTAAAACTGACAGAAACTCACCGAACTTTATAACTGTACATGTTCCGCGTATGACGCGCAGAAGCGGCGCGACTGGTGCATTGTGGGTAATGTAGTGTAAAGGCTGTGGTTCAGTAAAGGGAACTCGAAATCGAATAGTCATTATTTGTTATTTGACTCGGTGTATGACATTTTTGATGATGGAGTTTATTAATTAAAGGTTATTTTGTGGATCCGATCGGTGATGTCGATTTATACAACGTCCGTTTTATAAACATCTTCCAGCAGATGGAGACAACATGTCGCCTTTGAATGAGTTTCCTTGTGTTGGTTTGGTTCAGTGACTTTATCTCTTATCTCTCGTAGTGCAGCTCAATAGGGCTTATTACTTTTAAAACATTGTGGCAGAGAACAGAATGGAAGCCCGTTTCCGCCAGGGTTGGGATATTTTTAAATTAGTAAGTAATAACTTAGTATCTCATAATCATTTACATTTAGTCATTTAGCAGATGCTTTTATTCAAAGCGACTTACAGATGAGGAAACGTTGGAAGCAATTATAACAACATAGGCAACAAAATACATAAGTGCATCAAACTAGTCCATTAAAGCCTAGCACAGTATACAAAGCTAAGAATAGTGAGGTTAGTAAGTGTTTTTTAATTTATATTTTTTTTTAAGAAGGAAAGGGAAGAGAATTAGGATAAATCAATCAGAGACGTGTTGACGGAAGAGATGCGTTTTTAGGCGTTTTTTAAAGATGGCAACCGAGTCTGCTGATCTTGTAGCAGCTGGAAGATCATTCCACCAATGTGGAACAGATCCAGTGAAGGTACGGGAGAGTGACTTTTTTCCTTTTTGGGATGGTACCACTAGTCGTTGTTCCTTTGCAGACCGCAGTGATCTGGCAGGAACATAGATCTGCATTAGCGAGTGGAGATACGATGGTGCAGATCCGGTGTTGGTCTTGTAGGCCAGGAGCAAAGCCTTGAACTTTATGCGGGCGGCAACAGGGAGCCAGTGTAACCTGATGAAGAGCGGAGTTACATGCGCTCTCTTCGGTTCATTGAAGACCACTCTTGCCGCCGCATTCTGGATCATCTGGAGAGGTTTGATTGTGCAAGCAGGAAGTCCAGCCAGAAGCGCATTGCAATAATCCAGTTTGGACAGGACAAGAGCCTGGACTAGGACTTGCGTAGAGTGCTCCGATAGGAAAGGTCTAATTTTCCTAAGATTGTAGAGGATGAATCTACAGGACCGGGTGGTGCCGGCAACATGACTTGTGAGGTTAAGCCCATCATCGATTACCACTCCCAGGTTTCTGGCTGTGCTGGACGGTGTAATCGTTGATGAGCCTAGTTGAATGGCAAGGTTGTGGTGAATCTTTGGGTTGGCCGGGATCACAAGCAGTCCCATTTTTGCAAGGTTCAGCTGGAGGTGATGATCCTTCATCCAAAGCGAGATAATGACTTAGTATCTCAAAATAATGAGAAACTTAGTCGATTTTGAAATTTTGACTAGCTCATAATAATGACTTAGTAACTCATAATAATGACTTAGTAACTCATAATAATGACTTAGTTAAATCATAATAATGACTTAGTAACTCATAATAATGACTTAGTTAAATCATAATAATGACTTAGTAACTCATAATAATGACTTCGTTAATAACTATCTCAAAATAATGAGAAACTTAGTCGATTTTGAAATTTCGACTTGGCTTATAATAATGACTTAAATATCTCAAAATAATAAGAAACTAAGTCTAAATTTCGAAAAGTAAAAAGAGACCCATAGATGAGACAACTGAGCAGTCTTGAGTGCCAATTTAAAAGCTTTTATTTTATCAGCTTGAAAAAATGTTCAGGTGCATTTTTATACTTTATAAATATTTGCTAGTTTTTACTGAACGGTGTAAAATACAGCTTTAAAACGGATATTTCCCATAAATAAATAAAAACAACCGTCGATAACTCGTTTTACTTTCCCCTGTAAAGCTGCTTTGGAACAATGCAAATTGTGAAGAACTCTATATAAATAAAATTGCTCCTGGTTTATATCATTATAATTTCGGTAAACTGCTGGACTTTATTTTAACATGTTTAATAAAAATGTGTTGAAGAAAGTAATGTGAGATTAATTTGTTGATTTGTGGAAAGTGTTTTCATTCATGCATCAAATATTCCCCAGTGGGTCCTGAATCTGTGTTTGTGTTTGACATGGTAAACCCACGAGCGCTTGAATGTTCAGCTGCGTCTCGTGTGAGGCGTTTACATGTGGGGAATGTGATCTTTTGTGGACACCTGGGATTGAATTCATGGCTGTATGTGGAGCAGATGCTTGAGTTTGAAAGGCAGCTGTGGTATTCATCCCCTTGTGTTGGTCAGAACTTCAGAGAGTAAAAGATTAACCTCACCTCCTGCGGAGGGCACCTGTGTTATCACGAGACACATGATTTGTGTTTAAAACATCCGTCCGGAGCTTATGTAACTGGAGAAGAAACTAGAGATACACCCTGTTTGTTAAATAAAGCGAAATTGAGCGAACATAACAAAAATAAACCTTTAATGTGGAGCATTCCTATGGAGGAGAGGACGTTTGCTTACACATGCAGTGTCATCTCATGTTGTTTAATTTTTACTCTTTAAATACATTTTTAAGCACACATTTGTTGATATACAGTCAGAACAAAGAGTTGTTACACGAGAAGCACAGATCACATGTTTTGGTTTCGGATGAATTTGATCGTATTTGAGTTGAGACTTGTTTGCAGGTTTTATCAGGACAGTTTCATTATAGTTGTTGAAATAGATTTAGCTTCTGGGTTTTGATTTAGCTTTTGTTTAAGTCTCATCTGCGTCTCTCAAATCTTACAAATGTCTCCATTCGTTTCAGAAGAGACGTCAACAGCGTGTCAAACTGAGCTCAGATTTGTCAAGTCTGCAATCAGAAAGATTTTGATATGAACTCAAACATTTCTCATCGAATTTACCCAAATCCAGATATAAAATGCATTCATAGAAAGAGAGTCCATTCATTTTTAAGATGCTCTTCACATCAGGGTCAGTATCACAGGTCTGTCTGGATGAAGATGACATCATTCCTCTGGTTTATTTTCTGATGGAGATAAGATGACCTTTCTTCTCAAGAATCATCGCAGGCCGTCTTCAGTGTGTTTGTAAGTCTCCAGCACACATCTCTCCTCTCTCTGAATTCTCTCTTCTGTGCGTCGTTCTGCACTTTTGTCGTCTTGTATTTCACAAGGCCTGTTGGATTTCATGAAATGACCGTCCTCGGGAGTCTCAGGCGTTTGAAGAGCAAATTTTTCCTGTTATTGTTTGGAAGATGTTGCATCATTCTCATGTGGCTTCTCCTTCGGACCGCTTGCGTCTGGCTGTCTGGAGATATGAGATGAGAAATACAAGCGTGTCATAAGTCTAACAGATGCGTCATAACTCCTGAAGCCTTTAAAGAATTCTTATGTTGGCCAGACTTTGAGGCAGCATAGCATGGATATGTTTGCTGAGAAAGGAAATCTCAGAATGCACTGTGAAATTGACTAGATATAGTAGTATCAATAAACTAACATTAAAATGACAATTTATATACGTTGTATTCATTTCTTCTCTATTGAAGCAGGTAAAAAACTCATTGAGATTAAAATCTCTTTTGAAAGCGTTCATGGCCAGGAACTGTATTTATTTGAAAGTTCTTTATTCTGAAAAAATTGTGCTGTAAGCTTAAAGAAAAATGCCTTGTAGGCTACATGATTTAATGCTTTTCAATGGATACGTTGAGTACATTATCCCTGTGCTGTTCTTTTATTGTCAGTGAATGATGGTGATACTCACGGATGGACGCGGTTGAAGAACATCCGTCTCAGCAGAAGAGCGATGGTGCTCAGAACCATGATGGTCGTGCACATGTTTGCTGTGATATCGTGAAGCTCCGAGGACATAAACACAATGCTCAGGACATTCTTAAGCACTTAACACACACTCTCTCTCTCTCTCTCTCTCTCTCTCTCTCTCTCTCTTTCTCTCTCTCTGAGCCACGCGTGTGTGAGATTATGTGAAAGGATTAGAGTTAATTCCATCTGTGTGAGGTGTGAGGGGGCTTGAACCAGGCTCCAACTCCTGCTCTGCTTTCAACGCTCAAATACTTTTGCTATGGTGTTCTGACTGGTTTCTAGGATGTTGCTTTAGTGTTTTAGGACATTTCTACAGTGTTGTGGGTGGTTTCTATATTCCTAAATTTGTTGGATGGTTGCTAGGATGTTGCTAGGGTGTTCTGAGTGGTTGCTAGGGTGTTGCTATGATGTTCTGAGTGATTGCTATGATGTTGCTATGGTGTTTAAGGAAGTTGCTAAAGTGTTGTGGGTGGTTTCTATATCGCTATATTTGTTGGATGGTTACTAGGATGTTGCTATGGTGTTCTGAGCGGTTGCTAGGATTTTGCTATGATGTTCTGAGTGATTGCTAGGATGTTGCTTTGGTGTTTTAGGAAGTTGCTACAGTGTTCTGGGTGGTTGCTATATTGCTTAGTTTGTTGGATGGTTGCTAGGATGTTGCTATGGCGTTTTGAGTGGTTGCTAGGATGGTGCTATGGCGTTTTGGGTCGTCGCTATGATGTTGCTATGGTGTTTAAGGAAGTTGCTAAAGTGTTGTGGGTGGTTGCTATATTGCTAAGTTTGTTGGATGGTTTCTTGGATGGTGCTATGGCATTTTGGGTGGTCGCTATGATGTTGCTATGGTGTTTAGCTTTCCTGTAGCTCAGTGGCAAGAGCATTGCATAAAAACATAAGGTTGAGAATTCAATCCCAGGATTTGGGAGAAATGTTGTCAGAAGTTCACAGAAATAAACAAAAAGGATAATTTTATCACAACACATTCTTATCAGAAAAAAGGGAAATACTTTTGAAATGGCCTCTTCATTTTTTATGCGGCTATACTGTATGTGTGGATGGGGTAAATGACCACCCATGATATCTGCTAGCCCATCCTTCTGCACCTGGCAGGAACTGGGCCCGGTTGTGGGGGTTGCTAGGACTTTGCTATGTGTTTATATGTTTCATCGTTTGTATTAATATGTGTTGACAGTGTAGCCGCTTCGCAACAATGTAAATGTAAAACTGCTTTAATCTTGGCTAGTGTGAGAGGAAATGTCCTTCTTTGATGGGTGTTTTATATTAATCTTGTGCAGGCATTGTGGGTTATTAAAGTTTGTGGTTCGCATGATTGTGAATTTATTCACTGCAAGACCTGCCATCCCCAACACTTCTAGTCTCATGTGTTTCTTCAAAATCTTAATTTCTAATGAAATCTATATAAATATGTGAAAATCTTAAGTCTCGTGAGATCTGATGTTTTGGATGTTTCAGCAGGTCAAAGTGAATCGGTGTTGATGAGTTGACATGAGTTGACAAGTGAACATGTTTAAACTGCAGACTAACTTTATTTGTCAGAAGTGTTGAGTCACGATGACGCATCACATGATCACAACTAAAGATCAGTGTGTGGAAGAGCAAAGAGATAAGAAATGTGTGTCTGATATTCCCCTCTGTGCTTTTTACGTGTCACGAGAGAGAAAGTATTTATACGAGATTCACTGTAAACATAAGAAACGCTTTGACAATGGTTGAACAGAAAATTCAGACAGAGAGAGAGAGTTTAAACCGTCAGGAGAAACAAATCAAAGCATGGATAAGATCTCTTTAATCTCTCATTTGGCTTGATTCTTGAAGTGAGATTAAAGTTCTGAATTGCGACTTTTGTTGAAGTGAATCTCACATGTGTGATAACATCTGTGCTCAAATTGCGATTTGCCAAAATCCCAAAGTATTTATTATTTACTCATTTCAGTCTGTTTTTTATTCAAGACACATCTGAGATGAAACACAACTAATGTACCAAAGAGACACTTCTGAGCAAAACTGTGTTTCCTCCGGCTTCATTTTAAACATCTTTGGTGCGTGTTTTTTTTTGACTGTCGACAGTTGATGTGTTGCAGAAGTTCCTGTCTTGAGGTTCCAGCGGGGGGAGGACAGTAATCCCACAATCCTCTGTTTTTGTTGAGTCAGCAGGGTGACAATAATCATGAAGCTATAATCTCTATAGGATCAAGAAACACAGCATGCTGGGAAGGATTGAAAAAATATGCTTTTTGACACGATAATGATCTGTAATGCAAACACTATATTATTCCTTAGTTTCATAGTTTTGAGAATGTGTGAAATATGAAAAAGTACAGTGAGTGCAGTGTAAGTAAAACACACCACACTTACAGCAGAGTTACACTGAAAGAATGGGATGGAGTTAAAATGGTCAAGTTTTGTTTATCTTTCATTCTTTTAGCAGTAGGTGTTTGTGTTTGTGTGTGTGTGTGTGTCCACAGATGTACAAATGGCCTGCAGGTGTCCACTAAATCTTACAACTGTGACAAACCAAAAAAAAACATTCATCAAACAAATGGCAAAAGCCTCTCTCTCTCTCACGCACACACACACACTTGTTTCCATGTTTTACATCCCATACACAATACCTAAACCTCATAATCACACAAACCTCTCTGCATTTTTTATTTGATAATTCTCTATGATTTATAAGCAGTTTTCCCACATGGGACCATCACAAGGTCAAAATCTACTAGTATTACTCACTCATGTCCACACACAGGGATGAATACCAGTGCACACACACACAAACATGTCTTAAACTGTCAAGCTATTGTTTGTATATTATTTAAATTCTAATACACACTCTAGGGCCGACAGAGAAAAAATATTGAAAAACAGTATATACCTTTTATAATACTACTCATAAATAATATTGTGAAATTTAGTATCGTGTCTGGGTGAAATGAACTGTACACACAAGCAGATACTTTGTGCTATCAGGTTAATATTGATTTATTCTGTGTATTTGTTCAGCATGGCATTCCTGTTTAATCTGCTTATCACATTCACTTCAGTTGAACAGATAAACACACACGTGTGTGTTATTATCACGAGGTCCTGTTATCAGTTCAGAGCTTGAATATTTCTTCAGGTTAACACACAAACACGCATGAAATTAAACTAATATTTCAAGCTCCTAATAACATTAAACAGTTTATCACAGAGAATTGTATAGATTGGGTTTCATTGATTTGACCTTGTGTGAAAATGTTATAACTCGGGGCGTGTTCACATATGCCCTGTTTCGATTAAGACGAACTCTTGTGCGATTGCTCTGTTGATCCGGTTTATTAGTGTACTGGGTTCGATTGTAATACGAACGCAACACGGACCAAAGGCAAACAGGATATGATGTCACCAGATGCGACCCTAATAATCACACGATTGTCCAATAATCACATTGAACAAGTCCGACTTACTGCCGGCAATGCGAACCAAGCTCCTGCTTCGGTCGTACAGGGACCTGACAGCCCTTAGCAAAGGACCCCGGACCCCATACTCCCGAAGCACCCTCCACAGGACGCCGTGAGGGACACAGTCGAATGCCTTCTCCAAATCCACAAAACACATGTGGATTGGTTGGGCAAACTCCCATGAACCCTCCAGCACCCTGTAGAGGGTATAGAGCTGGTCCAGCGTTCCACGGCCCTGACGAATACCACACTGTTCCTCCTGAATCCGAGGTTCTACTATCGGCCGCATTCTCCTTTCCAGTACTCTGGCATAGACTTTCCCGGGGAGGCTGAGAAGTGTGATCCCCCTGTAGTTGGAACACACCCTCCGGTCCCCCTTCTTAAAAAGTGGGACCACCACCCCGGTTTGCCATTCCAGAGGCACTGTCCCTGACCGCCACTTGATGCTGCAGAGGCGTGTCAGCCAACACAGCCCCACAACATCCAGAGACTTGAGATACTCAGGGCGAATCTCATCCACCCCCGGTGGATTTCTTGACTACCTCAGTGACTTCGGCTTGGGTGACGGACGAGTCCACCTCTGAGCCCTCAGCCTCTGCTTCCTCAATGGAAGACCTGATGGCGGGTGAAGTACTCCTTCCACCATCCGACGACATCCCCAGTTGAGGTCAACAGCTGCCCACCTCCACTGTAAACAGTGTTGGTAGGGCACTGTTTCCCTCTCCTGAGGCACCGGACGGTTTGCCAGAATCTCTTCGAGGCCAGTCGATAGTCCTTCTCCATGGCCTCACCAAACTCCTCTCAGGCCAGAGTTTTTTACCTCCACAACCACCCAGGCAGCAGTCCGCTTGGCCTGCCGGTACTTGTCAGCTGCCTCAGGAGTCCCTTATTAGTAACCGTTTTAAGTAAATTAAATGTCTTTTTGTAGGTTTCATGTGTATTGTTTGATGAAATCGTACAGCGGGAGAGACATTGATGACGTGATGACATCATGATGGGGTAATAACATTCCAGGTCTTTCATACCTAACAAACATTTGTTTGTGAAATATCCGTCTTTCGTATTAATGACACATGACAACATCTAACAGAAAGACACAAGAAGAGAAGCTTTATTTAAATTCATTTTACAATCAATGTCTATTTTACCATTAAAGAATCATTTCAGTGCATAAAAAAGAAATCAGTTCAGCTTTGTACAATAGAACAGTCTTGATGTTTATTTATTGAATAACAAACACACACATCACTGCAGACTCATTTGATTTGGCCGAACCCAGCGTTTATCTTACAGTATTTATGTTGATCAGAAATGCACAGATGTGAAATAGGATTCATGTTTGTGAACATCCCGGTTGGAGAATGTGTAAATATTTACTGCTGTGTGCGGGACTGCGCTCTGGTTAATCATTTCTACACTCATCTGTACGTCAACACGTGTGTGTTTGTTAGTTTGAACTGAAAAACAGTTGCTTAGGTTTTTTGGCGATGATAAAATTGTCATTTTTTGATCTTGTAATGTTCGTTTCTCTTTGCCCCGATCACTCTTTATTCTCTCATTTATCTCAAACATTTAGAAGAATCACCGTACATCAAATATCTGTACTAATCTTTGGTGTATGTCAAACGATAGAGACGGTATGACATCATTTCCTGGGTGGGGTCTCGGCGGGAAGGGGACCGCCCATCTGTCTTTTACTAGTAATTTCATCCAGTTATAGTGCTGGAGTGCGTCTCTTTTCAGTTCTCAGATGAGTTTTTGATGGATTCCCAGCCGACTGCAGTGTAGACTTTATTCAGCTCGCCGCACATGATGCTCATGAGTTTAGACCACACCCCCTGCACTGATGCTGCACTGAAGACTTGTGGGAAAGCTTCAACCAGCACTTCCAGAATGACGTCAGTTACAATCTGTGGAGAAGAACACAAGGTTAAAATAAGATGAGCTTCAGTGGTGTAGTCCTAACAAAAACGTGTACGATACTAAACAACCGTAACCTGTAACACCTCAAAATGCCAATAGACAGGGGTCAGTGTGTATGTTTTTCTGGTAGCATATGACAATTATTAATTCAATTTGACTTTATTTTTTATAGCGCTTTTCACAATTTGCATTGTTCCAAAGCAGCTTTACAGGGGAAAAAAATTTAAAAATTAAAACCCCAAAAAAGGGTAAAAGACGCTACATGGTGTTTTATATAATAAATTAAATTATTATAATAAATAATATCTAATGTCAGCATCTCCTGGTGGTTTATTTAGCATATGTTTAAGTGAATGTTTGGCTGAAAAGATGCGTTTTTAATCTAGATTTAAATTGGGCGAGTGTGTCTGATCCTCGAATAATATCATGAAGGTTATTCCAGAGTTTAGGTGCTACGTATGAGAAAGCTCGACCCCCTTTGGTGATTTAGTTATTCTAGGTATTATCAAAAGTCCTGAGTTTTGAGATCTTAGAGAGCGTGATGGGTTGTAGTGTGATAGAAGCTCTGTTAGGTAGGTAGGGGCTAAACCCTTTAAGGCTTTATAAGTGATTAAAAGAACTTTAAAGTCAATACGACACTTAATGTGAAGCCAGTGAAGGGTTGATAACATTGGGGTTATGTGATGGTATTTTCTGGACCTGGTTTGAACTCTGGCAGCTGCGTTCTGAACTAACTGTAGTTTGTTTATTGATGATGCAGGACAAACACTAAGTAGCGCATCACAGTAGTCAAGTCTTGAGGTCATAAATGCATGAATAAGCTTCACACAGAATATTTCGTAACTTGGCAACATTTCTTAGGTGGAAAAAGGCTGTTTTTGTGACATTTGAGATGTGATTTCGAAATGACAGGTTGCTGTCTAATATAACGCCTAGATCTTTTACTGTATTTGTTTGAGTAACAGTACATCCTTCAACTTACAATTTATTATCAGAAATATTTGTTTTGCGTGTCTTTGGTCCGATAAGTAATATTTCTGTTTTATTAGAAATTAAAAGAAGGAAATTACAGGTCATCCAATGTTGTATATCTTCAATGCACTCTGCCAATTTGGATAGCTGGGAGGAATCATCTGGTCTTGATGAGATATATAGCTGAGTATCATCTGCATAGCAATGGAAGCTAATTCCATGTTTTTTAATAATGTTTCCGAGGGGAAGCATGTATATGGAGAACAGCACGGGTCCCAGAACCGATCCCTGAGGTAATCCATAATTTACTTGCGTTAGATTGGATGATTCCCCATTTAAATGGACAAATTGATGTCTGTCTGACAAGTAAGATCTGAAACATAGTGGTGCCTGTCCCTCAATACAGGTATAATTGTGTAAGCGATCTAGAAGTATGTTATGGTCTACGGTATCGAACGCAGCACTAAGGTCAAGCAGGACCAGGAGTGAGATGTGACCTTTATCTGATGCTATAAGCAGGTTGTTTGTAATTTTAACGAGCGCAGTTTCAGTGCTATGATGAGATCTAAAGCCTGACTGAAATTTTTCGTGTATGTCGTTATTTTGTAAGAAAGAGCACAACTGAGTGCACACTACTTTTTCTAGTATTTTAGACAGGTATGGTAGATTTAAAATCGGTCTATAGTTTCCTAGTTCATTTCGATCTAAGTTTGGTTTCTTGATTAGAGGCTTAATGTCGGCCATCTTAAAGGGTCCTGGGACATGGCCTAGATTAATTGACAAGTTGATAATGTTATAAATGGGCTCAATTGCAACAGGTAGTAGCTCTTTTAATAATTTAGTTGGTATGGGGTCTAGTAAGCAAGTTGTAGGTTTAGAAGTTGCGATAAGTTGAATTAAATCTTCCTGTTTTATAGGTGAAAAACGCTGGAGCCTTTGTTTTGGAGCGATGGTTGGTGCTAATTCATAGGACAGATTTGGAGGTTGAGTTTTTGCTATTTTGTCAAGAATGTTTTCGATTTTCTCTGTAAAAAATATCATGAATTCATTGCTACCGAGGTGCGGCGGAATAGCCAGGTCAGGTGGTGTCTGTTTATTTGTTAATTTAGCGACTGTGCTTAATAGAAACCTTGGATTGTTTTTGTTGGTTTCTATGAGGTTACGAAGGTGCTCAGCCTTTGCTGCTTTTAGTGCCTTTTTATAACAATTTGCACTCTCTTTCCACGCCATTTTAAAGACTTCTAATTGCGATTTTATCCATTTGCGCTCTAGTTTACGTGTTTCTCTTTTAAGGGCGCGAGTGGTGCTATTGTACCATGGTGCAATATGACTTCGTAGGTGCGACAGCTTCTAATGTATTAGAGAAAATAGTACCCAATTTCCTGGTCATGACATCGAGCGATTCTTTATTTATTGGTATGGTTATTAAAGGAGTCAGATCTGGCAAGCTCTTTGCGAAACTATCTTTAGTAGCGGAGGTGATTGTTCTACCCTGTCGATAATGAGTTAAAGGGCTGATTCCTGATGTGCGCAAAGTACCCGTTATAAGATAGTGATCGGTGACATCGTCGCTTTGAGGCATAATATCTATATTGGTTAGATCGGCTCCGTGAGATATAATCAGGTCTTATTACAGTAAAACACCTATGCATAAATCCACCTTGGTTGGTGGAATAAGGTTGGAAAAAAACTAAACATTTTCTAATACTGTTGACCACAATACAATAGTTAACCAGTGCGTAGTGATTGGTCGAATACTGCAAGCGTGTGGCGGAAATGTAACCATATTTGGAACATCAGGTTCCAAGCAATTGTACTGACAGGTACGGCCACCTTACTTGCATTTACATTTGGGCCATCTTAGTCAAATCATACCATGAACTGACATAGATTTGTGGGGGTGTGGTTACACAAGGCGTTCCAGGCAGGTCTTAGATAGAATGCATCTTTTGATACATTTTTGCAATTTTACGTTTACAATTATACATGCATGGGCAACTTATAACACACCAAAGACACAAAATATGTATTTGCACCATATGACCCCTTTAGACAGTAGGGCTATGGAAGTGCTTTGTTTCACTTCGTGTGTCATTTAAAGAAAGCTTGTATTAAAAGTTGACTCAGATATCATATATTTGCGATGCACTGGAATATCATAAAGAGATATAGCAGCGCAAGAGAACCTTTGAATTCAGAGTCAATCTCTCTCTTGGTGTTCTGTCGAGCCACTGCTGGTGAGCGCCCTTTAAACCAGCTTTGACTAAAAATAAGCAGTATTATCAATATTACATGACGGCTTCACTTCAGCGGGATGAAAGTGTCTTTCAGTCACTGACAGGATGAACTCCTCGCTGGCGCGTTACCAACACTGAAGATTATGCGCTTGACGTGGTTGTCGGAGGCGGGGCTGCGGAAATATTGTGGATTTTTTAAGAAATGCACCAATTGTATGAAGGAAATGTGGACGCTATACAGTTAAAGGCACAAAAGCTGCTTGGAGAAGTTCAGCAGGAGAACAAGTGGGTAATACGCTAATATAGATCTTAAGAAGTTGTTATACGCAAACAGAGCTGTGGAAAAAGTAAGCATACGTATACGTAAAAAGTATATGTGTATATGGCCCCGACTACACCACTGCTTAGCTTACTGTTTACTACACACGGTATCACAATCACAGCTGACTGGATTTCCAGTTAATTTGTTGATAACGGAAGGGGAAGTTAAGTACACTGCATTGTGGGATACGGTTTTGCAGTGCATTGGTTGTTCATCATACTCACTTTAAAGTAACCGGGGTCGACTTTGTGTCTGAGCGCGTGTGATTTGCCCATCTGATTGAAGATGCTGTTGACTTTGTCGCCATCACGGAGGTTCTCCACCAGCGTGTTGAGAGCCGTCATGATCCTCACGCCGTGTTTCCTCAGCTGGACGTTCTGACGCATCTCCTCTGGATCCTGGATGTCACGGAACTGATCGAAGTACTGCTTAGCCGATGGAGTGTTTGTGAAAAACCTGTTGACAAACACATTTACGTTCACTCAACATTCATTCCACTCTTATCCAGTGTGACTTAAGAATTTGGGTAATTTAACAACTTGCTTTAAAAGGGCAGTTCAGGTAAAAATACAAATTGTTGTTGTGTCAAACCTGTTTGAGTTTCTTTCTTCTGCAAGAATACATTTGGAAGAATGTTGATAATCAAACAACGTCATTGACATATTTCTCAAATATCTTCTTTTGTGTTCCACTGAAGAAAGATTCGCACACAGACCAACAAACATGTGAGATTTAATAAATGTTGACAAAATTTAGTTTTTGGGTGAACTGTCCCTTTAAGAGCCAACAATTAGCATAGTATACGCCTTACAATCAAAATATCTTATTTGACAAGACATTTGCAACAATAGCATGTAACTATTATATTATGTAAAATGATACACAAGGTTGATACTAATAAAAGTAAAAAAACATAACATTTCTTGGAAACATTGAAATACCGAGGAGTTTATGAAATACATTTTTTGAGGGGTGTGTAAAGATAAAAATGCCACATATGAGAAGTTAAAGAAAAAGGTCCTGCACGTGTTTGTGGGTGTGTGAGAATGTGTGGGCAGATGTGCATTCTTTAGATAATACAGATGTAATGTTTAACCACCTTTCACTTCTCCTTAACCCACAAACTCAGAGAAAGTCAATGTTAATATAAAATCAATCAAGATAAACAAGGAAACCATTAAGAGTTTGTGATAATTCATCAGTATTCCTAGCAACTGCATTTCAAGGACGTTTGACTGTTTCATCCCCAACCCGTAAAAGACTTCTTTCATGTCAAGAAAGGAAGAGCACGCATGAGATCTCTTTTATTTCTGCTCATCAATGATATTAAATGGAGTGAAATGGAAACTTTGCTTAAGTCTCATCTGCGTCTCAGATATTTCTCCTGAGAAAGAGTGAGAAATCGAACACATGTGTCTGTCATTAGAGTTTAAGAAGAGACGTCAACAATGTGTCTAACTGAGCTCAGATTTCTCAAGTCTGCAACGAAAAGTTAATGTTACTGAAGATCTCAATATGAACTCAAACATTTCTCATCAATTATACACGAATCAAGAATTTTACTTCTACAATCTACATCCATTCACACCTCCAGACTCTTCATGGATTTGTTCGTTTCGTTTCTTTTCTATAATTTTTTTTCTCTCATGAGCAATTTTCTGAGAAACATCTGAGATGAAGTGAAGACTCCATCAAAACTCTTGAGCAATAAAAGAGCAACATCTGAGCAATGACCCCTCTCTCTAAATGTTGATCTTTGCCTTGAAATGTTTCTGTATGTCACGTTCTTATGTAAGAGAGTTCAGATGATGTCGATTAAAAGGCTTCACGGTTTCTGCAGGTTCAAAACTAATGGCTTCATCTTGATAACCGACTGATCCAGCGGTCAGGAATGTTCAAACATCCGCAGGGAGCAAGTTTCAACACAGCTGCTTAAGTGGTTTGGAGGAGAGTTTGTTTTGAACGTGTATTTATCTCCGCTTTAACACAGAAACACAAAGAGCTTCATTAAACACTTGTGTTATCACTGATGGATGCTGTCAAGTGCTTGTTGCTTACTGACAGATCAGATGGAAAAGCAACATGTTTGATAAGCAGATCGTTCTTATTATCAGTTCATCCCTCAGTTGAGATCTTTGTGTTCCACATCATACAGGTTTGGACATGAGAGTGAGTTATTTAATTTTATAGGTCGGTCTGTTCTTTAATGACTCACAGCTTCTTGTTATTTTTTTTGTTGTGTAGATAGAACTAGACTTTACTCAAGAGAGACAGAGAGAGAGATGAGACAGTTGCTCTGTTCAGCATCACTTCACCTCTCTCTGACTTCAGAACATCACGAGCCGTCAAACATGAAGTTCAGATGCTGTGAGTGAACCTGCGGCAGGAGGAGAACATCACTCTTGTGTGTTCAGATGAAGGTGGAATACAGTTCACACGCTCATATCAGAATGTGTGTCTGAACTCGTGTTTCTCTGATTCTTACTTTAGAGAGAGGCACATCAAGTCCTGTCATGATAAAAGAATGATCGGTGAAACAGGAACACTCTTAAACATGAAAGTGCTTCACAGCATTGCAATAGAACAGTGGCCGAAACTGGCCCGCCAGCAATAATATCTGCCCCCCCAGAAGTATTATTTTGCCCACAGCTGATTCTGAAATCGATCCGTCACAATCACCATTTTTTGTTGTGCTTGGGCTGCCACACAGACGCATTTGTCATATGATGTCGATTTTAGGCTGCACACAAAAGCTTAATTTCTACATAGTAGGCAAATGTCCACTCAAGAAGCAGCAGAAATTACCTCTCCACCATTTTAAGAAACATGTGGATCAGTTAAGTATGTTTATAAATAAATAATGTGTTTTTTAATTAAATTTCACAGAGGATGGCTACCTGACGAAGCCATTGAAGCCTCGGACCTCCATATTCTTGACTGCTTCTCTGTCACACTTCAAGTGTAGGAAACGTCTTATTGAGCTTTTAAACTGTTCTGAAATATTGGGATTATATCTATGTGGGGAGCAGGGCAGGATGAGAGCCTTGAGGGAAAGGCGCGAAGCCGGTCACGTGAGGTATAACAAGCATCAGCTGTGCGTGAACCGGTCTCGCATCTCTTTAGGGAGGAGCTCAGGAAGCATAAGAGAGGAGCGACAGAGGTGTATGAATAGAGAGGACCGGGCCCGGACATGTGTTAAGTTTATGTTTTATAGCCGGCAGTCTACTGTAAGGTGGCTGCCGTTTTTTTCTTCCGTGTTATTGTTTGTTTATTTTGATTAAAGTTTTGTTAAATGTAAAAAAAATAAAGATCCTGGTCCGGTTCCCCCAATACGCTGTCGCTCATCCTCAGCCAGTCCGAATCCTGGATCAAGCACCGCCGCCTCAGGCAGCCACCGGCGGACGTTCCACGTCCGCGCTGCCCGAACTCCTCTGCCCCGCGATGCCCCTCGGCAGCAAGGGCTCTTTGTATGTCCCTCCTTCCTCCCGGGCTTCGGCACCAATGTAATGACGATCCATAAAAGGAAGGAAGGAGGCGGGAACCGGCGGACGTATGACAAACTCTAATCAAAATAAACAAACAATAACACGGAAGTAAAAGACATAAAACACAAACTTAACACATGTCCGGGCCCGGTCCTCTCTCGTCATACACTCCTGTCGCTCCGCTCATCAACTACTCCAAAACCAATCTGTCTTTCCACCATCAACTAGTCCAAAACCAATCTGTCTTTCCACTATCAACTACTCCAAAACCAATCTGTCTTTCCACCATCAACTAGTCCAAAACCAATCTGTCTTTCCACCATCAACTACTCCAAAACCAATCTGTCTTTCCACCATCAACTAGTCCAAAACCAATCTGTCTTTCCACCATCAACTACTCCAAAACCAATCTGTCTTTCCACCATCAACTAGTCCAAAACCAATCTGTCTTTCCACCATCAACTACTCCAAAACCAATCTGTCTTTCCACCATCAACTAGTCCAAAACCAATCTGTCTTTCCACCATCAACTACTCCAAAACCAATCTGTCTTTCCACCATCAACTAGTCCAAAACCAATCTGTCTTTCCACTATCAACTACTCCAAAACCAATCTGTCTTTCCACCATCAACTAGTCCAAAACCAATCTGTCTTTCCACCATCAACTACTCCAAAACCAATCTGTCTTTCCACCATCAACTAGTCCAAAACCAATCTGTCTTTCCACCATCAACTACTCCAAAACCAATCTGTCTTTCCACCATCAACTAGTCCAAAACCAATCTGTCTTTCCACCATCAACTACTCCAAAACCAATCTGTCTTTCCACCATCAACTAGTCCAAAACCAATCTGTCTTTCCACCATCAACTACTCCAAAACCAATCTATCTTTCCGCCATCAACTAGTCCAAAACCAATCTGTCTTTCCACCATCAACTAGTCCAAAACCAATCTGTCTTTCCACCGTCAACTAGTCCAAAACCAATCTGTCTTTCCACCATCAACTACTCCAAAACCAATCTTGTCTTTCCACTATCAACTAGTCCAAAACCAATCTGTCTTTCCACTATCAACTAGTCCAAAACCAATCTGTCTTTCCACTATCAACTAGTCCAAAACCAATCTGTCTTTCCACTATCAACTACTCCAAAACCAATCTGTCTTTCCACTATCAACTACTCCAAAACCAATCTGTCTTTCAGACTGTCATTTCAGAATAAACGCAAGTGTCTCTCCCAAAGAGTTCAGAGGGCACGTGATGGGAGTGGCGTGTAAATAAAGTGCCTTTTCATGTCTTTCTGAACTGAGACGGCCAGTTCTTTAAATAAGTTTACAGGAGGGGTGAAAAGGTTGGGAATCACTGCTTTTGATTCCACCAAAAAAAACATTCAGTCGAAGGTTCTGTAAAGAACCATAACCTTCTTACCTTATAATCTGAAGAATCTTTCATCGTCACATACAACCTTTTGTCTGACGGAAAGGTTCTTCGGGTGTTAATGGTTCTTAATGGAGCCATTTAGACAAAAACGATTATTCTATGGCATCGTGAAGCACTATTATTTTTAAGAAGAGTTAACATGATTATTATACATGATATTCGTATATGAGCACCTGTAGTTGACAGTTTTATCAATTCTTATATTACTTTTTATATTATAATGTATTTATTTTTTATATTTAAACAATTGTATTTAAATGCGTATATGTAATGATTCTGTGCTTCGTAAAGACAGACAGAATGAGAGAGTATGCGAGAGAGAGAGACAAAGAGAGAGAAACAGACGGATGAAGACAAAGAGATTAAAAAGTTATTTATTTATTTAAAAGGTTATTAAACAAGTAAATAAATAATTGCAACAAAGAAAAACATTTAACTCAGAACACTTATGAAAACCAAAACATTGAGAGAGAGAGAGAGAGAGAGAGAGAGAGAGAGAGAGAGAGAGAGAGAGAGAGATGGATCAACAGGTAGATAGAGGAAGAAAGAGAGATCTTGTTGTTTCATGTATTATATGCTATTGGCAATACATTTCATAGTTCAAATAAAGTGTGAGACCGAGACACAGGGAAAGAGAAAGAGAGAGAGAGAGAGAGAGAACATGTGGATACAACAAGCATCACATACAGAGTGAAGAAATAAACAAACTCAACCATTTCTTAACCATCTCTGAAACCACAAACACCAGCAAAACGTCATGTGTACGTGTTTGTGTGTGTTTTTCTGTGTGTGTGTGTGTGTGTGTGTGCGCGTGTGTTTGTTTGTGTGTGCGTGTGTGTTTGTGTTGATGTATTCCCAGTAGATCCAGCGCTGATGATGTATAAACCCCATCTGTCCTCCTGAACCCAATTTACTCTCGTTTCTTTCCACACGCTCCAACATTCATCTATATTTAACCAGGAGCAGAGGGATTTACTTTCACAGCCTCCGTCCTCCCGGACTAAAACCAGCAACCCACCACATCTGAACCCCTGAGACTAAACCACCGCAACACATCTGAAGGACAAACAGAAGATCTGAAGACTGTACCTGACGAGCACATCCACCCCGGCCTCTTCTTTAACCTCGTACACGGGTCTCCACGTGTCCTGGATCACAGACACCTCTTTATCTGTGATGGTCCCTGTGTTCTCCACACCTGCGTCCATGATGATCAGAGTCTTGTGTGTCTCTTCTGTGTTCTCGCTCGCTCGCCCGCTCTTTAAACCCTCTCTCACACACCTAACACAGAGCCGTGTGTGTTCTCTCTCTTTCTCTCTCTTCAAGAATCCTTCACTCGCACTTCACACAGAGCCGTGTGTGTTCTCTCTCTCTTCTGAATGGAAGAAGAGTTGCAGCTGAATGAAGAGGGTCCGCCCCCTTCTCTCTTTTATCTCACACGCTCACTCTCTCTCTCTCTCTCTCTCTCTCTCTCTCTCTCTCTCTCTCTCTCTCTCTCTCTTACACGTGGTCTTCTGTAAATTATCACACAGTTTGTTTTGTGAGAATTACACAGAAATCAGATTGAGATACACACATGCACACACACGCGCACACACAAACACGCACAGACTCATGCACACAATCACCTACACACAGACTCATGCACAAACACACACACACGCCTGCACGCACACATTCACACACACACAGACTCATGCACACACGCACGCACATGCACACACAGACACAAACACACAGACTCACGCACACGCACACACACACATACACACAGACTCATGCACACACAGACACACACACACACAGACTCATGCACACATGCACACACAAACACATACACACAGACTCATGCACACACACATGCCTGCACGCATACATGCACACACACACACACACACACAAATGCATACACGCACACACACACACAAATGCACACACAAGCATACATGCACACACACACACAAATGCACACACAAGCATACATGCACACACACACACACAAATGCACACACAAGCATACATGCACACACACGCACACACACACACACACACACACACAAATGCACACACAAGCATACATGCACACACACACACACACACAAATGCACACACACACACTTTTCACCCACCTCCCAGTACAGTAACAGTGAGTGAAATCCAGATGATCTCATGAGTTTTGTGAATGTGAAGTTGCAGTATTTGGTGTCAGCGGGTGAAGTGTGTGTGATGTGTCATGTGAAGCTGTTTGACCCCTGTGTGGTCTCATGGGAAATGTTATCACTCAGATGTGTGTGTGAGGTGAGGGGCATCACATAAACAAACTCCTCCTAAACATCTGTCCACAACTCCATTCATCTGTTTCCCACATCCCATCACCTCGCTTCTATTAAAGTGACCGTGTTTTATATTGTGTGTGCCCCGTAGACCCTCGACTTACTCTTTTATCGACATGTTGACTCAGCGGCTTTGGTTTCAAGAGAAAAGAAAGACGTGAGAATGGAATTCACACGTCACACACTCACACACACATGTTGGTACTGTACGTATATATACAATCAAGTACATACACCTTATCAAACACGCAAATAAACATACACAAATACATAAACACTTGAACACACTCAAACTCACAAATGTATGAACACACACACACAAAGTGAGCAGGTTAGATGAGAGCAGGCTTTAGTGTTATTATTGTTGGTTACGGGTCTTTGCTTGAATGTTTCATGATGAAGTTTTGTAATTATTCCCTATAAAACCTGCAGGCTTTGGTGCTGGTATCTGCGATGCTTCTTAAAAAACACAGAGACAATGTTTTACTTTTGTAATTTGTTGTTATCCCGGTGTATTTCACAAAAACACACACGTCATTTTTGAGGGTTGTGTTGAATACAGCACTCTGGGTTAAAGGCAGATGTCTGTCTGCTGAAGACACATCCCAACCCTGCGGCGTGAGCCTTCATTTTAGATTGGTTTCTGTCTTTATCATAATCCTCCTTTTTAAAAAAACTGAAGTGTTACTTATCGGACCGAAAACCGCCCTACGTAACAACCAAGAATACTGCTTAACTATTGATGGATGTTCCATAAAACCCTCATCTTCAGCTAAGAATCTTGGCTTTATATTCGATAGTACTCTGTCATTTGAGAACCAGGTCGCCAAAACCTGTAAGATTGCGTTTTTCCATCTTAAAAATATATCTAAATTACGTCATATGCTGTCATCATCAGATGCGGAGAAGCTTATACATGCCTTTATGACATCAAGACTAGATTACTGTAATGCACTATTAGGTGGTTGCCCTGCAGGCCTATTACAAAAACTCCAACTGGTCCAAAATGCGGCAGCTCGAGTTCTTACACGTACAAAAAAGTATGAGCATATTAGCCCGGTTCTGTCAACCTTGCACTGGTTACCTATAAAGCATCGCATAAATTTTAAAATCTTGCTTATTACCTATAAAGCCTTGCATGGTTTAGCTCCTCACTACTTGAGAGAACTTCTTACGTATTATAGTCCATCACGTGCACTACGCTCTCAGGCGTCAGGTCAGTTGGTAATACCTAGAATTTCAAAATCAAGTGCAGGCGGCAGATCCTTTTCCTATCTAGCGCCTAAACTTTGGAACAGTCTTCCCTGCAATGTCCGGGAGGCGGACACACTCTGTCAGTTTAAATCTAGACTAAAGACGCATCTTTTTAATCTTGCATACACTAGATTATCATAATATATGTATTTCAAAGATCTAGGCTGCACTAGTTAGATCAACCGGAACCAGGGACACTTCCAATAACAACTGATGCATTTGTTGCATCAAAGAGTGCAGAACAGTACTCTACTCTCAGCCAGTCTTGTCTCATTGTTCCAAGGTTACAAGAGCGGAGCGGGCAGGGCGCAATCCATTCCTAGACCTGACAAATGCTGGACGAAGGAAGTGACGTCCCTACAAAACTTCAGCCACTATTAGATTATTAATGATAATTTTAAATCTAATTTTTTTTTATTTTCGCCTTGTTGTGCAAGCACTGTTGAGCTTGTGCAGAGGCTGCAGTTTTTGCCAGAGGGGAACTGGAATCCCCTGGTTAGGCCTGGTTTCCCTCCGAGGTTTTTTTTTCTCCTCCAATGGAGTTTTGGGTTCCTCGCCACCGTTTGCATACTGTTTTGCACTGTTTTGCCTGGCCGGGGGGGCTGCTAGAATTTGGTAGTCTTATTTAATTAACACTGCATATAGGAATTTATTGTGTGTCTGATATTTGACCTGTGTTTTGAATTCCATAACCTTTGATGTTTTACTTATAGTCATTTTTTCTTGTACAGCTGCTTTGTAACAATGAAAATTGTAAAAAGCGCTATATAAATAAAGCTGACTTGACTTGACTTGACTTAACTCAGCGTTTGAAGAGCAATTACACCGTCAGTCACTTTCACACGAAAACACATTCTATTCGTGCATTGCCAATAAGTTTACAGTTTTTTTTTATTCGCTTTGGTACTATTTTCACAAGTATGTGGTAAAACCTCACAACTGTTAGTACAAAACTCAAAGCAGATCATCAAAAAGACTGTTTTTTCAAACATGTAATCACATGTTCAATTGACAAAGTACAATGCACAAAATGACACAATCACTTTTTCACCACACCTAATCAGAGTGTCATCAAAGAACTACCTTTCATTTGAAGTAATTGTCTTTCACAATGCAATGCCCATGATACTTTTGATATGCTTCTCATCTAATTTGGGTAAATACATTTGACCAACACTTAATCCAACTGATCTTAATGGTTAATCACTGAACCGTTTGGTAAACCTATATATTTTCATTTCAGCAATAAACAGCATATCGATTTTGAGAACTACAGAAATAAAATGTGTTTTTGTACGAATATATAAATTAACCACACATGATGAATACTCGTTATTGCTCATTGATTTCATATAGGGGTAACCACAATTGGTCATTAGATATACAGTAAAAGTGGGGGTGTAAACACTGGCAATTTCTTTCAACATGGAGCAGGATAGACAACAAGGAATAGGAAGAGCTTGTGGACAAGGGATCCGTCAGAGAGGCGGGCATGGGCACCAACAGAGAGGTCAGAGAGGTGGGCATGGGCACCAACAGAGAGGTCAGAGAGGTGGGCATGGGCACCAACAGAGAGGTCAGAGAGGCGGGCATGGGCACCAACAGAGAGGCGGGCATGGGCACCAACAGAGAGGTCAGAGAGGCGGGCATGGGCACCAACAGAGAGGTCAGAGAGGTGGGCATGGGCACCAACAGAGAGGTCAGAGAGGTGGGCATGGGCACCAACAGAGAGGTCAGAGAGGCGGGCATGGGCACCAACAGAGAGGTCAGAGAGGCGGGCATGGGGCCCATCAAAGGGTTGGTCATGAGTTCTGGGGAGGCAGAACTGTTGTCTCTAATGAAGTTAGAGAAAACCGGTAAGTGTGGAGGATGTATCATATAACATCCACAATCAATTGTATTGCATGTAAATTCATCAGACATGTTACAGTATTTATACAGTATGATCTATTGACAGTATACTCTGTTGACAGAAAATCCCATAGTCAGATGTGGCCTGGTGGTTAGAGTGTTGGACTTCTGATCAGAAGGTTGCTGGTTCTAATCTCATTGCCAGCAGATCATGACTGAAGTGCCCTTGAGCAAGACACCTTACCCCTGATTGCTCTGCAGTAATGTGCCACTGTATCAAAAAACTACTTGTAAGTTTCTTTTGTCTGCCAAATGAATAAATGTAAATGTAGCCCGCCTTTTAAAGAGGCACCAGGTATCAATGAAACACATTTACCTGGTGCCTTTTGAGACAAACAATGACCGAGTGAAAGGACTAAGGGCTGAGTATGTTCAGGTACAGCACTATATATTGTATTACTGCTACTATTTGATGCATCACATATTGGAACAGCACTGTAAAAAGAACTAACCAAAATATATTTTTTAGAGGGTTATGGTGCTTGACGCTGATGTGAACCATCACAAGTGCATTTTTGTTGATGAAGCGGGCTTTAACCTTGCCAAAACTCGTCGCCGTGGACGGAACATCATCGGCCAATGGGCCACTGTCCAAGTGCCTGGACAACATGGAGGAAACATCTCCATGTGAGCAGCTATCTCTGAAGATGCTGTCGTAGGAGGTAGGCCATTACTTGGCTCCTATAATGCTGCACATCTTATGAAGTTTCTCAATGAAATTGAGCCGGCGTGTCAAGGTGAAGGGGTCACCTTTGTAATTGTGTGGGACAATGGCAGCTTTCACCACGCAGAGGTAGTTCAAGCATGGTTTCAGGCACATCCTCGATTCATGACTCTCTACCTGCCTCCATACTCTCCTTTCCTCAACCCTATTGAGGATTTTTTTTCAGCCTGGAGGTGGAAGGTCTATGATCGCCGACCCCTTGAGCGTGCCACCCTCCTTCAGGCCATGGATGATGCATGTGATGACATCAATGTAGACCAATGTCAAGCATGGATTCGTCATGCAAAAAGGTTTTTTCCAAGGTGCTTGAACAATGATAACATTCATTGTGATGTGGATGAGAATCTATGGCCAAATGCTCAAGACAGGCTTGATCCAAATTAATGTAATGTGTGCACTAAATGTTTATGTTTTGTTCTCATTTTGTTACATTATAGAAAGTATACCTATGTTACAATTCTATCTGAAGAATAAAAACAAATTTATACAAATGATTGTAGAGGATGTGTTCATTGATCCTTCACTTGATTACACATAGGATGGATATTTTGGAAATTATAGATTATGTAAATGCAAGGTAATGTCAGTGTATTGCCTAATGTGAAACTGTGTAATCTGTGTTTTATAGTACTGTAGCATATTCATTTCAGCACTTCTAAGGATGATTTGAAACCGGTATCTTGCATTGTTTGCTGTTGGATGAACTGATTGTTAAAAGTACTAAACTGAAAGAAGATCATACTGTTGTGTTTCGGTGATTAAACCAAATGTTCCCATTACATATTACAATAATCTCGTGTTTGAAACCATGATTATGTGGACTGAAAACATGTGCAACTGACTGAAAGCATTCCATCAGGTTTTGAAAGAATGACTAGCTGCGTTACAAGTGTGAGAAGTTTGGATTTTTGGACTAAGAGTTTTGAAAATGTACACCTTACTTGTGAAAATAGTACCAAAGCGAATAAAAAAAACTGTAAATCCTCTTGGCCGAAGCTGGTTTATGATTCATTCAGTCAGTGTTGTTAACAGTTTCTAATGCCGTATTCCACTAACAGCTGTATGAATGTGAATGTATAGAATAAATGTCTATACTTCTGCTGCACTCTAGTGGAGGAATAAATTAGGTACACTGCTGTATGAAGTGGTGGGACCTTTATTGTGTAATTGTTCAGGATTTGTATTGCTTACTAAAGTGGAGAGACTTTTGTTGTGTAATTGTTCAGGATTTGTATTGCTTAATAAAGTGGAGAGACTTTTATAGTCCTAACAAAAAAGTTGTGTACGATACTAAACAACCGTAACCTGTAACACCTCAAAATGCCGATAG
The DNA here is from genome assembly GCF_947034865.1 of Barbatula barbatula. Classification (NCBI taxonomy): domain Eukaryota; kingdom Metazoa; phylum Chordata; class Actinopteri; order Cypriniformes; family Nemacheilidae; genus Barbatula; species Barbatula barbatula. Next base: position 2,500,837 of record NC_136769.1, read on the forward strand.
ACAGGGGTCAGTGTGTTTGTTTTTCTGGTAGCATATGTCAATTATTACAGTTAAACACTTATGCATAAATCTTCACTTATGCTTCAAGTTGGTGGAAAAAGGTTGGAAAAAACAGGTGTATGCCAGTACTGTTGACCACAATACAATATTTTTACAAAGCATCACATCTTTTTAACACATCACATATGTACATGATTACATAAAAACATATGCAAGATTTTTCAGAATACAGAACTTTGTCATCACTGCCATCTCTGTGTCAATTCTTGTTAATAATTTAATGTCAGGGAAAGTGCTGGAAGAACCCTAGTGCAGGCAGCGGTAAGCAGAGAAAAGAGGGGTTTATTATATAAATAAAACACAGAACACAACAACCCACGAGTGGGTAAACAACACAAACAAGGAATCATAATAAGTGGACTAAACAAGAAGAGACCGAACTTTACTATAACACACTTGACAAGACATCTCATATTTACATATACAACGACTTGACACAATAATTCTCTGAGCAAACAGAGACGAAATGTCCTATATGGAGAGCAAAGCAGGTAAAACAAACGAGCACAGGACAGAAAAAACAAGGGCATTAAATAGGGAGACTTACAAAGGAGATAATAATGGGCAGGTGTGGGTAAAGAGACACAGATGAAAAGCTAGACTAGGAAAGAGAGGGGCGGTGCCACAGACGAGACCGGAGAGAACGCAATCCTAAGCTAAGGCCGGCAGGGCTGGGTACCAGCTGGAATGCCGGCTGGTGCAGGGCTGGGTGCCGGCTGGATCACCAGCTGGGCTGCCGTCTGGATCACTGGCTGCTGGACAGAACTGGAGGCCTGGGTAGGACTGGACGTCGGCTGGAATGCCGAATGCTGGGCAGGACTGGGCACCTGCAGCAGGTCAATACTGGGTTGTGGCCCCCTCCTCGGCAGACAGGACGTGTGGCCGGCTGCAGAGAAGCGGTGGGGGGCCCGACTAGCTCCATGCTGGAGGAGTCGGACGGGGAGTCCCAGGACTATAAGCAGCTGTGATAACGGCGTCAAACCGGCCGAACCATGGGATGCGACTGCACTCAGCAGTAGAGGTCTTCACGGGTCCACTTAGATCCGAAAACCCGAGGTCCGGCCCGAGACCCGAGCAGGTTCGGGTCTAAAAGATTCACGGGAGCTTCGGACAAGGGGTCGGGTATATTATTAGTGTCTTCGGGTCTCGGGTAATAAAAAGTAAAAATTTTTTGCTTAATTGACCCGAGGAAGACCCGAACTATCCTGTACAATAACAGCGCGTCACTTGTGTGTGTGCGTGTAGTTACCAACTCTCCTCCAACCCTCAGCCGATCGGTTGAAAGCCACGCAAATCTTCCGAAAGTCGCGGTGATCTGAAATCACCTTAGAATTGAAATCCCGAAGTTTCCAACGCTGCAGGGGTTTGCACTCGATGTAGTTACCGTCGTATTCAGGAAAAACATACTTCCACCAGGCGACCAGAAGTAGATATTAAAAGACGCGCACATTTCAGTACTACGTGGTTTGGAACACATTGTTGAGACAGAATGTTCGCTCGAGTGGTTGCCATGTCGTCACTTATTTAGATTTGATTCAGCTAAAACTGGCACAACCCATTTAGCCTCAGTTTGCGCAATTTGCCAGAGCAAAACAAGAGGATCAACGTGTTCATTGCCATATCAATTTCATTAATAAACGTCGGTTTACATTCAGGTCTAGTTGGGTTTAAAAGATATATACGATGGGTCGGACTCGGGTCTAACGTTATCGGGTCTGTCTCGGGTAAAAAGTGATTCGGGTCATTTCAGGTCGGGTAAAGATCTTTGGACCCGAGAAGACTTCTACTCAGCAGTGCGAGGAAATAGTACATCAGCAACTATAAAACGGACATAGTTCTCTCTTAGCAGCGGTGATAACGGTGTCTAAGCAGCCATACATTGGGACGCGACGGCACGCAGCAACGCAAGGAAATAGTACATCGGAACGAGAAACATACACAAATACATAAACACTTGAACACACTCAAACTCATAAATATTTGAACACACACTAAGTGAGCAGGTTAGATGAGAGCAGGCTTTAGTGTTATTTTTTGTACTTGAGAATCAGTTTTTATTCCCTACATAAAACCTGCAGGCTTTGGTGCTGGTATCTGCGATGCTTCTTAAAAAACACAGAGACAATGTTTACAACACGTTTTACTTTTGTAATGTGTTGTTCTCCATAGATCCCCAACTGATAAATCTCCCGGTGTATCTCACAAACACACACACAGCATATTTGAGGGTTGTGTTGAATACAGCACTCTGGGTTAAAGGCAGATATATGTCAGTTGAAGGCACTCTTACAGGCAGCCTTCATCCAACGCTAGATAGGAAAAGGATCTGCCAACTGCTCTTGTTTTTTAAATTCTAGGTATTACTTACTGACCAGACGCCTGAGTTTTGAGAAGGTTATCTAGGCCACAAATTATGTTACATAGCAACAAAGAATGAACTTACTGCAACATTCCAAAAATGTTTTGAGGATGTTGCTAATTCTGAGATCATAATTTATTTCTAATGTGACATTTTAACAGATGTAGACATTTTTTGCCTGCAACATATTCAGGATATTTTGGGAATGTTGGTAAGGTAACAGATTCCTTGATAAAACATGTTTGCTATGTTCTATATTAATAAAGAAGGACAATTATAATACAACATTCACAAAATGTTCTGAGAATGAGATGATGGAATGTTTTAAAACACGGCGACTCTATTATATATTCGATTATATTGATACACATTTTATTTATTTTGGCTGCAGCTTTTGCCAGAGAGGAACTGGAATCCCCTGGTTAGGCCTGGTTTCCCTCTGAGGTTTGTTTTCTCCTCCAATGTAGTTTTGGGTCCCTCGCCACCGTTTGCATACTGTTTTACATGCAAAACAGCTTTCCTGTATCTCAGTGGTAAGAGCATTGCGTTAACAATGCAAGGTTGTGGGTTCGATCTGAGGGGATTGCAGATACCTATCTATGTATAGCATAATGCAATGTAATGCAATGTAAGTCGCTTTGGATAAAAGTGTCTGCCAAATCCATAAAAGTAAATGTTTTGAACTGTTTGCTTTGCATGGGGGGGGCTGCTAGAATTTTACAGTTTTATTTAATTAACACTGCATATAGGATTTTATAGTCTGTTTAATATGTGACCTGTGTTTTGACTTGCATAAAGGCGGGCGTACACGGTGCGAATTCTGATGGTCGGAAGATCGTATGTCCACGCACACGTCACGAGTGAGTTTATCTAAAAAATCATACGGACGAGGTGATATACGACACGATTTTACGACCTGCCGATTTCCGAAGCAATCGCACAAAGTTCCGCTCCAAAAACGTGGAGTCAGAAGAAGATTTACTTTTTTTGTGGCAGCAATAGTTTGCGAAAGAATAAAAAAGAAAAGAAAAAGAAGGGCATGGCAAAGAGTTTGGCTGAAGAGCAGAGAAAAGCATGGAGTTTCAGTTCTTCAAAAACAGCTGGAGGTAAGTGTATCTGTGTGCGCATGCTTTGATGTGGTCGTGGAAGATATGGCAAAGTAAAACATCTTTGCCATATCTGTAAAATATCATCACGGATGACCCTGTCATGGTACACGCTGCTGGAAACATCATACAGCGCTCGCTGTTCCTGCCAGAGTTCAGCGACTTTATCCTCTTTTTCAATAGTCCACATTCGCTGTGGCGCTGCCATCTTTGTCTATCTTCTTCTGTGGTTTTCCTAGTTCGTGATTGGTCAACTTCAGATAGATCAACAAATCGGCTCGTTCAACCGCACACACGTCACGAATTCAAACCGATAGCTCACGAACTTTTTAGACATGTTGAAAAATGTTCGGGAGGTCGGGAAGTGCTCGTAAGGCACTCTGCTCGGATCGTAATTCCTCGCACTTGATACGAGCCGCGACCATACGAGCATACACAATTTCCACACGATTGAAAAAAATCGCATGCGAACTCGTACGACAGTAAAAATCGCACCGTGTGCGCCCGCCTTAACCTTATATGTTTAGCATAAAGTCAATTTGTTTTCTTGTACAGCTGCTTTGTAACAATGAAAATGGTTAAAAGCGCTACATAAATAAAGTTGACTTGACTTTACTTGATGAAGAAATGTTCTTATAATATCATGTGTTACTAAAGGTAGATCATTTTGGCTGCAACATTCTGAAAATGTTTGGGGAATGTTGTTTAGATAACAATGTTACAATTATACAATGTTCTTTAATAAAACATTGACACATTCCTCCATAATAGCAAAGGAAGAACATTACATGCAACATTCATAAAATGTTCTGATAATATTATTGAGGCCAAAGCTAATGGAATGTTGATTCTGGGGTTTACAGTGCAGTTTTAGTAAAATCAAATTTTAGTTTTTAACAGAAAATATATAAATTTAACGTTGATGTATTTTAATTTGATAAGACTAACAATTGATGTACATTGGTACCGAAGCGATTCATATTAAAAGTTAGTATAATGTTCATGGAATGTTATGGGAACGTGAATAGTTTTAGGTTACAGATTTTTGGTTTCAATGTTTTCAGTTTTTGGTGTTCTACTTTCATCACTACAATATTCTGGAATATTCTGGGAACTACAATTGTTTGCCTTTATGTAATCTACCTTTTTCAATAAAATTACCAGAAAAAAGCGCATGGTTTTAGTGTAAATCTAAGTAGCAATTTGAATAGTTTTAGAAAATAACATTTTTTGAGGAAATATTCACTGCCTTAGTCCAGAAACTATTCTGTTATTTTAAATATCACAATCCTTATTGTGGATGGTGTGAGGCAGCTTGCATGCATGAAAGACAACAGTATCCACTATTAGTATGTGGCACAAATCATTGTTGCCCTGCAGATTTGAATATAGATACCCAGATAGCATAATCCATCTGCATTTACATCTGCAATACATAGTTTGCACATCTGCAATACGTCTCTGAACGTCTGTAACACGTCTGCTTAAGATCTGGAAACATCTGCTGTGTAAAATCTTAGAAAGAGCAGCTTTACATCCATTCTAAATCATACACATCTTACAGACGTCTTCTAGTGGTCTATATGAGGTATGACAGCATACGTCTCCGAGATCCATAGCCGGCTATCCAGTCCGACATCCCCAGTCGTGCCATTGTGTTTCCTTGCTTGGACTCCCTCCTAAACTAAAATAAAACTCCCTTTTGTTTTGTCTGAGTTCAGTAATAAAAAGTTGTTACTCATCCAGTGTTTTATATCGACTGTGCATACCATTATTCTATTGAACTGCTGTGTTTCGTGAGGCCAAAATTTACTCCAGCTGGAATAACACAGTCTGCATAAATAAACACATTACAGTATATAATTCAATTTACAGAAGGAGAAATGACATTTAGTGTGAAAGATGTGAATGATTATCATCTACAAAACTTTAGGTTCATTTGTGGATCCGATCGGTTAGGCTTGATGTCGACATATACAACGTCCGTTTTATAAACATCTTCCAGCAGATGGAGACAACACGTCGCCTTTGAATGAGTTTCCTTCTGTCCGTTGGGTTCAGTGACTTTATCTCTTATCTCTCGTAGTGCAGCTCAACAGGGCTTATTACTTTTAAAACATTGTGGCAAAAACAAAGAATAAAACACAGGATCACGAAATGAATTGTATCCTGTTTTCATTACATTATAGAAAGAATGTGATGTCATTTATAGATACATAATTCACTCCATTACAAATAAGTCTAATAGAGAAAATGGAAAGGTGTTTCTTTTACAGAAAAGTCAAAAGAGACCCATAAGTGAGACGAATGAGCACCAATTAAAAAGCTTTTATTTTATCAGCTTGAAAATGTTCAGGTGGGTTTTTATACTTTATAAGTACCATCTTCATTTTTAAGATGTTTATTTTCTGATGGAGATAAGATGACCTTTCTTCTCAAGAATAATCGCAGGCCATCTTCAGTGTGTTTGTAAGTCTCCAGCACACATCTCTCCTCTCTCTGAATTCTCTCTTCTGTGCGTCGTTCTGCACGTTTGTCGTCTTGTATCAGACTTGACACATCCTTGAATATTTCACAAGGCCTGTTGGATTTTTCAGAACGTCCTCGGGAGTCTCGGGCGTTTGAAAGCCAATTTTTTTCCTTTTATTGTTTGGAAGATGTTGCATCATTCTCATGTGGCTTCTCCTTCGGACCGCTTGCGTCTGGCTGTCTGGCTTTTTTTGGGTGGGCGGGGGGATAGTCTCGCACTATACAACTTATATAAAATACACAATGTATTTGATCATAGAATGCATATATACTATTTATTAAAAACAGGCTTACTTAAAAGATCAGGCTTCTTTTACTGTATTTTGGATCAAATCAACAGAATTATTTACTAATGTAGTATTTACTATTTTCCCTAAAAACAACTGGATGATTGATAATAATGTTTTTTCCAATAGACTTAAATGCAAGAAACTAGTTAATATTAGATATAAAAATATGAATTGTGACAAGACCGGCTGTCAGTCTGTGTGTTACTGTCACTCATCTCCGAGGTCTCTAGCACCCCAGAACCAGGCCTGATAATAGTTAACGCAAGGAATACAAAAGCCGCGACACGGAGTTGATAAATATAGTTGAAAGCTTAAATCCTGAAGTAAATGAGTCGGATACACAAAAGTTAATGTTCACATCATGTCCATCATGGATTCATTGCATATTTAAGGAGGAAACGCGTATTGCTTTAAATCCTTACGTAGTTGTAACCATAACGTCCAGTAATGATTTGTGTGTGGAAAGTCTGCTGGTTTAACGTTTCATTCGTATTTTAGGATCATTTGTCAGGAGAAGTGAAAGTGTGAGTTCAGTGAAAGTCCTTATGTGTCTTCTGTAATGTTTTTGTCAAAACCAGAATTATTTTAAATACTTTGTAGAGCTTGATAGTAGTTGAGTACATACACCAGGGACATGCAATCTTTTCTCCTCATGTTTACCCCTTAAAACCCATTGAAGTTATTGATATGCTCGGTATCAAGACAAGTGGCCATGGGAAGCCAAATTATCTTTTCTGCTATATAAACTAACAAATTATTCAAATGTAAAAGTTGGAAGAGGATATTGAACGGTATTGTTCTCAATTGACTGCATGATATATTTTCAATAAACACATGTCCTAAAACGCTTGGCACAGTTTTGTGTAATTCTGATTTACTTCATCTGGATTTTAATTCTAGTGACTGACTTTGTAAAAAGTTCTCTTTGTAAAAGAGAAATTGTCTGAATGTCATCTTGATATTCTCATAGACACCTTCAAAAGTAAGTACATTTTTATTAAGACAATGTTAAAGTGAGAGTACACCTAAACGTTTAAATTATTTCATCCTTTGTTCACCATTTTGTCCTTTCAATCCTGTTTGACTTTCTGTAGAACACAAAAGAAGAAACCCCCATCTATTCACAAGAGAGGAGGAAAGGTCTTCAGAGGTCATTTATTGACATGCAACCTGTAAGTTATTGCTTTAGTGTTTCTACTTTAATGATGATGGATGTTTTGAAGTGTTTGGCACCATAGCCTACTGTATGTTTTAAAGCCAAGTTCAACATGCAGGAACTAGACAGTGATTCCTGTTAATCATAAAAGCCTCGTCTCCCAGAAAATGTCCCGGAGCTTAGGGATGGGCACAAGTATTCTTTCTGATTGGTCATGCTAGCATTTCGTTGTGTACCCTGCAATTTGATTTGTTGGCATTGCAGGATGTCAAGAGTCAAGACAGGTCAAAATGTGTGTTGAAAATCAATAAAAATGAGTCAAAATCAATAAAAATAAACATTTGGGAAGACATCTGGAGTTATAATTTCTAGTTAGCACGTAACTTCAAGTTCACATGCATTTTGCAGTAAAACTTGTAATATTACTTTTAATTACACATGATGTACTCATTCAGTTTCCGAATACTGTATTTGAATGTATAAAAATGCTGTTTTTTGAAACTTTCACGGTAAAACTTGACTTAAAAAAACACAATACTGCGTGATGGTGTGAAATCAACAGGTGGGACCCACATGGTTGAACATCCTCAAAATATTGAGAAGACAGGAGAATGGTTGCACGTTTTGTGCCTTGCGGACGACACATGGGGGACCTGACAGAAATTTGCCATCATTGGATGCAATGCCATGGAGACAGATTCTTTTTTGGAGGCTGTTGATGTCTGTTTCTAAAGGTTTTTGTGTCTTTGATGTTACCTTCTCAAAGCAGTGTCTTCCCAGTGCCTGGGAGTTTCTCCAGCATGCTGTATATCAGATTGATGGTCACGAGTCATCATCTGTTAAATCTTTAAGGACAAAAGTTTTTTAAGATGACATTTAATAACTTATGATTTTGTATTTAAGTTTATGTGAGAATCTAGATTCTCCTGTGTCCTGGTTTGACCCTGTTAAAGATGCTACACCAAGGTGGCGTAACAGTGCAGATGTATTTTTGTTTTGTCCCGTCTCGTGTCCCGTGTATATAGTTTGTAATTCGTCTTGCCATACATTTTATTTTGTTCCCATTTACCCCTCCTGCAAGCCACCTTACCCTACGTGTAACGGATCAAATATCGGGTCAAACATCCTTGTTTTTCCTTTATTTATCCGAACCGCAGTCAAAAGTTAGCCTGTTAGCCAGCTTGCTAACCTTCCATCGCTAACCACTGCTAGCGGCCCTCACCACCGCTCTGGCTGCTCAGCTAGCTCTCAGCTCGGACAATATTGGCCAGTCTGCTCAGCGCGCTACCAATCCAGCGCTTATCCAGCGCTTATCGGATTGCGTTCCCTTCCACTTCACTGGACTTCCACTGAAATTATAGGACCACCACACCGGATCATCACAGCTAGCTAGCTGCATTCGAGTGACAGACGTTTATAGCTAAGCTCCATTGTTTACATCCTACCAATGCTAGCGTGAGCTAGGCTCATCTCCCGGACAGCCGACGTGTGCTAGCTACTCTCCCGGGCCCCAGTACCTTGTCGACCTACCTGGGCTTTCTGCTGTCGATGCGGAGCCCCAGCGAGCCACCGTGGTTGTCCGACGTGATCTCAGCGGGGTTCTCCACTGCGACGTCGCCGAGGATCCATCTGCTGGCGCCGGCCTGCTGGCACTCTGAACGTCGTGCCCATTGAACTGATCCCCGGCTCACAACTTTGCTATTCATCGGATCCTATGATTGCTTAGCTTCACATCTGATGCCCGCATGACTGTTTGGTTATATGGTATTTCTTTCTGTTTAACTACCAGGCCTCAGGTCCTGTGTGTAGTACATCTTTTTCTAACTGACCCTCTTTGTTCATTCATCGCCATTATCCGTCGTTGTCTTAGCCCTCTTAATTAATTTGTCATTTTATTTATTTTATTTTATCTTTTCTATTTATGCCACTTATTTCAATATGCCTTGTCTTCTGTTGTTTAGGTTAGCTATTATTGTCTTATTTCATTGTAGAGCCTCCAGTTCTGCTCTACTGGCCTCTGATAGCTTTTTTGTCCCTCCCCCCACACATGCGGAGACCTTACCTGGCTTAACTGGTGTCTCCAGAGATGTAACCTCTCTCTTCATTACCCAACGCCTAGGTTTACCCACACTGAACGCACATCCCACTCAATTTTTGTCTATACATTATGCCATTAATCTATTCCACCACGCCCAGAAATCTGCTCCTTTTATTCTATGTACTCAATGTACTACACGTCCTGTTCTAAAAGCCCTTAGTCGAATATTGATTCTATTACTCCTCTGTTCCTCTGGTGATGTAGAGGTAAACCCTGGTCCTGTAACCCCCAGTACTACACCTATTTCCCAGAGGCTCTCATTTGTTGATTTCTGTAACCGTAAAAGCCTTGGTTTCATGCATGTTAACATTAGAAGCCTCCTCCCTAAGTTTGATTTATTCACTGCGCTAGCACATTCCGCCAACCCGGATGTCCTAGCTGTGTCTGAATCCTGGCTTAGGAAGGCCACCAAAAATTCTGAAATTTCCATCCCCAACTACAACATTTTCCGTCAAGATAGAACTGCCAAAGGTGGCGGAGTTGCAATCTACTGCAGAGATAACCTGCAGAGTTCTGTCATACTGTCCAGGTCTGTGCCCAAACAGTTTGAGCTTCTACTCTTAAAAATCCATCTTTCCAGAAATAAGTATCTCACTGTTGCCGCCTGTTACAAGTCAAGTCAAGTCAAGTCAGCTTTATTTATATAGCGCTTTTTACAATTTTCATTGTTACAAAGCAGCTGTACAAGAAAAAATGACTAAGTAAAACATAAAAGGTAATGAAATTCAAAACACAGGTCAAATATCAGACACACAATAAATTCCTATATGCAGTGTTAATTAAATAAATAACAGACCCCCCTCAGCCCCCAGCTGTGCCCTGGACTCCATATGTGAATCGATTGCTCCCCATCTATCTTCAGAGTTTGTACTGTTAGGTGACTTAAACTGGGATATGCTTAACACCCCGGCTGTCCTTCAATCTAAAATAGATGCCCTCAATCTCACACAAATTATCAAGGAACCCACCAGGTACAATCCAAAATCCGTAAACATGGGTACCATTATCGATATCATCCTGACTAACTTGCCCTCCAAATACACCTCCTCTGTTTTCAACCAGGATCTCAGCGATCACTGCCTCATCGCTTGTGTTCGCAATGGGTCAGCGGTCAAACGACCACCCCTTATCACTGTCAAACGCTCTCTAAAACACTTTTGCGACTCTAAAAAACCTTTCTATTCGATCTGGCCCAGGTATCCTGGAAGGATATTGACCTCATCCCGTCAGTAGAGGACGCCTGGTTGTTCTTTAAAAGTGCTTTCCTCACCATCCTAAATAAACATGCCCCTTTCAAAAAACGTAGAACTAAGAACAGATATAGCCCTTGGTTCACCCCAGATTTGACTGCACTAGACCAATACAAAAACATCCTATGGCGCACTGCATTAGCCTCAAATAGACCCCGCGATTTGCAGCTATTCAGGGAAGTCAGGAACAAGTACACACAGGCAGTTAGGAAAGCAAAGGCCAGCTTTTTCAAACAGAAATTTGCTTCCTGTAGTACTAACTCCCAAAAGTTCTGGGACACTGTAAAGTCCATGGAGAATAAGAGCACCTCCTCCCAGTTGCCCACTGCATTGAGGCTCGGAAACACTGTTACCACTGATAAATCCACGATTATCGAAAATTTCAATAAGCATTTTGCTACGGCTGGCCATGCTTTCCACTTGGCTACCCCTACCCCGGCCAACAGCTCTGCACCCCCGGAAGCTACTTGCCCAAGCCCCCCCCCGCTTCTCCTTTACCCAAATCCAGACGGCTGATGTTCTGAAAGAACTGCTAAATCTGGACCCCTACAAATCTGCTGGGCTAGATAATCTGGACCCTCTCTTTCTGAAATTATCAGCCAAAATTGTTGCAACACCTATCACTAGTCTGTTCAACCTCTCTTTCGTATCGTCTGAGATCCCTAGGGATTGGAAAGCTGCCGCGGTCATCCCCCTTTTCAAAGGAGGAGACACTCTAGACCCAAACTGTTATAGACCAATATCCATCCTGCCCTGCCTTTCTAAAGTTTTCGAAAGCCAAGTTAACAAACAGATAACTGACCACTTCGAATCCCACCGTACCTTCTCTGCTATGCAATCTGGTTTCCGAGCTGGTCATGGGTGCACCTCAGCTACGCTCAAGGTATTGAACGATATTATAACTGCCATCGATAAAAGACAGTACTGTGCAGCCGTTTTCATCGACCTGGCCAAGGCTTTCGACTCTGTCAACCACCACATTCTCATTGGCAGACTCGATAGCCTTGGTTTCTCAAGTGACTGCCTTACCTGGTTCTCTAACTACTTTGCAGACAGAGTTCAGTGTGTGAAATCGGAGGGCTTATTGTCCGATCCTCTGGCAGTCTCTATGGGGGTGCCACAGGGTTCAATTCTTGGGCCAACCCTTTTCTCTATATACATCAACGATGTCGCTCTCGCTGCTGGTGACTCTCTGATCCATCTCTACGCAGATGACACCATTCTGTATACATCTGGCCCCTCTTTGGATACTGTGTTTACTAACCTTCAATCAAGCTTCATTGCCATACAACACTCCTTCCGTGACGTCCAACTGCTCTTAAACACTAGTAAAACTAAGTGCATGCTTTTCTATCGAACGCTGCAAGCACCCGCCCACCGGACCATCATCACTACTCTCGACGGATCCGAATTAGAATACGTGGACACCTATAAATACCTAGGCATCTGGTTAGATAATAAACTAAATTTCCAGACTCACATCAACCATCTCCAATCCAAAATTAAATCCAGAATTGGCTTCCTATTTCGCAACAAAGCCTCCTTTACTCATGCTGCTAAACATGTCCTTGTAAAACTGACTATCCTACCGATCCTTGATTTCGGCGATGTCATTTACAAACTAGCATCCAACACTCTACTTAGCAAATTGGATGTAGTCTATCATAGTGCCATCCGTTTTGTCACCAAAGCCCCATACACTACCCACCACTGCGACCTGTATGCTCTCTTTGGCTGGCCTTCATTACATATTCGTCGCCAAACCCACTGGCTCCAGGTCATCTACAAGTCTTTGTTAGGTAAATCCCCGCTCTATCTCAGTTCACTGTTCACTATAGCAACACCCACCCGTAACATGCGCTCCAGCAGGTATATCTCACTGGTCACCCCTAAAGCCAACACCTCCTTTGGCCGCCATTCCTTCCAGTTCGCTGCTGCCTATGACTGGAACGAATTGCAAAAATCATTGAAGCTAGAGGTTCCTATCTCCTTCAATAACTTTAAGCATCAGTTGTCAAAGCTGCTTATCGATCACTGCACCTGTATATTGCCCTTCTGTAAATAGCCCACACTACTACCTCATCCCCATATTTATTTGGGTTTATTTTCTTTTACTAATCTTGCACTCCAGTATCTCTATCTGCTCATCAAATTTGCACATTCTTCATTCCTGTGTTAATGATGACAATTCTGTAATTTATTTCACCACTATAGTCTATTTATTGTTCTACCTCCTAACCTTACTGCATTTTTGCACTACATTTAGCACTTTGTATACAGATTTTCTATTGTGTTTTTGACTGTTTGTTTAATGTGTAACTCTGTGTTGTTATTTGTTGCACTGCTTTGCTTTGTCTTGGCCAGGTCGCAGTTGTAAATGAGAACTTGTTCTCAACTGACCTACCTGGTTAAATAAAGGTAAAATAAAATAAAAAAATAAATAAAAAAAAGATGACATTAAGAGTTTAGATTAGGAGGTGGGGATATACAAGTACAAAGTGTTCCGGACATCATGACAAAGGAACTAATAATTCTGTACCCTAGATATGTTACGGACACAAGACACGAAGATCATCAGATGCAAGTATTGGTGGTTTATTAAGAATATACTTAAATATTGGAGAGCTGTATGAAGTAATGCTGGCTTCTCGGAGACAATGGAGACAGACGACAATGGAGACTGGAGACAGGAGGCAATGGAGACTGGAGTCGATGGATACGGAATATACGCTAGTTTCGGGTAGCAGGTAAGTAACATCAGAGACTCCTTGAGGCTTGTGTATTACAAACGAGACCGGACAGTGACTGAGTGTTTGCTTGGGGTATAAGTAGAGGTGGTGACGAGGTGATGATGATCTGCAGGTGTGGATGATTAATACTCCTGGGAAATAGTGCATGGTGCTTGTGAGTGGGTGGAGACTGGCGTGCTTGTGACAAGATAAGAATGACTAGATATGGTATGTTATGACTTTCTGTTAACCAAATATTTTGGATCTGTGCGTACTCTCATTTTGCCATTTATGCATATATATACAGTATATATATATATATATATATATATATATATTGGACCTATTCCTAATAAACTTAGACACAGAAGTGCAGTTCACTCAAAGTCCGTGTCATTCTTGGTCCCCGGATCCGGATCTGCTGAGTGTTCCATCGATTAGACTTGTCAACTCTTTACCTAGACAAAGTAATAATCTTACAATTTGGGGGCTCGTCCGGGAAAGGGGAAACACTTTTTTGAACCAAGAGGCCAAAGCCGAGCTGAGGCAGGCGCACCGACGATCGGGCACAGACCTACAATCAAAGGGGTAAGTGTTGGGAAATATTCCACAATCAGATTTGTACATCACCAACATGTACAAATCGATTTTACTCACATGCCGCCAATAGGTAATCTGAAATACCTCTTGGTAATCAATTCTAAAAGTGGTCGGAAGCATTTCCGTGTGCAAAAGAAGATGCTAAGACGGTAGTTAAAATCCTAACAAAGGAAATAATTTGACTATTGAATCGGACAATGGGACACCCTTCACATCAAGGGTAACACAGCTCTTAGCAAAAGCGTTGTCTATTGATTGGCATTTTAACATTCCGTATTATCCGCAGAGCTCAGCAGTCGTCGAACGAATCAAACGAATGCTCAAAACTCGACTAACGAAGGCCGCAATCGAGACGGGAAGAAAGTGGGTAGACTTGTTGCCCGCCGTTTTGACAGAAATACGGATGACCCCATCTTCCACTACTAAGTTATCACCTTTCGAGGTGCTAATGGGTAGGCCTTTCCCGACCCCGTGGGTCAAAGGCTGCGCAGGCATTTCTTCCTTAGGTGACATGCAGTTGATCCAGGAGGACTACGTGACTTCCCTAGTCGAAATTCTACATGTGCTGATGTTTCTCTGTGTCTTCCTCTTCCCTCAGAAAAGCCTACTCATAGTTTTGTTCCAGGATGGAAAGTGTTTGTGGAGAGTCTGAAGCCTACCAAGGTTGGAGAACCAAAATACCACGGACCAGCGACTGTGATTGCCGTGACCAGGACAGGAGTTCTGATGGATTTCCAGCCGCAGTGGATACACACTTCTAGACTGAAATTGTGTTCTTCAGGAGAGCAGGCAAGCTCCAATTTACAATAGAATCTCAAAAGGGGATTCACCTTACTGCATCTTAGGGTGGGGAAAGCACTGACTACACCGAGGACAGAACTACCTTTCGTGAGGTAGGGGCCACCCAAAGCAAGAAGATAGACAGCCCATTGAGCCAACAGTGCTGACCCTGTACTCCCCCTGAAGTGCACTAAGGGCCAAATTGTTGAAATCTATACGCACCCGATTTTAAAGCAAATAAGGGCTAACAATTCTTATCTCATAGCTTATAGATATTTATTGGTTATTAACACATTCAAACAATATGTTTTGTTGATTTTAAGGACACAGGGCTGTTTGTAAGACTGTTGGTCTTAAAGTGGCCATTGTGAGAATCTAGGTTCTCCTGTGCCCTGGTTTGACCCTATTAAAGATGACATTGAGAGTTTAGATTAGGAGGTGGGGATATATAAGTACAAAGTGTTCCGGACATCATGACAAAGGAACTAACAATTCTGTACCCTAGAGAAGAATGACTAGATATGGTATGTAATGACTTCCTGTTAAACAAATATTTTGGATCTGTGCGTACTCTCATTTCGTCTCTCACATGCATATATATATATATTGGACCCATCCCTAATAAACTTGGACTTTGAGTGAACTGCACTTCTGTGTCTGTGTCACTCTTGGTCCCCGGATCCGGATCTGCTGAGTGTTCCATCGACTAGACTTGTCAACTCATTACCTAGACAAACTAATAATCTTACAGTTTACTTTGAAATTTTGTTGCAGGACTCCTTGAATGTGGGGAATGATCAATGTCAACCAGGGTTAAATTATTTGTATTCAAAACGTTTATGCACAATTCAAAACATTGTAATAAAATGTAAAAAAATCTAATAAACTGATGTGGTGTACCTTTTGCCACTTTCTTTTTACAAAACAAAATAGGTTCTTGTCTACTAAATCAAATAGAACGGGTCAAATGAAATAACCCAGCACATGAGTAACACTTAACCCAGCAAGGTGTTAGTTTCACCCACTGGTTGGGTCAAATGAACAACACAGAATTTTGGGTTAAATAATCAAACCCAGCACTTGGGTCAAACCAACCCAGCGCGTGATCTGTCCAATAGTGACCCTGCGATTGGGTTGTTTTGTTCAGAGTGTACCTTCACTTCCATTCTTCACTATTGTCTCTGCCACAGTTGTGGTGTTCATTTTCAGTGACTTTTCAATCTTCTCCATATCTACTGTCAGAGCATCCTTAGCATGCTTGATGTTGTCTGCACTTGAGAGATATCTGGAAGAAATAATAATGAAAAGCAACGAATAAATATAACAAATAAATAACCTCCTCCAACGTAGCCTTTGAAATGGTCACAAACTTAATGTATAAGTAGTTCTTTTATGCAAAAGGTTTTTGAAAATGTGCCATTTAAAATGATATATTACAAGTAAACTGATACACTCAATATGGCAATGATTATCATCAATATGGAGGAAAAACATAGACACACCTGTCTTTGTATGTAGGACACAAATCAGAACAGATGAACCGCTGCCCTTCTTGGTCTTCCACGCTTCTTCTCAGAGGACACTTCTGATATAATCAAGATGTGTGATGTAAGAAAATAACTTAACTTAGAATAACTTATTTTTTTTTACATAATGATAATACAAATGAACTGTAGGGCTGCATGATACTCATGTAAATATAAGTGAAATCATATTGCATCATATGTAGGCTGCAGTTAAATGTAGGCCCTGCATGTTTCAAAGCAAAGCATCTGTGTTTTTAGATACATTAGTTAATTCAAAAGCTTTGCCCCTAGAAGTTTCAACTTTTGAACATGCCATTTTAAAATCCATATCTGTATAGCTTGTTGTTTTTTAGAATGAAATCTGTTTGTTTTAGGTTCATGCTGAAATGTTGGATGTCATCATGAAGGGAATGCGTATCTGTCCTTTGGAATGGAAATGATGGTGTCCTTATTGATGCTTTTCCTCTTTAAATTTTCAATGTGAGCTTGGTAGTGGAGGAGACGATTGTTCTTCATAACCTCAGGGTTATTGTGACTCTACCTTGTTTTGTCTTGCTGTTTATGGTTATGTGTGACAAATGTCATACACACCTCGAATGGCTTGAGGGTGAATCAGTTTTAACAGAGATTTCATATTTAAGTAAACTTCTTTTAACTTTCCTTGGATATGGAGTGCTGACTTGTATCGACGTGTTCTGAAAAGGTCATCAGATATTGCAAACTGTGACAGTACGTACTGAATTTGAAAGTGACCTATTTGTCAGTTATGGTGAACCATACCTGGAATTTGACCTCTGCATTTAACCCATCCAGAGAGTAGATTAGATTAGATTAGATTCAACTTTATTGTCATTACACATATACAAGTACAGTGTAACGAAATGTAGTAGTGAACAGTAGTGAACACACCACACAGCAAGTCATGAAGACACACACACCCGGAGCAGTGGGCAGCTATCACTGCAGCGCCCGGGGAGGAAGTGGGGTAAGGTGCCTTGCTCAAGGGCACCTCAGTCGTTACCTGCCGGCCCTGAGGATCGAACTGGCAACTTTCTGGTCACAAATCCGACACAAATTCTGCCCTTTGAATAAATATCTATCGGCCGTTAAAACAATACGTTGTATATAGTATGAGTGGGACTATTATGAATACATTTCGGACATACTTCGTCCGCCCTTGTTTATGGTCATGTGACCCGTATGCTCTTTGACCTATGATCTATTAACAACAAACTACACGTGAGCGTTGATAAAAACATAATTTAGTCACGGGAAATTAATTTATTGGCACTTACATTAAAAACTTACTTTTGGAGTTTGACCGTTGCTCAGCTCCCGTGGCATCATGGGATAGATAAGTGTCCATCCGATCCACACTCACAAATCTTGGCCGGAAGTAGTGGACCATCCTGGTAACTCTCGGCTATTGTTTTTTGCATACTGAGGTTTCTGACATATTATTCATGACTCATACTAATTTTCGCAAACTGTATAGTATGGAAGTAGGCGATTTCGGACACAGCCAACATCTTCTTCTTCATTTGGGTTTTATGGCGGTTGGCAAACTAACAATAGGCCCATTTCCGCCAGTGTGTCATGACAATGAAAAAAATATACTAATAAATAACTAAATAAAACCAATAAATCTAATCCTTATAGTCTTATTATGCTCATATAGCTTATTATTAAATGCTGGGACACCTGAGAGCTTTAGTTACTTGAATTTGACTTTGTTAGATTATTTTTCTATTGACTTAAATGAAAACTGTCGTGATTGTTTGCACTGTAAAGGTTTTGTTAGCAACAGAAGCGTTGGATATATCTGTTCTTATTGCTACTAAGAACCATTTTACTATGTTAATGTTCAGTGTAATAAATGGACAAGTATTGTTCGAACCATTCATATGTCAAACAGGTATGTGAACTAAAGTTTATAAAGTACAACTTTAGCTTTTTTAAGTATTTGACAACAGGTTGTGTTGTACACAGTCCGTTTCTGGTTCCCTAAATTATTTTTCTTCATCTTACTCTTTATCTCGCTTTATCTTTCTCCCGTTTAAACGTTAATGAAACCGTACAGCAGGTGAGACATACACGCCGTGATGACATCATGATGGGGTAATAACATTCCAGGTCCTAACAAACATTGGTTTGTGAAATATCCGTCTTTCGTATGACACATGACAAAATCTAACAGAATGACACAAGAAGAGAAGCTTTATTTAAATTCATTTTACAATCAATGTCTATTTTACCGTTTAAGAATCATTTCAGTGCATAAAAAAGAAGGGGACCACCCGTCTGCATTTTGGTATCAATTTCGTCCAGTTAAGTGGATTTTTTGTTGGATTCCCAGCCGACCTCAGTGTAGACTTTATTCAGCTTGAAGCACATGATGCTCATGAGTTTAGACCACACCCCCTGCACTGACGCTGCTTTGAAGACTTGTGGGAAAGTTTCAAACATCACTTCCAGAACGACCTTAGTCACAATCTGTAGATGAACAGAAGATTAGAATGAATTCAACGTCCAGGTACAAACATGCTTTGAATAAAAAAACTACACTGTAAAATAGCTATTTTACTTTTTATGGCAATTTTACCGTAATCATTTTTTTACTGTAAAATATGGTCAAAGATTATCCAATTACAGAAAAGCACTGCAATATTACGAGAAAAACACGAAGGACATGCACCTTTATGTTACACATCTTTTTATTTTACTGTATTTTTACAGTTTTTTTACAGGACGTTTTTACAGTGTAGCACTGTTTCTAAACACAACATTATTAACAACCATAGCTTATATGACTACATCAGTTGAACAGGTGGTATACACTGTCTCATTCAGTCTGCATGATTTCACTCACTTTAAAGTAACTGGGGTCCACCTTGAATTTGAGTGCATGTGATTCGCCCAACTCATGGAAAATGCTGTTGACTTTGTCTTTGTCACCAAGGTTCTTTACCAGCATGTTGATGGACGTCATGATGTTTAGCGCGTTTTTCTTGAGTTGAGCATTCTTACGCATCTCTTCTGGATCCTGGACGTCACGGATCTGATCGAAGTACTGCTTAGCCGATGGAGTGTTTGTGAAAAACCTGTTGACAAACACATTTACATCCACATTTATCCAACTTTAATCCAGTGCGATTCAAGAATTTGGGTAATTTAAGATCTTACCTTAAAGGACAGTTCACGTCAAATAAAAAAACACAGAAACACAAAGAGCTTCATTAAACACTTGTGTTATCACTGATGGATGCTGTCAAGTGCTTGTTGCTTACTGACAGATCAGATGGAAAAGCAACATGTTTGATAAGCAGATCGTTCTTATTATTCGTTCATCCCTCAGTTGAGATCTTTGTGTTCCACATCATACAGGTTTGGACATGAGAGTGAGATATTCAATTTTATCCGTCTGTTCTTTAATGACTCTCAGCTTCTTGTTATTTTTTTTGTTGCGTAGATAGAACTAGACTTTACTCAAGAGAGACAGAGAGAGAGATGAGACAGTTGCTCTGTTCAGCATCACTTCACCTCTCTCTGACTTCAGAACATCACGAGCCGTCAAACATGAAGTTCAGATGCTGTGAGTGAACCTGCGGCAGGAGGAGAACCTCACTCTTGTGTGTTCAGATGTGAAAGTGAAAGTGACCTATTTGTCAGTTATGGTGAACCATACCTGAAATATGACCTCTGCATTTAACCCATCCAGTGAACACACGTACACCCGGAGCAGTGGGCAGCTATCACTGCAGTAGGGAGCAGGTAGGGGTAAGGTGCCTTGCTCAAGGGCACCTCAGTCGTTTCCTGCCAACCAGGGGCGATTCTAGGGTCAGAGCTTTAGGGGTGCTGAGCACCCAATGAGCCCCACTGCCACCACCCACCCTCTTTTCACACAAAAACTAAAAATGTGTCTATTGAAAAATAACTTAATCATTTTAACATTGATTCAACTAACTCCAAAATCCAGATTTTTTTTGACACCTTTTTTGGAGACCTTTTTTTGCAGAACAGAACTCCTTGCATGGCAATCCCTTTAAAGTAAGAACGTTAGAACGGAGCCGTTTTAACTAACTAAACCTAAAATACTGATTGAGTGGTCGCTAACACATCCAAACAAGGTTTGAGACCTTTTCAGGACACCAGCTTAATTGTGAGAGTTCACACAGACAGCTCCCTGTAACAAACACAAAACCTTCTTCACACAGCTTTTCCTGACCCTTAACTCCATATGCCTCCTTTTGTATCAACAGTCATCAGATTGGTTAGATTATATTCAACTTTATTGTCATTGAACAAAGTAACAGGTACTTGGACAACAAAATGTTATTCATCTTCTGTAAATAATTTACAAATGACCATCTCTAACATATCTGGTCGCACGCCAGTCTGAACTTTCATAAACCAATATAAGTCATCAATAAATAAAATAAATTTAAAAAAGAAGGTAAAACAAAAAAGTCCAAAATATGCAGATAATTTACAGAGGTCTTGAAAATACTTAGAAAGTAAAGATATAAAAAAGAAATAGAGGGAAATCTTTAAAGAACTTCCCCTGAATCCCCATTTTTGCTCTACTTTGGGAGAGTTCATCTATGTCGCCGCACTTTGAGGCTGGCAAACCTGTCAATGACCATTTGGGGTTCAATTATTTCAAGCAACTCCTTCTCAATAGACATCACAGCTAGGTGCTGGAGTCTGCTTTGTCCTGTGGTCCTCCTGAGCCATGTATGGAGCCGACGCGAGGTACTAAAAGACCGCATAACAGCTTTCAGTGAAGGGAACACGAATCTGAACTGTACCAGCCTCACTCTTGCGCTTCAGAAAGAATCACTTCCTCTGACACTGGTCCAAACGCCAGGGCGATCACGTTTCCATGACGACCAGAAAAGACGCACGTGACGTCATGTTTACATGACTCCAGACTGTTAAAATGATAAACTTTAACAACAGAGACACATGTACACACTACACAGGTCCGCAGTTTAGTTGTATTTGTTTCACGCTCTAGCAGTTAATAAACAGAACTGAATGCGTCTTGCGGAAGAACATTGTAACCGGCGCTACTTCTTTCCGTTTATGACTATGGACGAATCACCCAGGTCCTGTGCTACTCCACAGCGGCGGCGACACGCTGGACTAAAATAGTACGAAAATAAACACTTATAGGTGTACCAAGGTGATTCAGGATACTGACTCCAGTACTCACCGATATGGTTTCACAATCGGAACAACTCTATGTAAAAGGAAAGAAGTGTGAGACAGCTTTGGAGCAACTTAGTTGAGTCACAACACTACATAACGGGTTCTCACTCCGCGTGTGTTTCGCGCTGGATGACGGTCGCGCTGAGCGGTGCAGGTACAGAGGAGAAGTAGAAGAAGAGAAGAGGTAGAGGACACCATTTGCTAAGCGGGGATGTTTTTTATCCTTAACACATACATTTTTAAACAAAAAACTACGGAGCATGTTTTGGACATAATTTAACCTTGTAAAAGACAATTTTTTTTTAGAATAACAACATTTCTTACTCCAAGTTTTAGGGGTGCTGAGCTTCTTTTTAGGGGTGCTGAAGCACCCCTAAAAAGGGGCTAGCTTCGCCCATGCTGCCGGCCCTGAGGATCCAAATGGCAACTTTCTGGTCACGAGTCCAACTCTCTAAACATTAGGTCACGACTGCCCCTGGCAGATGAAGGTGGGATACAGTCCATAATTAATTTGCAGTACTCTATATCCATTGCACTACTTTTCACTACTTATATAATCATGGCATATACCAGTCATCCTCAAAAGGCAGACCACGGTCTCGATCCGGACCTTTGCTTCGTTCCATCAGGACAGGGAGACAAAGACTAATAAACCATTTAAAACTTTAAACTATTTTGGTTGTTTAAATAGAGCCGTGCATCTTCACAACGGAGAATCACATCACACGTGCTCTCAGGAACATTTATGTAATTGATCTTTTGCCGCTATATCTCTATTGACCACCAAACACGCTTCTCTCCCGCCAAAGACGCACCGCATGAAGAGCAGCAAACACATGCTTATTTTAGCAACACTAGTGCAGACACGCTGAGCAGCTAAATGGACACACAACAGTAAACAAAATGCAGCGAATATTAAAGCATTTGTATCCATCAGTCTGTTTACTGTCTGTCTCCAACCTTTCAACCAGATTTGTGATATTTTATTAACTATAACGTTTTTATCTACATTTAGCATTAGCATTATTTATCAGCATGTAAAAATGTGTAACCCTGTGAAAACCCAGGCTAACATCTTATATTCTAATAGATTGTTATATCAAGCATCAAAGATTAATTTCAAGTATTGATTTCACTAAGATTTGGCATTATTGAGTCAATATTGAAGATATTGTTATATTTTCACAGAATTCTTAAGGATGATTTAATGTAGGGTTTTCATAAACAGATTCACATTTTGTAATGAACAACGTTTTATTGGGAAATTATTTAAAAATAGAAGTAGTTCTTGTATGAAAGTGAAAACGTAACAATGGCATAGAACGGATCATTTAGCAGTAACTCTGTTTTCTGTTAATGATTTTAATTGTTAAATAGCATTTTAATTGTTACATTATATTTGCTGTTTGCATGTTGTCACTAGTTTTGTAGTTTAAGATATGAATGTTCAGAGTTCTATTAAGGTCATTCCCCTAAAACCACAGAGCCTACACATACATATATCAAAATATGAAATAAATGGCCTGATAAAAGATCTTTAATACAGTATATCCAGCTGGGTTAAATTGATTAAATATTTATTTATTTTACTTAATTGTCAACCTCCGTTTGAAAGAAAATATAAAGACCGGACCTCTTGGAACTTTAATTGAATACCCCTGGTATTTACCCATCTGTAAATTTCCTGTAATGACAATAAAGTTGAATCTAATCTAATCTAATAAATGAAGTATTTTTATAAATATATAATTTATTTATAATAAAATTTCACAGAGGATGCCTACCTGACGAACCCATTGAAGCCTCGGACCTCCATATTCTTGACTGCTTCTCTGTCACGCTTCAAGTGTAGGAAACGTCTTATTGAGTTTATATATTGGGATTATATCAACTAGTCCTACTAAACCAAACCGTCTTTCAGACTTTCATTTCAGAATAAGCGCAAGTGTCTCTGCCTCCCGATGAGTTCAGAGGTCAAAGAGTGCAGGGACAAGAAATGTTCTTCTATTGCATCGTGAAACACTATTATTAACATGACTGCAGGGAAATAATCTATAATTATATAAAATACATGAAATTACAATATTCTAGATTTTATTCCTAATGAGCACCTGTAGTTGACAGTTTTATCAATTCTTATATAACTTTTTATATTTAATGTGTTTATTGTTTGTAAATGCGTATATGTGATGTTTCTGTGCTTTCTAAAGACGGACAGATACAGACAGACAGACAGAGAGAGAGAGAGAGAGAGAGAGAGAGAGAGAGGGAGAGAGAGAGAGCAACAGATAGACACAAACAGAAAGAAACAGACGGATGAAGACAAAAAGATTGAAAAGTTCTTTATTTATTTTAAAGTGAAACCGACAAGTGAGTAAAAAAGTTATTAAACAAGTAAATAAATAATAAAAAAAGAAAAACATTGAGAGAGAGAGAGAGAGAGAGAGAGACAGATGGATCAACAGGTAGACATCTGAAGGACAAACAGAAGATCTTAAGACTGTACCTGACGAGCACAGCCACCCCGGCCTCTTCTTTAACCTCGTACACGGGTCTCCACGTGTCCTGGATCACAGACACCTCTTTATCTGTGATGGTCCCTGTGTTCTCCACACCTGCGTCCATGATGATCAGAGTCTTGTGTGTCTCTTCTGTGTTCTCGCTCGCTCGCTCGCCCGCTCTTTAAACCCTCTCTCACACACCTAACACAGAGTCACGTGTGTTTTCTCTCTCTCTTCTGAATGGGAGAAGAGTCGCAGTTGAATGAAGAGGGTCTGCCCCTTTCTTAATTTTTTCTCTTGTGCTCTCCCTCGCTCTTACACGTGGTCTTCTGTAAACCATCAAACAGTTTGTTTTGTGAGAATTACACAGAAATCAGATTCAGAATATGTTTGTGATTTCGCCTCTAAAGCAAATAAGCTTACGTGTCGAAGTAAAATTCTGTCATAATTTTTACCTTCTTGTGTGTTTGTAAACCTGTATGTGAGTCTTTCTTTCGTGGATCGCAAGAGAAGATACTTTGATAAATTCTCATTGGTTTTGTGTTCATACACTCTTAACAATAGAGGTGCTTAAAAGTTCTTCACAGAGAAGCCATAAAATAACATTTTTGGGTTCCACAAAGAACCACCTCGTTCTTACCTTTTCATAATCTGAAGAACTCTTTTTGCCACAAAGAACCTTTTGTAAAACAAAAAGGTTCTTCAGATATTAAAGGTTCTTTATGGAACCATTTATGTCGTGATTCTGCCACATGTCAGGTTTCTCTTGGTCTAGTGGCAGGATCATGACAGAACCTCATGTTTAATGTGGAGAGAGGCGATTATTGTTGGTTTGGCCTTCTATACTCTCTCCGGTCTCGTCTCTGTTCCCATCCTCTCGTTTCCTCATTATTGCCTGTTAATTAGTTCATGTACTTCACCTGTTCCCCTCTTGATCTGGTCCCTTATTTAATGCCCTTGTGGTTTCAATTGTGATTGTGTGGTGAGTTCCTGTTTCAGTAAATTTAGTCCAGGCCAGTTATTTGTATTTAAATCTAGTCTGGTCTAGTCCCGTCTGGTCCAGTTCCGTTTAGTCCCGTCTATTCCAGTTCAGTCTAGTCCCGTCTATTCCAGGTCCGTCTATTCCAGTTCAGTCTAGTTCCGTCTATTCCAGTTCTGTCTATTCCAGTTCCGTCTATTCCAGTTCCGTCTAGTCCCGTCTGTTCCAGTTCCGTCTATTCCAGTTCCGTCTAGTCCCGTCTGTTCCAGTTCCGTCTAGTCCCGTCTGTTCCAGTTCCCTCTAGTCCCGTCTATTCCAGTTCCGTCTATTCCAGTTCCGTCTAGTCCCGTCTGTTCCAGTTCCGTCTAGTCCCGTCTGTTCCAGTTCCCTCTAGTCCCGTCTGTTCCAGTTCCGTCTAGTTCCGTCTGTTCCAGTTCCGTCTAGTCCCGTCTGTTCCAGTTCCGTCTAGTTCCGTCTATTCCAGTTCCGTCTAGTCCCGTCTATTCCAGTTCCGTCTATTCCAGTTCCGTCTAGTCCCGTCTGTTCCAGTTCCATCTAGTCCCGTCTGTTCCAGTTCCGTCTATTCCAGTTCCGTCTAGTCCCGTCTATTCCAGTTCCGTCTAGTACCGTTTTTTCCAGTTCCGTCGAGTCCCATCTCTTCCAGTTCCATCTAGTCCCATCCCGTCTATTTCAGTTCTGTCTAGTCCCATCTAGTCCAGTCCAGTCAATCCTTGTTCCTGTTTCTATGTTATGTTACCCCCTTGTGGGTTTTTGTTTTGTCATTTATTATTAAAAGTCTGTTAAGCCCTTACCCGCTCTCACCCCGTGATCATAACACATTTAGAGAAAAAGGTTCTTCTATGGGATCGTGAAGCACCTTTATTGTACAATGGAAAACAAAGGAGTTCAGTGTTTTTCGATCATCAGCATTCTTCAAAATATCTTTGGTGTTCTGCAGAAGAAAGAAACTCATACAGGTTTGAAATAATGTGAGGATGAATACATTTATAAATACAGTATAAGTCTTTAAATCTGAGCTTCTCCTTCAACATCTCAGCCGGATTTGCATTCATAGTCTGATATGAAACGATGTGTGTTGTGAAAAGCAAAGAAATGGATTTCTGTAGAAAGCTGTGCGTTATTCTCTTACTGTCTATCAACAAGTGACTTGTTTGTTTTTATGGCTAAAGTGTTTTTAAACAAGATGAATTGAGCCATTAAAGATCAGGACGTCTTAACTTTGAGCAGACACACACGAGCACTTTACTGCTAAAATCCACACACACACACACACACACACACACACACACACACACACACACACACACACACACACACTCACTCTCCGTTTCTCTCTAGTTTAATGTGGAGAGAAACTACCTACTGAAAACAGTAATTCTTAGAACATTTTTAGAACAAATAAATTCCAGCTGTGATGGCTCTCAAATGACAGATAACTGTCGAATATAACGGCAAGATTCTTTGCTAACGATGAGGGTTTTATGGAACATTCGTCAATAGTTAAGCAGTATTCTAGGTTGTTACATATGGCTGATTTCGGTCCAATAAGTAAAACTTCTGTTTTGTCTGAGTTCAGAAATAAAAAGTTGTTACTCATCCAGTTTTTATATCGACTGTGCATACCATTATTCCATTGAACTGCTGTGTTTCGTGAGGCCAAAACTTACTCCAGCTGGAATAACACAGTCTGCATAAATAAACAAGTTACAAGTACAGTATATAATTCAATTTACAGAAGGAGAAATGACATTTAGTGTGAAAGATGTGAATGATTATCATCTACAAAACTTTAGGTTCTTTTGTGGATCCGATCGGTTAGGCTTGATGTTGACATATACAACGTCTGTTTTATAAACATCTTCCAGCAGATGGAGACAACACGTCGCTTTTGAATGAGTTTCCTTCTGTCCGTTGGGTTCAGTGACTTTATCTCTTATCTCTCGTAGTGCAGCTCAATAGGGCTTATTACTTTTAAAAACATTGTGGCAAAAACAGCGAATAGAGCTTAAAACACAAGATCAAGAAATAAATGTGATGATCATGAGAATTGTATCGTGTTTTCATTACATTATCAAAAGAATGTAATGTCATTTTTAGACACATCATTCACTCCATTACAAATAAAGCGATAGAGTAAAGAAGAGGTGTTTCTTTGAAAGAAAAGTACAAAGAGACCCATAGATGAGACAACTGAACAGTCTTGAGTGCAGTCTTGAGTTTATTTTATCAGCTTCATTTTTAAGATGCTCTTTGAATGCTCAATGTAGTATTTACCATTTTCCCAAAAACAACTGGATGATTGACACTTTGTGATAATAATGTTTGTTCCAAAGGACTTAAATGCAAGAAACTAGTTAATATTAGATATTAAAAATATGAATTGTGACAAGACCGGCTGTCAGTCTGTGTGTTACTGATTTTTCTACGTTTACAGCGCAGATTATATAGTTAGGTCTAGTAGGTGACGGCAACGGTTGTTATGAGTGAGTCTGTCAGTTAGCAGAATATTCAACCATTTCAGTCCAAAAAAGTCATCTTTATTCACTAACTAACATTGACATGTCAACCATTTTCAAGAGTGAATCCCGCTCTTATATGCTGATGTTATTCCCGAAACTTTGCAGCGTGTATGTGGCTGTTGTTTATAGCTGCATGAAAAACCAGTTTTTTTTTCTGATGGATTATATATAGCGCAGAAACCGCACAACCAGCACTCCCTTCATAATGACTTAAAAAGCTGTCACTCATCTCGGAGGTCTCTAGCACCCCAGAACCAGGCCTGATAATAGTTAACGCAAGGAATACAAAAGCCTCGACACGGAGTTCATAAATATAGTTGAAAGCTTAAATCCTGAAGTAAATGAGTCGGATACACAAAAGTTAATGTTCACATCATGTCCATCGTGGATTCATTGCACAGGTACATCTGTAAGATGTCTGCTAAAGATCTGAAGATCTGGAAAACATCTGCTGTGTTAAAACACCTGCTGAACATCTTAGAAAGAGCCGTTGTACATCCATTCTAAATCACACACGTCTTACAGACATCTTCTGGAGGTCTATATGACAGCAGACGTCTCAGAGATGTAGGGGAGATGAGCAAACAGCGTCTGCCAGATGTCTTGCAGATGAAAATGCAAATATCAAATAGATGTCTGCCAGATGTACGTGTGCTATCAGGGAAGGAGGAAACGCGTATTGCTTTAAATCCTTACGTAGTTGTAACCATAACGTCCAGTAATGATTTGTGTGTGGAAAGTCTGCTGGTTTAACGTTTCATTCGTATTTTAGGATCATTTGTCAGGAGAAGTGAAAGTGTGAGTTCAGTGAAAGTCCTTATGTGTCTTCTGTAATGTTTTTGTCAAAACCAGAATTATTTTAAATACTTTGTAGAGTTTGATAGTAGTTGAGTACATACACCAGGGACATGCAATCTTTTCTCCTCATGTTTACCCCTTAAAACCCATTGAAGTTAATGATATGCTCGGTATCAAGACAAGTGGCCATGGGAAGCCAAATGATCTTTTCTGCTATATAAACTAACAAATTATTCAAATGTAAAAGTTGGAAGAGGATATTGAACGGTATTGTTCTCAATTGACTGCATGATATATTTTCAATAAACACATGTCCTAAAAAGCTTGGCACAGTTTTGTGAAATTCTGATTTACTTCATCTGGATTTTAATTCTAGTGACTGACTTTGTAAAAAGTTCTCTTTGTAAAAGAGAAATTGTCTGAATGTCATCTTGATAATCTAATAGACACCTTCAAAAGTAAGTACATTTTTATTAAGACAATGTTAAAGTGAGAGTACGCCTAAACATTTAAATTATTTCATCCTTTGTTCACCATTTTGTCCTTTCAATCCTGTTTGACTTTCTGTAGAACACAAAAGAAGAAACCCCCATCTATTCACAAGAGAGGAGGAAAGGTCTTCAGAGGTCATTTATTGACATGCAACCTGTAAGTTATTGCTTTAGTGTTTCTACTTTAATGATGATGGATGTTTTGAAGTGTTTGGCACCATAGCCTACTGTATGTTTTAAAGCCAAGTTCAACATGCAGGAACTAGACAGTGATTCCTGTTAATCATAAAAGCCTCGTCTCCCAGAAAATGTAAGATGTCAAGAGTCAAGGCAGGTCAGGAAATCAATAAAAATAAAGACATCTGGAGATATACTTTCTAGTTAGCACGTTACTTCAAGTTCACATGCATTTTATTTAGTTAAGTAAAACTTGTAATATTACTTTGAATTACAAATGATGTACTACAATAATAATAATAATGCATTTTATTTATAGGCGCCTTTCTCAACACTCAAGGTCACCTTACAAAATCAACGATAAAACACTCAATCCATTAAACATTGAATCAGAGAAAACAGGCAATATAATAACATAATAATACTATTAAAAAGAACTGGTTGAAGAGTAGGGTCCTTACAGTCAAAACTAATTAAAAATTAAAGAGAGTATGCCTGTATGAAATGATGAGTTTTTAATTGAGTTTTGAAAATGGTTATGGATGCGTGGTGTTGAATGTAATGAGACAGAGAGTTAGAGATGTGGGGCTGAAGGACTGAAAGCTCTAAACCCCATGGTAACCAGACGAGCATGTGGGAGGATGAGCTGAATGGAGGAAGTGGAACTGAGAGAACGGGTTGGTATCTTGATATGGAGGAGCTCAGTGAGATACTTAGGGGCAAGAATGTTGATGGCTATAAATGTAAGGAGGAGAATCTTATATATTATGCGGTATCCGAGGGGAAGCCAGTGAAGTTGCTGCAGAACAGGTGTTATGTGACTGATGGAGGGGGTTCTGGTAATAATATGGGCAGCAGAGTTTTGGACTAGTTGTAGTTTATGGACGGATTTGTCAGGTAGACCATAGAGGAGAGAGTTGCAAAAATCTAGGCGGGAGGTGACCAGAATTTCAGCACTGTTGGGGGAGATAGATGGGCGTAAGCGATAGATGTTACGTAAATGGGAATATGCTGATCGAGTGATGTTATCAATGTGGGACTGAAATGACGGAGTGCTATCTAGGATGACACCCAGACTCTTATCCTGAGGGGAGGAGAACACAGATACATTTTCAATGAAGATGGAGAAATCATTTATTTTAGAGAGGGTGGATTTGGTGCCAATAGGGAGGAGTTCAGTTTTGTCACTGTTGAGCTTGAGAAAGTTTAGAGAGAACCACGATCTGATTTCCTGGAGGCAATTAGATAGAGAGGTGGGTGGGAGGGAGGGGTGTAGTGGGTTTGGTGGATAGGTAGAGAAGGTTGTCATTTGCATAGCAATGGAAGTGGATATTATGTTAACGAAAAATGTGGCCAAGAGGGAAAAGGTAGATAATGAACAAAAGGGATCCAAGTACAGAGCCTTGGGGAACACCAGGGGAAAGGGGGGCAAAGTGGGATCGTAAGGTTTTAAGTTTCACAAACTGAGTACGGCCAGAGAGATATGATTTAAACCAGTGCATGGGTGTATCAGATAATCCAAGAGAAGCTAGTCGGTTGATGAGGATGGTGTGGGAAATGGGGTCAAAAACCCAACTCAGGTCCAGGAGGATGAGGATTGTTAATAATCCAGAATCCGCAGCCGTGAGGTGGTCATTGGTTTCTTAAGATGAGCTCTTTCTGTGCTATGAAGGGGACGAAAACCTGATTGGAACTGTTCATAGAGACTGTTGTGGGTGAGGTGGTCATGAATCTGAGAAGCAACTGTTTTTTCAAGAATTTTAGAAAGGAAGGGGAGGTTGGAAATTGGACAGAAATTGTTCAAGTTGCTGGGGGCGTCTCCAGGTCGTCTTAAGAATGGGGGTTATTATTACTGATTTGAGGGGTGACGGAACGATACCAGTGATAAGCCAGGAATGGATAATTGCAGTTATAAGAGGGGTCAGGGAGTGAATGTATGTTTTAACCAATGTAGTCGGGAGAGGATCAAGTTGGCAGCTTGATGGTTTAGATTTGCGAACAAAATTGGTTATTTTAGCAGCAGAGGGGAGAGTAAATTCAGATAAAAGATGATCATGAAGATATTTGAAAATCAGAGGATAGTTTGAAGGTTGGGATCTGAGGGGGTACCTGTTGATGTATACGATCAATTTTATTAGTAAAAAATTTCATTATAGAATTACAGGAGGCAGTGGAGTAAAAATGAGGTGATAGAGAAACAGGTAGACGAAGTGTTTTATGCACCAGTGAAAAAAGTGCTTGAGAGTTACCAGAGCCTGAACCAGGGTATCGAGGAGATGGTGTAGGCCACAATCGTAATGACTGAGCAGTTCATCAGGGGAGGATGTGAAGTCGATATTGGGAAGATTGGCAATACCAGAATCTAGGGCTGCTGGGTCAATGGACCTGATGTTACCGAAAGAGATTTTACGTAACCATTTCGTTCTGAACAGTGTCGCCTTAAATGAAATAAGTTTATGATCAGAAATGGAAAGGTCAGATTCAATACAATTAAAAGGAGTGACATCAAAGCAGTACACAATCCAATACAGTATATGGCCTTTTGATTGGGTGGGAAAATGAATAAACTGCTGCAATTCAAAACTATCAAGGCATGATATAAAGTCTTTTGTGAGGTAGTTATTGTCATTATCAATATGGATGTTAAAATCACCAAAGAGGATAACATTAGGGGAAAGAGATGATATAAATGTAAGAAAAGCTAAAAGTATAGAAATAGAAACTATTATCGCAAGACCTCCCCCTCGACCTGTAGTGCGGGGTTCACTGCTGTAAACAAACCCGGGGGGAGTCGCTTCATTTAACTGGGAAAAGTAATTTTACCAAGTCTCTATCGAACTAAAGAAGTCATATTTGCGGTCATTGATGAAATCCTGGAGAAAAGTGAATTTGCCCAAAAGTGAATGGATGTAGTATAATCCAAAATGGAGATCATTAAGGTTGTTCTTGTGGGATTAGCAGACCTGGGTATACTGGTTAGCACACTCTGGTCCACCTTCCTGCTGGATGATCTCGGTAGACGGCGAGATGAGGACCAGAAGGAGTTGATTGAGGTGGAAGCATCGATGTTGAAACTCCGTCGGGACCCACGATGAAGATATCTCCGAAAGGGTAAGTGAGCGTTTTCCGAGCCAGAGAGCAACGTCGAGGCAGTCGGCTTGAAGCAGAGTTTGAGAAGCTCAGCAGTCGAGTATTGACGCAGAGCCGACGAGTAATTTGTAAGGAGAAGCGCAGCCATCCACACGAGTATCGCTGACTTGCTGATCCTCATTTTGGCTCACACAGGAAAGTCAGGTAGAGAAGCAAAGGAGCCAGATGTAGCTGGTATGAACGCAGTAATCAGTGACAGTATATCAGCAGGGCAATAAACAATAATAAATTCAATAAAAGCCGAAGTTAAAAAGCCCCAGATTAAACAAACAATCGAAGAGCATCCGATTCCACTTCACAAGCATTCCCTCAATTGATCCAGCTATTGTGACCGGTGTGTGACCCACAAAACTGGTTAGCTTGCAGCACTGCACTTTGAAGAGTAAAAGATGACGGTGTCACTGTAGTAAAGACAGCGGTGCCACATAGCAGCTCCAAATGTCGGCCGAAAAACTAATTGAATTTCAGAATTATTTTCAATTGTCCATCGATTTGGCTTGTTTTTATTATTCAATTATCTTGTTACCACTTTACTTTTCATATGTCTATTTCAGAAAAGTGCAGAGTTCAATAGAGTAGTCCCTACAGGTTTGCTGCAGTCATTCCTTCGATGGACTAGATGCCAGGAGGTATGAATACAATTGTATTGATCTATGTGTATGAAACTAAGCATTCTACTTTAAGATTTGCATTTACTCACTCTTGCTTAGGATTGTATGTAGGACACAAATCAGAACAGATTCTTCTTCTCAGAGGACACTTCTGATATAATCAAGATGTGTGATGTAAGAAAATAACTTAACTTAGAATAACTTTTTTTTTTTTACATTATGATAATACAAATGAACTGTAGGGCTGCATGATACTCATGTAAATATAAGTGAAATCATATTGCATCATATGTAGGCTGCAGTTAAATGTAGGCCCTGCATGTTTCAGAGCAAAGCATCTGTGTTTTTAGATACATTAGTTAATTTATAAGCTTTGCTCCTAGAAGTTTCAACTTTTGAACATGCCATTTTAAAATCCATATCTGTATAGCTTGTTGTTTTTAGAATTAAATCTGTTTGTTTTAGGTTCATGCTGAAATGTTGGATGTCATCATGAAGGGAATGCGTGTCGGTCCTTTGGAATGGATATGATGGTGTCCTTATTGATGCTTTTCCTCTTTAAGTTTTCAATGTGAGCGTGGAGACTATTATCGCAAGACCTCCCCCTCGACCTGTAGTGCGGGTCCACCACGGAGGAGACGATTGTTCTTCATAACCTCAGGGTTATTGTGAATCTACCTTGTTTTGTCTTGCTGTTTATGGTTATGCGTGAGAAATTTCATACACACCTCGGATGGCTTGAGGGTGAACCAGTCATAACAGAGATTTCATATTTAAGTAAACTTCTTTTAACTTTCCTTGGATATGGAGTGCTGACTTGTATAGACGTGTTCTGAAAAGGTCATCAGATATCGCAAACTGTTACAGTACGTACTGAATTTGAATACGTATCTATCGGCTGTTAAAACAATACGTTGTATATAGAGTGGGTGTAGTATGAATATATTTCGGACATACCGCGTCTACCATTGTTTATGGTCATTTGACCCGTATGCTCTTTGACCTATTACGTATAACAACAACCTACACGTGAGTGTTGATAAAAACATAATTTAGTCACGAGAAATTCATTTGTTGGCACTTACATTAAAAACAGACGTCCGCTTTAACGTTTTCCGCTGTATTTATTTGATTTACTTTTGGAGTTTGACCGTTGCTCAGCTCCCGTGGCATCATGGGATAGATAAGTGTGCATCCGATCCACACTCACAAATCTAATCACAAAAAACAATAGGCCCATTTCCACCAGTGTGTCGTGACAATGAGAAAAATATACTAATGAATAACTAAATAAAACCAATAAATCTAATCCTTATAGTCTTATTATGCTCATATAGCTTATTATTAAATGCTGGGACACCTGAGAGCTTTAGTTACTTGAATTTGACTTTGTTAGATTCTTTTTTTATTGACTTAAATGAAAACTGTCGTGATTGTTAGCACTGTAAAGGTTTTGTTAGCAACAGAAGCATTGGATATATCTGTTCTTATTGCTACTAAGAACCATTTTACTATGTTAATGTTCAGTGTAATAAATGGACAAGTATTGTTCGAACCATTCATATGTCAAACAGGTATGTGAACTAAAGTTTATAAAGTACAACTTTAGCTTTTTTAAGTATTTGACAACAGGTTGTGTTGTACACAGTCCGTTTCTGGTTCCCTAAATGTTTTCTTCATCTTACTCTTTATCTCGCTTTATCTTTCTCCCGTTTAAACGTTGAAGAACTCCATGTAATATTTTTAAATTGATGTTTTAGAATATGTTTGTATGTTGTAATGCATGTTAAAAGCCAATGTAAAAATATGCATTACATTATGCTTGTTAAAGGAAATTGTATATTTTTGGACTAAAGTTGTAAGTTGTGAATAACATTAGTCGACATGATAATGTAACATAGCAAGTAGTCTGATTTGACTCCGATCCTCCAACACAACGTATTATCATGTTATCGCGAGGCTCTATTATCAGTTTAGAGCTTGAATATTTCTTCAGGTTAACATACAAACACGCGTAAAACCCCTGAAAAATATTATTAATATTAATATCAGGCTCCTAATAACATTCAACAGTTTATCACAGAGAATTGTATAGATTGTGTTTCATTGATTTGACCTTATGTGAAAATGTTATAACTTAAGACCGTTTGACATGAGACATGATCAGACTTTTGTGTGTTTTTAACAGGTGTATGAAGTCACTTCTCATGAATTGCACATAGACATGTTAACTGCACGATTATGTTCTTAACTTAACCGTTTTAAGTAAATTAAATGTGTTTTTTTAGGTTTCATGTGTATTGTTTGATGAAACCGTACAGCAGGTGAGACATGCACGACGTGATGACATCATGATGGGGTAATAACATTCCAGGTCCTAACAAACATTGGTTTGTGAAATATCCGTCTTTCGTATGACACATGACAAAATCTAACAGAATGACACAAGAAGAGAAGCTTTATTTAAATTCATTTTACAATCAATGTCTATTTTACCGTTTAAGAATCATTTCAGTGCATAAAAAAGAAGGGGACCACCCGTCTGCATTTTGGTATTAATTTCATCCAGTTAAGCAGATTTTTTGTTGGATTTCCAGCCAACTTCAGTGTAGACTTTATTCAGCTTGAAGCACATGATGCTCATGAATTTAGTCCACACCCCCTTCACTGACGCTGCTTTGAAGACTTGTGGGAAAGTTTCAAACATCACATCCAGAATGACCTTAGTCATACTCTGTAGATGAACAGAAGATTAGAATGAATTCAACGTCCAGGTACAAACATGCTTTGAATAAAAAACTACACTGTAAAATAGCTATTTTACTTTTTATGGCAATTTTACCGTAATTATTTTTTCATGTATTTTTGAAATACGGTCAAAGATTATCCAATTACAGAAAAGCACTGCAATATTACGACAAAAACACGAAGGACATTCACTTTTATGTTACACATCTTTTTATTTTACTGTAATTTTAGTAGCGTACAGTTTCTACACACAACATTATTAACAACCATAGCTTATATGACTACATCAGTTGAACATGTGGTATACACTGTCTCATTCAGTCTGCATGATTTCACTCACTTTAAAGTAACTGGGGTCCACCTTGAATTTGAGTGCATGTGATTCACCCAACTCATGGAAAATGCTGTTGACTTTGTCTTTGTCACCAAGGTTCTCTACCAGCATGTTGATGGACGTCATGGTGTTTATCGCGTTTTTCGTGAGTTGAGCATTCTTACGCATCTCTTCTGGATCCTGGACGTCACGGATCTGATCGAAGTACTGCTTAGCCAATGGAGTGTTTGTGAAAAACCTGTTGACAAACACATTTACATCCAGAGACAGAGAGAGATATAATAAGTAGGAGGCAGATATAATAAGTAAAGTGAAATACTGGTGTTTTTATAATTATATATCGTCTATGAAAGGCGTAGGGTCAAATAACGTTGGACCAATTACTACCCTCGGTTCAAAGGACAATGATAAGTCATGTGTACATTTTCAGCCAGCGTGTTTTGCATCCCACTGCGCAATCATCAGAGCGCTCATGTGTGATGTGCTGGCTTTGGATGGTGATTCGCGAGAGGGAGGTATTGTATGATTGCACTGCTAACAGACAAACGTTAGCATTTTCCAAACGATCTACTCTGCCTTTAAATTAAATGCCAAATGTTATGTTTTTGCTTTATTTCTTTGTCTGTTTTACCCAATCACTACGAGTTTAAAGTGTTTTGCCTGCAGATCTACTCTCGTCTGCATTCCTTGGTAACATTCCGTTACAATATCACTGTCATCAGACTGAACTCGTGTTTCTCTGATTCTTAAGACTACTAGAGAGAGAGAGAGGTACATCAAGTCCTGTCATGATAAAAGAATGATCAATGAAAGAGGAATACACCCCCTGGAGGGGTGCACAGGTACTTCAGGTTGTGCGTGACGTTCCCCTGAAACCCCAACCTTTGGAACCAAAAAAGGAGCTCATTGTAGACTCCAGGAAAGAGTCAAGAGACACACATGACCCCATCCACATCAATGGGATGGCTGTTGAGCATGTCTCCAGCTTCAAGATCTTGGGGATCCACATCTCAGCGGACCTGTCCTGGACAACCAACACCTCCAGCCTGGTCAAGAGGCTCACCAGCGCATTTTCTTCCTGAGGACACTAAAAAGAACAATAGAGCAATAGAGGGCATCATGACCAACTGTGGGAAAGGGTTTGGAAAGGGAGCTGCTCTCTTGCACTGCAGCCGCTGGTGAAAACTGCCCAGCGCATCACAGGGATTTAACTTCTAGCCATTGAGGAGATCCAGAGGAAACGCTGTCTGCGTAGAGCTCGCAGCATTCTTAAGGACTCCTCTCATCCCGCCCAAACACTGTTTTTTCTTCTGCCCCCGGCAGGCGTTTTAAGTGCCTCCAGACCAGGACCAGCAGACTGAAGAACTTATTTTTTCCCAGAGTTGTCTCCTTTTTGAACTCGCTGATCCCACTGCCCTAATATACAGCTTCACTCTCCTCTCCCCCCTCACTGCACACCTGGCTAAATCTTGCTATTTGCACTACTGTACTGTTCAGTGCTCTACTGGATTGTCTATACATAACATACACTCACCTAAAGGATTATTAGGAATACCATACTAATACTGTGTTTGACCCCCTTTCACCTTCAGAACTGCCTTAATTCTATGTGGCATTGATTCAACAAGGTGCTGAAAACATTCTTTAGAAATGTTGGCCCATATTGATAGGATAGCATCTTGCAGTTGATGGAGATTCGTGGGATGCACATCCAGGGCACGAAGCTCCTGTTCCACCACATCCCAAAGATGCTCTATTGGGTTGAAATCTGGTGACTGTGGGGGCCTTTTAGTACAGTGAACTCATTGTCACGTTCAAGAAACCAATTTGAAATGATTCGAGCTTTGTGACATGGTGCATTATCCTGCTGGAAGTAGCCATCAGAGGATGGGTACATGGTGGTCATAAAGGGATGGACATGGTCAGAAACAATGCTCAGGTAGGCCGTGGCATTTAAACGATGCCCAATTTGCACTAAGGTGCCAAGAAAATATCCCCCACACCATTACACCACCACCACCAGCCTGCACAGTGGTAAACAAGGCATGATGGATCCATGTTCTCATTCTGTTTACGCCAAATTCTGACTCTACCATCTGAATGTCTCAACAGAAATCGAGACTCATCAGACCAGGCACGCTGCTTCTCTCCCGCCACACAAGCAGGTTTACATTTTGTAATGAACAACGTTTTAATTGAGAAATTATTTAAAGATAGAAGTAGTTGTGAAAGTGAAAAGGTAACAATGGCATAGAACGGATATGTAGTTTAAGATATGAATGTTCAGAGTTCTATTAAGGTCATTCCCCTAAAATCACAGAGCCTACACATACATATATCAAAATATGAAATAAATGGCCTGATAAAAGATCTTTAATACAGTATATCCAGCTGGGTTAAATTGATTAAATATTTATTTATTTTACTTAATTATCAACCTCCGTTTGAAAGACAATATAAAGACCGGACCTCTTGGAACTTTAATTGAATACCCCTGGTATTTACCCATCTGTAAATTTCCTGTAATAACAATAAAGTTGAATCTAATCACATCTAATAAATGAAGTATTTTTATAAATATATAATTTATTTATAATAAAATTTCACAGAGGATGCCTACCTGACGAACCCATTGAAGCCTCGGACCTCCATATTCTTGACTGCTTCTCTGTCACGCTTCAAGTGTAGGAAACGTCTTATTGAGTTTTTAAACTGTTTTGAAATATTGGGATTATATCAACTAGTCATACAAAACCAAACCGTCTTTCAGACTTTCATTTCAGAATAAGCGCAAGTGTCTCTCCCTCCCGATGAGTTCAGAGGTCAAAGAGTGCAGAGACAAGAAATGTTCTTCTATGGCATCGTGAAACACTATTATTAACATGACTGCAGGGAAATAATCTATAATTATATAAAATACATGAAATTACAAGATTCTAGATTTTATTCCTAATGAGCACCTGTAGTTGACAGTTTTATCAATTCTTATATAACTTTTGCTATTTAGTGTGTTTATTGTTTGTAAATGCGTATATGCTTTCTAAAGACAGACAGATACAGACAGACAGTAAGAGGGAGAGCAACATATAGACACAAACAGAAAGAAACAGACGGATGAAGACAAAGAGATTGAAAAGTTCTTTATTTATTTTAAAGTGAAATCGACAAGTGAGTAAAAAAGTTATTAAACAAGTAAATAAATAATAAAAAAAGAAAAACATTGAGAGAGAGAGACAGAGAGAGAGTGAGAGAGACAGATGGATCAACAGGTCGACATCTGAAGGACAAACAGAAGATCTTAAGACTGTACCTGACGAGCACAGCCACCCCGGCCTCTTCTTTAACCTCGTACACGGGTCTCCACGTGTCCTGGATCACAGACACCTCTTTATCTGTGATGGTCTCTGTGTGGTCCACACCTGCGTCCATGATGATCAGAGTCTTGTGTGTCTCTTCTGTGTTCTCGCTCGCTCGCTCGCCCGCTCTTTAAACCCTCTCTCACACACCTAACACAGAGTCACGTGTGTTCTCTCTCTCTCTCTCTCTAATGAAGATGGTTCAACCCTTTTCTCTCTTTTAATTTTCAATTACAAGGTACTTTATTAGTATGATTGTGTGTTCTTACAATATTGCCAAAGCATTGACAATACAAAACAAAACACATACAATAAGTAGAGTACAATTAAATTAAGGTGCAGAGTAAGGGATAAATATAGAATGAAATATAAAATAATGTTTATGTCAATAAACAAATGAAATATGGAAAATAAAATATCTATATCAAATGTTGATTCCAGGCAGAAACATGAGAATGGATTAAAGTAAATTGATTGTAACACATGAAGGCAGGAGTTTGTGAAGCTGATAGATTAATGTGATGTGTGTATGTGAGTTTATTTGTCGCATAGTTTATTTGTGTATTTATGTGAGATATCACGATTGTTTCTTAGAGATAAGAATAACACAGAGATCAGATTGAGATTTTGTTTCTGATTTCGCCTCTGTAAAAATAATACCGTGAAATTTACAGCAACTTGCTGGCAGGAATTGGCAAGTAAGTTGCTGTAGCACAGTATGACTGTAGTTTTAATCACAGTAAGTATTAAATACTGTAATTCTTTATTTTTAAGTGCAATTTGAGTATTAGAATGCTGTGTTATTTATCACAGCAAATATTACACTTGTGTAACATATATTATTGCATTATTTTTGTGTAATGTGAAATAAAGACTTGTGGGTTTTACCACGAAAAATGCCTCATGCAATTTTCTCATTTTCTCATGCAACAATGCATAAAACCATACAATTAGGTGGTAAACATGTAAATATTATTTATGTTGTAAATATCTTTTGTATTTTGTAAAATTAAAATTGGAAATGTATAAAGCACATTTTAAAAGGCTATAATATGCATTCCATGTTTATAATAAAAATAACTATATTGTAATACTATACAATATATCATTGAAAAACATTATTTGTAACTGACTTCCAGTAAAAGACAAAAGACATAGACTCATTATATTCAGTCATATTCATTCTGCAGAAGCAGCATCTGGTTTATGACACAGACTACCTGTATTTCATGCTGCTCAAATGTGCCGAAACCGTATTTACACCTTAACTCAATAATGTTATGAGATTAATGTCATTTTAAATGCACGTGTATACATTATGAAAAGATAAAAAAGACAAAAACATAGCAAACATGAAGGCTGATGCTGTCTTTACACTGAGTTAGATGAGCATATCACATGTCAAAATGATAAGAAACAAGCACTCATTACAGTGGACTGAAATATTAAAACATTATCTTAATATTACTGTTGATATTTTATTTAATATCATGATAATTGTCAAATAATAGAAAGTGTTAAAATGTGTCATTCTTACAGTTCATTCTTATTGACTATAAAGACTAATAGTGGGTAATATTGCTGTTTTTGCATTAATTCATCTTCACGTTTTTTCTATTAGTGGCATAAAAACCTGATACTGTTACTGACTCTTACTGTTGTTTTTATAAGCAAGCGGTGACTCATCTAAACTTCTGCTTGGCCATCAGAAGGCTGTAAGGCTCACGGCTGTAAATAACATCTGATCACTGTGCATATTTCTTTTACAAGACGCTTTATTCACAATTCATTTTAATCGTAACAGTTGTTACACTTTTAGTTTTATTATTCCGGGGCATCTTTTGACATTTTATGTTGAATTTTGAGAAATGTTTTTGCCCAAAGCAGACATTGGTTGCCGAATCTTATAAAGAACATGAAATGTCCAACCTTTAAAACTCTTACCTGTTATTGCGTTTTCTTTCAGCTCAGCACTCTTCAGTGTACAGCAAGGATTTGATCATTTTACAGTATTAATGCGTTAAAGCTACAGGTAGTTGAAACAGTGTATGTGTGTCTCATCTAACATGAGAGAAGAGATCTCAAAACAATTCTGTCATCATTTTTACGTTCTTGGGTGTTTGTAAACCTGTATGTGAGTCTTTCTTTCGTGGATCGCAAGAGAAGATACTTTGATAAAGTCTTACTTTGAAGGAAAAGTTCTTCACAGCGAAGCCATAAAATAACATTTTTGGGTTCCAAAAATGTGTGTGTGTGTGTGTATGCATGTGTGCGAGTGTGTGTGTGCATGTGTATGCGTGCGAGTCTATGCGTGCATGCGTGTGAGTGTGTGTTCGCGCGTGTATGCGTGTGTATGTATGTGTGCGTGCATGCGTGTGTATGTATGTGTGTGTATGCATGCATGCGTGCGAGTGTGTGTGCGTGTGTATGTATGCGTGTGTATGCGTGCGAGTGTATGCGTGCATGCGTGTGAGTGTGTGTGAGTGCGTGTATGCGTGTGTATGTGTGCGTGTGTGCATGCGTGTGAGTGTGTGTGAGTGCGGTTAATGCGTGTGTATGCGTGTGTGTGCATGCGTGTGAGTGTGTGTGCGGTTAATGCGTGTGTATGCGTGCGTGTGTATGCGTGTGTGTGTGTGTGTGCGTGCACGTGTGTGAGTGTGTGTTCACGCGTGCGTGTTTGCATGTGTATGAGTGCGTGCGTGTGTGACAGTGTGTGTGCCCCTGGAGACCCTCGACTTCATACTCTTTCATTGACATGCTCAGAGAGGGAGTGACTCAGCAGCTTTGGTTTCAAGAGAAGAAGACATGACAAGGGAGTTCACACAATTACACACACTCAATGCATACATACGAATTCACCCACACATACATGCATTGCCCCACACAAAGGTTGCGAGCAATATTTAGTCTTATTGTGTTATTGTTGTTGCTTACGGGTTTCTGCTTGTGCAGGTGATTCTGTTGAAACACGTTTAGATTATGTGTTGATGTCTGTCTGCTGAAGACACATCCCAACCCTGCGGCGTGAGCCTTCATTTTAGATTGGTTACTGTCTTTATCATAAACCTCTTTATTAACTCAGCGTTTGAAGAGCAATTACACCGTCAGTCATTTTCACACGAAAACACTTGAATCCTTTTCAATCTCAGCGTTTGAAGAGCAATTACGCCGTCAGTCATTTTCACACGTAAACACAATGTTTCTACATTGATAACAAGTGTAAAAGTTCATGGCACACGAGCACTTTGGGGTGGAGTATTAAGGCCATTTCAGACGTATTCAATGTTGTGTATTGTTTGTAATCTTCTCACTTATTGAAGTAATTTAATTAAAAGATTATATTTGATCTAAACTCAACATTTAAGACAACAAAACAACATGAATAGCATCACAGATCATAACGCTTTATTAAAAACCATTTGAACTGTTTTTAAGCTGTGTTTTGGTAGCTCTCACAATCTTTGAATATATATATTTATATAAACTAAACTACACCTAGACAGCAAACATCAATATTATATATGCAGTAAACACATTCAGTGTATATTTTCACTATAATCAGAAATGTAATCCGTTAAAGTCCCGGATCCTCTTTTTGTTTTTCTGAATTCGTCTCTGACTCTCATTCTTCTGCATCTTCCTCTCACTTCTCTTCTTATTTTTAAGAACTAAAACTGTCCTCAAATGTTTTCCTAACCCAGACAATCATTCATAAGACTATTTATATTGATGATGCATACTGTAAGTGAACAATGGAGCTAGAAGTTTTTTCATACATGAGCACTTTAATGTCAGTAGTTTCCCAAATGAAACGCAAGTGCCATCCGTTTTAAATGTTGTGTCTAATGTAAAGAACTTTGTTTAAGGTTTTACCAAAATGTCAAACTGCGCGCAAAGCAGACAATGTGCTTGTTGTTTTACAAGCTTGGTCTGAAGATGAGTTATAATAGATTTAGTGACCTTAAGTGTCACCTGTTTAGTGATCATAACTGTAGGTTCCTGCTGCACTCTAGTGGAGGCATCATGTAGTTGACCAAGGAAAAATCAGGACTCTCTCTCTCTCTCTCTCTCTCTCTCTCTCACTCACACACACAGAGATGTGTGTATTACATATTTGGATAAGTTATCTTATTTTTGCTATTGACTTATATATTTGTTATTGATATACTTCTGGGTATACATTTGTATTGTGTCATTGTTCAGGATTTGTACATTTTACATGTTGTTATAATATTCTAGAGCACTTGTTGAAGTTGAAATGTTGCTTCTGCAAAAGAAAACATCACCTTAACTTAGAGTTCTAACTCATTTTGTAAAGCAATACACTAAAAAATACTAGTAAGATATACTTCATTTTTTGTGTAATTGGCCCTTACTTTTTTCACACAGTAAATTTACTTTTTAACAATCTGTGTGCAATAAATAACACACACACACAAAAAAAAAATCTTTCTAGTGGAATTTTTTGTGTTATTTCACCCCCGAGAAAATGATATTTTCCTTTATTAACCATCAAGTCATCTTAGATGTGTATTACTTTCTTATGATATGAACATTGTTTTTGTTGACTGTTATAGAAAAAGGATTCCTATTGTAGTGCTTGCTGACTTTATGTACGCTGTTGTTGTTGTTGTCATCATCATCATTGTTCTCTGTTCTGTTTTGCATGATTATCATAATTTTATCATACAACATTGCTGAAATTTGAATGTATGATTTTGACTAACAAATATCGTGCTATGGGTGTGATGTCAGAGAACATTTGGCAACCAAACAGTTTCCTTTTTTCACAGAAACGAAACTTGTGATTTTTCCTTACAGTTCCTTACAGTTTCCCCTTCCTGTTTCAAGAAGACAAATCTGAACTGAAAACAGATTCCACTTTTCAACTGTATAGCTTGAAAACATGACTTATGATTATCATAACTTCATCATACAACATTGCTGAAATTTGAATGTATGATTTTGACTAACAAATATCGTGCTATGGGTGTGACGTCGGACAACATTTGGCAACCAAACACTTTCCTTTTCGCATAGAAATGAAACGGGGCGTGTAAGTACTGAACTTTGAATAGTCTGAAGATTGTGCAGAATACCAGTCACAGAAGGTAAGACCAGTGATAATTCAGTATTCAGTAGATAACTATGTAAATTGATACTAAAGCCATTTAATTGTTTGTTGAAGGAATAGTTATATGGATTCTATTTTTAATCTTATTTTTTTATTTATAATTTGATCATCTAGCTATAAAAGAACAAGTTCTGTATTGCTGAATTTGTGAGCATAATTCATACCTTTTGCTACATACTTTCTGCATGCACATATGAACTATTTTAACTGTATATGTTAAGGGTATTTTAACAGTAAATCATTCTCTCTCGTTGTTTTGTTCATTCTTTTCTGAATCTACTCAGGCAGCTAGAGGAACGTGGTCTATTGGCAGAAAACTC
This sequence comes from Barbatula barbatula, assembly GCF_947034865.1. NCBI lineage: Eukaryota > Metazoa > Chordata > Actinopteri > Cypriniformes > Nemacheilidae > Barbatula > Barbatula barbatula. Next base: position 2,545,670 of record NC_136769.1, read on the forward strand.
ACAAACATCACATGAATGATGTCGCTTGCAGCGGTAAGTGGAGCAGAGAGATGCATGATGTTACAAAAGTGTATAGATAAAAACTAGATGCCGCATTAGCATCTGTTTCTGTGGGCCGCTATACGTGGGCTGTCCACCATATTGGAACGTGCGAGCCGGTCCATTAACACACAAGCAAGCTGACAGTGTATGACTATGAAAACATATGTATTGTTGCGTAAACTCAAACATTATATCTGCTACACTAACACGTGACAACAAAGTTACGTGCCTGGAGAGCTTGAATGCGGCATCTAGTTGTCTATATCAATGCAACACACTGGGTTTCATTTGGTTTTTATTTGACCTTACTTTGATCTCACCGCGCCTGAAATTAATGGACTCCATGACATGGGATACTTCCGCATTCCATTCTTCCTACAGACGTCTATGGGAGTGTCACTCTGGTTCCAAACAGTCAGCCTGTTTGAATGGGTTTAAAAGGGACAGTAAATGGAAAGGATTGTGTTTGACATACATTTCAACATGTTTAATGCATTGATTACTATGTGTACATTTATAGTCATTTTGTTTAACGAGTGCAAAACACACCGAGTTCTTCTTTTCTTCTGTTCTTAGATGAACATTAGCAGCAGGTTTAAGAACGCGGCCCCTTTAAGAGCTGCGGCTAGAACTCTATGCCCTCATTTAACTTTGTATTTAACTCGTAGCAGTCTGTGCTCATGAAGGTACTCAACAAATGTTAGCTCTTAGCTTTTATGTTGAATGTTTTCAAATCAGTTTTTCAATAAAAAAAAATGTAAGACGTTTTGTGCATTTTAACCACACTCCAATAGACCCCGAGTCTAAGATAACACTTAAACCAACAAAAGACCAGATGAATTACATTATAAACATTATTTTCTTCTTTCTTGTCTATTTGTCTTTGTTTCCCGTCATTTAGAATAATGAAGATGAGCCGTCCGTTTCATTTGAACTTCCAGCAGACGTCAAGGACTGGAATAAAGACCATGTGAGAGAGTGGATGCTCCGGATAAAAGTGGACAAAGAAGATGCTGATATTTTATATAACGCAAAGATCAATGGAGCTGGTCTTCTCCTATTGGAGAAATCTGATCTCATAGAACTTGACCTTTCGTGGAATGCAAGAAAGCTGATTATTCCCAAAAGAGATGAATTGAAAGAAAACGTGTCGACTCTGTCTTGTAGTTTGAAGCCGTACCCCTTCAAAAGATTTACTGCTGCCCACAGATACCAGGAAAACAGCATTCTTGATGCAACTGAAACTGGCAGAAAAGACTGTATACAACCCTGCCATGAATTCAAAGCGTTCACCAACACATCAGAAGAGAATGAAATGACAAAATACACATATGAAGTCATTCGATTTGCAGCAGCTTGTATGAACAGCCGCACAAATGGCACCATTCATTTTGGAGTGGCGGATGATGGAAAAATTCTGGGTGTCAGTGTTCAGAAAAAAGATGGTTTTACTACAGAGCAGTCAAAAGCGATTGAGAAACATTTTCAGGAACAGTTTGTTGAGAGAGCAAAGAGGTGTATTATGCCTCCTCGTTTTGTTGAAGTTCTCAAAGCTGAAATGACATCCACCGGGAGATATGTCATCGAGGTGGACATAGAACCGTCCTTCATAGTGTGTGAAAATCGTCATTTTCACACAATTTACTTGGAAAAAAATATGAAAGAACCCAAAAATGCAGGAAAGAAAGATGACGACAAATCTTTTTTTATAAGAAAAGACAACAGCAGCAAAAATCTGCTTACACCTGATTCCATCAGGATATACAAAAAGTATATTGCTGACATGCCAGAGTTGTCCCAATTGAGGAAGGATGAAGAAGAAAAGCACCTCACTGAAGTCAAAAACAGCGTACAGGGATCAAAACTATGTGAGATGTTAACAGGAGGGACTCAATCTTTAGACAAGTCACACTTCACATGGTATGTTGTGGTAGCTAACAAATCCCATCATGATCAGCTCGAAAACCTGAAGTTCCTGACTTACATGGATCTGAAGGCTGTTCTAGATTTTGATCCCGAATCTGCCGAAAATGGATTGAGCAGGTTATTTGAAGACAGGAAAACAAACAGTCATTTGCCAGCTCAATATAAAATTACTCAAGCAGTCGAAGACATCATAGACAAGTTAAAGCTGAACAGAAACACAAGTTGGGTTTTCTGTAATGGTGGCATCAATGAAGAAGACCCATCAGATTCTCAGAAGTGGTTGACTGAGAAAGGATCTTCGGTGCGAGATGTTGTTTCTTTCCTGTGCCGAAGAGATGTCCTGCCAAACAAGAAATTTCTCATCGTGTTCTTGCTGTTAAATCAAGTGACTGATGGAAATGACCCTATGCTGGAGACCTTCAGTATGTTTTTACAAGAGCTAAAGGGAACAAATCAAATCTTATGTATCTGTGACAATGAAACAACATACTCCTACTGGAAGGATCTGATTATGGGCCGTTATGGAGTTGACATCTCTAAAAGATGCATTTCTGAGTTGAGTTTTACTGAAATAAATGGAACTGTGCTCAGTCTCTGGTCAGAGAATCGTAAGTCAGACCGGTTCCTGCCTGGTGTCGGTGGAAGTAAGGTTGTGCTATCAAAGAAAACTGAGGACACATTAGATCTGCTGCGTATTCTCTGTGTAAACCAATGTGATGGAGGAAATGAGGACAAACAACAACATGAAGAAAGGTTTTACAGAGGAGGGAAAGTGTCTTGGTGGAACTTCTACTTTTCCGAACAACCCGGATCAGTGCCATTCATCAAACGGGACAAGTTTGAGTACATTATTGATGCCGTCATTCCAAACCTGCTTAATATGCGGAGAGCTTGTGTGTTCTTCAACATCTTTCATCTTCCAGGGTGCGGTGGCACGACATTAGCCATGCATGTTCTCTGGACGCTCAAGAAAAAATATCGTTGTGCAGTGCTTCAGGACAGAACAGATGATTTCACCAATGTAGCCCAACAGGTAGTGGAGTTACTAACATATGAGGCAAAAGAACAGCCAAACCGATCCCCTGTTTTACTAATGATCGATGATTTTGAAGACATCTGCGATGTTAAAAAACTTCAGCTGCAAATTGAGGAGGAATGCATGAATCGAAACGTTTTTTCCAAGTCTCCACTGGTCATTCTTGTTAACTGCATGAGAGCTGAGTCCCGTGAACAGGCTGAAGAAAATGACCCCTCAGTTTTCGTTGAAAACAATTTATCTGAGAAGGAACAGGAACAGTTCAAGGAAAAACTGAAGGAGTTTAAGAAATCCAAAACAAACACGGACACATTTTATGGATTCATGATTCTAAAAACAAATTTTTCACTTGAGTACATTCGGGGTGTTGTGAAAAATACTCTGAAAGGCTTCAACTTTCAGCACAAACACGCGCAACTGTTTGCTGTTCTTGTCCTTCTGAATGTGTATAAGAATGCAGTGCTGTCAGTCAGTGCATGTGAAGAGTTCCTCCGTCTACAAACAACAGAAGAATGTCGATCCTGCAGGGTTGAAGACAAATTTGAGAAGTTTTCCACACTTTTGACCAGATGCACAGGGTATGCAGAGGGTATGATGGTGATTCATTCAAGTATAGCTCAACACTCTTTAAGCGAACTTACAGCTTCTCATGGAGTGACAAGGGCTGACATCACTAACATCCTCCTTACAACAGACTTCTTTCATTACTTGTTTCTGGGCAAACAAAAGTTAATGAATGATGTCCGCAGCATGCTGGTGAAGAGGCATCATTCAACCAAGGGCCTTTTTTCCCCTCTTATCCATGATATAATGAAGGAGACCCCAGGGATGGAGGAGACTATTTTGCTAAATGCTGCAAAGTTCTACAGAAAGGATGCAGTAATATTCCAGCTGTTGGCCAGGTACTATTACTTAAAAAATGACAAAGACTTCCAGATGGCTAACAGTTGGGCAAAGAAGGCAAAAGATCATTCAAAGGACAACTCATACATATGCGACACAGGGGCACAGGTACTAAAGGGTGAGCTGAAGTATCAATTTCACCAAGACAGAGATAATCCCATAAAGCCATGCAGTCTCGAGATATATCTCACAATGGCTGAGTCTGCAACGAAGGCCTGCAAGGAAACACAACAAATTGCACACAAAGAAGCCATGAATCGATTGCGTAGACCAAATGACCATAACACCTACAACACAGCTGGGTATCTCTGTGAACTTCAAGTTGCAGCTAAAGTCATTGAAATACTGCAAAGGACCCCCCTTAACTCAGACAATCAACTTCTTGGTCAAGTCCTGACAGGACAAATAACGATTGAGGATTCTACAAGTAAACAACCTAAACTAAAGGAATATTTTGATGTGTTACGGAAGCACTTGCGCTTTCTTCTTGACCTCAAAGGACAAATGAAGCAGCATTTTGATTTTCTTAACAAATATTTTGTCAATTTATCACCTTTTCTGGCCGAGAAAGACATGCAAAGGGCACTAATGCATGACAGGGTGAACGAGTGTTTTCAACAATATATCCGCCTTTTTGCTGAAATTAACTGGACAGTGATGATCAACGACAATCACTTAGATACCATGAAAAAAATTGAGAAGACGCGCCAATGCTTGGAAAGGAACAAGGCTGATTCGTATACAGGACTTCTCCAATGTTTGTACAAGGAAGGCTCTACATCAACTCTTGAAGAGATTATACAGCAGTATTATTTCCTTCTGCAGTCAGAAAAGGTGCGATTTGTTAAGGATGCTATCAACTTTATCTACGGCAATGTCATTCTTGCCAACATTCACCCTGAATCTAAATACATCACACCCTACGAGCACATTCACCAGTTACTCTGTACGGTAATTGAACAATGCACATCCTTAAGTGAGAGCCTGTCAACAAACTACATTGCACTTTCATTGTTATGGCAAGATCAGAGTCACCCTAAATTAACAAGTTTTGTGTCACAAATAAGGAATATGTACACAAATGAGTGGAAGTCTGTAGGTAGTGGAAGAAGGGCAGTCATCCATTTTTTCCTGGGGAAAGAGAAAGGTTACAAGGGCTTAATTTCTCAGAGGGATATTAACAGCTGGTTAAACCCAGGGCAGAACATCTCCACTGAGTGGGACAATGAGAAAACATGGAAGCAAGTGAGAGACCAGGGTAAACTTTACAGAGCTTCTGGGAAAATACGCAACCACTGTATTTTGCTTGAATATTCAAACATTGTGGTTTATCCAATGTTCCAAAGCCAGTTACCCAAAGAATTTGGCACCAGAGTGTCATTTTTTATTGGATTCTCCATGAAGGGACCAGTTGCACTGGACATTGACTTTGAGTCATAAGGTCCGATCCAAGGGTCTAACGGATATTACTGACGTGAATAAAATGCTTTATTCAACCATCCAAAGAACTGAAATTAGAGCTAATACACCACTGAGAAGTTCTGTTGTTGCACTTCATAATTGTATTGAACATTACTTGTGGCAAACCTTTATCATAAACAATGATCTGTTGTTAATTGTCGTGTTTTACATCCTTTTTAAGGTTCATTTTTGAGATTCATACAAGATAACTTTATTTTCATATTTAGCCTGTGCAATTACTGATATATTCATATATTCAAAACACACATTTATCACAAACTATTACAATTTATTTTTTATTAGTTAGTTAGGTCATGAATGCTGGTGTGGAGATACTGGTTAAGATATATTTCCTCATTTGTTTGATCTAATTGTTAATAACTTGATTGAATAATAAACTTTATCACTCAACATGATCTGTGTCAAACTTGCCCAAATTATGTCTCAAAAGTGTTGCATGTAAATATTTTGCTGTATGGTACAACTTTTCATAGGTTAATTTTCTGGATAATAGTTTTTTTAACATTTGTAGTAATTTGCACCATAATAGAAGAAGTGTTTGGTTTTCTTATGACTTATATCATCTGTATGCAATTACATTTGATCTTTTCTTACTGTGTTTACCAATATTTCTGGAAGGAATAGATTTTTTTACAGTTTTGTTCCTGCTATATACCCTAACGAATTGTTTTAAAGTGTTTTTCTTGGTCAAAAGATGAAACGCAGATTGTTCCATAAATAAATAACCTCCTATGTGATTAATCTCTAAACTCAATGATTACAACATATTCTTCTCAAAAATATTTCTGCATCTGCCTATTGGTCGGTTATTCTGGCAACAGAGTTGACTTGCTCAAGACATGTTTAAATCCACGTAAGCACAATATTCCCAAACTGACAGTAAAAAACATTAGCACTGAAAACCATTCAATAACACAACAGTATAACTGACCTTAAGCTAACAACAAATGTGTATATGATCAACTCCCTCGGTTAGGAAATAAGAGTTTAATAGACTAATAATTATTTCATAAAGAGACATTAAAATGTTGTTTGATACTCTTGGTCTTCAATTATTGGATGCAGTTTAGCAACACCAGCTCATCAACTTCACTGGTGTATACCAAATACATATAGACCTCAAAATAAAAGCCAAAATAACCTTAAAATATAATTGATCTTTCACTGAAAATAATTTGCTCTAGTTATTGAACGAGTTACTTCAAGTGCAAAATTACGATTTTTCTACTCAATTTAGATCGTAAACCGGTTGAGAAATGTAAAAGATGTTACCCATTTTGTCCAGAAATGTATGGAAGCGTTAATGGTAAGTTACGAAAAAACAAGCTCACCAACCAAACTATTCGGATACGGCATTGCGCATTTACATATATTTTAATTTTCTAATATGTTATAATTTAACGACGTTCTCGTGTTGCTCTAAATGATTAATATGTTGTAATGTTACAGAGTCCGCCTCGTACCGGCTCGTCGGCGACTTTTATTTTGTAACCATTTAGCCGTCTGAATCGAGGACCTCATTCCCCGTCCAGGCAGCTGATGATACTGCCAGCCGACTCTTGAATTAAAATAATAATAATTAGACAGGAGTTTCGCCACTCGCGGGCTCCGAGGATGTTTGTTTCGGTTACGACCAGTTCGGTTTGATGAATGTCTCTGTTATTATTTGTGAGAAATGCGGGGATTTACGGAGTCCGAGCTTTAAATGAAGATCATGGCGTTTCAGGAGGGAGAATCGCTCGAATCTTGGCTCAGTACGTAAAGTGTTATTATTATCATCTACATCGTAATCACGTTGTAAACAGTCATCATAATAGCAGTCGGTTGTGTGTAAAGATATCAGCCTGTCAGTCAGGCTTGTTTTGATTGTTCTGTAAAATTAAAAATGTTACTATGGCAAAGGGGCATCTCATTAATATTAATCATATTGGGGTGACGTCGCTGTTAAACTTCCTGTTGCGTCACGCACACCTTTACCATAGTAGGATTTGTTAACTCGCCAGCGCCCAACAATAAACGATAAAACCAATCGGACGTTTCGTAATGAACATTATTTTATTCATGTATATGATGTCATGAGTGTTGAAGTTATTTTTAACTTCTGTCATGACTGAGGAGTTCTTCAAATAACAAAAATGATTTGTAAAGGGTCAGACAATATATTACAGATGTAATGCAGTTGTTATTGCAAATGTAAAGAATGGTGACACTCAATGAGCATCATCATATGTCAAACACATATCATATAACACCTCGCAGTTGTATAATGTCTTTTTCTGCTTCTGTCTATTCTGTATATATAAGTTTATCACAGACACCAGTTCAACAGAAGCGATTGTTTCTCGTCCGCAGACAAAGCCACACACCCGACGAACCGTCAGGAGGACTGGGAATACATCATCGGCTTCTGTGACCAGATCAATAAAGAGTTAGAGGGGTAAATATAGCTACAGAAGACTTTTATTTGCTTTCTTTTGGTTTCTAACTGTATGCGTTTGCAGTCCTCAGATCGCCGTTCGGCTTCTCGTGCACAAGATTCATTCTCCGCAGGAATGGGAATCTCTTCAGGCTCTGACTGTGAGTCGAAGGTTTATTTTCTGTCATCATCGCAGTTTTGTCAGAGATGATGTGATGTTGATGTGTTTGTACAGGTACTGGAGGCTTGTATGAAGAACTGCGGGCAGAGATTTCACAACGAAATAGCCAAATATAGGTTTTTAAATGAATTGATCAAAGTGGTTTCACCCAAGGTTAGTATGTTTTCAGAGTATTTTGTGTTTTTTGAGGAGGGGCGTGTTGGATCTTTATTGGTAAATGACTAAACTTGGGTGTTTTTGTACGTGTTTCAGTACATGGGGGAAAGCTCTTCTGATAAGGTGAAGACTAAGATCATTGAGATGATTTACAGTTGGACGGTAGCGTTTCCCAATGAGGCCAAAATATCAGACGCTTACCAGACACTGAAGAGACAAGGTGAGAATTTACCCATCAGCCCCTGCATTCACTTGTTCATGAATCGTGTTGGATCTTATTTATGTCGGATCTGATGTTCATGTGGATTTATTCAGAGCTGATTAGTTTTGGATCTGATGTTCATGTCACATCTGGTGATCATATCGGATCTGATGTTCATGTGGATTCATGACGGATCTGATGTTCATGTGGATTCATGTTGGATCTGATGTTCATGTAGATTCATATCGGATCTGATGTTCATGTGGATTCATGTCGGATCTGATGTTCATGTCGAATCTGATGTTCATGTTGGATCTGATGTTCATGTGGATTCATGTTGGATCTGATGTTCCTGTCGGATCTGATGTTAATGTTGGATCTGATGTTCATGTCGAATCTGATGTTCATGTGGATTCATGACGGATCTGATGTTCATGTGGATTCATGTTGGATCTGTTGTTCCTGTCGGATCTGATGTTCATGTAGATTTATGTCTGATCTGATTCATGTCGAATCTGATGTTCATGTGGATTCATGACGGATCTGATGTTCCTGTCGGATCTGATGTTAATGTTGGATCTGATGTTCATGTCGAATCTGATGTTCATGTGGATTCATGACGGATCTGATGTTCATGTGGATTCATGTTGGATCTGTTGTTCCTGTCGGATCTGATGTTCATGTAGATTTATGTCTAACCTGATTCATGTTGGATCTGATGTTCATGTCACATCTGGTGTTTATATTGGATCTGATGTTCATGTGGATTCATGTTGGATCTGACGTTTATGTTGCATCTGGTGTTTATATTGGATCTGAGGTTCATGAGGATTCATATCAGATCAGATTCATGTTGGATCTTGAGTTAATGTCATATCTGGTGTTTATGTTGGATCTCTTTTTCATGTGGATTCAAATCAGATCTGATTCATGTTGCATCTGATGTTCATGTTGCATCTGATGTTTATGTCACATCTGGTGTTTATGTCACATCTGGTGTTTATGTTGGATCTGATGTTCACGTGGACTCATGATGGATCCGATGTTAATGATAACTGTGTTTTCTGATCTTTTCAATTCTCAGGACTTGTGATGTCAGACCCAGAACTGACTGCAGATAAAACTCTCATCCCCTCTCCTCCTGCACGGCCCAAGAACCCTGTGTTTGACAATGAGGATATGGGGAAGGTGATTACATAACTGTGTTCTTAGAATGACCAACCTAAATCTAAATACTTGCATCTAAAAAGATACAAATCAAATGAATAGAAGTGAATGATAATATTAAGACTTTATCAAATATTTTCTACATTTTGTGTGCAGTTGTTGGCAGAACTTCTGAGGAGCAAAAACCCAGAAGATCTTCAGGAGGCCAACAGGCTCATCAAAAACATGGTGAAAGAGGTGAATGAAGGACCCTGATCTGGCTGTCCAGTCACATAAACTGTGTTTGGTTCAGGTAAGTATGATGATATGTGTGTTGTGTGTGCAGGATGAAGTCAGGGTGCAGAAAATAAGCAAACGCATGAACACGCTGGAGGAGGTCGACAACAACGTGAAGCTCCTGGGGGAGATGTTGAGTCATTACGACAAAGAGCGCTCGACAGACGCCGACCGTGAACTTCTCAAGGTAAGATCGGACTCGACACACCTGACCGATGCTGGAAGAGACAGATAAACATGTGTCCGTGTGGAAGAATATGAGTCGTTTTAAGGAAAGGAAGGCTTGTCACTTATGTCCAGAGTTTTTTCCGTAGTTTCATTTTTGTTTCATTAATATAATGAATAAGATTTAAATTTTAGGTTAATATTAAGCAATTGTGTAATGGAATATTTCTCATGTTATTATTATTTTTATTTATAAATGAGTAATATTGGTATTTAGTGCTAATTTATTTGACATTTCAAGTTTTTCAAAAAATATTTGGGCCTTAAGTTTTTATAATATATTCAATTACATTTTATGTTTATATTTTATAATAATACATTTAGTTATTTACAAGGAGTTCATTTGCAATCATTTTTTATTATTATTTAATATTGCTATTTAGGTTAATATTGCTGTTACTTTATTTAATTATTTTGTTTTTATGTTTATTTCAAGTTATTTATTACTAATGAAGTAATTTTAGTGCTAAACTAATTTCAGTTTACTTTAAACACTTTGACTCGAGTCAAATAATAATTAGATTTCTTTTTTATTTGATTAAAATTAACACAAACGTTTTAATAGTTTTTGTTAATCCATAATAATCCTGTTCCTGTCACATATCTAAAAGCTATAAACAAATGTAAATTCACAGCTGCTCTTCTGTTGTTTCTATAAGCGCTTGTGTTGAAATGATGGTGTGGTTTATGATGAGCTGATGTAACCTCACGTGACCTGACGGTATTTTCAGGAGCTGTATGAGCGCTGTGATAAACTCAGACGTACAGCGTTTAAACTGGCCACTGAAGCTGAAGACAACGACTCCAGTTTAGGTAAAAGTGTCACAGAAACACAAATACACACACATTGTGTTCACTGTCGTGTTGAGACTTCCATTGTTTGTGAACACTGTGAAGAGTTGTGTGTTGTGTTTGTGCAGGTGATATTCTCAAGGCCAACGATGATTTGTCAAGAGTTATAAACTCTTATAAACACATTGTAGAAGGACAGCCGGCAGACAGTGAGAGTGAAGTGATCAGACCGGCTCTCAGTCAAGGTGACTCGCAGAATTCATTTCACTGTGTTTGTTTTTACCCAACAGAAAACTAAATATAAACATCAATCTGTCTGTGTTTCTCAGGATGTGAGACCACAGGCACACTTATCGATCTGGCGGGTCTGGATGAACCGTCCTCCTCCCTGACAGTTCCTCCTCCGCTTCCTCTGGTCTCCACCATCAATCCCATGACCTCCTCCATCCCCGTTCTGCCTCCTCCTCCTCGTCGATTGGCCGGAGGTCACGCCAGTCAAACCAGCAGCCCCAATCACAAACCTCTGGAGCAGCAAACCTCTCTCTCGCTGCTGGATGATGAGCTCTTATCTCTCGGTAATAAATGTGTGTTTTTATGATGCATGCACTTTTTTGAAAGTAGATATTCTTCACAAGCTCTGATCTCCTGTCATTTATTTAGGGCTGAATGACCCGCCCTCTGGGCCAAATAGACCAAAGTTGGATGACCTGGCGGGTCAGTGGACGTCCTTACAGGTGGGACAGAACTGTTGAGACTGAATGAAACAGGCTTGAGGTGAACTAACATAATCTAAATCATTATAATCTGTCTTCTCCTTCAGGCTCCTGAACCGAGTCTGGATCTGTTCGGAAGCATCTCAGCTCCGACCTCACACACACCTGCTGTCAGTCACGGCCTGCAAGATCTCTCCATGCTGGACTTTGGTGGAGGAAAGAGGTAAAGTTCAGCTCGTACCGGTGTTTTGCATGGCAGTTTTCTTCAATGTTTTGCATGAAAAACAGGGACGCCGACTGACATTCCAAACAATAGAAGGCATCATAAATGCTTTTGTGTGTCTCTTTAGCGTCTCCTCTCTGAGCGGCATCTCTGGTGGCAGCTTCGGTCTTTCCGGAGGTTTGATGGGTCCCTCGCCCGCTTCTCTTCCACCCATCAACCCGTTCGTGAACGCCGCGGTTCCAGGTTCCCCCGCCGTGGCTCGTGCTCAGGCAGCTCCGGGTGGCTCGGCTCCAGGCAGTCCGTTCTTCCACCCGTTCTCATCTACATCTCATTCCATACAGAGCAGCCCGGCGTGGACCTCAGAGCCCAGCCTGTCCAACCTTCACGTTCCCCTGGAGTCCATCAGACCCAGTGAGTAAATCACAGACTCAAAGTCAGGTTTAGCAGAATGTTGATCTGATGTGCGTCCGATCTCCTCAGGTAAAGTCTTACCCGTGACCATGTACGATAAAGACGGAGTTCGGATTCTGATGCACTTTGCCATGGATTGTCCGCCGGGTCGGCCGGATGTTCTGGTCACGGTGCTGTCGATGCTCAACACCGCGCCGTTATCAGTGCGCAACATCGTGATGCAGGCAGCCGTGCCAAAGGTACCTTGAACGCCGTGTGACATCACAGTACAACGAGCGATTTCATTCTCACGGTTCTGTGATGTCACACACGATCTGTTGAGTCCAGCACGCCTACCGTGTGCACTGTATTCATGTGACCTCTGACCTGTGCCGTGTGTGTTTCAGTCTATGCGGGTGAAGCTTCAGCCTCCATCAGGAGCAGAGATCGCGCCCTTTAACCCCATCCTGCCCCCCGCCTCCATCACTCAGATCATGCTGCTCGCAAATCCACTGAAGGTGAGAACATATACACACGCGTTTACATGTTTACCCCAAAATGAATACAAAAATAAATACTAATAAGCACACTTCTTTAAACCTAATGTCTGTGTTTATATCAGCTTTTATTAGATTATCATGGTCAGACATTCATGATATTATTGTGATATATTCGTATATTACACACATGCAGTTTTTTATTCTTTATATATTTGAATAAATGAATTTGTGTTCAAACAGTGAATGAAGCTGTCATTTTCTTTAACACTTACTTTCATTCATTTTGCAGACGCTTTTATTTTGTAATGACAGTGGTTTTACTCTAGTAACAGTAAGTGTGATGTTGGCCACATGTGTTTCAGGAGTGTGTGCGTGTGCGGTACAAGTTGACCTATCTGCTGGGAGAGCATAAGTACGCCGAGACAGGAGAACTGGATGATTTTCCTCCGGCGGATCGATGGGGTTCCCTGTAGGACATTCATTCTCAAGTATTTCCGTTCATCTGCCCTGTTATTTATTTCTGAATCATCAGTGTTATACTGTAACATGTGAATTCAATGCTTTACAATTTTCACGACAATTCAAGCGAAGCGTAACAGAGTAATTGAAAGTCTTGGTGTGAATCAGAGAGATGGAGGTTTTCTCTGATGCTAAACAAACATGTCAAAGCGTTTGCTCAACTTCATAGAAAATGTAACTGATTATTTAACATTCAGGTCGGCCTCCTGATATTGATGGTTTTCTGTATGTTAAGTTTCACGCTGTTTTATGGTTCTTTTAAAAAGGGACGTCAGTCAGTAACTGGTGTTTCGGTGAAAGCTGTAGCGGACACTGATGGTGTCACATGATCACACCACTGGATTTAAATGCTCTTTTCTTTTCTGGATTTTAAGTTTTCTTGGTTTTATTTTGGATTGTTTGTTTTAAGATGTTTAACCCTCCTGAGTTTGAACATTGAATGCTTTTACAGAAGTGCTGTGGGTTCACACACACATACAGTCGATAGTAGCACAATGATACAGTTTACTTTGTTTTTCTGCTTTTATTTATTGCTGTTAGATGAAGATCTTGAGGTTGTATGTGTTTGATAGTGAATGATTGTAGCATATTTACTTTTTTAAGAGATGTCATATTTCATGCCAAAATCAATCATTTTATTTACATACTGTTATTTTACAAGTGCTGCAGAAATCTGGTGAAATGTCACTTTAAAACCCTTACCAAACCAGTTTTATTTCTGCTTCAACCTTTAGATTTTCCATGAAATATGACACGGAGCGGGAATGTTGAAGTTATTTCTTAAATTCTCAGCTTTAACCAGAACTTGTTAGTTTATCGGACTGGATGTTTGTTCTTATTGGTTATATAAGCGTCGTTGGAAAGCCTTCTCATGATTTGATATTAAAATAGATTTGAAAGATTCACAAAGACAAAGAGGTTTTTCTTTAAAACCACATTAGATTTAAAGAAACGGTTCATCCAAAAATGTCATCATTTATTAACCCTAATGTGCATGACTCTCTTCGGCAGAACACAAAAGAAGATATTTTGAAGAATGTTAACAAACAACATTGAACTTCCATTGTAGGAACGCAAAACCACCGAGACATTTCTCAAAATATCTTCTTTTGTGTTCTGAATAAGAAAGAAAGTTATACAGGTTTGACATGACGTGAGAAACAATGACGGGATTTTTTACGATGAACTTTCCCTTTAAGAGGATTAAAGAAAATTGTATAAAGTTAAAGCTCACGGTAGTAAAGATGCAGCGGTGATCAGTTTACCTCTCATCCATTTGATATATTTTACCATCAAAACATCAACAGCTGCTACTGTTCTCAGATGATCCAACTGCAGCAAAACATTTTGACGATTGATGATCTATAAACATACAGTTGATCTGTAACCTATAAACGTTTACATTACAAGCCTCAAATATGATTTTCATGATATCAAGCTGCTGCTGAAATGCTGACGTGTCGCTCATGGCAGTAGTTGTCTCTTGACTCTGAATGGTGAACTACTGTGGAGTGCAGATGTGTGTGTGTGTGTTGTATGTACTGTATAAGTAATGTAAGTCACCTCTGTACAGGATAAACCTGATGTTGCTGCATGCAGAATAAAACATTGAAGCAGATGTGAGTTTGTTTTCCGCCACCGTTGTTAATGTAAACTGCCTTTGTTATGATTGGATCCGGCTGTGTTCAACCATACAAAAAGTTGAAATAAAAGACAGCTGAGTAAGAAAATCATGTGAAATGATGTATTTTGCAAAGGTTTATAGAAAAAAAGGCATGACATGTTTATCCAAATAATCTGAGGTATGTACAGTACACAGACAGCTGGAGGTTTGGATCTGATGATGCATGGTTTTATGTTTCTATCGTTCCTTCCTTGACGATGGCCATGGCCAGATTACGGGCCAAAGCGAGTCGCAACAGCTCCATCTTCGTGAACTCGATATCTTCCTCCTTAAAGAAAAAGATAAACACTGATTTACAACCAGACCAAAAAAATAGCTCGGCATACAATACGCATCACAATTTTTGGATCGCTTTAAATAACAGATTATTTCCAAAACATTCAAACAGAGAACATTGAAGTTTAAATTGATCCTGAATGCAAATTAATAAAAAAATGTAATGTCCGTCGCTGAAAATACAACTTAATTTTGTTTAAGACTGTAAGTGTTGGTACCTGTGCCGTTTCTTTTGAGTTGTTGGTTCTGGGTGTCAGTTCTTCTAGACAGGACATGAGCTCATACGTCTGATCCACAGAAAAGATCACCTAGAAATGCCAACACAACATTCTCTGTTTGAAGATCAAGTGACAACACAGAAGAGATGAGAACGCTGCGGTCTGCTGAGGGTTGACTGATCAACGCATCTAACATCTCTTTAACACACAAACAGATCTTATCTCGTCTTGCAGTCACTTTGAACTGAAGCATCGGCTGAACGGACGTGATGTTGAATTCGGGAGGCGTGTGCCATACCTCGGTCTGCTCCAGCAGGGGCAGGGCGTCTGTCAGCAGGGTCATCCACAGACTGCGAGGGGCAATCTTTGCCGTCATGAGGGACAGCAGGAGTTTGGCGGCCTGTGAGAAACGATTCTCTCCATAAAGCCTGTGGAACTCTCTGTATTTCCCTACCGACACACAAACAGTCACGCTATTAAAAACAGAAGAAAAACTTTGTTCTCAGGTAATGTGAGACTGCATTTGAAAATCATTTCACTATATCTGTGACATTTATTGGTAAAACAAGATTGTAGGGGGCGGGACCTAATCGTCTGGAATTAATTGTACGGTGGAAAGTGGGCGTCAGGTCAGAATACGAGTTTGAAATGGATTGTGGGCGATTTACACTTCTGAAGAATCAACAGGGATTCACTGCACTGCTCTCAAAGCAGATCACGCTCATACCTAAAAACGTCAGTCTGTCACTGAGCAGCATAGCGGGGCCGAGATTATCCAGCAAATCCAGATCTGTGAAAAAGCCTTTATTCCTGTAATCCTGAAGAAACCTGAGAAACACAAACACACAAGTGAGAAACACGAGAGCGATGTGATGACGTATTGAATATGTGATGACGACCTCTCAGAGATGAGTGTAGCGAACGCTGCGTCTTTGGCTCGGATGCTCCAGGACAGAGCTGATCCCAGTCTGTTATTCCTCAGAGATCTTTTGGCCATTATCTTACAGATACTGCGAACTGAGACACAAACACACACAGTGAGGATTTCCCTTTACTTTCAGCATGAGTGTGTGTGTGTGTGATCAGCTCACCCTGTTCACTCATCTGTCTGTCCTCGCAGATCCGCAGGACTTTGAGAGCTTTGCGTTCGGTGTCCAGTGGAATCCTCTCGATCTGTAACTCCAGATACACTCGACCCAGCTCAGGACAGTGATCGAAATAATCCACCGCCAGCTGCCACAGACTAACACACAGCCTCATCACACAGAGATCCTGATTCCACATCCTGTTCAGCTTTCAACGTGATGACGGTTCGACTCACCTGTGGTGTGTGAAGAGACCCGAGGCGTATTCCAGAACCAGAAACTCACGCAGGTTAGACCCAAAACTACAAACACAGTTAATACTTACTCACTCATCCAACAGCTTTAAGGTGCAACAGTGAAGCAAACAAGAATGTAAATAAACATAAAAAGCATTAAGGCTGATGGTGTGATGTGTGAGATACGCACTGCAGGTTGTGTGACTGCAGGAGTTTGCAGTGATCCAACAGATCCGTCAGATGAGCCACAAACCACCAGTTATTGAGAGTGAAACTGAGGAAACATCAACATCTGGGTTAACATCTGCACACTCTTCTAATGTGTGTGTGTGTGTGTGTGTGTGTGTGTTCAGCACCTGCAGTCTTTGATGACCTGATGCAGGTCAAACTCAAACGCTGACAGCAGTATGATGTCTAGAGGTTCCGGAGAAGCCCGCGCGCCCACGAACATGTTCATGCTGGACTGAAACACAAACACAATTGTGCAGCTCAATGTACAAGACTCGTACATGATTTTCTCATTTAGAACGAGTAATATAATCACGTTTGAGGCATTATTAAAGTCATCCTTCTGACAGCTTCATTCGTGCTGTGTGTGTGTGTTTACCTGGGCGTAATAGTGCAGGTCGGGCGGTTTGATCGTCGGGTGACAGAAGAGCAGTCGGCTCACCAGGAAGTGATACCACGTGCTCAACAACTCTCTGTGTTCCAGCAGAGCGTCTTCATCGCCAACCAGAATCTGAGAGACACGTCACAGTGATCACAGTGTCTGTAGGGTCGCACGGGAGGTCAGCGGAGGTCAGGACTCTTACCTTGCAGATGGCCTCCAGGTGACGGTTGCTAGCAAACGTGTTGTCCTGGAGAGAGCGGTCACATTCTTCGTGCCAGTTTCTCCATTTGACGTCAAACTCCGTCAGCGTCTGAGTGCCTGCGAGCTGCACACAAACACAAAAGTGAACTTGAGTGCTGCCGATGTCACACGAAGCCATTAAATGATCAATCTCACAAAATACATGCTGCACGTACATTGAATATGGGCATGCTTTGTAACAGAGTGTCCATGCGCTTGAACACAGAGCTGCTGTCTGCCCGTAGAGACGCCTGTTTCGACAGGACCTGCCGGGCTTCGTCCATACGACCCTGCAGAACCAAACCAATCACCTGCACACAGACAGAGAGAGGGTCAACGAGGACACATGTGGTCGGCGACGTACGGATGTTCTGGAGGTCACAGGCTTCATACCACATCCCAGTAGGAGCGATGTTGAGTAGGGCTGTCACTCTGTAACACCTCTCTCGCTCTCGTATCCACATCAGATTTGTGCAGACGCACCCAGTCCAGCAGGTGGAGCAGCAGAGCGCCGGCTACATGACAACAGAAAAAGTCAGACAGGTTCTGGCCAAAGGTTTAACTCGGATCACGAAACAAAACTACGGAGAGACAAACAAGCGGTTTGTGATCTTCACCTGGAGCAGCATCGATGAAAAGAACCTCACACAGGTTCCAGATGAGCTCAATGGCCAAGAGAATAGAGACCTGGAGAGAACACTGCGTTAAACTTCCCGTCTTTCATGAAAAATGATTATTATTGTTAGTCGTGTCGTTCAGGGGACAGACCTGATCTCCATACTGTGATGCTAGAGATCTGTCTCGAGTTGAAACTGGAAAAAGAAAGAGAGAAATGTAATGACAGATGTAAGCGAGATCAATCACATCCTCTCGCGGTGTCTCACCGGCGCCTTGCTGTAGTTCCTCCATACAGGCTCTGATCACAGATCTGTAGTTCTTACTGATGCTCACAAACCTACAGAAAACACACAAACAGATCAATCATTCGCATGATGCCGTGGGGTCAGACGTGCTTGTGTGGTTCTCTCACTGGGGTTTCTTGTTTTTGCTGGGCACGTCCTCTTTGATCTTCTGCAGCCCTACAAAGATGTGATGGGACTCGTTGAAGAGTTTGCGCAGGATGGGAGAACACATGTCTTCGTCCTTCCTCACGACGTGCACGTATGGAGAGCCTGCAGACCGCGACACTGAAAAGAAACACGTGCCGTTGAACAAAAGACGAACAGAGGAGACGATCTGGGCAATGATGGAGGTGTTTATACCTTGTGGCTGGCAGTTCGTCTCGTAGACTAACATATCTCCGGGACCCCATTCAAATCCGAGGTGCTTCTGGTTAAAGCCAGCTCCGGGAATGAGCTGCAGAGGTCAGAGGTGAGAGGAACCATGAATGCAAGTTTTCTGTCACGCGCACCATTGAGTTTGATATGTTAGTTATGATGGACGCGAGCGGTGACAGAATGTCCCGCGGTCCGGGTTAAATCTGCACTTACGGTCGGGTTGGGCTCCGCGTCGACCTCTTCCATCACACACCGATATGAAATCCTCCTGAGGACGAGTGTAAATACAACTGTGTGTATTGATCTATGCTGTCAACACAGCGCGCGCGCATACATCCAGCGCCACTGACAGAAGGACCCGCGCTGCCTGAGAGACGGTACGACCCGTCAAGCGCCTGAACACAAATGCGCCGTACGCTTTCTTTTCCGAAACGTAAATGAAACTATACTTTGAAATAATGATTCGGCATTAAACTGAGTTGTTTTTACGCTTTTAATATTTGTATTATTATTATCAGAAATAACTAACTGCATTAACTAATCTACTGCACTGTAACATTTTTAACTGCATTTATAAATATATTGAGTATAGTCATCTATTGCACTGCAACTTATTAACTGCATTAACTCGTAAACTGCACCGTAACTTTAATAACTGCATTAACTCATCCACTGCACTGTTACTTGCACTATTGTTTAGTCTAAATTATTATCTGTTCATATCCACCTGTACATTAATGTTCATAGTATATAGCCATCTCTATACTGTTCAAAGTACATACCTACTGTATAATATTTCCTAATATTGTTTTCTGTATTTATTCTAACTGTATATCCTGCGCTTGCTAATTGCACTTT
Source organism: Barbatula barbatula (assembly GCF_947034865.1). Taxonomy (NCBI): domain Eukaryota; kingdom Metazoa; phylum Chordata; class Actinopteri; order Cypriniformes; family Nemacheilidae; genus Barbatula; species Barbatula barbatula. The sequence goes on from NC_136769.1 coordinate 2,565,303, forward strand.
TGGTTAGACCTAAACTACATTTCTTTACACTTTACTTTTACTATATGTATAATGACAATAAAGTTGAATCTAATCTAACGTTTAAGCGATAAATGTTGATGCCATTCACAAATTAATTGTTTTTTGTAACGTTTCTATAATGCTTCAAATTATTCAAATAATATACATCTCAGTTTTGATGAATTACATATTAAATACGGGGTTATTTACGTGTTTAGATGTCTGAATGGATTCCTTTATCAAGTACAGTCATCTACTTTCATGTTTATGAACAGTTTATTATTAACTGCATTTTGTAAAATTTGTGGTTTATTGATCACGGTGTTGACATATATTTCCATTGTAGTCATTTTTTTATTTTTATTTTTAATGATATGCATATTCATTATTTTAGAGAGTTTGGCCAGAAGTGTTAAATCTTGTTCCTGGAGGGGAAATCGTCCGTCTGACTTTATCTTAACCTGTGACATATATCTGATCAAGTTCATAAAGCGTTCGGGCAAGAGTGTTGAAGTTTGCACCGCAGGATCACGGTTCCGTGATTTTTATCTGTGAGGGACAAAATGGCTTCCCTTCTTCTCCACAGAGTGAAGAACTCTCCCTCACAACCATCTGTGTTAAAACACGCCATGCTCATACTTCTCGTGAACTCTGCTGTCGTATCTAAGTGCATTTATGTTATATATCATGAAATAATCGTGGTTTTGCGATACATTTAGACGAAAAAACGACATTGTGGACAAATGCTCGTTCACGTTTTCAGGATCGCCATGCACGCTGCCCGGTCTCGCGCATGACCTCACCGCGTCGCGTCACTCGCGGTCCCGTGACCCGCGCCGGCCAATCGCGATACGGTGACCGGCTCTCGTGACCGCGCACGTCTCCATCGCTTTTAATCGGGAGCGCGGACGTGCGCGTCCCCGCGGTGTCTTTGTGTGGCGGCGTAGAGAAGCGCAATTACAATAAGCATGGCCGACGAGAAACCCAAGGTGAGTGACGTTTAAAAACGCAAGTCGTTATTTGTCGTTATTTGCGGTTCGTGTTGCGCGAGGGGCTTGCGGAAATGACAAGACGCGCGCGGTGTGAAATATAACGTGAAATATCACGCGTAGTGGATAAATCCTGTAACTGCCGCTTCGGAGACACCGGAAGAAGCCGTGTGAACGCGCTCAGCGAACTCACACCGCGCGCGACACTCACGGGCGCGTTCAAAAGCGAGAAAAACTGAGAAATCCACACGCTCATCGCAACACATACATGCATTTACTTTCATTTTGCATCATATTGACGTTTCGTGTGTTTTCTTGCTTACATTTGATGAAGACTTTTGGTTTTATGTTGGATTGAGATTATCTGAGCATCGCTCATGAAGCTCACACGCAACACTAACGTATACATTACGTAAATTACGTCACCGATAAATGCGCACGTTTATGGTTTAATATCGCAGTAGTTCACAAGCACAGAAGATGCTCGGAGTATTACGACTGCCGCAGTGAACAATTATGTATAATTTCTTATATTATTTATATATATATATATATATATAGTGGATATACCGAGTGTAGGTACTCGATATGTTAGATTAGCATTTATTACTTAAATACAACAACACTGTCGTTTTTTGCATCTTTAATTAAGTTACACGTAAGAATGTCATATGAACGATATTTAGACGAACAAAAGCAGCGACGTTCTTCGTTCTATTCAAATCGGACATGACCATTAAATGACTTGTGTTCGATTCACCGAGTGACTGAGTCGATTCACTGAGTCAGTGAGTCTGATTCAAACGCTGAAGTGTGCACATCTACAGTCATTACAGAATCCGTGCGTGGTCTTACATCATCCCCACGTGACCCGTATGTTCTTTGACAGATGTGTACCATAATAAACACAGGTGTTGTCAAACAAGTACACTTCAACCACAAGAAATCGTTTTCATGGTATTAAGAACACTACAAAATATTAGTACTCCACATTGGTTGTAATGTTCATCATGTTTAAATTGTCTGCTAAACAAATACACGAAAAAACGTTTATTTTGATCGTTTTTTCATGAATTATTTGATTTACATCAATGAAAGAAAACGTGTCTGAATTTGCACGTGCTACTCTGATCTCTAGTTATAGATACTTCGTAGTAGGCAAGTATTTGGATGTCGAGCAATACTGTTCATTCAAAAAGTTTAAAAGAGTAAATAGTGTTCATATCAAAGAACCAGATGAGTTCATTCCCTCGCAGACCACCATAAACCGTCTTCAGTCACACAGTCTGAAAACACACCTTACAAATAAAGTTGATTCTGATATAGTGAGTTTCTATAAGGGTCTAGCGCTGCGTTTATTTATTCGAAGGAAACGTTTATATTTGCATTTCTGCGTTCTTTTCAGGAGGGCGTAAAGACAGAGAACAATGACCACATCAACCTGAAGGTAGCAGGACAGGACGGGTCGGTGGTCCAGTTTAAAATCAAGAGACACACACCCCTCAGCAAGCTTATGAAGGCCTACTGCGAGAGACAGGTGTGATAAACACACACACACACACACACTTTCTGTAAACTTATGAAGAGGTCTGTGACCGGCTTTTAAAATCGAAATAATGTTCAGAATTCATTGAAAGATTTCAAAGCAAGCGCTCTCAGTATGAATGTGAGTGTTATTGAGTACGAGTACACAATCATCTACACAAAAGCTCTTCAGTCGGATCAATAAACCTTTGTGTGTCCGTGTATTTCCTCTGCAGTTTTACTGTCTGCTGACTCTATCGCTCCCTCATGTCCTGTTAATGGCCCTGTGTGTCCGGTTGAAGGTTTATCTCCTCACAGATGGATAAGAGACATGTCGGTGATGTTCACAGGCACATTTAAAACCATAGTATAGCCAAGCGTAAACATTCTGTCATCGTATGACTATTTCTTCAGTGGAACACAAAAGAAGATATTTTGAGAAATGTCTCCGTGGTTTTGTGTTCACACAATGGAAGTCAATGGGGTTCAGTTATCAGCATTCTTCAAAATATTTCTATCAACTCATACGGATGAATAAATGATGGCAGAATGTTCATGTTTGGGTCAACTATCCCTTTAGCATTCATGAACATGGAGTGTGCTCAGGTTTGTCATGACATTCATGCTTCATCAGCAGTGTGGACACGCGGGGTTGAGATGCTACTGGATCTGTGGGTCAGCAACATGTTTTGTTGGCACACGCTGCGGTTGTTAATCTCATTGCGAGCTCTCTCAGAGTTAGGCCGGCAGAAGTAGGACAGTGTCGCGTCCGCACATTCTCTGGGAAGGAAACTTCCAAGCCTTTTCTCCCAAAGAACAGGAAAAGCTTGTCAACGGTGTTGCCGCTTGAAAAGTAAATACAGTAATGTACCAAGCTGTGCTCTGGGAAACCGTGTGAATGATTGACAGATTCAGGGGTCGGGACGTCTCTATTGTCGCCCTATGTTGTGGGTGTGGACCGGGACTGTATAGCTCAGCTTCTGAAGCTCAGATTAATGTATACGTTTGGTTTTTCAGGGATTGACGATGAGGCAGATTCGATTCCGGTTTGACGGACAGCCCATTAATGAAACAGACACGCCCGCACAGGTATGACATCATAGCGCTCTAATCGTGCTCTTGTTATCTTTTTAAAGTCTAATCTCTGATCCATGTGAGCGTTTATGAAAACATCTCAAACATTTTGAATCACTGTTTAATATTTACCTAAAATGAAGCCCCACCCTACATTACCTACTGTCTGAATGTTACGTGTTCACTAAACCTGAAACATTTCTGTTAATTTAAAGTATTATGTGAAAAACTTGAGAAATGTTGTCTTTTAAATAAAAAACGAAATAAGTTTAAGCCACTTAAATATTAACTAGAAAAAGAAAGAAACGAAGCCTATACATTTAAATTTAAGTCAAAATATGAAACTACAGTTAAACTAAAATATTTTTTGTACACCTAACAGAAGTTCATTGTGTTGTAAATGCTTCTTTATGTTGTTTTCAAAGACGCTATTTACGCACTTCTGCAGAATACATTGAAACATGTATTTATATGTACAACAAAAATGATGTTGTGTTGTTTTCCCACAGTTGGAAATGGAAGATGAAGACACAATTGACGTTTTCCAGCAACAGACAGGAGGACTCATCTAAACCTGACTTCACCAACCGCAAAACCTCTTCTCTCTCTCTCTCTTTCTTTCTTTCTCTCTTTCTCTCTCTGTCACCCCAGAGCTCTCATCATCATCATCATCATATGGTTATCTGTAACTGCTGTTGTATAGTGTTTCAGTTCATATTGTACTCTTTGTTTTGTACATAAAAAATGGATTCCTGCTACAGTAAATATTACATTGGGATTGTTTGTTGCCTTGTAACATCTGACAAGTCAAGCCCAGACGTGTGGAGAAAGATATCGGGTCAAATCTGTGTATAAATCAACTCTAATGATTTTTCACAGTTTTGATTGTGTAGCTGCACCCAACATCTGGTTCAGATATGAACACACAGGCTTTGGTTTTTTTTCATTTTTTTTAAATCTTCTGTTATACGTTCTGTTATAGCAAACACAGAGTTCAGATAAATTGGTTTTAATTTGTTTTTTATTGTAGTGGTCATTTGTAGCGTGACACTCGTCTTGAACATGTGTTGACTCGAGTGAAGTGAAGACATGTTTCAGACGAGTAAAACATCTGTATTGTCAAATCTCTTGTTAAAATAAAATATTCTCTTTTTATCAAACTGCACATGGGTTGTGACAATCTGTCTATACAATAAGTTCCTCTGTGGTACACTTTTAGCACAATAAGATAACACAATGTTTGAAGGGTTTCTTTTCAAATGGAACACTTGATCATACCATAAATAGTTTTTTAATTTAGAGACATTTTGGAGTTGCTTCAAAGCATCATTGAATCACGAGAGTAATGTTGAAACAACCCTCATTTATTTAATCATCATATTTATTTATAATAAGATATGAATAGGCTTTGATTTTTAATGCAAAAACATTTTAGTCTTGCAAGTGGAAAACACCGGTCATACTTTTGTCATGTATCACATTATTATAGTATAACGTTGCATTCACAAATTTGCATTTTGTTTTGTTTCGGTGATCATGTTGCCAGCAGGCTATGGAGTAAATGACCTAAAAAGTAAATGATTTTTTTAATCGCAGCCCTCGCTTTAATTATAATCGTATAATTTCACATAATTGTAAATAATACGGCATATAATTACATTTATAAATGAGTTGAGAGTCTTACATATCATCCGAAAACACTTCAAATGAATAAAAAGAAAAACACAAATATACAAACCAAAGCAAATGAACCGTAGTGTTTGTAGACCACATGAGAAATACCTAAATACTTTATGGTTTTGTAACCGTACCACGGTAAATATAAACTATATTACAGTATTTACTGATTTATCATACAGAATACTAAAGCACACATGCAGCAATTACTATATCACACACGTGTGTATCAGTTTACTGTAATAAATACTACATATGGCAATCAGTCAATTACATTTGTTTAGTTTCCCTAAATGCTTTTTTAAAGCATCTTGTCAAATATATTACGGTTATTTAACAGACACACCGTGAATTTACAGTAAAGATGATCATCATGCTGCAAACCAAATCACACAAACCCTGATGAACGGAGCGCACGCCTATCGGCTGACAGACACCCCGCGCACCAATCCCACACCAGAGTCCGCAGCCCTCCGTCCAATCACGCCGCGCCTCCGCTCCGGTGGGCGGGGTGTCGTGGGCGTGTCTTAAGGGCCGCTCCGCCGCACTCGGGTTTCAGCTGGTCCGGGCGGAGTCCATGCGGGATAAAGGAATTACACGAATTCAGTCCAGCTGAAGGTTCATTCCACGCCGTTTAGCGACCACACCAGCCGCTCGACATGACCACGACGACCACCTATCAGGGCATGGAACCCGGTGCCAAAAACAGCTCGAGGTAAACGAACGAAACGGGGCTTTGTTGGGTTGAGCGGGCAGAACAAAAGAAACGCGGATGGGGATGAGGAGGAGGAGGATGATGATGATGATGGCCTGACGGATTGAGGGATTCGTTCCTCCTATCGATGCATGGATGAGAATGATGGCGATTGTGAGGATCTCATAGATGAAAGCTTTGGATTTGATGTGAATTCAGACTGTCTGCCAACACCATCATCATCATCTTCTCCATCATCCTCTTCCTCGTGGCCATGAAGAGCCCAGGCTCGAGCTGCTCTGAGATCAGGTCCAGACAGACGATCACATGCAGGTAAATGAGGAGATGTCTGGTGCATTCATATGAATGGGGCCTGAACTTCATCCAGAATGACAGAATCTGGGCAGGCGGCCACTGTGACATATCAACAGGGCTTTGAAAAGATCTGCTTTAACTTCACGTCGGCATTGTTCTCTTTTACTCCCTCGTGAATGGACGCTTTCTCTTCTGCGTTTATTTTTCAAACGGTTTGATCTCGGTCACATGACGTTGCGGTGTCCAACCTCAAGGTCTGGCCCAAATATACACGCTCCATTGTCCTTAAAAGGCTGTTGGTAGTCAGACCGGAGCTGTTGCATCGATTCTCCTCCGGCCAGGGGCTCGGCACGTTCAGCCAAAGCACTTCCAAAAATCATCTCTTTAGTTTTCGGTCGGGACGCGAGATCATCTTCAGCTTCATAAATGTGTCTTGATTTTATATCAAAAGAAAGCGAGCTGGTGTGTCTGATCTTGTCGCGTTGAATGAGGCATGTGCGAATTTAAGACCCTGTGACTTGCATCTTTGTGCAACATGTTGCCTCCCCGATTGACCCGAATCTGTTTCTTTGGCTTTGGATGCCTGTTTGTCCAGTTTTATCCTCAGATCCTGTCTGTGGTTTGTCTCAATGGGACTGAAAACGAAAGAAATGTAGGTCAGGCCGGGACTAGGTTGTTTATTGGTCACTCCGTCTGATTTAAAGGAATAGTTCAGCCCAAAAACCCATCGTTTATCCACCCAAACCTGACTCTCTTTCTGCTGCAGAACACAACAAAAGATATGTTACACCATATTGGTAACCAAAAAACACTGGATTGTACGAACGCAAAACCGCATAGACATTTCTCTAAATATCTTCTTTTGTGTTCCCCTGATGATAGACGCGCACGCAGGTTTTGTGTGAACAAATGACTGAATGTTTATTTCGGGATCTCTGTAATGATGTTTTCGGCGTGGATGTCGTGCTCGGGGGAAGGATTTTTAATGCCATGTGTCGCCGTGGTTCACAGATGGGTGGGGTCTCGAGTAAAAACGGCTCGGTTTGCTCCCCTGATGAGAGCTGGAGGTTTAGTCTGGTTAAGGCATTATGTGTTAAAGCCATCGGCGGGGACAGCAGGTCGACTGGGCGATGCTTTTATCATTTTGCGCTGATTTCTTGCACAATAGAGGAGGCGAGACGTGTGCGGACGGGGTTTGACCCTGACAGCTGCCGGGTGTCAGCTGGTCTCATCCTGCATTTCTGCGCGGGAGGGTGGGGCGGGGGCGTCGGGTGCAGTGCCGTGGGTTTTGGGGATGCATTGATTTTTGGGCTCCTCCGGCACATCAATCACAGGTCGACTGCTTTTTCCAGCAGGTTCTCCTACGTCTCGCACCCGCCCTGATCTGATTCATGCATTAACATATGTGAGGACTGATATCAGTCCTGTGTGTGTGTTTATATCTGCACACTCTTCTGATGTGTGTGTGTTTTGTGGTAATTGTAACTACATGACAGATCAGCGGATGTGTGTTTTAGATTAAGGGTGGGCTGGATGCAGAATCACAGTACCCTGTTATATCACATTATAGTTATTCAATAACAGATTGTTTATGTTTTAATATCTATTTGACATCTCCGATTTTGCATACGTTTACAAAAGGTCCATTATCTAATTTTGTTTTTATATTCGATTGTTTTATTTGGACTTGGATGGGCATCACTAATGAAAATACACAATGTAAAATGTGTCCTATGTGTTGAAAACGGTTAATTGGTTGTGATTTTCTCATTGTTTGATTTGTTTGTTGATGTCTGTCTCGCAGGGTGTTGTGTCCTCCTGGAGGAGCCTCCAATATTTCCTTCGGCGCGGATGAGGAAAAGCCGGCACGCAAAAACAAGATGGCCTCCAGTATCTTTGCTGAACCTGATGACCCTCACGCCCACCGGAGGAACAACCCGCCAAGTACACAAACACACACACAATTATCACTTTGATTTCACCATAATATGATAATTCATCTCTCTAAAGAACCCATGGCATCCAAACGCAGTTTTGTGAATTAGTTTGTTGTTGTCCGTGTGTTAGTTTAGACACATCTATGAGTATTGAATAAGCAAAAGAGTTATGACTGATTGCCTACACCACAAGGGTGTCAGCATGTTATAAGCATGATGTCATTTCCAGGACAAATAATCAAACGGTCCAGTAATTCAGGAAGTGACTCAAACGCACTAAACACCATGATGTCGGACACAAGAATGTGCGACATCATCACAACTCGTCTGTGCACTGTGTGTGTCTGTGACGTCAATTCGACTCGTCATGATCGACCGTTTCATTTCCAGATATTATCGCTCTCCTTAAAGAATCAGTCAAGCCAAATATAACAATTCTTTAAAACATCTTTATTTCCTCACCCTCGTGTCATACTGTCGTACTATCGTATGGGATCCAAAGAGCACAAACACCTGACATTAAAGTAATAATGATTTCAGCGGGTTAATAAATGCTCTCTATGTGTAAACCATATGTTTGTACACATTAATACCACGTGCTACAGTAAAAGGAATGATGTGCGTGTATGACAGTGAATTGCTCTCGAGGGAGGAGACGTGTTAAAGTCCGACAGGAAGTTCAGTGTGTCAGACAGGAAGCTGTTAGGAATCTCCATTGTGTGTGTGTGTGTTTATGTCAGCCTATGAGAGGTTAACATTCCATATTTGAAATTGATCTAATACATGAGGCCCAAGTCAGATCTGTAATGACGTTTACATCAATTCAAGTGTTTAAAATGTGAATTTAAGATGTAGAACAACACTACCCATAATCCTATAGAGATCAACCTTGAGTCCTTGTTACCATGGTAATACTAATCGAGTTAGGCTCTGTCCTCTCAGACTTGTGATGTCTGTGTTTGTAGGGGCGGTAATGTAAACGTATGTTCAGGTGTGTGTGTCATTCTTTGTTTTACACCTCACACACATCAGACGTGTTGAATAATGAAAGGAAAGGTTGTTTTTATGATAATCTTCAGGTCGTGACTGTGTATGATATTCTGTGTGACTGCAGAAACATGTCGGGGGTATTTTCTCTTGTAATGGCGGTTTGTTTTGTGTGGTGGTGTCGTTGACAGGTGGAGAAGCGTCTGGAGTTCTGTGTGGAGAACCGTCGGCTCCTCTCAGACGGTGCCAGCCTGCTATAGTTTATGATAATGGATGTCCTGGTGAGCGTCAGGGCAACAACAACGTAAGTTCACAAACACCTGAGAGAGATGTGAATACAGGTCATTCAGTAGATCAGTGTTCGCTGTGATTGAAATAACACGTCTGGGTGGGGTCAGAGCTAACAGCCGCGCGACACAGCTGTTCTGGGCTCAGAGACTGACTGCATTATTCCTTCAGGGGAAGTTCATAATGATTTTCATCCTGTTATGTTTGACGTGGATTATGTTTTCGGGCTTTTGTTTCTTACACTTCCTCTTAAACATCACATTCAGTCATTTAAAACTCTTTTCTGATATTTCACTCCTGTCTCGGTACTTCACAAAATTGACAGTTCACTGTCTGATAAATGTTTCTGGTGTGGATAGGAACCATTTATCATTATACCTTTTTTAGGGGTGTGACGATGTATCTCGATGACGATTTTCCTTTGGTGTGTAATGTCATTGGTTGGGCTGCCAACCTGTGATCTGTTTTAACATGTATAATGTTTTAATGTTTTGGTTTATTTTGTGCGTTTCCTGCTCTTAGACTTTAGCTTTCTTAAAGTCCCTGTGAACCGGAAGTTGCGATCGTTTTTACTTCCGTATTCTGACACATTTCTGAGTGAAAAGGAATTTCAAAGGAGAACTTTAATGGGCGTGGCTTGGGTTTTTCTTAACGAATTGATTGGATGTGTAAAAACATCTGTTGCATTTTGAAATGAAACTAGCAGCAGATTGACAGTTGAAGGGGAGGAGTTAACAGATGCTCCGCCCAAGCCGTCTAGTTTTCGTCATTTGAGGTAGATAGTCATTTCAGGGTGGAAATGCATTTTCAGATTTTAGCTGAAGATTTTGAGGGACCATTTTATAAAGAAAATGACCTAATAACTACAAACGCTAGAAATATTTTATGAAAATTAGAATTGTCATTTTTAATTTCAGTGTGACTTTAATGCCTTCTCGGTTTTTAATAAAGGTCAAATTTTGTTTAAATTTTGAGTTACAAATCTACTTTTTCCAGAATAAATATTTCTGTTCACATAAAACATGTCTGTGTACTGTATAAATGATTATTTATATTTATCAATAATTTAAATGATTTATTCTGGATGCGATTAATCACAATTAATCCTTTGACGGATTAAAGTAAATTTGAATGTTGTCCATTCTATAACAATTGACTTTTTCTTTGTTATACTTAAAATGTCCTAATCGAGTTATAATTGTGAACCCAGTATCATGTATAATTTTCAATGGTGAGCTGATAGTATCTTTACATTCCTATTAATAAATGTCCCTTTTTTGTTCTACTTCGAGATCGTTCGCCCCAAAATATAAATTTCATTTCAATATTTCATGTAATTCCTAACCTGTAAGACTTCCCGCAAAACACAAAAGAAGATATTTTGAAGAAAGTTGATAACCAACCTTCCCTATTCATTTCTATATAGGGGCACAAAACCAATGCAGGTAAATGGGTAGTGTCGTGTTCGGTTTCCAACTTTCATCAAAATATCTTTTGTGTTCTTTGGAAGAAAGAATGTCATACAAGATGGGTGTGTAAATGATGACAAAATTGTCATTTTTGGGTGTACCATCCCTTTAAATATGTCAGTAGTAAATCATGTTATTTAATGTTGGCTTGAAATGGTTAAACTCTGAGGGACAGATTGAATTTGTTCTTGTTAGATTTAGTAGTAAATAAATAGTATAGGGGTCTGATCTCATTTGCTTTTGTTTTGCAGGATCAAAATGAGTACGAGCCGGAAAACAATGGTGAGAATATTTTTTTCTCTTGTGAATATCAATATTTGCAGAGACGTACCGCGTGACTCGCGTTTGGTAAGAACGCGGCTGGTGAAGTTCTGGAATTTTCTTCTCTTTTAATGAGACGGAGGCCAATTCCATGACTCCACGTCTGCTGGCGGAGGAGCGGATCTGCTTTTCTCATCGAGAACAGCTGTAGAAACACTGATTCTGTATTTTTCATCCTGTCTCACAAGACAGGCATTAACTTACTGCCGTGATAATGCACTCAGTCATGTGTTGGGTTTAAATAATGAAGCGTTTGTTTAAGAGTCCGGCTGTAATGAGCGTGTTCAGCCGATACTGTAAATATTCTTCACGGCTGGGGTCTCCAGATCCAATAAACAGATTTAGAAACAAATATCATGACCCTAGTTCTGTCCTAAATGTTTTTTTTCCTTTGTGTTTCAGAAGAGGTCCAGGAGCAGAAAGAGGATGGCGCACAGCCGTCCGTCCCCACGGCGTCCGGCGGCACCCCCTCTGGCCGAAGGAACCCACCCGGTGGCAAATCCAGTCTGATTCTGGGCTGAAACGACCGTCATTGAACTTTCTTTGCTCTATCTGTCTGTTCTCTCTCTTTTTTTAAGGAACTCCTTCCTTCACTCTCGTCGTGAGCCATGGAAACTTTCGTCCTCCACCGTCTTTTCATTTTTCTATTGCGAAACAAGAGAAGCGATCGTTGACAGAAGCACTTTATGTAAGAAGTCCGTTCAGTCGCTCCTGCAGGAATCCGTGGCATGAGAGATTCAGATCGACTTTTAATCCGCCCCGGTGTAAATCATTCAAGGAAAAGGACAAAAAAAGATTTGTTGCGCAAAATTTCTAAGTACAAATAAAGATTGATATGAATTTCCCTGTGTTTGTTTGACGTGAGATGTGTGTTTGTTTGGAATGTGTTATTGTCATGTGTGAAAACTTTCAAGTCGGCATGATCCAGAAATTAAAATGGCAGTATTCATACGTATATGGAGTTCTTTTTGAGTGAAAAGGTACACTGAACAACTTAATTTCATTTTTTTCAAAAAGATTTTACAGAAGCATGCAGTGCAGAAATCTAGGGAAGTAGTAAACGACATATTAGCAAAACAGGTATCAATAATTCCATTGTCACAAACTTTTTATTAAAAAATACATAAAGTAAATGTATATGGCTGGTTATTTAATGGACTTTTGTATAAAGCTTTGATTGTGTCTGTCAGAATTATAGTCATTGGTGAATTGGCATACGTAACGCTACTAGACCTCAGTTAATATTATAGTAGACAACAGTATTTTTCATGTGGGCTACCACAAACATTGCCACTAGCGTTCTGGTGAAGGTAAGATAATATATTGTATTTATGATCCGTAATAACACCGCATACTATTTACAGGTGATATCAAAGTGTCGAACTATAAAATCTAGCGGATAAATCCAGAATCCTTTCTAATGTAATGTTCAAAATTGGCTTAACCAAAGCCAAGGTGCTACTGCAATACCGCCACTGTCCACAGGGATGCGTGTGTACCACAGTTTGTAAAGTACTGAAGTAACATTTTCCTCATCGAGTGTTTTGAAGTCTTTAAAATGGTCACCGAACCACACAGCCTCTTGGGATTATTCATTGCTGAAACGATAAGCACTGAAAACGCAGACAGATCACCAGAAAAATCTCGTTTTAGCCTTAAAAGATGTTCTGAACACTTAAAGTCGGCATGAAATTAAAATTGATATTTCTAATTGTTTTACACAGTGGTGATGTATGCATTATACACTTTTTATACGTGCACAACATTATTATTTTTAAATACGTTTGCACTTCTAATAGTTGATCACAAATTCTAAGCTCCTCCCCCTCTCGAAACGACATCTCTTCACTTCTGGTCACGAGCAATGGCGCGAGGGCGGGGCTGCAATGACTGACAGATTGCAAACTGCCGTTCAAATCTTTCAGCGATCCAATCAGTTGTCAGTGGATAACCTCAAGTCCCGCCCTACTTTTTTTTCTCATTTCTGAAGTCGTTTCACTCGGGTATACGTCACGATACGAAAAAATTACGATGGCTACTTCCGTTTCATTCCGACAGTACGGAGAAGAACGTTTTCAAAAATGCTTTTATTCATAACATCTCAAACATACATAGAGGAACACAGCACAGTCAATGTTACATTTATAATAGCAGATCCAACGAAGAAAGAAAAAACAAGAAATTAGATATATTATACAATACATTAATAAAGGAATATGTTTAAAGAGCTCTATACAATCGTTAGATTTTTTATTTCTCACATCTTTAAGAGACTCAAAATAATGTCTTGATTCAATTTTATATAATAATAAAATTATTATTTTCCTATTTTTGTTTGTGTATATAAAATGTACCATACATGACCGATAGGTTAAGGTTTTCCCCTTAAACTTGTACTTATAATAATATGTCTTTACTAGATAAGATGATATTCAAAAAAGATACTCAATATCACTCGAAAGTGGGAAATACACATTCATAAAATAAATGTTTTATGGTTTCTATATTAGTTACAAAATGCTCAAGTAACCTTCATGTATTTTATATATTTTGAGATTACTTGAGAAGTACAAGTTTTGTACTTTGATTTTCCTGTATTTTCATAGTAAATTACTGGCAGTACGGTTGCCAGTAAGTTACTGTATTTCAATTTACAGTACATGTATTAAAAAAATATTACTGTATAGCACATTACTACAAATTTACTTATTACAATAATTCCAAATAATATTTTAAGTAGTTAAGTATATAAATCTAAAGTTATTACAATTGTAACTACTATACTTAAGAATAACATTATGAATCAAAAGGCAATCCAAGAAATGTTTGTATCAAAAAATAGTTTTAAAAAATAAGTTAATTGAAACATAGTCGAGAAACTGCATGACTTGCAGTCGTAGCTGGACATCCTAAACCTGGGATGACTTGCCTGGGAACATCACAGATGACCAAATCCAGCTAAACAAGCAATGTTCAGACTGTAAAAAATAAAAAGACACATAACAAAATATGTAAGCCATAGAAATGAGTAAAAATTGTGCAGGAAGTGGTGAACTGACAAAGAACCATATTTTTCAGCTTTAATAATATTTGTTAATGTTAATTAATACATATTCATCGTGCATAAACTAATGTGAACAGAGACAAATTGGTTTAAAAATGTATTAGCACATGTTGGAATGTATTAAGATGAATACTGTTAAAAAATGGAATCTTATTGTAAGCGTAAATGAAAATATATTTACATATATCCAAACAGTATTGTTTTACATTTAAAAGCAACTTATATATTTAAAACCAAACAGGCATATACCCAATAACAAATACAGTCCTTTTACCTTGCTTGCCTTCGTAAACACACTTCAAACAATTCGACAGAATATAAACTTACCAAAACCCTTATCCATTGATTAAGATTTGAAAAGCGGGTTGTAAAGGTGTGCTGAACTGGTCGTTTTTAGTATTTTATATTACTCGGTCACTGCTAAGATTGGATAACAGTTTGCATAGTAAACTTAAGTTGGAGCATTCCGTGAATTTGGTTAGACACTTTTTTCCGGATGAAATGGCAATGGCTTTGCGTATAGTTTGTATGGCCTATAGTTGTTTGGTGTTTAATGATATATGACCGTACCTGTCAGCATTTGAGACTCGTGATCACGAACCGGACAGAAGATTACCGTATGGCGGGTCTCAAATGTTACGAGAGTTACCAGGGTAAATAAACAGAGTGAGACTCCCGGTCAAAATGACAGTGTTGCCAGAAACGAATATGACCCAGCACCAAAAAATATAAAAAAAACACTTCTACACAGTCTCCAATATTCGCAGGATAAAACCTTAAAAAATTATATATGAGCCCACCAAATCAAAGAGATGCCACACAGTTACACAGTACTAATATTATCACAGGACCTCGGTGTAGGTAATTTTTCTACACGGCCGATTCGCACTGGATTAAGATCACAGACAACCTCTGCAATTAATACAAATGACTAGAGGTTCCCAGGTAATAATAATCCCTTACGAATAGGGCTCAGGGCATATCAAGCGATCTTTAACAAACCAATAGTGGGGCATAGTACAAAATATGTTTTATTCACATAAGACTGCTGAGCCATTCCTATCAGATCCAATATTGACGGCACTGCACTGCCTTTTAATTAAAGTCTCTCCGCAAATTCAGCGTCGATCTGTGGCTTGTTCACAAAGGAATCCGAGGTGAAATGAGGCAAACAATCGCTCAATGTTTTACCTACGTGAGATGGAACATCTTTAAAAATAAACTTCGACCATGCATTCGGAATCCGAATAACGGTTATGCTGCAACTGTGTTCTTTTAACAACCAGGCACTGCATAATATTTTGAGATCTTTAATGGCATATTTATTGCTTGCTCGCTTGCTTTCTCGTCTGCACTGGCTGTCCATACGCAACCATCTGCGCTTGGGAACACCTGAGAGACTAGGCCTGCCGGCCAAAGGGCACGAGGAAGTTGGGGATCAAAGATCTTATTTATGGAATTTTTAAGAGGGATGTATCACTCGTAAGGTTTTTATGTCTTAGGTTGTATGGGGAACTGTGTAATGCATTTTTCATTTTGTTTTTGTGTTTTGTTATATTTCTTGTTTTATGGTTATTGGATTTATTGTAAAGCACTTCGGGCTGTCTTTGTGGCAGTACAAATGTGCTATATAAGAAATAAACCTAAACCTAATGACAACATGTCTGATTTTTACTTAAGATCGGCACTGGAGGTGCAGGTTGCCTTGTGAAGCTCCTGGCCGTAGGAGTCTAGACACTGCCAGCGTTTCGTATTGGTGCGGTTCAACTGGGGGTAGTCACTAAGCACAGTGGTGGAGTCGGACCAGAGCGTATTTGAGCGAATAGGAATGGTAAGCTCTGTGGTCAGGAGCTGGGATAGCTGTGCTCCGTTGAGTGCGGCACACAACTCCAGGCGTAGTATGGTTTGTTGCTTGCGAGGGGCAATGCGGGATCTTGCTGCAATGAAGGCTGTCTCGACTTGACCCTCCTCATACTCTATGCGCAGGTAGGCCACTGAGCAATACGCTTGTTCCAATGCATCGTAGAAGACATATCTTAGCCAATCTTTCTGTGATTAAGAGACAGAACCATAGAGACGCCATGTTCGAGATAGAGAGATTCATCAGAACTGCTTTGGCTTGCTCACTGGGTGCTTTGAGACTGAACAAGAAAACTAGTCAAAGAGAACGTAGAACATAGTTCATATGTTCAGAACACAGAACATAGTTACTGAACACAACAGTAGCCCCTCAGTGCAGAAGTTCATACAGTAAGTTTATAAAGTGTCCTGGGCTTCTTGGTGGATTAGAATTACCTGGGAATTACCTTTTACTCAATAAAACCTGCCCACTCCAATAAAGATCGTTCCAAATTTTAACTGCCAAATTAATGTGATAGAAATGTATTGCAATGTCAATCAATGATGATAATGACCATTTTATCTCCTTAAACTAAGTATGACAAGATGAAAAATAGAATTAAACCAGGAAAACAGGTCAAACGGATCAAACATAGCATTAAAGAGAGTTAGAAAATATGACTCATATGTCCAGAAACCACTTCAAAGAGACAAACAAGAAATTAACCAATGACTTTAACCCTCAAAGTGGCCACAATAATTAATCGGGTTCGGAGAGCTGAGTAGGCATTTTCCACTTGTTCATGAACTTCATGCACACACCACGGCACCCAAAAATTTGCAATTCATTGATACATATGACGGAAAAAAAAGCACACCAACAATAATGCGCTTCCCTTTAATGTGAGTTGCCTTAACATCTGACAGAACTACTGTACGTCTTTCGTGAAGTATATATTGCAGAACATATAATTCAAAAATTGTCAAGTCCAGCAGCTGTCAAGGACGAGTATGATAAACAGAAGTAGCCTTAGTAGAATCCCATATTTAGTTTGAATTCAGTAAATCAGTCAACTGTGCTCTGAATTCAGTTAGAGTTTTATTTCCAAAGTCCGCAATGTGAGATTTGTGTTATTCTCCATACCTTGCAAAATATATTTGGGCCACTTTGGCATTCCGATTGCTTCAATATACAACATCTTATCGCGCCAAAACCCCATCTCTCACGAGCCACCACATGATCTCTACAGTCGATTGATTGACAGGCGAGGTCTCTCTATCCCAGATCTGAATGGTTAAGCTAAACCAATAAGGGCTGTGTTAATGAATAATGTGTTTACTGCACTGCACATTATTTATAAACGTTTTGAAATAACTTTGCTAATCAAAAGCAAAGAAAAGGCAAGCTGCTGGGCTTGTCCACCCGCCCAATGCATTTTTTTCAAAAGAGGGAATCCGCCCAATCTGGCATCACTGTCTACTGCCCACTATGTAGCTTTTTCTTCTGCTGATTTCGGTTTTGCCACCAAAATATTTTCAAATAAAGATATGTGAGAAAAAGAAACAGTTTCTTTCAGAAGAGTTTAACTGTAATTTTTCTTCACATCTCCAGAGTCACACCTGTAAGTAGATCCTGTAAATACGTGCTGAAAGGTGGAGGCGTGCCGGCAGATCTTTTCAATTGGTCATGAAAGCTGCCTGTTCCATTGATGTAATGCTACTGTCCTACATCAAAAGCCTCCTTTTTAGTGTTTGTAGATTTTAACTATGAAAAATAATCTGCAGTTGATTTATAAAGATACTACAAAGGGAGTCTTTACTCTTTGGATACTACTGCAGCTTGATATCAGCAATTACACCTAAACCTGCCCGTTGGCTCTAATATCACTTTAGTGTTAAACAGGATATTATTTGTTTTTGTTACATTTCATAACTGGCAATCGTTGGTCTGATGAATGGATTTGTTCCCAGATAAATCTTTTTCATCAAGGTCAGATTTTCTTAACTATACACAGCTTATGTATTTATGAGTTAAACGTTCATGACTGAAGTGCCCTTGAGCAAGACACCTTACCCCGGATTGCTCTGCAGTAATGTGACACTGTAAAACACTACTTGTAAGTCGCTTTGGATAAAAGCTTCTGCCAAATGAATAAATGTAAATATATACATACACTCACTGGCCACTTTATTAGGAACATCTGTCCAACTGGTCGTTAACGCAAATTTCGAATCAGCCAATCACATGGCAGCAACTCAATGCATGTAGACATGGTCAAGATAATCTGCTGCAGTTCAAACCGAGCATCAGAATGGGGAAGAAAGGCGATTTAAGTGACTTTGAACGTGGTATGGTTCTTGGTGCCAGACGGACTGGTTTGAGTATTTCAGAAACTGCTGATCTACTGGGATTTTCACGCACAACCATCTCTAGGGTTTACAGAGAATGGTCCGAAAAAGAGAAAATATCCAGGTAGCGGCAGTTCTGTAGGCGCAAATGCCTTGTTGATGCCAGAGCTCAGAGGAGAATGGCCAGACTGGTTCGAACTGATAGAAAGGGAACAGTAACTAAAATAAGCACTCGTTACAACCAAGGTATGCTGAAGAGCATCTCTGAACGCACAACACGTCGAACCCATGAGGCGGATGAGCTACAGCAGCAGGAGACCACACCGGGTGCCACTCCTGACAGCTAAGAACAGGAAACTGAGGCAATAGAAGATTGGGAAAACATTGCCTGGTCTGATGAGTCTCGATTTCTGCTATGACATTCGGATGGTAGGGCCAGAATTTTCCGTCAACAACATGAAAACATGGATCCATCCTGCCTTGTATCAACGGTTCCGGCTGGTGGTGGTGTAATGGTGTGGGGGATATTTTGTTGGCACATCTTCTGATGGCTACTTCCAGCATGATAACACGCCATGTCATAAAACGCCCATTTCTCCGACATGCAGTGACCTCTACTTGGTAGAAGGTTTTTCTGCAGTGTGAATTCTCACGTGTTCCTCTAGATTACTTTTTTGTGTGAAACTCTTTCCACACTGAACACATGCGTATGGACGCTCACCAGTGTGAATTCTCATGTGGACATCCAGCTTACTTTTCTGAGTGAAACTCTTTTCACAATCAAAACATGCAAACGGTTTTTCTCCAGTGTGAATTCTCACGTGTTCCTCTAGATTACTTTTTTGTGTGAAACTCTTTCCACAGATAACACATGCGTATGGACGCTGTCCATTGTGAATCCTCATGTGGACCTCTAGATTAGATTTGTTTTTGAAACTCTTTCCACACTGAACACATGCGTATGGCCGCTCACCAGTGTGAATTCTCATGTGGTTCTTAAGAACACTCTTGTATATAAAACTCTTTCCACACTGAACGCATGTGTATGGACGCTCTCCAGTGTGAATCCTCATGTGGACCTCTAGCTTACTTTTCTGAGTGAAACTCTTTTCACAATCAAAACATGCAAACAGCTTTTCTCCAGTGTGAATTGTCATGTGTTCCTCTAGATATGTTTTTCTTGAGAAACTCTTTCCACACTGAACACATCTATACGGCTTTTCTCCAGTGTGAATCCTCATGTGGTTCTTAAGACTATTTTTTTGTGTGAAACTCTTTCTACACTGAACACATCTATACGGCTTTTCTCCAGTGTGAATCCTCATGTGGACCTCTAGATTAAATTTGCTTTTGAAACTCTTTCCACACTGAAAACAAACATGTGGCTTTTCTCCGGTGTGAATTCTCATGTGTTCCACTAGATGACTGGTTCTTGTGAAACTCTTTCCACACTGCAGACATGTGAACGGCTTTTCTCCGGTGTGAACTCTCATGTGGACCTCAAGACAACTTTTGTGTGTGAAACACTTTCCACACTGGTGGCAGATGAACGGCTTTTCATCAGTGTGAATTCTCATGTGGGTCTTGAGAACACTTTTTCTTGTGAAGCTCTTTCCACACTGGTGGCAGGTGAACGGCTTTTCTTCAGTGTGGATTCTTATGTGCTTAACAAGCTGCTCTTTACTTCCCAATCTCTTTCCACAATGAGGACATACTGATACCGTTGTTTCTTCCAGGTCCAATCGGTCTATAATGAAACAAAAGCAGCACATATTTTTATAAGGGCGGTGTTAGTTTTTCTTGAACTTGGCTGAGCAGTGGTTGGGTGACTTGCCAACATATTAGAAAGCTTCTGATACGTAAAAGAAAACTAAGCTGAACCAAGTTAAGGGGAAAAGATTTTATTGAAGATGTTTCTGTTGCATAGCAGTCTTCTGAACTTTAACACAAGGTACAGTCTATGTGATCAGACTTTATACCTGGTAACAAATGGCCTCCAGACAACAGACAGATAACATGAGGACCTCCTACTTGAGAACTCATATTAGACAGTGTTGAAGGGCCATTAGTTGAATCACACCTTTACAGATATATGTTAAAGTCGGGTGAGGCACAAGTATAATGTGATCACCCATTTGGTTTACGCCTTTACCTATAAAGATGTTAAGTACAGGTGGGGCACAGACACAACTAATGTCAGACGTTGATTACATATGAAAGAAGGACACAAAGCCTTCAGCGGTCAACATTGAACACATGCAATCAAAGGCACGACATGTGAATTATTTGCATTCAAATATCATAAAACCACCAACTCAGAGTTTGTTCATCCGTACTTTCATTATCAAACTTCACACAATAATAACAAAATCATAGTAATAATTGTGAATCAATACATTTTTTAATTTGTCAGTAATAATCATTAATGAAGACTCAAGATTGGAAACAAACCTCTTTGTTCCGCAGCGTCTTCATTGGTCATTGTGCTGGTGTCTGTAACACTCATGTCTTCTCTCTCCTCTTTAATGAATCTGACGTCACACATCACTTGCTTTTCAAGTTTGGCTTTGAGAAACAGATTGAATTGAGTTACATTCAGTTCACCTGTAACATAAATAATTGACTGAATGATCACAATAAAACAGCACATAGTGTCAAATAAAACATGTGAAGAATGAAGAAACAACTAAACGATTATTTATAACGCAGATGAGACAATGACATATAAGGACCAGTGATCACGTGACGTGAGCAATTATAAGAATGAACTGTATTAAAATAAAACATCTTATTTCTGTGAGTGAAATATGAATGACTGATACAGAATGCTTAAGTGAATGGTGTTTTGAAACATGTCATAAGTTCACGACATTCAGGAAACATGTCTGATAACATTGAAGAAGAAAACTATAAAACACGAGATCAAAACTCTTCTGAACACTTCAATACTGAGGTAATAATAATGAAATACATTCATTTAACACAAATCGCGGTTTTGTCTCACTGAACGTGTTTCCAGAAGTTAAACTTTATACAAATTCTCCGGACGAACTTCAATCCCTCTGCAAACATTTGAATCATCTAGCATTGAACTTCATGTTTGTCAAGATCTTGTGGAGAAAAGTTTATAACACGAGATCCATCCAGTGAACTAACCTTTGTGTTTAAAGATCTTTATATCAAATACTTCTCCTGATATTCTCCGATTCTCGTTCTTCTGCGCATGCGCAGCTTCTTCTTCTTCTTTGGGGTAAATGGCGGTTGGCAAACAAACAACAGGACCGTTTCCGCCACCTAATGGCGGGCTGGAGTTTGGCAGGACAATAAGAGAAAACAGTAATAAATCACTAAATAAAAGCAATACATTTAATTATTATATTCTTATTACGCTCAAATATCTTATTAGCATTCTCCATTCTTTCTTTTTATAAGCTAATATTAGCTCTAATGACATTTTATTTGTACCTTCTGTAACTTTGTGTCCAGCATCTTTCTCTCTCTTTACAATTAGCTTTACGCTGTAATAAAATATGCTCAACTATTTACATTTTGCCACAAAATATAAAAAAACATATGTGATAAAAAAAGATTTTTTTTCATTTTAATTTTTCTTCACATTTCCAGAGTCTCGTCTTTAAGTAAATGCTGTAAATATGTGCAGAAAGGTGGAGGCGTTCATAAAGTTATGGGAGTAGCGACAGGCCTTTCAATTGGACGCGAAAGCTGCCTGTTTAACATCAGTTTAAACGCTATTGGCCCACATCCAAAGCCACATTTCAGTGTGTTTTTGAATCGAAGATTTTAAATATGAAACCAAGAATGTGCATTTGATTTATAAAGATACTACAACGGGTATCTATACTCTTTAAAATCATGAACCTATATTTAAATTGGGCCGTCAGCTTGATGTCAGCAAATACACCTAAAACAGCCTGCTGGCTCTAATATCACTTTAGTGGTAAACATAGGATCATAGAAGTTGGTCTGATGAATGGATTTGTTCCTGGACTAATCTTTTTCACTGAGGTCAGAGTTTCTTAACACGGCCTAACTGTATGTATTTATTAGTTAAATGTAGTCTTGAAGCCCTGCCTGTGTACTATTGAGTGAATAGTTTTTCCCTATTGTAAAAACGTCTTACACTTCACAACAAAATGTTATGTTTTCTAGCATATTTATCAAATTACCTAAACCACATGTTTAAATTAGATAAGATTAGATTCAACTTTATTGTCATTATACATATAGTATAAGTACAGTGTAACGAAATGTAGTTTAGGTCTAACCAAAAGTGCAATTATGCGGTTATTAAAGTTACGGTGCAGTATACAAGTAAATGCAGTTAAGAAGTTGCAGTACAGAAGATAAGTTAATGCAGTTATTGAAGTTACAGTGCAATAGATGAGTAGATGCAGTTATTGAAGTCACAGTGCAGTAGATGCAGTTATGAAAGTTTTCCATCAGTGCAAATGAGCATTCAGTAGGCCTATTATATTTCTGGTGTGCAAGTGAGCAGTATAGAGTGCAAATGATGCTGTGTGTGTGTAAACAGTCCGGTAGAACAGATAACATGAAGTACTGGTGTGTACAGTTCAGTCATGCATGCAGCCCTGTAGTGCAATGTAAACAATGTTGTAGCAGCATTGGAGTTAAGGGTATGAGAGGTAGTGGAGTCAGTGGGGGGCAGAGCTCAATAAAGAAACAGCTCTGGGAAAAAAGCTGTTTCTTAGTCTGCTGGTTCTTGTCCGGAGGCACCGGAAGCGCCTACCAGAAGGCAGGAGAGTAAACAGTCTATGAGCGGGGTGAGAGGAGTCCTTGAGAATGCTGAGAGCTCGACGCAGACAGCGTTTCTTCTGGATGTCCTCAATGGGAGAAAGTGTAGTCCCTGTGATGCGCTGGGCTGTTTTCACCACCCGCTGCAGTGCCTTGCGCTCAGCAACAGAACAGTTCCCGTACCAGACTGTGACACAGTTGGTCAGGATGCTCTCTATCGTGCAGCGATAGAAGTTCACCAGGATATTTGAAGACAGGTGGTTCTTCTTCAGTGTCCTCAGAAAGAAGAGACGCTGGTGAGCCTTCTTGACCAGGCATGAGGTGTTGGTGGTCCAGGACAGGTCCTCCGGAATATGAGTCCCCAGGAACTTAAAACTGGAAACACGTTCAACAGCCATCCCCTTAATGTGGAGGGGGTCGTGTGTCCCTCCTTTCGCCTTCCTGAAGTCCACGATGATCTCCTTTGTCTTGGAGGTGTTAAGGAGCAGGTTGTTGTCCGAGCACCATATGGCCAGGTGCCGGACCTCCTCCCTGTATGCAGTCTCATCGTTGTTGCTGATGAGACCAATCACCGTTGTGTCGTCTGCAAACTTGATGAAGGAGTTAGATCCGTTCACAGGCCTGCAATCGAGTGTGAAAAGGGAGTAGAGAAAGCGGCTCAGTACGCAGCCCTGTGGTTCACCAGTGTTGAGGGTGATGGTGGTGGAGCAGATGTGGTCTAACCTAACAAGCTGAGGCCTGTTCGTCAAGAAATCCATAATCCAATTGCAGGTAGAGTTGTTAATGCCTAGGTTTCAAAGTTTGATGATTAGCTTGGAAGGGATGACGGTATTGAATGCAGAGCTGAAGTCTACAATCAGCATTCGTGCATAAGTGTCCTTATTGTCCTGATGTGTGAGCACGGAGTGCAGCACCATGGACACTGCATCATCTGTGCTCCTATTGTTGCGGTTGGCAAATTGGTATGGGTCCAGTGTGGGTGGTAGAGAGTCCTTTAGGTGTGCCAGGACCAGCCGCTCAAAGCACTTCATAACAATGGGTGTGAGTGCTACAGGGCGGTAGTCGTTCAGGCACGTCGGGCTAGAATGTTTTGGATCGGGCACAATGGAGGTGGATTTTAAACATGCTGGAACCGCTGCTTGGGCGAGGGACAGGTTGAAGATGTCCGTGAAGACCCCAGCGAGCTGCTCCGCACATGCCCAGAGTACACGACCAGGGATGCCGTCTGGGTCAGCAGCCTTGCATGCGTTGATCCGGCTTAGTGCAGTGTAAACATCTGTGGAGTTTTGTGTGATGATCGGGTGGTCAGTTCAGGGTGTGAGCTTGGTAGCGGTTTCCTTATTGTCATAAAATGAATTAAGTTCGTTCAGGAAGATGGCATCTGTGGCTATGGGGGTGGAGTGGTTGGGTTTGTAATCACTGATGGCCTGGATGCACTGCCACATGCGTCGAGTGTCAGAATTGGAAAAATGCTCTTCTAGCTTCAACTTGTAGCAGTGCTTGGCCTTTTTGATGCCCCTCTTCAGATTTGCCCTGGAAGTACTATAGGCCTGTGCATCATCCTATCGGAAGGCAGTGTTGCATGCTTTCAACAGGAAGTGCACTGGATGAACAAGAAAAGTATATATAGAAAAGAAAATATAGAAAAGGAGCAGGATACGGTTGCGTTAATATCACACTGCGCTTCATAGTAAGTGAAAAATTAAGATTCAGAGGATTGCATATAGAGGGTATGCATCAACGTCACTTTCCACAAATTTGCATTACACACCTTACTGCGACCTTCTTCCCGTTTAAAATAAATTACCTACGTGTGTGGTTAATGCTGATTGGTCAAATCAAACTCTCACCCTTTTAATTGTAGGTCTGTGCCCAATCATCGGTGCGCCTGCCTCAGCTCGGCTTTGTTCTCTTAGTTCGAAGAGGTTTTCCCCCTTTCAGGGACGAGCCCCCAAATTGTAAGATTATTACTTTCTAGTTATAAAGCTTTTATGAGTTGAAGGGTTTAGTCGACGGAGAAATCAGAAGAACCGGATCCGGGGACCAAGAATGACACAGACACAGAAGTGTAGTTCACTCAAAGTTTACTAAAGATGGGTTCAGTATATATATGCATAAATGAGAAAGTGATGAACATCTCACTTATCTCTGAACATCTCACACAAAAACAAGATAACAAAATAAATCTGACATTTGTTAGGTAAATGTGTACAGAGCAGGCCGACCTCCCCCTGGACAAAAGATATATATGTCCTGGCATGCTGGAACAGCTGGGACAGAGAAAACTAGAATTCTGGATTCTCACAGGACCCCTTTAGCACTGCCATTTCTCCGACCTGCAGTGATCCCTACTTGGTAAAAGGCTTTTCTGCAGTGTGAATTCTCACGTGTTTCTCTAAATTACTTTTTTGTGTGAAACTCTTTCCACAGTGAACACATGCGTAGGGACGCTCACCAGTGTGAATCCTCATGTGGACCTCTAGATGACATTTGTTTTTGAAACTCTTTCCACAGTGAACACATGCGTATGGACGCTCTCCAGTGTGAATCCTCGTGTGTTCCTCTAGATTACATTTGTTTTTGAAACTCTTTCCACAGTGAACACATGCGTATGGACGCTCTCCAGTGTGAATCAACGTGTGTTCCTCTAGATTACTTTTTTGTGTGAAACTCTTTCCACAGTGAACACATGCGTATGGACGCTCTCCAGTGTGAATTCTCATGTGGTTCTCAAGAACACTTTTGTATGTAAAACTCTTTCCACACTGAACACATGCGTATGGCCGCTCCCCAGTGTGAATTCTCACATGTTCCTCTAGATTACTTTTTTGTGTGAAACTCTTTCCACACTGAACACATGTGTATGGCCGCTCTCCAGTGTGAATTCTCATGTGGTTCTCAAGAACACTTTTGTATGCAAAACTCTTTCCACACTGAACACATGTGAAAGGCTTTTCTCCAGTGTGAGTTCTCATGTGGACCTCTAGATTACTTTTCTGAGTGAAACTCTTTTCACAATCAAAACATGCATACGGCTTTTCTCCAGTGTGTATTCTCACGTGTTCCTCTAGATATATTTTTCTTGAGAAACTCTTTCCACACTGAACACATCTATACGGCTTTTCTCCAGTGTGAATCCTCATGTGGTTCTTAAGACTAATTTTTTGTGTGAAACTCTTTCTACACTGAACACATCCATACGGCTTTTCTCCAGTGTGGATTCTCATGTGGACCACTAGCTTACTTTTCTGAGTGAAACTCTTTTCACAATCAAAACATGCAAACAGCTTTTCTCCAGTGTGAATTGTCATGTGTTCCTCTAGATATATTTTTCTTGAGAAACTCTTTCCACACTGAACACATGCAAACAGCTTATCTCCAGTGTGAATTGTCATGTGTTCCTCTAGATATGTTTTTCTTGAGAAACTCTTTCCACACTGAACACATCTATACGGCTTTTCTCCAGTGTGAATCCTCATGTGGTTCTTAAGACTAGTTTTTTGTGTGAAACTCCTTCTACACTGAACACATCCATACGGCTTTTCTCCAGTGTGGATTCTCATGTGGACCACTAGATTAAATTTGCTTTTGAAACTCTTTCCACACTGAAAACAAACATGTGGCTTTTCTCCGGTGTGAATTCTCATGTGTTCCACTAGATGACTTTTCTGAGTGAAACTCTTTCCACACTGTAGACATGTGAAAGGCTTTTCTCCGGTGTGAACTCTCATGTGGACTTCAAGAATACTTTTTCTTGTGAAGCTCTTTCCACACAGGTGGCAGATGAACGGCTTTTCTTCAGTGTGGATTCTTATGTGCTTAACAAGCTGCTCTTTACTTCCCAATCTCTTTCCATAATGAGGACATACAGATACCGTTGTTTCTTCCAGTTCCAATCGGTCTATAATGAAACAAAAGAAGCACATATTTTTATAAGGGCGGTGTTAGTTTTTCTTGAACTTGGCTGAGCAGTGGTTGGGTGACTTGCCAACATATTAGAATGCTTCTGATACGTAAAAGAAAACTAAGCTGAACCAAGTTAAGGGGAAAAGCTTTTATTGAAGATGTTTCTGTTGCATAGCGGTCTTCTGAACCTTAACACAAGGTACAGTCTATGTGATCAGACTTTATACCTGGTAACAAATGGCCTCCAGACAACAGACAGATAACACGAGGACCTCCTACTTGAGAACTCATATTAGACAGTGTTGAAGGGCCATTAGTTGAATCACACCTTTACAGATATATGTTAAAGACGGGTGAGGCACAAGTATAATGTGGGGAAATCTAGAATATATATATTGATAGAAGAGTATAATTGTTATAATATAATTGTGAGTTAAAAGTTAGACCCCCCCCCATGTAATAGTTTTTGTCATTTCAGTTATTTTATTAATAATGGTAATTTAATTATTCAGTACTTGCATGCCAATTTGTAGTATACAGCTATGTGATGAGTGTCCAGTTGGTGGCAGTAAGCCGGAGGAAAACCTAAAAGAGGAGAAGAAGAGTTCGTTCGCGCGAGTGTTAGCGAGTTGTATTGTACTGTGTGCTACGGAGCTGTTGCGAATGATGCGGGCTGAATAAAAGAACCCAACCAAATCACACGCTTGTTCATTCCTTCAAGTGTGCTACAAAATATTGGCGACGAGGATGGGATGGGATCGGCGGTGCCGTTTTGAGTGAGTGGTCTACGAAGAGGCTGAGCATGGACTTTGAGCAACTGCAGGATCAGCTGAGCGCGGCGTTGCTCCGGCTCGATCAGCTGCACGAGGTGAGTGTGTATGCGAAACTGTCAGTGGAGGAGGGACAAACCAAACGGCACTCGCTGATCAGATTAATAAGTGAATCAGTAGAGAAGGTGATTGAGACGGAAGATGACGATGTAGCCCGTCAACATGTGGAAGATTTGTTAGAGTTTTCTAGCAAGATGATGCAAAGCAGTAACCGCGCGGTACAAGATGGCGGCGTTGACGCAGACAGAAATTCGGCGGAGCTCGCGCATTTAAAGAGACAGTACACCGAATTGCAGCATCAGTTTGAGTTGTCAACAGATGCCCTAAAAAACGAAATCCAACGCCTGAGTTTAAAAGTTCCTGTTGTGTCTGGCCTCCCGGCGTTTTCCCAACGTCATCATGAAGTTTCTGAAGTCACTATCCGGCGTGATTTTAAGATTAATGGCCAAATTGGAGAACGAGGTCAGAAAGATAAGCTTTCATACAACAACTTGATGCACCAAATTGAGGCTGGAGTGAACAAGGGACACAGAGAGTCTGAAATACTTGATGCGGTGATAAGAGCAGTGAGTCCAGGTATGAGCCTGCGCGATATGCTGGAGATCAAGACAGATTTAACCCTTTCTCAGCTGCGCACAATTCTGAAAGGCCATTATAAGGAAGAAAGCTCAACAGACCTGTATCATCGACTGATAAACATCACTCAAGAGAGCCGTGAGTCACCACAAAACTTCCTATTATGTGCCATTGAGTTGAAGGAAAGACTTTTAGCTGCTGCTCGAGAACCAGATGGAGAAGAACCGTATAGCCCTGATCTCATACATAGAAGATTCCTGCGCGCACTAGGAACAGGGTTATCAAACGATCACATTAAGTATCAGCTAAAAACCTGCCTTGATGATCCTAAAATCACAGATGAGGTTCTCATCACAGCTATGAACGAAGCTGCAAGTCTTGAGTGCGAACGACAGCAAAAGTTCAAGAAAAATGCCCACATCAAAGAAACTAAAGTCAGTGAGGTTCCAGTGGAACTACGCCAAAGTCAAGAGAAAATTGGTTATGCTGTTGGAGGTAAAGAACAGTCCACATATACACAATTAAAAGCTTTGAAAACTCCACAAGTCATGGACAAGAAAGACTCTGTTAAACAGCTGAGAGAGGAGATCGGAGAAATGAGGAAAGCGATGAGTACTTACCGTTCCACGCAGCCCAGGGAAAGGAAGCGAGGATGCCGTGGATGTCAAAATGAAGGCAGAGGTGATCAGTGTGATCATTGCTTTAGTTGTGGGCAAAGTGGACATCTTTCCAGAGGGTGCAGGGGACCACCTGCAGGAAGAACCGAAAGAGGGCACTCAGCGAGCAGTATGGCAGTCACAACTCATACCACATCCTCACTGTGCCTAGACAATCACCATGACATCCTGGGTGACAGAATTAAGCAGCTGGAAGCTCATGAAGCAGCGAAACGGAAGGAGTGTCCTCTGCAGCATATCAGATCCATAACTACTAATCAGTTGTCCACCAAACATCATGCACAGTTATTGAATTTGATCAGAGAAAAATGTATGGTGAACTGTTTCTTTGATGGTGTAGCAACAAAAGCGCTGTGGGATACTGGCTCACAAGTCTGTCTCATGAATGAAAAGTGGCGGAAAGAACATCTCCCACACACAACACTACGTGGTCTTGAAGAGATCCTAGGCCCTGGAACCCTCACCGGTCGAGCAGTGAATCAAACAGTGATCCCGTTCGAAAGCTGGGTTGAAGTGACATTCAAGCTGGGAACAGACAAAACCACACCGTTAGAACTGGAGGTACCGGTATTGGTATGTGGTGACGATGAAGTGGCAGAGGAGCCCATCATTGGTTACAATGTCATTGAGTACCTGTTGAACAGTGGTGTAGAGCGCCCTACCAATGTAAAGACCAAAGCCATGAGTACTGCACTGTCCTGTGACTGTAAAAAAGCAGAGGTTTTGCTGAACTTAGTAAGAAGCCAAAACGAAGGGTTCAGTGATGGAGTAGTGAAAGTAGGAAGGTCAGTAACAAGAAATCCTGCCCAACAGGCTAGAGCTGTCAAATGTTACATTAGAACGGGCCCGTTGCTATCTGATCAAGATGCTCTTTTTGAACCGGATGAGTTCGTGAAGTGGCCAGATGGATTGAGGGTGGAGGAAAACATTGTTTGCCTCAAGAGAGGGACCTGTTCACGCATCTGTATTCCTGTGATCAATGATACCAATCATGACATCGACCTGCCTCCACGGGCAGTTCTGGGCCATATACAGCGAGTGAAATCCATTTACCCTGCTGAGGTGAGACCGGTGACCGCTCAGAAAGAGGTTGCATGTGCGACTGTTACACACGCCAGTCAAAGCCCGTTCCAAAAAGACGGTGAACAAGTCAGTCAATCTACAGAAAACACTAATACAATGTTAACTGGTCAAAAAGAAAAACTATGGGACCCTCCTGTATGCGTTGATCACCTAAAACCTGAACAGCAGCAGAAGGTGAAGCAGCTTCTAAGGGAGGAGAGTGGTGCTTTTGCTCGCGATGAAAATGATGTGGGATGTATTCCATCTCTCCAGCTAAAAATCCGCCTACATGATACCACCTTCGTGAAGCACACATACATGTCTGCCCCGAAGCCACTTCGCAGAGAGGTTAAAGAATACCTGGAGGATCTGTTAAATAAGGGGTGGATTACTAAATCTAAGTCACCATATTCTTCACCAGTAGTCTGTGTGCGTAAGAAAGATGGAACTCTCCGCCTCTGCTGTGACTATCGGGAGTTAAACAAGAAATCCATTCCAGATAGACATCCTATTCCCCGCATACAGCACATGCTCGACAGCTTGGCAGGCAACACCTGGTTTTCAGTCCTTGATCAAGGTAAAGCCTATCACCAGGGTTTTGTAGATGAATCCAGCCGACCTCTCACTGCGTTCATTACACCGTGGGGATTATATGAATGGGTGAGGGTCCCTTTTGGATTGTCAAATGCACCTGCTGAATTCCAGAGGAGCATGGAGGAGCGTCTGAGAGAATTGCGTGATGAGGTATGTCAACCATATTTGGATGATAACTTGGTTCATTCTAAAACATTTGATGATCATCTTCAGGACATTAGAAAAGTGCTGCAGTGTTATCAAAATCATGGTGTCAAACTAACGCCTCGAAAATGTGAAGTGTTCCGGAATCAGGTACGATTCCTAGGGAGGCTGGTGACAAAAGATGGGTACACGATGGACCCGGCTGACGTTGCTCCTGTCCAAGCACTGAAAGAAAGGACCCCTAAGACAGTTGGTGAGGTGAGAAAGTTGTTAGGATTTCTTTCCTACTACCGGTCATACATTGAAAACTTTTCCCGCAAGGCCGCATCTCTTTATTTGCTGCTCGCCGAAAAAAAGACACCGATAGGGAAAGTACAGATGAAGCGGAAAGGAAAAGTGAAACATAGCCAAGGACAGCTTGCGTCAGCACACCCAGTTATGTGGACAGATGAACATCAAAAGGCCCTCTGTGAGTTAATTGATTATTTATCTAACCCACCGGTGCTGGAATATCCAGATCTGGATGAACCTTTTGTACTCCATTGCGATGCTTCACAGGAAGGCCTTGGTGCGGTGCTTTATCAAAGGCAAAGAGGCAAGTTAGTGGTAATAGCGTACGGATCAAGGACCCTAACCCCTCCTGAGAAAAACTACCATCTTCACTCAGGAAAGTTGGAGTTCTTGGCCATGAAGTGGGCTATATGCGAGCGGTTCAGGGACTATGTTTATCATGCACCTTCATTCATCGTGTACACGGACAATAACCCTCTCACATATGTGATGTCGACAGCCAAGTTAAATGCCACAACGTACAGATGGGTAGCGGAACTTGCTGACTTCCGATTTACCATCAAATACCGCCCAGGAAAGTCAAATGGGGACGCAGATGGCTTGTCACGTATGCCGCTGCATATGGAACAGTACATGAAAACCTGTTCAGAAGAGGTGCACCCTGAAGTCATGGTCAGCGTATCTCAGGCAGCGGTAGTACAGAGTCAGGAGAGAGGGCCGTGGTTGTGTCCACTTACAATTGAAACTGCGTTGTCAGGAGAACAGGAGAGGAGTTAAAGTTAAAGTTATACCTGGATGAACATGGTCTCTTGTTTAGGAAAACAGTAATTCGTCATCAGTTGGTTTTGCCTAGGATATACCATGAGCTCGTTTATAAGGAGTTGCATCAAGACATGGGCCACCTGGGAGCAGAAAGGGTGCTGAACTTAATCAGAGATCGGTTTTATTGGCCCCACATGCAAAAGGACGTGGAACACTATGTCACACGTGTTTGTAGTTGCTTGAGAAGCAAGCGTCCAAACAAACCGACCCGAGCCCCTCTGGTAAACATCACCACCACTTACCCGTTTGAGCTTGTCTCTATTGATTTCCTGCACATAGAGAAGAGTAAGGGGGGTTATGAGTACATTTTAGTTGTGATGGACCACTTTACACGATTCGCACAGGCGTATGCATGCAGAAACAAGAGCGCCAAGACAGCGGCTGAGAAGGTGTTCGGGGACTTTGTTTTGAAATTTGGGTTCCCGACAAAACTGCACCACGACCAAGGCAGGGAGTTTGATAACAAGCTGTTTTCAAGGCTGCAAGAGTACAGTGGCGTGCAAGGTTCCCACACGACCCCATATCACCCCCAGGGCAATGGTCAAGTTGAGTGTTTTAACCGAACTTTGCTAGCAATGCTGAGGACCTTACCAGAAACCGCAAAAGCCGACTGGAAGACGTCACTTGCAAAAGTTGTGAATGCATACAACTGTACGAAAAGTGAGGCAACAGGGTTTGCTCCGTATTATCTCCTGTTTGGCCGCACTCCCAGACTTCCCATTGATATCATGTTCGGTGTACCAGCAAAGAACCAAAGCTCATCTTACCATGACTATGCTGAGGACTGGAGAATGAGAATGACGGAAGCTTACAAGTTAGCCTCAAGAGTGTCACACAAAGAGAAGGAAAGAGGTAAAGCTTTGTACGATAAGAAAATACACAGAGCTGAAGTGATCCCTGGGAACAGAGTACTTGTTCGGAATTTCAAGGAAAAAGGTGGACCTGGGAAGCTTCGATCATTTTGGGAAGAACAAGTCTATGTCGTCACCAAGAGGAAGCACCAGGATAGCCCAGTATATGAAGTCCGACCTGAACAAGGCAAAGGGAAAACAAGAATACTACACAGGAACCTATTGTTACCGTGTGACTACTTACCTGCAGAGAGAGAATGTTTACCTGGAAGACCTGAAAAAGAAAACAAGAAAAAAGCCAAGACTGGAAAAACATCGACACAGCAAAATCAAACATACTGTGACAGTTCAGATGGTGAGGATGATTGGAAATGCCTGGTTGGAGTACCAGTCAAAAAGGAGAGTCAGAGTGTCAGAGAACCTCCAGAGCCTCATTCAGAAGACACAGTGATGCTGAACGATGTAGAACCAGAGGTTGAACACGGGCAAGCACCAGGACGGGGAGAAGATGATTTATCATCATCCAGAGACGAGGCGGGTGAAACTGATGATCCTAATGATAGTGATGGGGAGACTCCTTCACAACCAGCCTGCAAAAGAGTATATCCTTTGAGAAACAGAAAACTAACAAGATTGTTTACTTACCATTCTCTAGGTCAGCCTAGTATTGTAGATGGGTAAACTGTTGAATTAAATCACAGTAATAAGTTCGAGTTTAAATGTTAAGAAGCTAAATAATGACCAGAATAATATTGAGTTCATATTTTTGGTTTTAACGAGAAAAAAGTTACCATAACATTCCAGAAACAAATGTTAATTGTTTTAATGGTGTAAGGTTAGATTCCTTCAGTGAAAGTACAGATTCCTGTTGATAAACAGCGATGGTGGTAGAAAATCATGGTGCACAATGATGTCTGCTACAAACACACTGCATGGAAAAGGAGATACATGTTGTGTGTAGTGTGACAGTATAGCACGAGTACTAAAACTGTTATATCACTGACTCCTGCCAAAGAAATGATCTACGGGTAGATAACCTGTAATTTGTTTTGAGAATGTCGGGACTACATTCTGTTTTGTAGGGGAGAATGTGGGGAAATCTAGAATATATATATTGATAGAAGAGTATAATTGTTATAATATAATTGTGAGTTAAAAGTTAGACCCCCCCCCAATGTAATAGTTTTTGTCATTTCAGTTATTTTATTAATAATGGTAATTTAATTATTCAGTACATGCATGCCAATTTGTAGTATACAGCTATGTGATGAGTGTCCAGTTGGTGGCAGTAAGCCGGAGGAAAACCTAAAAGAGGAGAAGAAGAGTTCGTTCGCGCGAGTGTTAGCGAGTTGTATTGTACTGTGTGCTACGGAGCTGTTGCGAATGATGCGGGCTGAATAAAAGAACCCAACCAAATCACACGCTTGTTCCTTCAAGTGTGCTACAATAATGTGATCACCCATTTGGTTTACGCCCTTACCTATAAAGATGTTAAGTACAGGTGGGACACAGACACAACTAATGTCAGACGTTGATTACATATGAAAGAAGGACACAAAGCCTTCAGCGGTCAACATTGAACACATGCAATCAAAGGCACGATATGTGAATTATTTGCATTCAAATATCATGAAACCACCAGCTCAGTGTTTGTTCATCCGTACTTTCATTATCAAACTTCACACAATAATAACAAAATCATAGCAATTATTGTGAATCAATATATTTTTTAATTTGTCAGTAATAATCATTTATGAAGACTCAAGAATGGACACAAACCTCTTTGTTCTGCAGCGTCTTCATTGGTCATTGTGCTGGTGTCTGTAACACTCATGTCTTCTCTCTCCTCTTTAATGAATCTGACGTCACACATCACTTGCTTTTCAAGTTTGGCTTTGAGAAACAGATTGAATTGAGTTATATTCAGTTCACCTGTAACATAAATAATTGACTGAATGATCACAATAAAACAGCACATAGTGTCAAATAAAACATGTGAAGAATGAAGAAACAACTAAACGATTATTTATAACGCAGATGAGACAATGACATATAAGGACCAGTGATCACGTGACGTGAGCAATAATAAGAATGAACTGTATTAAAATAAAACATCTTATTTCTGTGAGTGAAATATGAATGACTGATACAGAATGCTTAAGTGAATGGTGTTTTAAAACATGTCATAAGTTCACGACATTCAGGAAACATGTCTGATAACATTGAAGAAGAAAACATATCAAACAAGAGATCAAAACTCTTCTGAACACTTCAATACTGAGGTAATAATAATGAAATACATTCATTTAACACAAATCGCGGTTTTGTCTCACTGAACGTGTTTCCAGAAGTTAAACGGCACGTTTGTCTTTATATAAATTCTCCGGGACGAACTTCAATCCCTCTGCAAACCTTTGAATCATCTAGCATTGAATTTCATGTTTGTCAAGATCTTGTGGAGAAAAGTTTATAACACGAGATCCATCCAGTGAACTAACCTTTGTGTTTAAAGATCTTTATATCAAATACTTCTGATATTCTCCGATTGTTGTTCTTCTGCGCATGCGCAGCTTCTTCTTTTAATGTTTTATGGCGGTTTGCAAACAAACAACAGGACCGTTGCCGCCACCTACTGGCGGGCTGGAGTGTGGCGAGACAATGAGAGAAATCACTAAATAAAAGCAAAATATATTAAGCTTAAAATCATTATTCATTCTTTCTTTTTATAACCTAATATTAGCTCTAATGACATTTTATTTGTACCTTCTGTAACTTTGCAGCATCTTTCTCTCTCTTTACAATTAGCTTTACGCTGTAATAAAATATGCTCAACTATTTAAATTTTGCCACGAAATATATATAAAAAAAACATATGTGATAAAAATATTGTGGTGATGCGATTGCCTGATCCACCTATGTTTGAGGAAATGGTACGGTCCGGGGGTATAAAGGTAGATAGGACTGGCATGTCACACAGGTGTGTCCTATAGGGCTTCCGGGAGTACCTTTATTTCCGGTGGGTTGGGCTACACGTCCAAGAGGTAAGAGCTACCAGTGGCAGTTAAAGTGTTGATATTTAATGTCAAACAGGGTAAATGGAGATGCATTTAAATTACAGTGTGGTTGAGGAGTACTGCGGGCATTTGTGAATGGCCATGTATTTTCGAGAGCCATTAGTGAAGTCCGCGTCAAGTGTGTGGTGCATTACCGGTCATTAGCTGCAGGTGTGTTACTCATTTTCACGTATAGGGTTGTGGGAATGTATTTTCCCTCTAAATTCATTTGCTTGTTATATTTTTGCAGTGACTTTGGGTGTTGGAGGTGTTGCAGCAGGCTGAACCGACGCCAGTTCGCAGGCTGATACCGGCGCTATTTGGGGCTGTGATTCTCCCTTATGGATTAGCGCTATCGTACCTGCATGTATAATGACTGCTTGAACTGGAGTGTTTTCCGAGATCGACAGTGTCACTATTGTTCGCACTGATTCGTCCAACTTACCGTTTCTCCTACCTGACTGCCTAGCGGATTCCTGAGCCGGGTTGTTTCCAGACCCGTTACTTTTAGTGCGACGCTTAATTTACCTTCCACTTTCATTTCACTGCGTAGCGGATGCATGAAGCTGACTGTTCCGGACCGAAGTGGACAGTCCGTAGAGTCGTGTTTATTTCCCTTTTTGCTCTTTCACTCGTTGCCGTGCCTGGGACAGCGTCTTTGTCCCGGTTGGTGTGGAGGACTATTCCCATTTAGCTGGCAGTTATTTCCAGTGTATAATAACCGTTTAGTGTCTGTCGACGTGCTTCGATACCGCGTTCTGCGTGTCTATAGGCACGGCATTTGGCTCTCTTTCTCGGAGGACTGGTGATTACCGGACTAGCTATTATTATCGATGTCATTTTGGGCGTAACTTGTTTTGTTTAAATTGATTTTGTTTAATTCGTTTTGTTTAAAATTTATTTTGTTTAATTCGTTTTGTTTAAGTGATTTTGTTTACTTCGTTTTGCTTAAGTGATTTTGTTTAGCCTACTTCGTTTTGCTTAAGTGATTTGGTTTAATTTGTTTTGTTTAAGTGATTTGGTTTAATTTGTTGTGTAAGTGATTTTGGATTGAGTTTATTAATTTTCTTTTCATTCCAGAATTAGGGGGAATTAGTCGTGGTCGAGATCCTCTGTATGTGGTGTGGTTGACTTGTTTGTAGTGTCCACAATATAGAAACATTTGGCGTGTGGTGACGTGAGTGAGCACAACGGTTGTCGGATCAATCGGACGACTTTCCCCAATTCTGGGTTGGACGTTTTAAGTGTGTGTATGCTTTGTACGAAGATGATGGCCTGTTTCTTTTAATGACTTTAATTAAATGTGATTTTGTATTTTAGATGGTGTGTGTGAAATAAATTGTTTACCAGCTTCCCTTTTGTCTGCTACCTGTCTCAGCCAATAACGAACCTGTGAGCTTTTGGTGATTTACTTAATTTTGGGTCCCTGGCCCTATCCGGGGTGGCGTAGTCGGCTCATGCTTTGATTAATCTCCTTTCACCGTATGCCATCGCCACAATATTTTTTTTCATTTTAATTTTTCTTCACATTTCCAGAGTCTCGTCTTTAAGTAAATGCTGTAAATATGTGCAGAAAGGTGGAGGCGTTCATAAAGTTATGGGAGTAGCGACAGGCCTTTCAATTGGACTCGAAAGCTGCCTGTTTAACATCAGTTTAAACGCTATTGGCCCACATCCAAAGCCACATTTCAGTGTGTTTTTGAATCGAAGATTTTAAATATGAAACCAAGAATGTGCAAAACTTGATTTATAAAGATACTACAACGGGTATCTATATTCTTTGATAACCAGGGCCTATTTTAAAAATGGGCCGCCAAGAAGAGCTTGATGTCAGCAAATACACCTTAAACTCCCCGATGCCTCTTATATCACTTTAGTGGTAAACATAGGATCATAGAAGTTGGTCTGATGAATGGATTTGTTCCTGGACTAATCTTTCTCACTGAGGTCAGAGTTTCTTAACACGGCCTAACTGTATGTATTTATTAGTTAAAAATAGTCTTCAAGCCTGCCTGTGTACTTTTGACTGAATAGTTTTTCCCTATTGTAAAAATGTCTTACACTTCACAACAAAATGTTATGTTTTCTATCATATTTATCAAATTACCTAAACCACATGTTTAAATTAGATAAGATTATATTAAACTTTATTGTCATTATACATATAGTATAAGTACAGTGTAACGAAATGTAGTTTAGGTCTAACCAAAAGTGCAATTATGCCGTTATTAAAGTTACAGTGCAGTATACAAGTAAATGCAGTTAATAAGGTTACAGTGCAGTAGATTAGTTAATGCAGTTATTGAAGTTACAGTGCAATAGATGAGTAGATGCAGTTAATAGAGTTACAGTGCAATAGATGAGTAGATGCAGATATTGAAGTCACAATGCAGCAGATGAGTTATTGAAGTTGCAGTGCTGGGACCCGTTTCAGAAAGCAGGGTAAGAGCAAACTCAGAGTAAGTTAACCCCAGAAAACGGGATACTCTGGGTTTTCAGTTTCAGAACGCGAGGTATATCAAACCCGTGACCGCGGGGTAAGTCAAGCCCGTTTCAGAAATCAAGGTATCTTATACTTAGAGTGAGTAACCATAGTAACCTACTCTGTGAACCTAACCTGGTCAGGAGCAGGTTTTATTCCACTAACCCGAGGTTTGTTTCAATCTCCGCCCCTTTTAGAAGCGCGAGTAGTGTTGAAATTGCCTTCGCCGTTAGTTTTTTCATTCGTTTTCCTTAATGGCGCACAAGTTTATAACACAGACATTAAATGTCCGTTTATTCAGGAACCTGTAGATGAGGAAGCTGCATTCATTTGGAGAGAGTTAAATTTACGTCGGTAGAGAATATATGGTTAAGCCACGCTTGGATGTCATATCCGGAGGATTTGTTATTTGAGCGATACAGTTTTTCTTTACAGTCCATTACATATATCCACAATCTGCTTCATCCTTACATCACAAACCTCTCTCGTGAATGCGCTCTTACATCTGAGCAGATTATTTTTATGGTCACGTTTCTTTGCTAATGGAAGCTTTCTACATAACACCGGGGATACAGAACACGTTAGCAAGGCAACTGTACGCACAGCAGTAAGAAAAGTGTGCATCGTGGTCTTGCTGCCAACTCTGGAAGTAAGCGAATAATTTAAATACCCTTTAGGATTTCCCAATGTGATTGGGTGCACATGTAACCGGTCCCACTCGCGCGGTCTTCGATCCGACGTTGGCCCGAATGAGAGATGGGCGCTCTAACGATGAGCCGTAGAGCGTCTCTGTTGGTCTGGGAGTGCCGCTTACACACTGCACAGCTCTTCACTCCGTTACACATAGCTGGAGCAGGGGCAAGAATGGCCAGTTTTCTGTCTTCTATAGCCACAGTGCTCGGTTCTCATATCCGCATAACTTTCAAAGCCAGTTTTTTAAATATATCAAACATTTCCCAGTCAGACATCCTAAAAGCAAGAGCATTTAAACTCACCGGACTGAATTATGTTTTTATATTTTATTTTCAGCTGCTGCCATGTTCTTTTTATTGCAGAAGGATTGCACCTACATGACAAAAACCGAAGGTATATATGTGTTTATATATATATATATATCTTACATGTAAATGTGTATATATACATATATATATATATATACATATATATATATATATATATATATATATATACATATATATATATATATATATATATATATATACAGTGCCTCCAATTCGACTGCGAGAAATAAACGGAACGCTTTTTGTCACGTGGAGTTGCCATCGTGAATCGTGTTATCTTCGCTCAATTGATGATGGCTTTTTAAAGCCGCGGTGAACACGCGTAACCTCGAGTAAACTTACTCAGAGTGGCTTGAACTCATTGAAACCAGCTGTTCTGAAACAGAAAACTCAGAGTAGCGATTATCTGAGTAAATCAACTCAGAGTTCATATTTTAACTCAGGGTTGCTTGAACCTCCTTATTGCTTGAAACGGGTCCCTGTAGATAAGTTAATGCAGTTATGAAAGTTGTCCATTAGTGCAAATGAGCATTCAGTAGGCCTATTATATTTCTGGTGTCCAATTGAGCAGTATAGAGTGCAAATGATGCTGTGTGTGTGTAAACAGTCCAGTAGAGCAGATAACATTAAGTACTGGTGTGTACAGTTCAGTCATGCATGCAGCCCTGTAGTGCAATGTAAACAATGTCATAGCAGCATTGAAGTTAAAGGTATGAGGGGTAGTGGAATCAGTGGGGGGCAGAGTTCAATAATGGATCAGCTCTGGGAAAAAAAGCTGTCTCTTAGTCTGCTGGTTCTTGTCAGGAGCCACTGGAAGCGCCTACCG
The DNA here is from genome assembly GCF_947034865.1 of Barbatula barbatula. Classification (NCBI taxonomy): domain Eukaryota; kingdom Metazoa; phylum Chordata; class Actinopteri; order Cypriniformes; family Nemacheilidae; genus Barbatula; species Barbatula barbatula. The sequence goes on from NC_136769.1 coordinate 2,605,739, forward strand.
GAAGGAAGGAGAGTAAACAGTCTATGAGCGGGGTGAGAGGAGTCCTTGAGAATTCTGCGAGCTCGACGCAGACAGCGTTTCTTCTGGATGTCCTCAATGGGAGAAAGTGTAGTCCCTGTGATGCGCTGGGCTGTTTTCACCATCAGCTGCAGTGCCTTGTGCTCAGCAACAGAACAGATCCCGTACCAGACTGTGACACACTTAGTCAGGATGCTCTCTATCGTGCAGAGATAGAAGTTCACCAGGAAAAATGAAGACAGTTGGTTCTTCTTCAGTGTCCTCAGAAAGAAGAGACGCTGGTGAGCCTTCTTGACCAGGCATGAGGTGTTGGTGGTCCAGGACAGGTCCTCCGAAATATGAGTCCCCAGGAACTTAAAACTGGAAACTTGTCAACAGCCATCCCCTTAATGTGGAGGGGGTCGTGTGTGCCTCCTTTCGCCTTCCTGAAGTCCACGATGATCTCCTTTGTCTTGGAGGTGTTAAGGAGCAGGTTGTTGTCTGTGCACCATGTGGCCAGGTGCCGGACCTCCTCCCTGTATGCAGTCTTATCGTTGTTGCTGATGAGACCAATCACCGTTGTATCGTCTGCAAACTTGATGAAGGAGTTAGATCCGTTCACAGGCCTGCAATCGAGTGTGAAAAGGGAGTAGAGAAAGCGGCTCAGTACGCAGCCCTGTGGTTCACCAGTGTTGAGGGTGATGGTGGTGGAGCAGATGTGGCCTAACCTAACAAGCTGAGGCCTGTTCGTCAAGAAATCCATAATCCAATTGCAGGTAGAGTTGTTAATGCCTAGGTTTCAAAGTTTGATGATTAGCTTGGAAGGGATGACGGTATTGAATGCAGAGCTGAAGTCTACAATCAGCATTCGTGCATAAGTGTCCTTATTGTCCTGATGTGTGAGCACGGAGTGCAGCGCCATGGACACTGCATCATCTGTGCTCCTATTGTTACGGTTGGCAAATTGGTATGGGTCCAGGGTGGGTGGTAGAGAGTCCTTTAGGTGTGCCAGGACCAGCCGCTCAAAGCACTTCATAACAATGGGTGTGAGTGCTACAGGGCGGTAGTCGTTCAGGCACGTCGGGTTTGAATGTTTTGGCATGGGCACAATGGAGGTGGATTTTAAACAAGCTGGAACCGCTGCTTGGGCGAGGGACAGGTTGAAGATGTCCGTGAAGACCCCAGCGAGCTGCTCCGCACATGCCCTGAGTACACGACCAGGGATGCCGTCTGGGTCAGCAGCCTTGCGCGCGTTGATCCGGCTTAGTGCAGTGTAAACATCTGTGGAGTTTTGTGTGATGATCGGGTGGTCAGTTCAGGGTGTGAGCTTGGTAGCGGTTTCCTTATTGTCATAAAATGAATTAAGCTCGTTCAGGAAGATGGCATCTGTGGCTATGGGGGTGGAGTGGTTGGGTTTGTAATCACTGATGGCCTGGATGCCCTGCCACATGCGTCGAGAGTCAGAATTGGAAAAATGCTCATCTAGCTTCAACTTGTAGCAGTGCTTGGCCTTTTTGATGCCCCTCTTCAGATTTGCCCTGGAAGTACTATAGGCCTGTGCATCATCCTATCGGAAGGCAGTGTTGCATGCTTTCAACGGGAGGTGCACTGGATGAACAAGAAAAGTATATATAGAAAAGAAAATATAGAAAAGGAGCAGGATACGGTTGCGTTAATATCACACTGCGCTTCATAGTAAGTGAAAAATTAAGATTCAGAGGATTGCATATAGAGGGTATGCATCGACGTCACTTTCCACAAACTTTGCATTACACACCTTACTGCGACCTTCTTCCCGTTTAAAATAAATTACCTACGTGTGTGGTTAATGCTGATTGGTCAAATCAAACTCTCACCCTTTTAATTGTAGGTCTGTGCCCAATCATCGGTGCGCCTGCCTCAGCTCGGCTTTGTTCTCTTAGTTCGAAGAGGTTTTCCCCCTTTCAGGGATGAGCCCCCAAATTGTAAGATTATTACTTTCTAGTTATAAAGCTTTTATGAGTTGAAGGGTTTAGTCGACGGAGAAATCAGAAGAACCGGATCCGGGGACCAAGAATGACACAGACACAGAAGTGTAGTTCACTCAAAGTTTACTAAAGATGGGTTCAGTATATATATGCATAAATGAGAAAGTGATGAACATCTCACTTATCTCTGAACATCTCACACAAAAACAAGATAACAAAATAAATCTGACATTTGTTAGGTAAATGTGTACAGAGCAGGCCGACCTCCCCCTGGACAAAAAATATATATGTCCTGGCATGTTGGAACCGCTGGGACAGAGAAAACTAGAATTCTGGATTCTCACAGGACCCCTTTAGCACTGCCATTTCTCCGACCTGCGGTGACCCCTACTTGGTAAAAGGCTTTTCTGCAGTGTGAATTCTCACGTGTTTCTCTAAATTACTTTTTTGTGTGAAACTCTTTCCACAGTGAACACATGCGTAGGGACGCTCACCAGTGTGAATCCTCATGTGGACCTCTAGATGACATTTGTTTTTGAAACTCTTTCCACAGTGAACACATGCGTATGGACGCTCTCCAGTGTGAATCCTCGTGTGTTCCTCTAGATTACATTTGTTTTTGAAACTCTTTCCACAGTGAACACATGCGTATGGACGCTCTCCAGTGTGAATCAACGTGTGTTCCTCTAGATTACGCTTGCTTTTGAAACTCTTTCCACACTGAACACATGCGTATGGACGCTCTACAGTGTGAATTCTCATGTGGTTCTTAAGAACATTTTTGTATGCAAAACTCTTTCCACACTGAACACATGTGAACGGCTTTTCTCCAGTGTGAGTTCTCATGTGGACCTCTAGATTACTTTTCTGAGTGAAACTCTTTTCACAATCAAAACATGCAAACGGCTTTTCTCCAGTGTGAATTGCCATGTGTTCCTCTAGATATGTTTTTCTTGAGAAACTCTTTCCACACTGAACACATGTATACGGCTTTTCTCCAGTGTGAATCCTCATGTGGTTCTTAAGAGTAATTTTTTGTGTGAAACTCTTTCTACACTGAACACATCCATACGGCTTCTCTCCAGTGTGGATTTTCATGTGGACCTCTAGATTAAATTTGCTTGTGAAACTCTTTCTACACTGAAAACAAACATGTGGCTTTTCTCCGGTGTGAATTCTCATGTGTTCCACTAGATGACTGTTTCTTGTGAAACTCTTTCCACACTGCAGACATGTGAACGGCTTTTTTCCGGTGTGAACTCTCATGTGGACCTCAAGACAACTTTTGTTTGTGAAACACTTTCCACACTGGTGGCAGATGAACGGCTTTTCTCCAGTGTGAATTCTCATGTGGACTTCAAGACTACTTTTTCTTGTGAGGCTCTTTCCACACTGGTGGCAGATGAACGGCTTTTCTCCGGTGTGAACTCTCATGTGGATTTCAAGACAACTTTTGTTTGTGAAACACTTTCCACACTGGTGGCAGATGAACGGCTTTTCTCCAGTGTGGATTCTTATGTGCTTCACAAGATGCTCTTTACTTCCCAATCTCTTTCCACAATGAGGACATACAGATACCGTTGTTTCTTCCAGTTCCAATCGGTCTATAATGAAACAAAAGAAGCACATATTTTTAAAAGGGCGGTGTTAGTTTTTCTTGAACTTGGCTGAGCATTTGTTGGGTGATTTGCCAACATATTAGAAAGCTTCTGATACGTAAAAAAAAACTAAGCTGAACCAAGTTAAGGGGAAAAGCTTTTATTGAAGATGTTTGTGTTGCATAGCGGTCTTCTGAACTTTAACACAAGGTACAGTCTATGTGATCAGACTTTATACCTGGTAACAAATGGCCTCCAGACAACAGACAGATAACACGAGGACCTCCTACCTGAGAACTCATAATAGACAGTGTTGAAGGGCCATTAGTTGAATCACACCTTTACAGATATATGTTAAAGACAGGTGGGGCACAAGTATAATGTGATCACCCATTTGGTTTACGCCCTTACCTATAAAGATGTTAAGTACAGGTGGGGCACAGACACAACTAATGTCAGACGTTGATTACATATGAAAGAAGGACACAAAGCCTTCAGCGGTCAACATTGAACACATGCAATCAAAGGCACGACATGTGAATTATTTGCATTCAAATATCATAAAACCACCAGCTCAGTGTTTGTTCATCCGTACTTTCATTATCAAACTTCACACAATAATAACAAAATCATAGCAATAATTGTGAATCAATATATTTTTTAATTTGTCAGTAATAATCATTAATGAAGACTCAAGATTGGACACAAACCTCTTTGTTCCGCAGCGTCTTCATTGGTCATTGTGCTGGTGTCTGTAACACTCATGTCTTCTCTCTCCTCTTTAATGAATCTGACGTCACACATCACTTGCTTTTCAAGTTTGGCTTTGAGAAACAGATTGAATTGAGTTATATTCAGTTCACCTGTAACATAAATAATAGACTGAATGATCACAATAAAACAGCACATAGTGTCAAATAAAACATGTGAAGAATGAAGAAACAACTAAACGATTATTTATAACGCAGATGAGACAATGACATATAAGGACCAGTGATCACGTGACGTGAGCAATAATAAGAATGAACTGTATTAAAATAAAACATCTTATTTCTGTGAGTGAAATATGAATGACTGATACAGAATGCTTAAGTGAATGGTGTTTTAAAACATGTCATAAGTTCACGACATTCAGGAAACATGTCTGATAACATTGAAGAAGAAAACATATCAAACACGAGATCAAAACTCTTCTGAACACTTCAATACTGAGGTAATAATAATGAAATACATTCATTTAACACAAATCGCGGTTTTGGCTCACTGAACGTGTTTCCAGAAGTTAAACTTTATACAAATTCTCCGGACGAACTTCAATCCCTCTGCAAACCTTTGAATCATCTAGCATTGAATTTCATGTTTGTCAAGATCTGGTGGAGAAAAGTTTATAACACGAGATCCATCCAGTGAACTAACCTTTGTGTTTAAAGATCTTTATATCAAATACTTCTCCTGATATTCTCCGATTGCGCATGCGCAGCTTCTTCTTCTTTTAATGTTTTATGGCGGTTTGCAAACAACAGGACCGTTTCCGCCACCTACTGGCGGGCTGGAGTGTGGCGAGACAATGAGAGAAAACACTAATAAATAACTAAATAAAAGCAATACATTTAATTATTATATTATTATTACTCCCTAATATCTTATTAGCATTCTCCATTCTTTCTTTTTATAAGCTAATATTAGCTCTAATGACATTTTATTTGTACCTTCTGTAACTTTGTTTCCAGCATCTTTCTCTGTCTAAACCAGGAGTGCCCAACCAGTCGATCGCGGTCTACTCGTAGACCGCAGACTATTCCCAAGTCGACCGCGAAAAAATTAAAGAAAAAAATACAAAATATAACACACACACACCCCGTGTGTTTGTGTGTTATATTTTGTACTAAATGCCCAGGTAGCAAACAGACGTTGGGCCAACGTCAATATTGGTTGGTTACGTTGGCCCAACCTATCTGACAGAAATACAACGTTGGGCCAACGTTGGTATGGTCAGCTGCAATTGCCCACCACTTCCCTCAAATTATATATATACCCAGGTACCAAACAGACGTTGGCCCAACGTTGGCCCAACGTTTGTTGTTGTGTTGGGCCAACGTTGGGTGCTGACGTTGGCCCAACGTAATTTTGTCCGTTGGGCCAACGTTGGGCCAACCATGTTATTGGACGGCCAGCAGACCTTCTGCCAACCTAAAAAATACCTTGCCAACCTTCTGCCAACTTAAAAACCACTAAAACAACGTTGGGCCAACGTCAGCACCCAACGTTGGCCCAACACACCATTTTAAGTTTGTGATATGGCCTATTCATTGTTGAATTGCATTAAAAAAGAACAACAGACAAACTGAATTGGTTATAAAAATGAAATTTATTGGTAACAAAAAAACAGCAGAAAAAATGCAAAGCAAAGTAAAACAAAGTCAAAGAAATCAACAAGGAACCAATATATATATATATATATATATATATATATATATATATATATATATATATATATATATATATATATATAATTATTAAAATAAGTATAATTATTAAATTATTAAAATAACCATTGGTTGTTATTATCTTAGCAGATAAATAAAAATAAAAAAAAAATTGTTAAATAAAAAAACATAGTAGCTACACTTTTACTATAATAAAACCATTTTTATAATTTTTATAAAGGTCTGTCCATTTAGAACAAAATGTGCATTTATGTAGAAATAATTGAACACACCCCCGGATGAAGATCTAAAAAGCTATGCTTTAAAAGCACAATATTTCTGTTTATTTTAATACAATTTAATGTTAAACAAGTTCTAGCATTTTTACTGTTTTTAACATGTTGTCTTTTGTTATGTGTTATTAGTCATGTTCGACTTCATGATGACGTCAACTTATCGCGAGAGCGAGTCGAGAACTTACGCGTACAGATCTAATTTCGAATCGCTCTCGCGATACATTGACGTCATCATCCTGTCAGCGCCGCATGAAGCCACACACACGTATTTGTGGGCGCGCGCGCGCCTCAGTCCTCGTGAGTTCAGAGTCAGATGTTTACCTCAGACGAGTTTCCGTTTCTGTTGTAAATTCTGAGGTAAGTTTTCATTAATTCCTGGTTAAGTTGACAGTAATGTTCATTTTGTTGTTAGTAATTCGATATGACTAAAATATTATAAACTTTAATGTTGACTGTTAGTGTAATCTGGCGGTTTGACTGAGCGCAACTGAGCTAATGTAGAGCATATCTTTTATTTGTCTTTATTTTCTTGACAGATGTTGACATTAGGCATTCTTGACAGATGTAATGTTCATTTTGTTGTTAGTAATTCGATATGACTAAAATATTATAAACTTTAATGTTGACTGTTAGTGTAATCTGGCGGTTTGACTGAGCTTGTGACGCAACTGAGCTAATGTAGTTCATATCTTTTATTTGTCTTTATTTTCTTGACAGATGTTGACATTAGGCCTTCTTGACAGATGTAATGTTCATTTTGTTGTTAGTAATTCGATATGACTAAAATATTATAAACAGAGGTGCACTTCATCTTTACACTGCATTAAGATGTATAAAACATTTGCTACCCCAATATGGTGAATTTCTTGCAAAAAACCTTTGGGTTGTGTAATTAAAATAGAACGACACATCTTAAATCTTCTAAAAAGTTGTTTGTATGTTTGTTGTTTTTACAGGAGTATATGCTGCTGCTTCTACTCCTCTGCTCCGTCTTCATCATCAAATAGCTTCAAATCTGCAAAGTTTTTTTGGCCTTCTTCCGCATTTTCTTTGCCGCCTTTTCTGTCACTTTGGTTCCTTGTTGATTTCTTTGACTTTGTTTTACTTTGCTTTGCATTTTTTCTGCTGTTTTTTGTTACCAATAAATTTCATTTTTATAACAAATTCAGTTTGTCTGTTGTTCTTTTTTAATGCAATTCAACAATGAATAGGCCATATCACAATTTTAAAATGGTGTGTTGGGCCAACGTTGGGTGCTGACGTTGGCCCAACGTAATTTTGTCCGTTGGCCCAACGTTGTTTTAGTGGTTTTTAAGTTGGCAGAAGGTTGGCAAGGTATTTTTTAGGTTGGCAGAAGGTCTGCTGGCCGTCCAATAACATGGTTGGCCCAACGTTGGCCCAACGGACAAAATTACGTTGGGCCAACGTCAACACCCAACGTTGGCCCAACACAACAACAAACGTTGGGCCAACGTTTGTTTGCTACCTGGGTGTACACTACAGCCTATCATGAGTCCTTGCCTGGTACCCTATCAGTCTCTTAAACACGTCCACAAAAAAGTATTTAAAAAAAAGTAGGTCACGTTTAACCTACGGTCGCGCGTGACATGCATGACAGGTAGTTGACAGCTGCATGTCAACAGTAGCCAGAAGCCTAGAAGCTAGCGAACAGAGCGGTTACACGTACCTAAACGAACATGGCTGAGGGGAAACGAGCCAAGACCTACCATTTTCACCCTGAATGGGAGGAAGATTATTTTTTGTTTATTCTCATTCAAAGCCTGTTTGTTTGATCTGCAATGCAACGGTGGCATTGGCAAAAAAAGGGAACCTGGAGCGCCATTTTAAAACAGTACACGGGAGCTACGAGAGGGATTTCCCTGCAAAAACGCCTTTACGCGCCACAAAAGTGCGGGATTTGAAAGCACAGCTTTCAGCACGGCAGTCAATCTTCACCAAACCGAAGACTCAGGGTAAGGCCGCAACTATTGCTTCCTATCGCGTCAGTCACATCCTTGCTAAACACAAGAAGCCATTCAATGACGGCGATATGGTGAAGGAAGCCTTTCTCGAGGCAGCGGATAGCCTTTTTGACGACTTTAAAAATAAAACAGAGATCGTGAAGGCCATTAATGAAGTGCAACTCTCCCGCAATACTACTACAAGGCGATGTGAGAGAATGGCTGTGGATGTGGAGGAGCAACTGAGGAAGGATATTGATGCGTGTGAGTGCTTTTCCCTCCAATTTGATGAGTCGACTGATACGGTGGATGTAGTACAATTGTGTGTTTTCATCAGGATGGTTTTTGAAGACATGAGCGCCAAGGAAGAGCTGCTCACACTTTTGCCATTAAAAGGACACACCAGAGGTGAGGATATTTTTAATGCTTTCATGGGATTTGTTAGCGAGACAACACTGCCGCTCTTCAAGCTGATCTCCATCACAACCGATGGGGCGCCTGCAATGATGGGCCGCACCAGTGGGTTCATTGCACTGTGCAAAGAAAGTGAATCCTTCCCAGATATCCTGAATTATCATTGTATAATTCACCAGCAAGCGTTGTGTGGAAAGATTTTAAATATGAAAGAAGTGATGGATATTGCGATGAAGATTGTGTGTTCAGTTCGGGCCAGGAGTCTGCAGAGAAGGCTTTTCCGTGCTCACTTGGAGGAGAATGAGGCTGAGCACACAGACCTGCTGCTTCACACGGATGTTAGGTGGTTAAGCAGAGGTAAATTTTTGTCCAGATTCACGGAGTTATTACCTGAAATCAAGGACTTCCTGAAGCTTTCAAAACATGTGGATTACCATACAAAGCTAGAGGACCACCAGTGGCTGTTAGATGTATCTTTCCTCACTGAGCTCACTGCCGAGCTCAATGAATTGAATTTAGAGCTGCAGGGTAAGGGTAAAGATGTAGTCAACATGATGAGTTCAGTGAACACATTTAAAAGCAAGCTACAGCTGATGTCAAGCAGGCTGCAGCGTGGTAACCTGCGCAACTTCCCTCACATGCAGGCAGAACTACAACGTCAAGGTAAAGGTGTGACACAGCTTGACAGTGCACGTTATGAGGAGCATGTTCAGAGCATCTCGTCAGAGTTTGTGAGGCGTTTTACTGACTTTGCATCCATCGAGCCTGTAGCCAGCTATATGTGTTATCCATTTGCTGCAAGTATTGATGTTGGTGACATTGCAGCCAAAGTCAAATCACTTTTCGACTTGGAAAGCTCCGCTCTTGAGGATGAGATTCTGACATTGCAAAATGACATTGAGATCAAAGCCAGATCAACATCTGCTCAACCTGGAGAGCATGTAGTGTTCTGGAAACTACTGGTGGAGGAGAAATATCCCAATCTCAGAAGATGTGCCTTGAACTTGACAGCTCTTTTTGGATCAACTTATTTGTGCGAGTCTGCTTTCTCACACATGAAAATCATCAAGTCCAAGTACAGATCAACAATGACTGATGACCACCTTGCAGCCTGCCTACGCCTTGCAACCAGCTCCTACACTCCTAACTACGAGAAGCTAGCCTCCTCCTCCCAATGCCAGGTCTCCCACTAAGGTAGAAAGTGATTTCCTTTTTTCAAACTTAGAGATCTATCTGGTTTATGTTTCTGTTTGGTTCATATTAAGGTCAGTTATGACTATTGCTCATCACGCAGATTGTTGTGTGTGTGTGTGTGTGTGTGAGAGAGAGTGAGTGAGTGTGACAGAGAGAGAGGAGCATAGAGAGCGGGTTTGTGCTACAGCGCACTTTGCAAACTGGCAACTGTGTGAGAGGAATTTGTCTGTGTGTGTTTGAGAGAGGGAGGGTTTGTATTGTGATGTCTAGTAGTTGTGTGACAACAAGAAAAAGTGTTGTGAGGTTAGTTACTGCAGGCTGGAAATGATGTGTGTGGGTTTGCGATGTTGACACTGGACTGGTAGATCTCGGGAGGTTGGCTACTTGAAAAGTAGATCTTGGATCAAAAAAGGTTGGGCACCTCTGGTCTAAACAATTAGCTTTACGCTGTAATAAAATATGCTCAACTATTTACATTTTGCCACAAAATATATTAAAATAACGTATTTGATAAAAAAAGATTTTTTTTCATTTAAATTTTTCTTCACATTTCCAGAGTCTCGTCTTTAAGTAAATGCTGTAAATATGTGCAGAAAGGTGGAGGCGTTCATAAAGGTATGGGAGTAGCGACAGGCCTTTCAATTGGACTCGAAAGCTGCCTGTTTAACATCAGTTTAAACGCTATTGGCCCACATGCAAAGCCACATTTCAGTGTGGTTTTGAATCGAAGATTTTAAATATGAAACCAAGAATGTGCATTTGATTTATAAAGATACTACAACGGGCATCTATACTCTTTAAAAACATGAACCTATATTTAAATTGGGCCGTCAGCTTGATGTCAGCAAATACACCTAAATCTGCCCGCTGCCTCTGATATCACTTTAGTGGTAAACATAGGATCATATAAATAGGTCTGATGGTTTTTTTCCCGGACTAATCTTTTTCACTGAGGTCCGAGTTTCTTAACTATACAGGGTCTAGCTGTATGTATTTATTAGTTAAACGTAGTCTTGAAGCCCTGCCTGTGTACTTTTGACTGAATAGTTTTTCCCTTTTGTAAAAATGTCTTACACTTCACAACAAATTGTTATGTTTTCTATCATATTTATCATATTACCCAAACCACGTGTTTAAATAGAAAAGAAGCAGGATACGGTTGTGTTAATATCACATTGCGCTTTATTGTAAGTGAAAAGTTAAGATTCAGAGGATTGCATATAGAGGGTATGCATCGACGTCACTTTCCGGGACACGCCCCCCTTGAGTGCCAGGACTCGTTCCCCTGAGTGGTAAAACACACAGCAAAATGGCTGAGGAGAATAAGAGAAACACAGAAACCTGGACTAAAACACGCAATTATTTCTGTAATGACCATCAGCTTTACTCGACGGTTACGGTCGCATATGCTTACTGCGACTTACGGAGGAATCAGGTGTTTCTGGACACTGAAATGTTGCGCTCAATTGCGTTTCCTGATATTGTAAGCAGTCATTTTGCTGAATGTTTTGCCACCCAGTAGGGCGGGCTCATGTTCACAAATTCACAAGTTTGCAAACTTTGCATTACACACCTTACTGCGACCTTCTTCCCGTTTAAAAGAAATTACCTACGTGTGTGGTTAATGCTGATTGGTCAAATCAAACACTCACCCTTTCAATTGTAGGTCTGTGCCCAATCGTCGGTGCGCCCGCATCAGCTCGACTTTGGTCTCTTAGTTCGAAGAGGTTTTCCCCCTTTCACGGACGAGCCCCCAAATTGTAAGATTATTACTTTCTAGGTATAAAGCTTTTATGAGTTGAAGGGTTTAGTCGACGGAGCAATCAGAAGAACCGGATCCGGGGACCAAGAATGACACAGACATAGAAGTGAAGTTCACTCAAAGTTTACTAAAGATGGGTTCAGTATATATATATGCATAAATGAGGAAGTGATGAACATCTCACTTATCTCTGAACATCTCACACAAAAACAAGATAACAAAATAAATCTGACATTTGTTAGGTCAACGTGTACAGAGCAGGCCGACCTCCCCCTGGACAAAAGATATATCTGTCCTGGCATGTTGGAACCGCTGGGACAGAGAAAACTAGAATTCTGGATTCTCACAGGACCCCTTCAGCACTGCCATTTCTCCGACCTGCAGTGACCCCTACTTGGTAAAAGGTTTTTCTCCAGTGTGAATCCTCACGTGTTCCTCTAGATTACATTTGTTTTTGAAACTCTTTCCACACTGAACACATGCGTATGGACGCTCACCAGTGTGAATCCTCATGTGGACCTCTAGATTACTTTTCTGAGTGAAACTCTTTTCACAATCAAAACATGCAAACGGCTTTTCTCCAGTGTGAATTGTCATGTGTGCCTCTAGATATATTTTTCTTGAGAAACTCTTTCCACACTGAACACATCTATACGGCTTTTCTCCAGTGTGAATCCTCATGTGGTTCTTAAGACAAGTTTTTTGTGTGAAAGTCTTTCTACACTGAACACATCCATACGGCTTTTCTCCAGTGTGAATTCTCATGTGGACCTCAAGACTACATTTGTGTGTGAAACTCTTTCCACACTGATGGCAGATGAACGGCTTTTCCGCAGTGTGAATTCTCATGTGGACCTCTAGATTACTTTTCTGAGTGAAGCTCTTTCCACACTGAAAACAAACATGTGGCTTTTCTCCGGTGTGAATTCTCATGTGGACCTCAAGACTACTTTTGTGTGTGAAACTCTTTCCACACTGATGGCAGATGAACGGCTTTTCTCCAGTGTGAATTCTCATGTGGACCTCTAGATTACTTTTCTGAGTGAAGCTCTTTCCACACTGGTGGCAGATGAACAGCTTTTCTTCAGTGTGGATTCTTATGTGGACCTTAAGACTACTTTTGTGTGTGAAACTCTTTCCACACTGAGGGCAGATGAACGGCTTTTCATCAGTGTGAATTCTCATGTGGACCTCTAGATTACTTTTCTGAGTGAAGCTCTTTCCACACTGGTGGCAGATGAACAGCTTTTCTTCAGTGTGGATTCTTATGTGCTTAACAAGCTGCTCTTTACTTCCCAATCTCTTTCCACAATGAGGACATACAGATACCGTTGTTTCTTCCAGTTCCAATCGGTCTATAATGAAACAAAAGAAGCACGTATTTTTATAAGGGCGGTGTTAGTTTTTCTTGAACTTGGCTGAGCAGTGGTTGGGTGATTTGCCAACATATTAGAAAGCTTCTGATACGTAAAAGAAAACTAAGCTGAACCAAGTTAAGGGGGAAAGCGTTTTTTGAAGATGTTTGTGTTGCATAGCGGTCTTCTGAACTTTAACACAAGGTACAGTCTATGTGACCAGACTTTATACCTGGTAACAAATGGCCTCCAGACAACAGACAGATAACACGAGGACCTCCTACCTGAGAACTCATAATAGACAGTGTTGAAGGGCCATTAGTTGAATCACACCTTTACAGATATATGTTAAAGACAGGTGGGGCACAAGTATAATGTGATCACCCATTTGGTTTACGCCCTTACCTATAAAGATGTTAAGTACAGGTGGGGCACAGACACAACTAATGTCAGACGTTGATTACATATGAAAGAAGGACACAAAGCCTTCAGCGGTCAACATTGAACACATGCAATCAAAGGCACGACATGTGAATTATTTGCATTCAAATATCATAAAACCACCAACTCAGAGTTTGTTCATCCGTACTTTCATTATCAAACTTCACACAATAATAACAAAATCATAGTAATAATTGTGAATCAATATATTTTTTAATTTGTCAGTAATAATCATTAATGAAGACTCAAGAATGGACACAAACCTCTTTGTTCTGCAGCGTCTTCATTGGTCATTGTGCTGGTGTCTGTAACACTCATGTCTTCTCTCTCCTCTTTAATGAATCTGACGTCACACATCACTTGCTTTTCAAGTTTGGCTTTGAGAAACAGATTGAATTGACTTACATTCAGTTCACCTGTAACATAAATAATTGACTGAATGATCACAATAAAACAGCACATAGTGTCAAATAAAACATGTGAAGAATGAAGAAACAACTAAACGATTATTTATAACGCAGATGAGACAATGACATATAAGGACCAGTGATCACGTGACGTGAGCAATAATAAGAATGAACTGTATTAAAATAAAACATCTTATTTCTGTGAGTGAAATATGAATGACTGATACAGAATGCTTAAGTTAACGGTGTTTTAAAACATGTCATAAGTTCACGACATTCAGGAAACATGTCTGATAACATTGAAGAAGAAAACATATCAAACACGAGATCAAAACTCTTCTGAACACTTCAATACTGAGGTAATAATAATGAAATACATTCATTTAACACAAATCGCGGTTTTGTCTCACTGAACGTGTTTCCAGAAGTTAAACGGCACGTTTGTCTTTATATAAATTCTCCGGACGAACTTCAATCCCTCTGCAAACCTTTGAATCATCTAGCATTGAATTTCATGTTTGTCAAGATCTTGTGGAGAAAAGTTTATAACACGAGATCCATCCAGTGAACTAACCTTTGTGTTTAAAGATCTTTATATCAAATACTTCTGATATTCTCCGATTGTCGTTCTTCTGCGCATGCGCAGCTTCTTCTTCTTTTAAGGTTTTATGGCGGTTTGCAAACAAACAACAGGACCGTTGCCGCCACCTTCTGGCGGGCTGAAGTGTGGCGAGACAATGAGAAAAAACACTAATAAATCACTAAATAAAAGCAATACATTTAATTATTATATTCTTATTACGCTCAAATATCTTATTAGCATTCTTCATTCTTTCTTTTTATAAGCTAATATTAGCTCTAATGACATTTTATTTGCACCTTTCAACTCAATGTCCAGCATCTTTCTCTCTCTTTACAATTTGCTTTACGCTGTGATAAAATATGCTCAACTATTTAAATTTTGCAACAAAATATACTTAAGATTTGAGATCTCAAAAGACCCACCAAAATTTTTAAGTAAATACTTAAAAGAAAGGCGCATCTAAAACTGCCCGCTGCCTCTAATATCACTTTAGTGGTAAACATAGGATCATATAAATTGGTCTGATGAATAGATGTGTTCTGTGACTAATCTTTTTCACCGAGGACAGAGTTTCTTAACTATACACGGCCTAGCTGTATGTATTTATTAGTTAAACGTAGTCTTCAAGCCCTGCCTGTGTAGTTTTGACCTATTGTACAAACCTCACACTTTACAATATTAATTTGATAAA
Organism: Barbatula barbatula; assembly: GCF_947034865.1. Classification (NCBI taxonomy): domain Eukaryota; kingdom Metazoa; phylum Chordata; class Actinopteri; order Cypriniformes; family Nemacheilidae; genus Barbatula; species Barbatula barbatula. Next base: position 2,620,831 of record NC_136769.1, read on the forward strand.
AATGAAAATAATCTCTTCATATTACCTAAACCACATGTTTAAATAGAAAAGAAGCAGGTTGCGTTAATATCACACTGCGCTTTATTGTAAATGAAAAATTAAGATTCAGAGGATTGCATATAGAGGGTATGCATCGACGTCACTTTCTGGGACACGCCCCCTTGAGTGCCAGGACTCGTTCCCCTGAGTGGTAAAACACGCAGCAAAATGGCTGAGGAGAATAAGAGAAACACAGAAACCTGGACTAAAACACGCAATTATTTCTGAAATGAACACCAGCTTTACTCGATGGTTACGGTCGCATATGCTCACTGCAATTTACGGAGGAATCAGGTGTTCCTGGACACTGAAATGTTGCGCAGTCATTTTGCTGAATGTTTTGCCACCCAATAGGGCGCGCTCCAGCGTGCTCACGTGGTAAAGTGACGACACGTGTATTCCCTCTATAGGCGGTTTCATCTCGACAACATAAACAAACGTTACTACGCATGCGTACTTTTGTGACCTCCCCAACTGAACTTACGGTACACATTGACAATCAATAGAGTTCCTGTAGATTATTGCTGATAACAATCAAAAGAAACCCAGAAGAAGCGTTACTGGGCTAAACTTCTCTCCAAATATTTTGAATTTATACAGCGATACCAAACTCAACCGCTAGACGTCAATGTAAAATATGGTTTGTTTAAATGCATCCAAATATAGGACCAATTCAACAACTTATTTATCTAATAAAATTAAGAGAAAACACAATTCAACAAATCTTAATTTAATACAATTATAATAATATATTAATAAAATAATAATATTAATTATTCAGGCACGCACGCATCCGATGAAACGGTCTATATTGGAGTTGAACTATTAGAAATAACTGAGATTTAAGGAAAAGCTGATAAGTGTCACAATCAAAAGTGAATTATTATTTATAGGGTGGTGCAAATGTCTCCAAAATAACACTTACAGCTGCACTAGATTTTTTAACTTTCCTGTCATGATAGAATAGCAACAAGACATCTTTCAAACAGTAAAAGGCATTTCACCGTTTTAGTACAACAATGATTTAATGCATGTACACAAAAACATGCAGAAAGATGAAATACTCATAAAACACAACGACAGCTGCTTCTAGACGAGTATGAGCGGTTTAGTTAACCTTCTGTAATGTATTATAATAGCAATTCAGCAAAAACACAGAATTACCTCTTAACTCGTTTTAACGGCTCATGTTCACAAATTCACAAGTTTGCAAACTTTGCATTACACACCTTACTGCGACCTTCTTCCCGTCTAAAAGAAATTACCTACGTGTGTGGTTAATGCTGATTGGTCAAATCAACACCTTTGACCAGTGAGAAACCTTTGGACACGCCCATTTCTCCGACATGCAGTGACCCCTACTTGGTCAAAGGCTTTTCTGCAGTGTGAATTGTCATGTGTTCCTCTAGATTACTTTTTTGTGTGAAACTCTTTCCACACTGAACACATGCGTATGGACGCTCACCAGTGTGAATCCTCATGTGTTTCTTAAGATTTTTTTTTTGTGCAAAACCATTTCCACACTGGAGACATATGTGTAGCTTTTCTCTAGTATGAGTTCTCATGTGGGACTCGAGACGACTTTTTCTCGTGAAATTCTTTTCACAGTGAGGACAGGTGTACGGACGCTCTCCAGTGTGAATTCTTATGTGTTCCTTGAGAACACTTTTGTATGCAAAACTTTTTTCACACAGAAGACACGAGTACGGCCGTTCCCCAGTGTGAATTCTCATGTGAACATCTATCTGGTTTCTTTGTGTGAAACTCTTTCCACACTGAAAACATACATGTGGCTTTTCTCCAGTGTGGATTCTCATGTGTTCCTCAAGATAATTTTTTTCTCTGAAATACTTTTCACACAGAGGACATTTGAGTGGGCCCTTTCCATCATGAATTCTAGCGTGTTTCTTAAGAATGCTTGGTTGTGTGAAACTCTTTCCACACTGAACGCATGTGTATGGACGCTCTCCAGTGTGAATCCTCATGTGGACCTCTAGCTTACTTTTCTGAGTGAAACTCTTTTCACAATCGAAACATGCAAACGGCTTTTCTCCAGTGTGAATTGTCATGTGTTCCAGTAGATTACTTTTTCTTGAGAAACTCTTTCCACACTGAACACATGTGAAAGGCTTTTCTCCAGTGTGAATCCTCATGTGGTCCTCTAGATGACTTTTTCTTGTGAAACTCTTTTCACACTGAGGACAGTTGAAAGGCTTTTCATCAGTGTGAATTCTCATGTGGGTCTTGAGAACACTTTTTCTTGTGAAGCTCTTTCCACACTGGTGGCAGATGAACGGCTTTTCTTCAGTGTGGATTCTTATGTGCTTCACAAGCTGCTCTTTACTTCCCAATCTCTTTCCACAATGAGGACATACTGATACCGTTGTTTCTTCCAGTTCCAATCGGTCTATAATGAAACAAAAGGAGCATTTTTCTTTAAGGGCGGTCAACATTGAACACGTGCTATAAAAGGCACAACATGCATGTTATTTTTTTACTTTAAAATATCTCAAATGTACTTTCATTATCAAACTTCACACAATAATAACAAAATCATAGTAATAATTGTGAATCAATATATTTTTTAATTTGTCAGTAATAATCATTAATGAAGACTCAAGAATGGACACAAACCTCTTTGTTCCGCAGCGTCTTCATTGGTCATTGTGCTGGTGTCTGTAACACTCATGTCTTCTCTCTCCTCTTTAATGAATCTGACGTCACACATCACTTGCTTTTCAAGTTTGGCTTTGAGAAACAGATTGAATTGACTTACATTCAGTTCACCTGTAACATAAAAAATTGACTGAATGATCACAATAAAACAGCACATAGTGTCAAATAAAACATGTGAAGAATGAAGAAACAACTAAACGATTATTTATAACGCAGATGAGACAATGACATATAAGGACCAGTGATCACGTGACGTGAGCAATAATAAGAATGAACTGTATTAAAATAAAACATCTTATTTCTGTGAGTGAAATATGAATGACTGATACAGAATGCTTAAGTGAATGGTGTTTAAAACATGTTATAAGTTCACGACATTCAGGAAACATGTCTGATAACATTGAAGAAGAAAACTATAAAACACGAGATCATTACGGAACAAAACTCTTCTGAACACTTTAAACACTCATGTTTGTCAAGATCTTGTGGAGAAACGTTTATAACACGACATGCATCCAGTGAACTAACCTTTGGGTTTAAAGATCTTTATATCAAATACTTCTCCTGATATCCGATTGTCGTTCTTCTGCGCATGCGCAGCTTCTTCTTCTTTAGGGGTAAATGGCGGTTTGCAAACAAACAACAGGACCGTTTCCGCCACCTACTGGCGGGCTGGAGTGTGGCAGGACAATGAGAAAAAACACTAATAAATCACTAAATAAAAGCAATACATTTAAATATGATATTCTTATTACGCTCAAATATCTTATAAGCATTCTCAATTCTTTCTTTTTATTTCCCAATATTAGTTCTAATGACATTTTATTTGCACATCTTGTAACTTTTCTCTCTCTTTTCAACACGCTATCTACACTGTTATAAAATATGGCACAAAATATACTAGAGATTTGAGATCTCAAATATAATCTGACAAAAATATGAGAGAAAATAAAAGAAACACACTCATTTTCTTTTAGTGGAATTACATTTTAATTGTTCTTTACATTTCCAGTCATACCTGTAAGCAAATACAATGCCAAACACTGAACTTGGTTACGACACTCTCCAGTGTGAATTCTCCAGTGTTTCTTAAGAACACTATTTTGCATAAAACCCTTTCCACACTGAACACATGCGTATGGGCGCTCTCCATTGTGAGTTCTCATGTGTTATTACCTAATATTAGCTCTAATGACATTTTATTCGCACCTTCTGTAACTTTGTGATAAATTTCAGGTTCCTTTCGAACACTAAATCTCATTTACACTTTCTGTGTTTTGGATCACCATTAAAATCTCAAATCATAAATAGGTTGGATGTTGTTGGATGTAGTTCTTTTGCAGGTCTAGGAGCACAAAAACAAGACACAGAGAGCCATCAAGCCTTTGAACTCATTTATGTAAAGGGAAATGACACGTCTTTATATAGTGCACAATATAGAAAACAGCATGTCAGACAAAGCATGTTTAGTTTAGAATAAATCCCCTTACTCCACATTAAGCCAGCTGTCCGCTGTGAGCAGTAAAACCCCCCCAGGCTACACTTATTCATTCATTTATATGGATTTATTAATCTCTGGGAAAAATAAATCTAACACTTTGTTTCCAGCATCTTTCTCTCTCTTTACAAAATTATACTGTAATAAATAACGCTTAACGATTTTAGTTTGACAAAATATAGGCTATTTGGAGATTTGAGATCTCAAGGATAATCTCTCTCAAGCCGACCTCGTGTCATCCTCCTGTGAGAACCTGCAGACTGACCATGGGGACACCAGGATACCCATCCAGAGGTAAGCACACATTACACCAGCCGATCATCACGTGCCATCCTCCTGCGAGATCCTGTGGACTTGACTGTTTGTAATCACGCATCTGACATTTATGCGTCCCAGAAAATAAAAATCTGGTTCATAAAGATAAAGTTTCGCAAAACATCCAGCAACAACTGAACTGAAGTCATCCTTCTCATCACTCGTAAACAATGTGTTGGTAGATCTGCTTACGTCAGACGCGTGACCTTTCCAACGTGATAACACGGTTAGGTGCAAGCTGTCTATTTGTGGATAAAAAATATTAAAAGTTGAATTTTTCTAGAGAATTAATATTCGTTCCACAAAAAACACCCTAATTCAACGCCTGATGTCACGTTTAACCATTTAATGTGGGCCTTAAATCAGGTTGCCCATTAAATCCTTTATATGGAGGAAGATCCGGAAATGTTTTCCTCAACCTTGGATTAGCTTCTACAGAAGAAATAAAGACAATGGACTCAGTGGATGACTTGAGGGTGAGTATATGGGAATAAACGTTTAATTCCTTTAATGTTTAAAATATTCTTGTCGATTCTAATAACCTCACATTTAATCTCCAAATTAACGTATAAACAACAAAGACTATTTTCACATTTTATTAATGAAAACATTGAAGTATAATTAAGAGGTGTCAATTTGAACAATTATTAGGCTTTAAAAACGTTAAATTAAAGTGAACTTTAAACAGTCTTAAAAAGCTCATCATAATATCATATCTGTAAACTATACCAATGATCATTAGATGAGGCGAAAATAAACATAACTAGAATCAGTATTTGTACTCACTGGATGTGATGATCTCAGCCTCCATCATGTGATGATTCATTCTGACTCTGCAGTGATATTTAGTGTCAGTGTTATATACAGTGATCATGTGTTTCACACTGAATCCATCTGTGTCATCTCTGTGTGTGTCTGTAGATTCAGATGTTAAAGTGACTCCTTCACTGTTCAGCCACACAAGATCAGGTTCAGGATACCAGCCTTTAGATTCACACTGTAGATGAAGACCACCAGAAGCATCAAACCCATCTACAGTGACCACTGGAAGACGACCTACAGCTACACAAGACAATGATGAAAACATTTGTTTATTACATTTCTGACCTTTGTTCAACTTGTTCAGGCATATTGGGATTCTAACAAAAGAAAAACAATAGAAACAAAATCATTACCAGCATCACTAAACTTCACATTCAGTGTTGTGGTGGTTTTGTTCAACTTTCAGATCAACAGTGACGTCATCACTCCAGGATTCAGACTGAATGAAACACTTGTAAAGTCCTTCATCAGAGATTTGGACTCTTGAGAGTTTGAGTGATGTGTTTCCTTTCTCTAGTTCTTCTTTAAACACTTGAGTTCTTCCTCTGTACGACTGAAGCTGATCTGTGTTTATGTCTTTATGATCTTTATACAGATGAACTATTGAGTCTTTGAGATCAAGTCTGATCCACTGGACTCTCATGTTCACAGCACCGATGTTGGGTTTGATAGAACACGGCAGAATCACATCTTCACCAGATACAGTCATCACAGCAGCTGAAGGACCGATCACCTCATACTCATCTGATATGAGATTCATGTGAATTATTTCATATGTTACAACACTCAGTTATAATGAATTATGCTGATGATCTGTTTTATTTCTAAATGTGTCAGTGATGTACAGTGTTGTGTATCAAACATGATCATAAGAGACAATATGAAGTCTGTCCTGCTCTCTACAGGGAGACACTTCAAGTACTCGACACTTCAGAGTAAAAACATTTTAAATGTTATTTCTTCTGAAACTTTTGATGCAAACATGAATCCAATATTGTTTTATTGAATATTATATCATCTCACTCATATTTTACACATGTAAACACAGTAAACATTTACCTGATTGTGTAATTCCAGTAATGGATGAACTTCATCTCTGAACAGCACGTCACTGAAAATAAAAGGTGGCAAAAAACATGTACTCAAATATCAGTTCACACAGATGATATAAGACAATTTTACATTAGAATCCAATGATTCAGCCAGTTGGATCCTCAGGGCCGGCAGGTAAATACCGAGGTGTCCTTGAGCAAGGCACCTTACCCCATTTCCTCCCCGGGTGCTGCAGTGATAGCTGACCACTGCTCCGGGTGTACGTGTGTTCACTACTCTCTGGATGGGTTAAATGCTGAGGTCACATTTCAGGTATGGTTCACCATAACTGACAAATAGGTCACTTTTACTTTCACTTTCACTTTCACTTCACTTAACTCAGTGGAAAGTTGACACCGACTACTGGCCGTCTCAGTTCTGCATTTAAAGTAAGCGTAATATTTCCCATTATAAGGACTGCTGTATCAATTCAATTTGGCCCACATTTGAATTAGTTCCCCCTGTGAAAAATGATCTAGTAAACTTTATGTAGTACAGTAAACTACTAAAACTCATAGACACTGGTGTTGTTGAGTCTTACCATAGTAAATATTTAAGTATACTACAGTATTTGCTACAATTTATCCAATTACTACAGTAAATACAACAACATGTTCTAGTGCAAAGTATAATACAGTTTACTATAGTAAATACAAATGGTTTAATCTAAATTTGTGTTTTTTGTATAGATTTGAATAATATGGCACAGCATTAAGATACTTCTTGGTATCGAGATACTTCAGCTGGTATTTTATCGTAAGACATGTTTATGGTACTGTGGCAACCCTAATAGAAACAGTGTTCAGAAAGAGTTTGTTCATCTGTCAATCTGTAGAAGATCATATTGAAACACAAACTCATGAAAGGCACTATATCACACATACATCTACACAATATCAACGCTTCAGAAGAAATCAATAAAAACTGAATATACGACAGTGAGATGCATCACATCAGGAGTCAATGAATAAAGACGTCCCGTCTGGAGTCTGTGAATACTAAAGTTAGGACGTGTGTCCTGAAAACATCTCAAGACAAAAGAGATTCTTCAGAACTTAACCAGAGTTCCTGAGAACTGATTAAGTTTATGTTTTACGAGGATGAATGTCACACTCCTCACATTATTGTGGTGTTTGTGGGTGGGGTAAACCCTACGGGTTTGGCTGTATGGCAGTTTCCACAATCCTTGTGGTGACATTTTTTGGTTACCACGAGGAAACAAGCTTATAAATCATTTTGAAAAACTAAAAGAGCAGAAGTTTTGTGCGATTGTTAGGTTTAGGAGTAGGGTTATAAGATATACAGCGTGTGTGTGTTCATCTTCACATTTAAACTGAACTATAGAGTTTATAACTAACTTTGGTATTTAGTGGAGTGGTGTGATGTTACTTTAATAAACAATTATTTACCTGCTTTATAACGTCAGACAGGTTTTTAAACGGACTGCATCTGTAATTAACAAAACGTGTTGTTTTACATTACAAACTTGAGAAATGTACTCAATTATCCAATTATCAAAGAATAATTCTTCTGAAATGTAATTAATAAGCAAACAAGATATTTGAAATAATCCTCAGAGGCGACACAGCACCCATAAGATCTATCAATACACATCATACAGTACAAACAGCCTGACTGACAGATCAGAATCATTTTAATATTTTTGACCCGTATTTGAGCCGATGGACTTTTGGTTAGTGCTCCAACTTCTGTCCCGCCTCAAAGACCTTTCCTGACCCCACTCCCTTCTGTCTCCCACTTCACCTCCTGTCCTCTCTGTTCAAAAAAATATAGAGATTTTTGACCGGCATCTGACCACAACATCGAAAAGTCAAAAGTTTGGTTCACAAACGTTGAACCAAAAACAATTGCGAAATGAAGTTGTCAAAATCAAGTTAAGTTTGCATTGCAGGCTTATTGGAAGACAAGCTGAACAAAACGATCAATAACTAGAACAGATTTATACAACCGGTCCTTGAACTAACCCAGAACCCCAGTAAGTGTCATGTGTGTCCAGCAGAGGAAAAAAGTGTTTTATACAAGAGTACTAAATAGCCTTCACCTATGTACTCAATAAAATGGTGGACAATCTAAATTCACTACCAAATGATTTCACACTGAAGAGTCTTCTGTGACATCTATGATTTTGGGGCACATGAGTTTATAAACATGACGCTTACAATAAACAATAATGATAGATTCAGTGTGTTAAGGACAATGAACATTGACATTTTCAGGTTTGACGTTGACACTCGTTTAAGTTGACGAGTTTATGCTACACTGAATTAATATATTGAGTTAAATAATACATGTAATAGGCTATAAATAAAGAAAAGCTGAAATACAAAGTTGTATTTTATGCATATTGTCTGCACATCAATTTCACGTTGTAATTTGGTTACATGTTGAAAAGATTTAACTATACAGCAGACTTGGGTGTCAGAGGGGAAGAACAGCCGGCGAGAGACGAAGTGATGTTATAATAAAATGAACAAAGTTCATTATAGAGCGAAAACATAGCTGCGTTCACATGCCCATTCTCACTCTCTAGAGTTCACTATACGTCTAACTCTGTCCGACTTTGTCTAACTAGAAACACATTGAGCAGGTGTTGTTATATTACTATAGACAGTGTAAAATTACTGCTTCACAGCATTGTCTCGTGATGTTATTATGAACCAAAGAATGAGACCAATGCAAACTCATGTCTACTCGTGAAGACAATACAAACGCAGCATCCAACAGAATGTAGAATATAACAAAGAAGTGAATATAATCTATAATTATAAAGTATAGCAAAATAAAGAATCCTATAAAAGAATATAAAGGATAAAGAAAAAAAAGAACACACACACAAACAGTACAAAAGTAGGTTTTTCTGTTGTAAACAATTGTGTACTGTAATTGTAGTTGAATCATTGGTTTTAAAGGTATTAATGGTGATAACAGATCACAATGTTCTACAATGCAGAACACAAAAGAAGATATTTTGAAGAATGTTGACAACTGAACAACAATGAACACAAAAGCACTGAGACGTTTCTTTTGTGTTTCACTGTAGAAATAAGTCACGTGCAGATTTACAACCACACTAGAGAGAATAAATGAAATCATCTATTTTAAATCATTTTATTTTACTTTTGGGTGAACTGTCACTGAACTATCACATGATGATGATTGTCATATCATATTCATAAATTATACATTATAGTCTGAATCCAAAAGTCTTGCTTTGGAAAAACCTGTGCACGAATTCATTTATATTTACATTTATGTGTATGAAAAGGATTACTTGAAGTGAAAAGGCTAATGAAGAAAAGCAGACAGTAAGAGCTCAGAATAGAAGTGAACTCTGTCAATATTGTCTAAAGATCACCTCAGGACGAGACCTCAAGAATCAGACTGATATAATGCACAACATGGTTCCTATAGCTCTGATGACTTTATTACAAAATGTCATTTTTTGGCTGGCAGTGTAAACACACATTTTGTCACGAACAGATGGAAGACCCAAGAGCAGATGCGTTAGAATTCAGTTTATTAACAGAAACAAAAGGCAAACAAAGTTACGCGGCAGTACAGCCGGAGTAATGCGGGAGAAGACGGGAATCGTAGTCGGGCAGGCGTGGGTCGGTCGAGGCGCAGACAGTATCCGTACAGGGAGAAGAGAGAGCGTAGTCAGACAGGCGTAGGTCGGTCGAGGTGCGAACACAACTGGAGACAGATGGCAAAATCCTTGTCGGAGCGAAGAATCGGAGAACCGGGAAGACAACTGTAGAACGGCAACTCCTGAAACAACAACCACCAGAACGAGCTGGGGAAAACAAGATTAATGACAAGACAGGGTACGACCGATTGAAGTCCAATAAGGAAACAACACACTGGCAACGGAGGAGACCGTTGACGGAGAATATAAAGCAAAGGGAGGTAATGAGAAAATCGAGACCAGGTGCGCGAAATGAACAGTGCGTGAGTGGAAACAGCTGAGCGTGCACAGAAGTGAATGGTAAGTCAAACCTGAACCCTGACACATTTATGGTTTTAGCAAACATTATTCAAAGCATCTTTGAGGGCTTCCTTCTATACATCATTGGTCAGAATGTCAACACAATACATTACGTGTTCTTGTATGAATCTCCCACAGGAGAGCGGTCACTACAGAAGATGAGTGGGGAAGAGTTTTTAGACCATTTATAACCCAAAGAAACGAAAGGATATATTTTCTCATTGAAAGATTGATCAGTAAAAGAGTAAATATGACTCATGGACTCCACATCATAAAATGAGACTCGACTCTTCTCATAATCCACAAACACACCGATCCTCTCAGGCTTCACAATCACAGAAAGAAGAACATATGAATCCTCACAAGCCCACAAACTGAAAGTGCCTTTAGCCACAGACCAGTATCCATTCTGAGGAGTCAGACTGACCGGCCCCTTCCTGCTGACAGATTCTCTGGCCACGCCCACATACCACTCGACCATCACCTGCACCTCATAATAAAAAACCCCTGAAGAGAATCCTTCATTTCCAACAACACCCAGATAGTTATCAAACGTGTTATTTGGCTCTTCATCTTGATTCTCTTCTGTTTGGTCTTTGTTTTCATATCTCACTTGTTTCCCCTCATGAGACACAATGAGACGAGGATGAGCTGAATCAGCATCCAGAGTCACATTCACTGTTTAAATATGAAGAATTCTGTTTAACACGTGAATGATGTCATAATGACGAGAATATTAGTCTGTTTTACACATGAATGATGTCATAATGATGAGAATATTAGTCTGTTTAACACGTGGATGATGTCATAATGATGAGAATATTAGTCTGTTTAACACGTGAATGATGTCATAATGATGAGAATATTAGTTTGTTTAACACATGAATGATGAGAATATTGGTCTGTTTTACACATGAATGATGTCATAATGATGAGAATATTAGTCTGTTTTACACATGAATGATGTCATAATGACGAGAATATTAGTCTGTTTAACACGTGAATGATGTCATAATGATGAGAATATTAGTTTGTTTAACACATGAATGATGAGAATATTGGTCTGTTTTACACATGAATGATGTCATAATGATGAGAATATTAGTCTGTTTAACACATGAATGATTTCATAATGATGAGAATATTAGTCTGTTTAACACGTGAATGATGTCATGATGATGAGAATATTAGTCTGTTTAACACATGAATGATGTCATAATGATGAGAATATTAGTCTGTTTAACACATGAATGATGCCATAATGATGAGAATATTAGTCTGTTTAACACATGAATGATGTCATAATGATGAGAATATTAGTCTGTTTAACACGTGAATGATGTCATGATGATGAGAATATTAGTCTGTTTAACACATGAATGATGTCATAATGATGAGAATATTAGTCTGTTTAACACATGAATGATGTCATAATGACGAGAATATTAGTCTGTTTAACACATGAATGATGTCATAATGATGAGAATATTAGTCTGTTTAACACGTGAATGATGTCATAATGATGAGAATATTAATCTGTTTAACACGTGAATGATGTCATAATGATGAGAATATTAGTCTGTTTAACACGTGAATGATGTCATAATGATGAGAATATTAATCTGTTTAACACGTGAATGATGTCATAATGATGAGAATATTAGTCTGTTTTACACATGAATGATGTCATAATGATGAGAATATTAGTTTGTTTAACACATGAATGATGAGAATATTGGTCTGTTTTACACATGAATGATGTCATAATGATGAGAATATTAGTCTGTTTAACACATGAATGATTTCATAATGATGAGAATATTAGTCTGTTTTAAACGTGAATGGTGTCATGATGATGAGAATATTAGTCTGTTTAACACATGAATGATGTCATAATGATGAGAATATTAGTCTGTTTAACACATGAATGATGTCATAATGACGAGAATATTAGTCTGTTTAACACATGAATGATGTCATAATGATGAGAATATTAGTCTGTTTAACACGTGAATGATGTCATAATGATGAGAATATTAATCTGTTTAACACGTGAATGATGTCATAATGATGAGAATATTAGTCTGTTTAACACGTGAATGATGTCATAATGATGAGAATATTAGTCTGTTTAACACATGAATGATGTCATAATGATGAGAATATTAGTCTGTTTAACACATGAATGATGTCATAATGATGAGAATATTAATCTGTTTAACACGTGAATGATGTCATAATGATGAGAATATTAGTCTGTTTAACACGTGAATGATGTCATAATGATGAGAATATTAGTCTGTTTAACACATGAATGATGTCATAATGATGAGAATATTAGTCTGTTTTACACATGAATGATGTCATAATGATGAGAATATTAGTCTGTTTAACACGTGAATGATGTCATAATGATGAGAATATTAGTCTGTCTAACACATGAATGATGTCATAATGATGAGAATAAGAATATTAGTTTGTGCTTTTCTAGAAACAAAACATAATCACAGTAAATGAACTGATATATAATAAAAGATCAAACTAACAGAGATGATAAACAAACTCAACATGACAAGACCAATGTAACAAGATCCATAAAAGGGAAGGAAGGAGACGGGAACCCGCGAACATGAAAAGACTTTTAATTAATAAAATAAAACATACATATACAGCTTCCCCCTCACAGGTAACTGGCGGCAACACACACAAACCATAACAAATGTCCAGGCCCGGTCCTCTCTCACTGATGGTCCGGTCGCTCGTCCTCTTATGCTCCACAATCTTCTCCGTGATACGAGATCGATTCACGTACAGCTGACGCTCGTTAACACTCACGCGCTGGCCTCCCATCCCGGCTCTCGTCCCACCTACCTCGCTACATACCCCCATCGCCCCTCACAGGCCTGGGGTACCCTGAGACTGTGCTTGCTGCCCCCCTCCCTAGGGGGATGGGGTGTCGCGCAGCCTCGGAGATCTATCCCCTGGGGGTATGCACCGACGAGACGAGAGAACAGAGATGGGCGACGGTCCGGTAGCTCATCATCTTATGCTCCACAATCTCCTCCGTGATACGAGACCGGTGCGTTAGTGTTAACGAGCGTCAGCTGTACCCGCACCGGTCTCGTATCACGGAGGAGATTGCGGAGCATAAGAGGACGAGCGACCGGACTGTCGCCCATCTCCGTCAGTGAGAGAGGTGAGATGACTGCATTGCATCCCATCTCTCGTCCAGCTTACCTCGCTACAAACAACAAGAGAAACTGACAGCTACGAGACACTATTCAATGACAATACAACTATAGAAAGAGTCACAGATTTACATAATTATGAGTCCAGTTGTGTTCAGATGAAGAAAAGAAGAAAAGAAGAAGACCTGTACATCTAAGATGACATCAGGATGAGTAAATGATGAGTTTCATTTCATTTCTGGGTGAAATATTCCTTTAAGACTTTAAGAGTAAATCTACAGTGTTGTTCTGGTGTGTTTCTATAGAGCGTCAACGTCACAGTTTCAGTCTTTGTCTCACGCGTGAATATAAGGTGACTTTCCAAAAGACTTCTTCAGTAGATCAGAAGGAGTCTGGTGTCAGGATAAGATCATAATGGGGGTTTGATGTTGAATGGAGTATGATATAGGTCTCCAGTGGTCTGCAGTGGTCTCCAGCGGTCTAGTGAGACCTCTCAGTCCAGTTTCACAGAAAGGGTTTATCTTAAATCAGGACTAGGCATAAATTAGAATGAGCTTTTATAAAGTTAAGACTATCGGTTTAAATCACGTCTGTGAAACCAAGCACTAGAGAACTGAACTCTAATCTTGGATCTGTAGAATCTAATATTTGTAGTTGTAGTCGTGTCTATTACTCACAAGGTTTGTGTCTCTTTTGATTTCTTGTCACTGTTGTCTTTGGTTTGTTTACTGTTAGACTTAGTTTACTAATATCACTTTGAATAAAACAGTCCAATAGGCTTAATTTGTCAGTGTAATGCAGTGTTTCTCAAAGTGTGGGGCGGGCCCCACTGGTGGGGAATAGAGACATGACAAGTGGGGCGCAACAAATGGGTGGACATTTTGTCATTTTTGTGTAATCTCTTTTAATTACTTTATTATTGACCATACACTCAAAACAATGACATTTAAATGTAAGCCATACATTTATCTGCACCAGCAGAGAAAACCAAGACAAACAGTGGACTTAAAGTTTATTACCCTTTTGTTTTTGGCTATTGGGGACAGGTGGGGCTCGGATCCTTTCCCTACCTCCAAAGTGGGGAATGGCAGAAAAAGTTTGAGAAACACTGGTGTAATGATAATGGACAGTTTTGGTATTAGTTTATAATTGTCTTATTCTTCAAAAAATAGTTTGCCCCATTTCTATGTGATCTTGAACAGAATGTTTGCTTTTTTGCAGCCAAATGAGTAATTATCTCATTGAACAAGTATATACTTTCTTAGTCTTAATAGTTTTGTCATAGACCAGGATGAGAAGAGGTGCCACTTATAAGCGTATAACGCAATGGGTGGAATCCGGGGAGGCAAACCGATCTGCACCTGGCCAAACCAATCCCATATGAGCCAGACTGTGTGGGAATGGAGTCGCCATTCTCTGCGGGGCGTCGCCTAACTTGAGAGCGCTGCTCTCTGGTTCAGGTCGCCCGTGATAAATGTGGCTCATAGGAATATTGGTCACCTGCTGACTCCATAGGTGGAGGCGTCGGGTGTAATGCGACATCTGCCGTGAGAGTATGCCGCCTTGCTGATTGATGTACGCCACGGCAGTCGTGCTGTCCGACTGGACTAGCACTTGTTTGTCCTGCAGGAGGGGCCGGAGCCTCCTCAGTGCCACAAGGACAGCCAACAACTCTAGGCAGTTGATATTTGATGTGCATCAAACCGAGAGGGATTACCCCTGTCGAGGATGCCATGTGCTACAGGAGCCTTGGAAAATTCAGTGGAGCCATGGAAGTCTATCTGATCAATCTCAGACAGTTCAGCATCGACTGTGCACGCTCGTTGAGGAGACGTGCTGACATACGGACAGAGTCTATATAAAGATCCTGTAGCTCACTTCACATTTAGTTTCCTGTGACCACAAACAATCACCTGCAACAGCTGTAGATCTAAAACACTTGAATCATGTGATCAAACTTTCACTTACCTGCATGTTTTCTTAACAGTGAAGTCACTAAAACACACAGACAGTATTGAGTTATACAGAGTCCACAACAGAATTATGCTAAAGATCGATAACACAAATATAAAACGTTTAATAATGTATAACTTAAATTAATAAAGACATTAAAATCAATTCACCATTTGCAACAGTCCTCTGTAGTGGCTCAAGCTCTGAAGAAAATTTAAAGTAAAGAAAAAACTGAAATAAAATATAGAAAATACAAAAGAAACATGTACAAACATAAACATTTTAATAGGATTTCATATTTGAATCATTAAATAGTCAGTTGACCAAACAACAATTTATCAACCACTTAAAAAGGCAGGAGATAAAATTACCATTCACTATTCTCTGGTCTTCTTTATGTATTCTCTATTTCTCTCTCTGTATTCTTTATTTCTCACTCTGTATTGTCTGGTCCTCTCGCTGTTGTTCTGAAGTGAAAACGGCATTGAAAAAATATATTTACGACTTCAGAACAGGAATAACAAACACACTATATTATTATTATTGCTCTCATGTGATGATGGTGTTTGTATATTGTCCTGTATTGATCCTGGTTATCGTGTGTTTAGTTTAGTTTCCAGCACAGATCATAAAACTTGAGAAGTGAAATATATTTTTATAAAAATGTAAGAAACATCATTCAAAAGCACTCCATGAGATATCTACACACTAAATATACATAATTAATACATATTAAATATGATAAAACACATGAATGTTACCTCTCTTTTTACAGACAAACACAATGATCAGTATCACACTGAGAACAACAGCAAATGATATGAGAATCACTGAAGATCTCCAATAGTGAAACATTTTACCTGTAAAACAAAACTGTCTCAATGTTTACAGTCTAAAATAACTCAATTACACAATGTTTTTAATCCAATATTTTACATGTAAACTCAAGTACAGTGCAAACGTTGTGTTGAGAGACTGACTGTGGTTTGCTCTTGAGAACCTATTGCCTAAGAGGAATTTCAAAACGCCAATGGGTTTGACGAATAGCACACACACGCCAGTCCGTACATACGGGTATAAAAGGAAGATGGTAGCAGTGGGGAGATCAACATGTGAGAAAATGTGTCAGTCCGAATAGGGGAACAGAACCCATGTGGGACAACCTCCGGCAGGGAGTTCACAGATTCACCAATAGTGAAATCAGGAGTGAGGAATTCAACACACGGGGTGATCATGAAGGGGAGTCACAATGTATGGGGCAAATGGGCCTAGTATCGGGGTCCACCTGAGCAGGGGTGACTCTACCAATACTGGACTCGGTTTTAACAGACTGCTCCGCCCAGTCCGTTAACCAAATCCCAATGCTTAGTGATGCCTGCACTTCGCCCTAAGGGGGGAAAGTAGGGAGGCTAAATAGCGCGCTAGACTCACCTGAAAAGGGGAGAAGGCGCTTCCGCAGGAGTACACCCAAACCAGGTGCCCGTCCTATACGTTTGTAGCACTTAGGACATGGTCTGACATTGGTTTCACTCGGAGGTTGTAAAACCCACAGTGTTACAAATGTGGCGCCAGTGCCCATGAGGAGTGGAGTGGGCTCTCAATTGCCAGTGGGCACGCCCATCTAGGGACTGGTATGCCACAGTAATGGCATACACAATACAGTGCGCCAATCTCTGTTTGGAGTCAGCCCTCCCCTGGTGCTCTCCCCATAACAAACAAAAAGCTGCTCAGAGCTTCTAAGGATCTGTGTGCGGTCCAGATAGAGGCGCAGTGCGCGTAATGGACAAAACACGTTGGAGGTTGGGTCTTCCTCCCCAGAGGGAAGCGCCTGCAGGTTCACCACCTGATCCCGGAAGGGAGTGGTGGGAACCTTAGGCACGTAACCGGGCCGGGGGAGAACACCAGGAGGAGAAGAGGCGCCACTTATAAGCGTACAGACGCCTAGTGGGGGGGCACTAGCCTGATAGGCGGTATCTCTGACCGGCGGCGGCAAGCAACTAAAGGTCTCCTCGTCCCATCCAGGCATGGAGATTCCAGAGGCCTGGATTGGGGTGCCAAACCATGCCCTTCCCCTGCAACAGAAGGTCCTTCGTCGGGGGAATTGGCCAGGGGGGAGCTGTCGTAAGATCCAGCAGGTCTGAGAGCCAAGTCTGGAGACATGCTGACATTCGGACAGAGTCTAGTCTATAAGAGGAGCTCTACGCTCTTTTCCTGGTTGACCCGAAGTCCCAGGCGGTCTAGGTGCTGAAGCACAACATCCCTGTGCGTACACAACAAATCTAGAGGGTAAGAGGGTCAGATTCGATCACACCGAAGCACGGGGGCACTCTCTCTCCTCCCACCGAGTGTAGAGAATGCTCGAAACTTGGGCGGGTGCCTGGCGAACTGGATTGCATAACCAAGACGGATAGTCCTCTCTAGTCAGCGTGATGGGCTGAGGCACTGCCAAGTGCCAAAGAACCTTTACAGCGGAACCAGAGGGACTAACTGCTTCACCGTGCCTGGGGAGGCTGGTTCGGGGGCTGACAGAGCAGTCACCTCGCACAGGGGGGAACCCTGGGGAGGTTGACGGCTCTGTTGACTTACCTGCTTGTTGACGTAGGCTGACGCACCGTCCAGTGGAGGGGATGTTGACCTAGCCATGGGCCCCCCATCCAGGGAGTCACAGCTACTGAGCCCTCTAGCCTGGAACACGCAAAGAAGGATGCATTCCAGGACTTAGTGAGCTCTTCATGCACCTCAGAGAAAAATGGCACCAAGGGTGGTGAGTGGTTTTTGACCACGCGTTTCAGGAGGGTGGTGTAATACACTGCAACCGATGCTCGCGGCTGCCCGGGCAAGCATGGCTGACATATCAGCTTCAGTCTCATCGTGAGCTCGAGCACCCGGAAGCAGGAGCTCAGCTATGGGGTTAAATGTGGCCTAGTGGTTAGAGCGTTGGTTAGAGCGTTATGATCAGAAGGTTGCTGGTTCGAATCTCAGTGCCAGCAGGTCATGACTGAAGTGCCCTTGAGCAAGGCACCTTAGAATGTGCCACTGCAAAGAATACTACTTTTAAGTCGCTTTGGATAAAAGCATCTGCCAAAAGAATAAATGTAATTGTAAATGTGATCCCAGGGGAAGTCAGCTGCTCTTAGTCCAGTAGGAATGATATTGCTTGACAACATGTGCTGCGCAGGTTCCGAAGAACAAAGGAATGGCCGCCGCCATCTTCCATTCATTCCCATATGTATGGGCCGGAGACTGGCGTGTGTGTGCCAAGGCCATTGGTGTTTTGAAATATCTGTCAGATAGGTTCTCAAGAGCAAACACCAGTCTGTCTCTCAACACAACGTAAAGAGACAGACTAAAGGGGAAAGATGTTTCACATCAACAAATATGTACAAAAGATCTGATGCTGTCAAATTTTCAAAATGTCAAGAATCAGATATCATCATCATCATCATCATCATCAATTGACCCCTAAAGACAGCTGATCATGTTTACATATAAGGACTCATTTCTCTGTGGGGAAGAAAGCAAAACCTGAGTCAAATAATTGGCTTTTAAACTGTCAAAGTAAATGATGAAAATAACATCACGTGAGACTCCTGAAACCTCTTTAACTGATGTCAGTGATTATATTGAGTTCAGTTATGAATATGTTCATGTTTTCTACTGCTTCAAATGATCATGAGATCAGAGGAAATACAGAACTGAAATCTGTACTCACTGGATGTGATGATCTCAGCCTCCATCATGTGATGATTCATTCTGACTCTGCAGTGATATTTAGTGTCAGTGTTATATACAGTGATCATGTGTTTCACACTGAATCCATCTGTGTCATCTCTGTGTGTGTCTGTAGATTCAGATGTTAAAGTGACTCCTTCACTGTTGAGCCACACAAGATCAGGTTCAGGGTTCCAGCCTTTAAATTCACACTGTAGACGAAGACCACCAGAAGCATCAAACCCATCTACAGTGATCACTGGAGGACGACCTACAGCTACACAAGACAATGATGACAAACATTTTTTATAAAGTTTCTTACTTTTGTTCAACTTGTTCAGGCATATTGGGATTCTAACAAAAGAAAAACACTAGAAAACCGGTCCCCTCCGCTCACGCTTTCATCCAGAGGTTTCCCCACACTTGGACTAGAGCCCGTGAGACTCTACTCCGAGTGGGGGGGCGCATGAAGGCCAAGGCCGATCGCCACCGGTCAAAGCCTCCCGTATACGTTGTGGGTCAAAAAGTGTGGCTTTCTACCAGAAACATTCCTCTCCGCTCCGTTTCTAACAAGTTAGCTCCCAAATTTATCGGCCCGTTTCCTGTCACCAAGATTATTAGTCCGGTGACAGTCCGACTCAATCTCCCTCCAGCGTACAGGAGAATTCACCCCGCCTTTCACGTATCAAGGATCAAACCCGTGTTTTATTCTCGCATTAATCCGCCTGCCCCCGTTCCCCCCCACCGCGACTCGTAGATGGGGAACTTACTTATTCGGTACATCGTATTCTGGACTCGAGACGGAGGGGACGCGGATTTCAGTACTTGGTGGACTGGGAGGGTTACGGTCCGGAGGAGAGAAGTTGGGTACCTGCTAGCGACATCCTGGATCACTCCCGTATCGATGATTACAATCGACAGGTAGGGTTGTCTGGGAACGCCAGGAGGCGTTCCTAGGGGAGGGGGTACTGTCACGGTTCATGAATCTGCTGTGTCATTTCTGATGTGTATGTGTGTGTATGGGTGTCGGTGTGGGGGTGTGGTTACTCATTGTGTTGATTAGTGTCGCCAGCTGGGTTCAATTCCCGTTCCCTTTATATGTGCAGCCATTCTCATCTCTTGTTGTCAGATCGTTGTGGCTTCCCCGTAGTTGACACAGATGTTTATCACAGTGTGTTCTTAACTGTGCTCATATACTGATATAATGTTGAGTCTCACACACACATTCATCTATTGTCTCCATTTAACATGAATAAAGACAAACTGAAGTCATGAGTTTATATTCCTCGTCTTTAATCCTGAACCAGAATTTACAATCACAAGATCCTGTTGTTCATGTTTATTCTGTTCTTTGTCTGTTATTCTCTCCTCCCTTTATATTCAGATCAGACATTTATCAGATCTCATGAGAGATCACAGATGATGAGTGAACCAGAGCTGTTAGATGAATCATAACCCAAAGAAAACACAGGATATAGTTTCTCAGTGAAAGATTGATCAGTAAAAGAGTAAATATGACACATGGACTTCACATCATAAATTGAGACTCGACTCTTCTCATAATCCACAAACACACCGATCCTCTCAGGCTTCACACTCAGAGAAAGACCAAGAAGATTCTCACCAGCCCAATACTGCCCGTGACTCAAACGCACAGTCCAGTATCCATTCTGATGATTCAGAAAGAACCCTCCCTTCCTCCGAGCAGATTCTCTGGTCACACCCACATACCACCAATCTGCCCCCTTCACCTGCACCTCATAATAAAAACAACCTGAAGAGAATCCTTCCTTTCCAACAACACAGAGACATTCATCAAACTTGTTTTGTCCTGTATCTTCATTATTCACTGTTTCATGTTGTTTGTCTTCATATCTCACTTGTTTCCCCTCATGAGACACAATGAGACGAGGATGAGCTGAATCAGCATCCAGAGTCACATTCACTGTTAAAATATGAAGAATTATGTTTAACACATGAATGATGTCATATGATGAGAATATTAGTCTGTTTAACACATGAATGATGTCATAATGATGAGAATATTAGTCTGTTTAACACATGAATGATGTCATAATGATGAGAATATTAGTCTGTTTAACACATGAATGATGTCATAATGATGAGAATATTAGTCTGTTTAACACGTGAATGATGTCATAATGATGAGAATATTAGTCTGTTTAACACGTGAATGATGTCATAATGATGAGAATATTAGTCTGTTTAACACGTGAATGATGTCATAATGATGAGAATATTAGTCTGTTTAACACATGAATGATGCCATAATGATGAATGATGTCATAATTATGAGAATATTAGTCTGTTTAACACATGAATGATGTCATGATGATGAGAATATTAGTCTGTTTAACACATGAATGATGTCATAATGATGAGAATATTAGTCTGTTTAACACATGAATGATGCCATAATGATGAATGATGTCATAATTATGAGAATATTAGTCTGTTTAACACATGAATGATGTCATGATGATGAGAATATTAGTCTGTTTAACACATGAATGATGTCATAATGATGAGAATATTAGTCTGTTTTACACATGAATGATGTCATAATGATGAGAATATTAGTCTGTTTAACACATGAATGATGTCATAATGATGAGAATATTAGTCTGTTTAACACATGAATGATGTCATGATGATGAGAATATTAGTCTGTTTAACACGTGAATGATGTCATAATGATGAGAATATTAGTCTGTTTAACACATGAATGATGTCATAATGATGAGAATATTAGTCTGTTTAACACATGAATGATGTCATAATGATGAGAATATTAGTCTGTTTAACACATGAATGATGTCATGATGATAAGAATATTAGTCTGTTTAACACATGAATGATGTCATAATGATGAGAATATTAGTCTGTTTAACACATGAATGATGTCATAAAAATGAGAATATTGGTCTGTTTAACACGTGAATGGTGTCATGATGATGAGAATATTAGTCTGTTTAACACATGAATGATGTCATAATGATGAGAATATTAGTCTGTTTAACACATGAATGATGTCATAATGGTGAGAATATTAGTCTGTTACACATTAATGATGTCATAATGATGAGAATATTAGTCTGTTTAACACATGAATGATGTCATAATGATGAGAATATTAGTCTGTTTAACACATGAATGATGTCATAATGATGAGAATATTAGTCTGTTTAACACATGAATGATGTCATAATGATGAGAATATTAGTCTGTTTTACACATGAATGATGTCATAATGATGAGAATATTAGTCTGTTTAACACATGAATGATGTCATAATGATGAGAATATTAGTCTGTTTAACACATGAATGATGTCATGATGATGAGAATATTAGTCTGTTTAACACATGAATGATGTCACAATGAATGATGTCACAATGATGAGAATATTAGTCTGTTTAACACATGAATGATGTCATAATGATGAGAGAATATTAGTCTGTTTAACACATGAATGATGTCATAATGATGAGAATATTAGTCTGTTTTAAACGTGAATGGTGTCATGATGATGAGAATATTAGTCTGTTTAACACATGAATGATGCCATAATGATGAATGATGTCATAATTATGAGAATATTAGTCTGTTTAACACATGAATGATGTCATGATGATGAGAATATTAGTCTGTTTAACACATGAATGATGTCATAATGATGAGAATATTAGTCTGTTTAACACATGAATGATGCCATAATGATGAATGATGTCATAATTATGAGAATATTAGTCTGTTTAACACATGAATGATGTCATGATGATGAGAATATTAGTCTGTTTAACACATGAATGATGTCATAATGATGAGAATATTAGTCTGTTTTACACATGAATGATGTCATAATGATGAGAATATTAGTCTGTTTAACACATGAATGATGTCATAATGATGAGAATATTAGTCTGTTTAACACATGAATGATGTCATGATGATGAGAATATTAGTCTGTTTAACACGTGAATGATGTCATAATGATGAGAATATTAGTCTGTTTAACACATGAATGATGTCATAATGATGAGAATATTAGTCTGTTTAACACATGAATGATGTCATAATGATGAGAATATTAGTCTGTTTAACACATGAATGATGTCATGATGATAAGAATATTAGTCTGTTTAACACATGAATGATGTCATAATGATGAGAATATTAGTCTGTTTAACACATGAATGATGTCATGATGATGAGAATATTAGTCTGTTTAACACATGAATGATGTCATAATGATGAGAATATTAGTCTGTTTAACACATGAATGATGTCATGATGATAAGAATATTAGTCTGTTTAACACGTGAATGATGTCATAATGATGAGAATATTAGTCTGTTTAACACATGAATGATGTCATAATGATGAGAATATTAGTCTGTTTTACACATGAATGATGTCATAATGATGAGAATATTAGTCTGTTTAACACATGAATGATGTCATAATGATGAGAATATTAGTCTGTTTAACACATGAATGATGTCATGATGATGAGAATATTAGTCTGTTTAACACGTGAATGATGTCATAATGATGAGAATATTAGTCTGTTTAACACATGAATGATGTCATAATGATGAGAATATTAGTCTGTTTAACACATGAATGATGTCATAATGATGAGAATATTAGTCTGTTTAACACATGAATGATGTCATGATGATAAGAATATTAGTCTGTTTAACACATGAATGATGTCATAATGATGAGAATATTAGTCTGTTTAACACATGAATGATGTCATGATGATGAGAATATTAGTCTGTTTAACACATGAATGATGTCATAATGATGAGAATATTAGTCTGTTTAACACATGAATGATGTCATGATGATAAGAATATTAGTCTGTTTAACACGTGAATGATGTCATAATGATGAGAATATTAGTCTGTTTAACACGTGAATGGTGTCATGATGATGAGAATATTAGTCTGTTTAACACATGAATGATGTCATAATGATGAGAATATTAGTCTGTTTAACACATGAATGATGTCATAATGGTGAGAATATTAGTCTGTTTAACACATGAATGATGTCATAATGATGAGAATATTAGTCTGTTTAACACATGAATGATGCCATAATGATGAATGATGTCATAATTATGAGAATATTAGTCTGTTTAACACATGAATGATGTCATGATGATGAGAATATTAGTCTGTTTAGCACATGAATGATGTCATAATGATGAGAATATTAGTCTGTTTAACACATGAATGATGCCATAATGATGAATGATGTCATAATTATGAGAATATTAGTCTGTTTAACACATGAATGATGTCATAATGATTAGAATATTAGTCTGTTTAACACATGAATGATGCCATAATGATGAATGATGTCATAATTATGAGAATATTAGTCTGTTTAACACATGAATGATGTCATGATGATGAGAATATTAGTCTGTTTAACACATGAATGATGTCATAATGATGAGAATATTAGTCTGTTTAACACATGAATGATGTCATAATGATGAGAATATTAGTCTGTTTAACACATGAATGATGTCATAATGATGAGAATATTAGTCTGTTTAACACATGAATGATGTCATGATGATGAGAATATTAGTCTGTTTAACACATGAATGATGCCACAATGATGAATGATGTCATAATTATGAGAATATTAGTCTGTTTAACACATGAATGATGTCATAATGATGAATGATGTCATAATTATGAGAATATTAGTCTGTTTAACACATGAATGATGTCATAATTATGAGAATATTAGTCTGTTTAACACATGAATGATGTCATGATGATGAGAATATTAGTCTGTTTAACACATGAATGATGTCATAATGATGAGAATATTAGTCTGTTTAACACATGAATGATGTCATAATTATGAGAATATTAGTCTGTTTAACACATGAATGATGTCATGATGATGAGAATATTAGTCTGTTTAACACATGAATGATGTCATAATGATGAGAATATTAGTCTGTTTAACACATGAATGATGCCACAATGATGAATGATGTCATAATTATGAGAATATTAGTCTGTTTAACACATGAATGATGTCATAATTATGAGAATATTAGTCTGTTTAACACATGAATGATGTCATGATGATGAGAATATTAGTCTGTTTAACACATGAATGATGTCATAATGATGAGAATATTAGTCTGTTTAACACATGAATGATGCCACAATGATGAATGATGTCATAATTATGAGAATATTAGTCTGTTTAATACATGAATGATGTCATGATGATGAGAATATTAGTCTGTTTAACACATGAATGATGTCATGATGATGAGAATATTAGTCTGTTTAACACATGAATGATGCCACAATGATGAATGATGTCATGATGATGAGAATATTAGTCTGTTTAACACATGAATGATGTCATGATGATGAGAATATTAGTCTGTTTAACACATGAATGATGTCATAATGATGAGAATATTAGTCTGTTTAACACATGAATGATGCCACAATGATGAATGATGTCATGATGATGAGAATATTAGTCTGTTTAACACATGAATGATGTCATAATTATGAGAATATTAGTCTGTTTAACACATGAATGATGTCATGATGATGAGAATATTAGTCTGTTTAACACATGAATGATGTCATAATGATGAGAATATTAGTCTGTTTAACACATGAATGATGCCACAATGATGAATGATGTCATAATTATGAGAATATTAGTCTGTTTAATACATGAATGATGTCATGATGATGAGAATATTAGTCTGTTTAACACATGAATGATGTCATAATGATGAGAATATTAGTCTGTTTTACACATGAATGATGTCATAATGATGAGAATATTAGTCTGTTTAACACATGAATGATGTCATAATGATGAGAATATTAGTCTGTTTAACACATGAATGATGTCATGATGATGAGAATATTAGTCTGTTTAACACGTGAATGATGTCATAATGATGAGAATATTAGTCTGTTTAACACGTGAATGATGTCATAATGATGAGAATATTAGTCTGTTTAACACATGAATGATGTCATAATGATGAGAATATTAGTCTGTTTAACACATGAATGATGTCATGATGATAAGAATATTAGTCTGTTTAACACATGAATGATGTCATAATGATGAGAATATTAGTCTGTTTAACACATGAATGATGTCATAATGATGAGAATATTAGTCTGTTTAACACATGAATGATGTCATAATGATGAGAATATTAGTCTGTTTAACACATGAATGATGTCATAATGATGAGAATATTAGTCTGTTTAACACATGAATGATGTCATAATGATTAGAATATTAGTCTGTTTAACACATGAATGATGTCATAATGATGAGAATAAGAATATTAGTTTGTGCTTTTCTAGAAACAAAACATAATCACAGTAAATGAACTGATATATAATAAAAGATCAAACTAACAGAGATGATAAACAAACTCATCATGACAAGAACAACAAGAGAAACACATTTAAGTCGACATGTTCATGTTATATTTATGTCTCATATAAAGTGTATTTCATCATTAAGTTCTCAGATTGTGAATGATTGTTTGTGTTCTCATCATGTTAGACAGATGATCAATACTGAGTGTGATTGTGGATCATAAAACAACAAACACACAATCCTGACAGATATGAGACACTATTCAGTGTCAAGACAACTCTAGAAAGAGTCACAGATTTACACTATTATGAGTCCAGTTGTGTTCAGAAGAAGAAAAGAAGAAGACCTGTACATCTAAGATGACATCAGGATGAGTAAATGATGAGTTTCATTTAATTTCTGGGTGAAATATTCCTTTAAGACTTTAAGAGTAAATCTACAGTGTTGTTCTGGTGTGTTTTTATAGAGCGTCAACATCACAGTTTCAGTCTTTGAGTCTTTTGTGACTCTTTGTCTCATGTGTGAATATAATGTGACTTTACAAAAGACTCAAGAAGCATTCTGAAACCAGAACTTCACACACTATTGTTTTATGTGTATTGTGTTGTCTTTCATGTATAAGTTCGTGTGAACCTTTAATTTTTAAGTGCCTCTTAATTTGAAGGGCTCGTCTCACCGTAAAGTTTCCTAGTTCATGGTTTTGTTTTGGTCCGTAGTTTGAGAAGGCTAGCGGGATTATTTCTGTGTTCATCAGCATGTATTTTACACTGTAAACGCCACAGAGGCAACGTCGTAAGTTAATAATTTCATAACTACATTCATAAGTTAGCGATAAAAGTATTATTTATATGAAGAAGGCAATTGTTTTTCTTGCATTTGAAAACGTTTTATTTTCATTTTTTACATGAGAAAGCACATGTTACAGAGTTAAATGGTAATTTTTATAGTTTTCTTTGTTACAGTTTTCACTCTGATCTTGTAAAATGAGAAAAAGAGCCACAATAAAGAGCATCTAAAGTTTACCACGACTTGAGACTTCATTTGAGAGGAAGAGTTTAGCTAGTTGTATAGCTGCACTTGCTACAGTGCAGTGAGGACAACAAAGTGAAAAGACGTTAAAAGGCTGGCGTCATACATCGTGCTAAGATGGAAGCTAAAAGAAGTGACAAGATTTCCGTGGATAGTAAAAGAAGTTTGTGGTCATCCACAACGTCCACTAGCTCGTTAACACTTGCACTAGCCAAAGCGGAGGCAGCTAGAACACGTCTTGCATTCGCCGAACAAGAAGCTAAAGCTAAAATAGAAAGAGCTGCTAAGGAAGCAGAGCACCAAAGAGAAAAGGCTGACAGAGAAGCTACATATCAGCTGGAAAAAGCAAAGAATGATGCCGAGCTAGAAGCGCTCACTATTCGCTACAGAAAATTTTGTGGTGTTAGATGAAGTAGACCCATCAGAAGAGGATAAAAGGGAACGGACAGAAGAAGACATAACATCTCACTTCAACCCTCAATCGTATAAGGGCCATATTTCTACTGACTTCCCAGCTCAAGCAGCCATTAAAGCTAGCCAGTCACCAAGTCAGCCCCCCGGTGTGTACGTCCCACCATCAGTCAACATTGGAAATCAGGCTCCACATGGAGAATCTGACCGGCAAAGAGACTCCACAATGAGCTACTCCAACTTGAACAGGTCAACACAGCCCTTCTATCCCCAGGGTGCTCCAATAGCTTCCCACAGTGGACCCACGACTGAACACCTGGCACAGTACCTAGCTCGTCGGGACCTGGTGAGTTCAAGTTTATATCAATTTGACGATCAGCCTGAACACTATCGTGCTTGGCAGTCATCGTAAAACAGTGCCACTCAAGGACTGGGCCTCACAGCTACCGAGGAATTGGACTTAATGACAAAATGGCTGGGTAGAGAATCCAGCAACCATGTCAAACGTCTATGGTCAGTGTACATAACTAACCCATTCATAGCACTTACTAAGGCCTGGGAACGCCTCCAGGAATGTTATGCAGCACCTGAAATAATCGAAAAAGCTCTCTTCGAACGGCTTGATAATTTCCCAAGAGTTTCAGGAAAAGAACAGGTGAAGCTACGAGAACTAGCAGACTTGTTAATGGAAGTGCAGTGTGCCAAGGAGGACGGCTACCTCCCAGCTCTTGCCTATCTGGATACTGCACGCGGCATTGAACCCATAGTTGCAAAACTGCCTTATGGGCTCCAAGAAAAATGGATTTCAGTTGGTTTAAGGCATAAGGAAGAAAATGGGGGACAGTTTCCACTATTTGATTTCTTCAGCAAGTTTGTGTGCAGCGAAGCTCGTAAAAGAAACGACCCTAGCTTTGCTATTCTAAGTACTAGCGGCTTGCCCACAAGGTCCGAAAAAACCTTCTTCAAAGGCACAAAGTATCCTATTTCGGTCCACAAGACGCAAGCCCAAGCGTAAACAAAAGCTGCCCAATACATGGCATGCCACATCCTCTCAAGCGCTGCAAAGCCTTCAGAGCCAAAACTCTGGAGGAAAGAAGGGCCTTTCTCAAAGAAAAAGGAATCTGCTTTAAGTGTTGTGGCTCAACTACTCACCTCGCTTAAGACTGTCCTAACGCAGTTAAGTGTTTGGAGTGCGACAGCACCTGGCACGACTCTGCCATGCACCCTGGACCCGCACCTCGATTCAAAACCCCCTCAACTCCACCACACAACGGCGGGGAGGAGGAAGAAAGCGGCATCATTAAAGCGGTTGTTAATTCAAGCTGCACCGATGTCTGCGGCACAGGAAACATCGGCCGGTCATGTTCCAAGATTTGCCTTGCAAAGTTATATCCTAAATCACAACCAGACAAAGCTATCAAGGCCTACGTCATCCTGGATGACCAAAGCAACCGGTCGCTGACAAGGTCCTGCCTTATCGAGCTGTTTAACATTGAGCGCAAATCGCACTCATACTACCTAAAGACATGCTCTGGAATAATGGAAACATATGGGCGCAGGGCCGAAGACTTTGTGCTGGAGTCACTCGATGGAATGGTCACGATCCCTCTCCCACCACTTATTGAGTGTAATGATATACCCAACAATCGGTCCGAAATCCCAACCCCGAATGCAGGTCGTCATCATCCTCATCTTATCAAGGTAGCAGAGCACATCCCAGAGGTCGACCCTACTGCAGAGATCCTCCTGTTGCTCGGTAGAGACATAATAAGGGTGCACAAGGTTCGAGACCAAGTCAATGGCCCGAGAACAAGCAGTCAGGCGCTTCGCATCACTCCAACATACCTTGAATAAGAAGCCATAGATGCAACAACAATATGTGACTTTCATGGGGAAAATGTTGGAGAACGACCATGCAGAAACAGCTCCACTCCTAGGAGAGAATGAAGGTACCTGCCGACCTTTGGAGTGTACCATCCTCGAAAACCTGACCAAATAAGGGTGGTATTTGACTCAAGTGCCAAACACTTAGGTGTGTCTCTCAACGACGTACTCCTTACAGGTCCCGACCTCAACAATTCTCTCCTCGGAGTTTTAATGCGGTTCCGGATGGAGAAAGTGGCTATCGTGGCAGACATACAGCAGATGTTTCACTGCTTTTTTGTGCGAGAGGACAACAGAAACTATCTAAGATTCCTGTGGTACAAGGACAACGATTCAACAAAGGAAATCATAGACTACAGGATGAAAGTTCATGTTTTCGGCAACAGCCCATCACCTGCTGTGGCCATCTACGGACTCAGAAGAGCAATCAGAGAAGGTGCACAAGAACACGGTATTGACACAGTTGACTTTGTTGAGCGCCACTTTTACGTGGACGACGGCCTCCGTTTTGTGTCGACCAATGCCGAAGCTATCGACCTGTTAAGCAGAACACAGACATCACTGGCCGAATCAAACCTCAGGCTCCACAAGTTCGTCTCAAACAGTCAAGCAGTCCTGGAAGCCTTTCCATCCGAAGACTGTGCTACAATCGCGAAAGGTGTGGACTTAAGTGGAGAGACTTCACCTGCTCAACGTAGTCTGGGTCTCCTGTAGGAGATAGCAAGCGACACATTCACCTTCTCTGTGACAAACAACATCAAGCCATTTACATGCCGTGGTGTCCTCTCCACGGTGAACAATGTTTTCGACCCCTTGGGTTTCCTGGCCCCACTATCCAAGGCAGACTCCCCCTCCTGGAACTCACCGCCGAGCTGTCTGAGTGGGACGTACCGCTACCGGAAGATAAATTCAGCAAATGGAAAGCTTGGCAGGACTCACTTCAGGAGCTGAGACACCTTCATGTACCACGATCATACACAGCAGCTTCGCTAGCAAAGGCAGTGCATACAGAACTCTGCGTGTTTTCCGATGCTTCGATCAAAGCCATCGGCGCCGTGGCGTACTTGAAGGCCATACAAGAAGATGGACAAGCTCACGTTGGATTTGTCATGGCCAAGTCAAAACTTGCACCTCAGTCGGAACCAACTATCCCAAGACTCGAACTTTGTGTGGCAGTCTTAGCAGTGGAAATGGCAGACTTGATTCACGATGAACTAAATTTGAAGCTGGATTACACTAATTTTACACGGACAGCAAAGTGTTCCTCGGCTATATCTATAATGAATCCAGACGATTCTATGTTTACGTCCATAATAGAGTTCAGCGCATTCGCCAAACTACAAAACCCGAACAATGGCACTACGTGCACACAGAAGACAATCCAGCCGACCATGCATCAAGGTCTATCCCTGCCTCATCCCTGGCACAGACAACGTGGTTAAAAGGACCTAGCTTCCTGCTCAACCCCCTCCACAAACCAGATTCTGTTCGGTCATTCGACTTGGTCAAACCAGAACTGGACACAGATATCCGTGCACAAGTAAGTAGCTATGCCACAAGGCTGCAAAAGAAAAGCCTTAGCACAGAACGCTTTCTAAGATTCTCCAGCTTCACCAGTCTCGTTCGAGCTATAGCACTCCTCATTCACGTTGCGAGTTCTTTTAAGCTCTCTAAAAACATGGACACGTGTAAAGGGTGGCATAAGTGTGATCTGTCTCGTACCCCAGATGAATTATCGCTAGCGAAGGAAGTCATCATTGCAGCTGTTCAGAGGAGAGCATTCTTAAAGGAATTTGAAACTTTGAAGGCAAATAAGGCAGTCCTTCCAAACAGCAGCCTCCATCGCCTCAGTCCAACCTTGCAGAACAATCTCATCTGCGTTGGAGGCCGACTGAAGAACGCTAACCTGGACATTGGAGAGAAATATCCCATAATCCTCCCAAAGGATAACCACATTTCCCTGCTGCTCGTCAGACACCATCACGCTGCGGTCAAACATCAAGGCCGTCACCTGACAGAAGGAGCCGTCAGAGCTGCAGGACTATGGCTCCTGGGAGGAAAAAGGCTCATCAATTCTGTCATACACAAATGTATAACCTGCCGCAAACTAAGAGGCAAAATGCAAGAGCAACGCCCTGGTGCATTACCACCAGACGAACAAGAGGAGGACAAGCTGAGAGCAAACAGTGGGCTATATTGTTCACGTGTATGAGCTCTAGAGCAGTGCACATTGAGGTCATTGAGTCAATGGACACCTCAAGCTGTATTAATGCTCTAAGGCGCCTCTTTGCCATAAGAGGACCTGCCAAACAACTAATATTTGCAGGGAACTGGGAATGAGCACTGTTCAGAGGTATCTAAACCAACAAGGGTGTTCATGGGAATTCAACCCTCCTCATGCCTCACACATGGGTGGTTCTTGGGAACGACTAATTGGGGTGGCCCGAAGAATCCTGGACTCAATGTTTCTCGAGCAGTACACTCGGTTGACCCACAAAGTTTTGTGCACGCTAATGGCGGAAGTGACAGCTATTATGAACGCAAGGCCACTAATTCCAGTTTCAAACGACCCTGAAGATCCTTTCATTCTGTCACCATCAATGCTACTAACTCAAAAAACTGGAGTTCCGCCTCCTCCAGGAGACTTCACAGATAAAGACCTCCGCACCACGCAGTGGAGACAAGTACAAGCTCTTGCCAACAAATTCTGGAATCGTTGGAGTCAAGAGTATCTGATTTTTATAGTTTTCTTTGTTACAGTTTTCACTCTGACCTTGTAAAATGAGAAAAAGAGCAACAGTAAAGAGCATCTAAAGTTTACCACTACTTGAGTCTTCATTTGACACGCCTCTGCAGCATCGCGTGGCTGTCGGGGACAGTGCCTTTGGGATGGCAGACCGGGGTGGTGGTCCCTCTTTTTAAGAAGGGGGACCGGAGGGTGTGTTCCAACTACAGGGGGATCACACTTCTCAGCCTTCCCGGGAAAGTCTATGCCAGGGTACTGGAGAGGAGAATACGGCCGATAGTAGAACCTCGGATTCAGGAGGAACAGTGGGGTTTTCGTCCAGGCCGTGGAACGCTGGACCAGCTCTACACCCTCTACAGGGTGCTGGAGGGTTCATGGGAGTTTGCTCAACCAATCCACATGTGTTTTGTGGATTTGGAGAAGGCATTCGACTGTGTCCCTCGTGGCATCCTGTGGAGGGTGCTTCGGGAGTATGGGGTCTGTGGTCCTTTACTAAGGGCTGTCAGGTCCCTGTACGGCCGAAGCAGGAGCTTGGTTCGCATTGCCGGCAGTAAGTCGGACTTGTTCCCAGTGCATGTCGGACTCCGGCAGGGCTGCCCTTTGTCACCGGGTTCTGTTCGTAACTTTTTTGGGAAGAATTTCTAGGCGCAGCCAGGGGCCGGAGGGTGTCAGGTTTGGGGACCACACAATCTCGTCTCTGCTATTTGCGGATGATGTTGTCGTGTTGGCCCCTTCAAACCAGGACCTTCAGCATGCACTGGGACGGTTTACAGCAGAGTGTGAAGCGACTGGAATGAAAATCAGTACCTCCAAATCCGAGGCCATGGTCCTCAGTCGGAAAATGGTGGCTTGCCCACTTCAGGTTGGTGGAGAGTTCCTTCCTCAAGTGGAGGAGTTTAAGTATCTCGGGGTCTTGTTCACGAGTGAGGGAAGGATGGAACGGGAGATTGACAGACGGATCGGTGCAGCTTCTGCAGTAATGCGGTCGATCAGGGGCGCAACTACACAGTGTTAGGGGGGTATGCAGAAACAGTTTTGGCGCCCCCCCTAAATAAAAAAGTGTGCCGGACATCATCATGTATGGGCTTGAAATAATAAAGGTTTATTTTAAAAGTATATCAGACAGCTACTGTAAGCCTACCATAATTATATGGTGGACACAAATATATAAAAATGTATTCATGGAAATTTCTATGCCATTTCTTTCTTTTTGCCGTATCTAAAACGTACCGATCCGTACCGAAACGTGACACAAGTGTATCGTATCGAACCGAACCCTGAATTTTGTGAACCATTACACCCCTACCTTTTCCATATTAATAATATTAAGAAATTAATCTGTTGGTATCAAGTATGAAGTTGGTATCAAGCTCCCTCTACACTTCCACCTAATGTCAGACCTACCTAACTTTGCTGTTAAATATAGCAGCCTAAATTCAATTTTTAAATCAGCCTAGGGATGGCATCAGATAAGACAACTATTATGCAGTAAGGTTGTGCTGCTGTTGAAATTACTTTAACATTTGGGATTTTAAAAAGTACAAATATGACACACACACATACATATAGAAAAGTAATTACAGGGTCACATCTCTCTCTGTTTAAAGGTCTGTGCTGATATATATACATACACACATACAGTGTACATACATATAGCACAGATCTTTAAAGAAGGAGAAATGTGGCCCTTTCAGCTTCCATGTCACCCAGCAGATGTGAAGTAGCCTGTATGTCTGACAGCACAGCTGAGCTAACATGAAGCTAGTGGTAAAATAAAATCCATGATAAACCAGCCTTATAGCATAAGGAATGTTTTCCAGCTTCTAGTCATTTATTGTGCATGCTACCTTATATTTACCAGTTCTTATTTTACTTTAATAAAATTGAGATATGTCATGGATGGCATAATTGGTAGAATAGGGTTTAACCAAAATATAAATGTAGATATCAGCAGCAACATTATTTTGCATTAAGTTAGCAAACACTTGCCAATCAATATTTATATTTGCAAGCCTCCAAGTTTGGTAGCAAATCTATTCGTGATTCCGACGGTCGGTTGCTCAGCAAGCTCGCTAGCTAACGTTAGTCTGTTTACATGAATATTGTATTTGCAAGAATATACGTCACATTTTGAATCCTACCTGTTGCCTTTCACCATCCACGTATTTAGCTGCTGTCGCATCCCTTGACAGGCCATATCCTTTTTCCATCTTTCTTTTTCTATTTTTAGCCCCCGACAGCTTTTTTGGTTTATCCATCTTTTTCAAATTCAAATTTCAACGACAACTCACCAACGTTACTGCGTACTTAACGTAACTCACGGCGCCCCGCCCACTCGCGATATTACCCTTCTATGTCTAAATAAATCATATGATGGAATCTTATGAGGGCACCGGTGCCGCCTAGCCTGTTAGTCCTCTTAAATGTATATAACTTTTATATATATATACAATAACTTATATAAATTTTAGAAAAATGTATATAACTTTTATTATTTCACATTTATTAAACCATCGCGTTGGCGCCCCCCATGGTGCGGCGCCCCTATGCGCCGCATATAGCGCATACCCACTTTTTGCGCCACTGCGGTCGATGTACCGGTCCGTCGTGGTGAAGAAAGAGCTGAGCCGCAAGGCGAAGCTCTCAATTTACCAGTCAATCTACGTTCCTACTCTCACCTATGGTCATGAGCTTTGGGTCATGACCGAAAGGACAAGATCCCGGATACAGGCGGCTGAAATGAGCTTCCTCTGCAGGGTGGCTGGGCGATCCCTTAGAGATAGGGTGAGAAGCTCGGTCACCCGGGAGGAGCTCGGAGTTGAGCCGCTGCTGCTCCACATCGAGAGGGGTCAGCTGAGGTAGCTTGGGCATCTGTTACTGATGCCTACTGGACGGCTTCCCCGGAAGGTGCTCTGGGCCCGTCCGACCGGGAGGAGACCCCGGGGAAGACCTAGGACCCGGATAAGCGGTAGAAAATGGATGGATGGATGAGTCTTCATTTGAGAGGAAGAGTTTAGCTAGTTGTATAGCTGCACTTGCTACAGTGCAGTGAGGACAACATATGTATATCTATGTGATCTGGAACAGCATGTCTGCTTTCTGTGCGACCAAATGAGTAATAATCTCATGAAACCACTAAATACTTTCTTAGTCTTAATAGTTCTGTCATAGAGTAATAAAGTGTTACTGTTCAATCCTTCAGATGAAATAACGACAAGCGTTCTCTTACGTCTCTCCCCAGTTATTTGTCTGGGTGTGAAAAAGGGACGAACATAAAAGAAAAATCAGGTTTGTAATTGTAATGGAAATTCTCTAATCTTGCTTCATGATATGTCTATGTTCTATGTTTTCGGAATGTTATCATGTTGTTCTCAATACGCGTCATAGCGCTCTGCCTTTGCCCTCGAGCAGAGGCCAAGATGTTCTGTTTGGAATAACGGGCATCACTTCTCGTAAACCAGCTCGGGATTCTTGCTAGGGGGCAAAGGGAGGGGGTGTCACGTTTGAATCAAATATATACTCTGTGTGCAGTAGGAAAGAGCACCTTTTCTCTGCACCATCTCATTGCTTATGATGCAGATTAAATGACAATAAAATACTTTGCAAAGTAACCTCACCTCTCTGTGTATTGCGTTTGATAAAATTGACTAATCTAGATTAAGGAATAAGAAAATTCCACAACATAATGGACGGATCTAAAGTAGCTTTCTGAACAACTGGCTCAAGTTAACCGGGTCATGAGCTTAAATAACTGTGATTTATTTTCAATGGTTTAAATTGATGCAGGTGTCATTAATTCAGTCATCTTTACATTCATAATTTCCCAAATAAGCATTTAGTCCTGAGATTTAGTTTTTTATGACAACTTTATAATTATATATTCAGATAACAATCCTATAGACAGTTAGTAGTGCTCATGTATGTCCTCTGGAAGATATAAAATAATATGTGATTAATTATCATTTTCCTTTTCATTTCTTTTCCTCCGTCAATAGTTTTATTTTCGTATGTCTTTGTTTTGGAGGATTAATTAAGGACTGTATTTACTGGAATAGGTGGATTTGTATCCGCACTGGTTTGTCAGTAAGAACACATACGACTCAGATTTGAAGCAGAGTTTGTAGTTTACTCTTGATTCAGGTTGAATAGTAAGAATAATAAAGAATAACAATAATATTAGATATACAGCTAAATCAATAACATTCACCAAGGCAATAAACTGTTAACGTTATTAAAGTTATTGCAGTTCCTAGATAATCCACAAGGTGGCATTCAAGGGACGCACATAGAGCCATTATAGTGCCATTACAGGCAGTAACATCCAATATAAGAAATAAACAACTTACATTCTTGTCAGTAACTCGCTCACATAAAACCACTACTGAAGGAAAGATGAGATATCAATCTCCTGCATCTCTTACTGACTGACGTCATTTATTAAACGACGCTCTGATTGGATGAAACCGTCTTAACAGTCTTTATTATCAAATAGCTTTTGTTTATCAATGCAAAACCGTAAAAAGTGCTTTAGAAATAAATGTGAATTTAACTGATGTTTTCTTTTCTTCTCATAATCTCACAAAAGCTTCGGCTCATTGACGCTGGTGTCAGGGGTGAGACTTTAGCTTTGCTTTTATCTAATGATTTGATGCTTTTGTACAATTCACATCCCATGAATTCATAAGAATAAAACACCTCATAAAATACATATAAATCCCATGAGATCATGCTGGTTTCTCAAGAACTTTCATCTTCAAACTCAGAAACCACAAAGCATTTTAAACTGCATTAAAATAAGATTTAAAATAAGTGGTTTCAAAAATAACTACTTCATAATACTACATTACTCATATCTGAATTTATGCATTTATGCACTGAGCACCTGAACATATTTCACTGTTTGTGAATGAATTATTGTGAAACATTTCTAGGATAAATCAGAGTTCTGGGCTTTATGATTCTTATCTCATATCAGTTCACATCAGATTTATGAGGTTTGATGTTCAGTTAATAAAGTATCTCTGTGTCTCTTTCAGGTTGTGAATCAGTAAATCATGTTCACGTGTTCAGACGCTGATAAAGATCCTATAGCTCACTTCACATTGAGACACAAACAATCACCTGTAACAGCTGTAGATCTAAAACACTTGAATCATGTGATCAAACTTTCACTTACCTGCATGTTTTCTTAACAGTGAAGTCACTATAACACACAGACAGTATTGAGTTATACAGAGTCCATAACAGAATTATACTAATGATCGATAACACAGATATATAAGATGTTTAATAATGTATAAATTGAATAAATAGAGACTTTAAAATGAATTTACCGCTTTCTACAGTCTTCTTCTCTCTCTGTGTAAGTGTCTCACGCTCTAAAGAAAATTTAAAGTAAAGAAAAAACAGAATAAATATATAGAAAACAGAAAATACAAAAGAAACATATACAAACATAAAAATTTAGAAAAGATTGAATATTTAATATTTGAGTCCTAAAATACTCAGTTGACCAAACAACAAATTATCAACCACTTAACAAGTAAAGAGATACAATTACCATTTAGTATTCTCTGGTCTTCATTCAGTATTCTCTGGTCTTCATTCAGTATTCTCTGGTCCTCTCTCTGTATTCTCTGGTCCTCTCTCTGTATTCTCTGTTTCTCTCTCTGTAGTTCTGAAGAGAAAACAGCATTGAAATTATATAATTATGACTTAACAAGAGGAATAACAAACCCCCTATATTATTATAATTTGTGATGACGGTGTTTGTATATTGTCCTGTATTGATCCTGTACATCGTGTGTTTAGTTTAGTTTCCAACACCGATCATAAAACTTGAGAAGTGAAATATCTCAAATGTGTGTTTAAGTCAAGTCAGCTTTATTTATATAGCGCTTTTTTACAGCAGCTGTACAAGTAAACATTGACTATAAGCAAAACATATAAGGTTATGCAAGTCAAAATACAGTTCAAATATCAGACAGACTATAACTTCCTATTGTGTTAATGAGATAAAACTATACAATTCTTAACTAAAGATGAGATGAATCTAAATCTGTATAAAGTTGCTTTTTTAAAACTGTAACAAACATCATTCACACACACTCCATGAGATGCTCAATGCCGACATAAACACATGTCTAACTAACTACAGGTTACACACTATATATACAGTATTAAAACATGTTAAATATAATAAAACACATGAATGTTACCTCTCTTTTTACAGACAAACACAATGATCAGTATCACACAGATCACACTGAGAACAACAGCAACTGATATCAGAATCACTGAAGATCTCCAAGAGTGAAACAATTTACCTGTAAAACAAAACTGAGACTCAATGTTTACAGTCTAAAATAACTCAGTTTCATTATAAATATAAACAATTACACAATGTTTTTACTGCAATATTTTACATATAAACTATGTTACACAAAAACAAACATACAAAAGATCTGATGCTGTCAAACTTTCTTAATGTCAAGAATCATCATTATCATCAATTGACCCCTAAAGACAGCTGATCATGTTTATATATAAGGACTCATTTCTGTTTGGGGAAGAAAGCTAAACAATGTCTCCTGAATCAAATAATCTGCTTTTAAACTGTCAAAGTAAATGATGAAAATAACATCACGTGAGACTCCTGAAACCTCTTGAACTGATGTCAGTGATTATATTGAGTTCAGTTATGAATATGTTCATGTTTTCTACTGCTTCAAATGATCACGAGATCAGAGGAAATACAGAACATAAATCTGAACTCACTGGATGTGATGATCTCAGCCTCCATCATGTGATGATTCATTCTGACTCTGCAGTGATATTTAGTGTCAGTGTTATATACAGTGATCATGTGTTTCACACTGAATCCATCTGTGTCATCTCTGTGTGTGTCTGTAGATTCAGATGTTAAAGTGACTCCTTCACTGTTCAGCCACACAAGATCAGGTTCAGGATACCAGCCTTTAGATTCACACTGTAGATGAAGACCACCAGAAGCATCAAACCCATCTACAGTGACCACTAGAGGACGACCTACAGCTACACACAACAGGAATAAGGAACATTTGATTATTACATTTCTGAACTTGTTAAAAATCTTTTGTTTTTCTAACAACAGAAAAACAGAGACTGTCCTCCAAATAAATTAACCTATATGTCGTTTTTACAAACATCTTATTATGTCCAACAGTTCCATCTTAAGGATGAGCTCCTTCAGCAGCACCAGCTTTTTATCATTAACTTTATTAAAACAACAAGCCCCAAGAAGCAGTGGGTTACAGAGCATTTAACAGCTAAGAGCCTTGTAAATCCCACCTTAGCTGTTATAAAACGCACTGTAACCTCGCAGGGCTTATTGCTTTTATAAAACGGTTATTCCATATGTTTCATAAAATACAGTGGGTACAGAAAATACTTAGGACCATGTGATATTTCAGTTTTTCTTTTTGAATAAATCTGCAAAAATGTAAACAATTCAGTTTTTTTCTGTCAATATGAGGTGCTGTGTGTACATTAATGAGAAACAAAAATGAACTTAAATGATTTTAGAAGATCATTGCAATATAACAAAGCGTGAAAAATTTAAGGGGGTCTGAATACTTTCCGTACTCACTGTAAATTAATA
This sequence comes from Barbatula barbatula, assembly GCF_947034865.1. Taxonomy (NCBI): domain Eukaryota; kingdom Metazoa; phylum Chordata; class Actinopteri; order Cypriniformes; family Nemacheilidae; genus Barbatula; species Barbatula barbatula. The sequence continues at coordinate 2,661,270 of NC_136769.1, forward strand.
TTTAGGATATTGTAATGCAGTCAGCTGTTATAAATTAGGGTATTTTATAATCATGCTTTGCCAATCAGAATCAAGAACCAAAACTAACCGTTTTATAATAATATTTATGGTTTTGTAGAAATTTTGGAACATATCTCAACCAAACAAAACACAGGGATTTATTGCAGAAGTTGATAAAAAACTGTAGATTACAAAACAACTTCCAGTACATCACATTAAAGTAAGAAAAAAAAGTGGTTCAGTATTTTTATTCACCTTCAACTTTCAGATCAACATTGACGTCATCATACCAGGATTCAGACTGAATGAAACACTTGTAAAGTCCTTCATCAGAGATTTGGACTCTTGAGAGTTTGAGTGATGTGTTTCCTTTCTCTAGTTCTTCTTTAAACACTTGAGTTCTTTCTCTGTACGACTGAAGCTGATCTGTGTTTATGTCTTTATGATCTTTATACAGATGAACTATTGAGTCTTTGAGATCAAGTCTGATCCACTCGACTCTCATGTTCACAGCACTAATGTTGGGTTTGATAGAACACGGCAGAATCACATCTTCACCAGATACAGTCATCACAGGAGCTGAAGGACCGATCACCTTGTACTCATCTGATAGAAGAGACAGAAAACATGTATGAACTCTTACAGTATGTCATTGGGTTTGTGTGGCTTTAGCTTGTTGATAAGCAACAGTCCATGTAAAACATTATCATTACTGTTTGTTTTCAGTGTATGTGAAATATCAGTTCCCCTTCAGTCGGTCTCTCGACGTTGTGAGAGACTGACTGGGGTGTGATCTTGAGAACCTACCTTCTCCGAGATAATTAATTATAAAACGCCAATGGGCTTGGCGAATGGCACGTGCACGCCAGTCTCCGCCCCGTGCATACGGGTATAAAGGAAGATGGCGGCGGTCATTCACTCATCCTTTGTTCTTCGGAACCTGTGTGTTTGCTGATGCTACACGCGATACTCGACTTCGAGAAAACTTTTAACCTGCTGGATTTATGACGCGGAGCAGCGGACTTCTCCTTTCGGTGGACTTCCCCTGGGCGTTTCGGCAGAAGGCTACAGACCTTAAGAGGTAAGTCCCTCCGGCTACGAGCATGTCTCGTAGCTGTATCCTTGGGTGCGACAGACTCATCCCGGAGTCTGACGGCCATGATTCCTGTGTCACTTGCTTGGGGCTCAAGCATGCTGAGGCAGGTTTCACTGATGCGGTATGTTCCGTGTGTGCGGACATAGCAATCAGGGTGTTGCGGTCACGGTTGGCTACGTTCTTTCGAGCGCTGCCACCACCCCGTCTGTTTCCCAGGCGTGTTCAGCTGCCGTTTCGGCGAGGTTGACCGCTTTGGCGAGCGGCGGGGGTGATTTAGTGACGCCGATAGATGTTGCGCCGTCAGTTTCACGCTCGCGGACCATCTATACCCCTTCACGCTCACCTGGTTCGTCCCCTACGAGCGGCAGACGGCCGTCTCATAGTGGTAAGACTTCGCATACGGATGATGACGCTATCTCTGTCGCTGCGTCGGACAGCTGCCTGCTGGCATCGGATACGGAAGACTCCTCTGATCTCCTGTCGTCAGGCAGTCGAGCTCCGGAGGAGACTGACGCTGAGATGTCGGCCATGCTTTCCCGGGCAGCCGCGTGCATCGGGTTGCAGGGTGTAACAACATCCTCCTGGGAACGCTCGCCGCTAGATGCGCGGTTTCGGGGGCGTGGTCAAAAGCCACGCCCCGCTCCGTTACCATTCTTCCCGGAGGTGCATGACGAGCTCGCCAAGTCCTGGAATGCGCCCCTTTCGGCGCGTTTCAGGCCGGAGGGCTCGGTGGCTGTGACTTCCCTGGTTGGTGGGGCGGCTAGAGGCTATGTTCACGTCCCCCGCGTGGAGCGTGCAGTCGCGGGCCACTTGTGCCCGCAGACAGCTGCCACTTGGGGGGGCTCGACCTAGACTCCCGTCCAGAGCATGTAAGCTCTCTTCGACACGTGTCGAAGGCTTGCAGTGCTGCTGGACGAACCGCCTCCGCTCTCCACGCCATGGCGGTCCTCCGGGTTTTTCAGGCGTAAGTCCTGAAGGATTTGGACGGCGGGAAGTCCGACCCAACTCGTATGAGTGAGCTGCGTACTGCCACAGACCTCGCGCTAAGAGCGACGAAGGCCACGGCACGTGCCCTGGGTCGGTCGATGTCCACAATGGTGGTCCAAGAGAGGCATCTGTGGCTTAGTCTTGCGCAGGTGAGCGGCGCCCAGAACGCCCGTTCTGGATGCGCCCATCTCGCAAGCAGGGCTGCTTGGTGATACCGTGGAGGACGGCAGTTCTCCGCGGTCTGGAAGCAGACTGAGGCGATCGAACAGATCCTGCCACGCCGCAACGTGCCCGCCAACAGGTCTGCATGGTCTCGGGCACAGCCTGGTTCCCAGCAGCCCTGCCCTCCCGTGGCGGCCCTCCGGTTGAGGAACCTCCCAGAGGACGACCCACCAGAGAGACCCCCGCGGTAGAGGGCATCTGTTCCCCGTTAGCAGCCCGCCAAGAGGTCCTTTAAGCGGCCCTGACGGGACGAACCAGGGGGAGATTTTACTGGGCCCGAATCCCGGCCTTTCCAACGCCGGATCGGAGAAGGATGCTGCCTGCCGCGTTCCATCGAGTCTGGGCCCTTTTCAGGGTCCGGCGCCCACATACTCTCAAAGAGACAAATCTCCCCTGGGTTTTCCTCCACAACACTCTCGTCCAGACGGTGTATTGGATGGATCGGGCCGCCGACCGCAATCTCCCCTGGACAGGTAAACATACAGAGCCGGAGGAAGGTAAACATACAGAGCCGTCAACCTCCCGGGGGGTCCCCCCTGTGCGAGGTGACCGTACTGTCAGCCACCGAACCAGCCTTCCCCGGCACGGTGAAGCAGATTGTCCCTCTGGTCCTGTTGTCGCGGTTCTTGGGCGCTTGGTAGCGCACCAGCCCGTCACACTGGATAGAGAGGACAGTCCGTCTCGGTTACTCGATCCAATTCGCCAAGCGCCCCCCAAGTTTCGGGGCATTCTGTACACCTCGGTGCGAGGAGAGAATGCTTCCGTGCTTCGGCAGGAGGTCGCCGCCCTTCTGGCGAAGAGTTGCGGTCGAACCCGTCCCTATAACCGAGATGTCGTCCGGGTTTTACAGCCCGTACTTCATCGTGCCCAAAAGGGCGGGGGGCTGCGCCCATTCTGGATCTGCGTCGCCTGAACAAGTACCTGCACAGGCTGCCGTTCAGAATACTGACGCAGAGACGCATCCTGGGCTTGGTACGTCACCAGGATTGGTTCGTGGCAATCGACCTGAAGGACGCGTACTTTCACGTCTCTATTCTCCCCCGACACCGGCCGTTCCTACGGTTCGCGTTCGAGGGAAGGGCGAATCAGTACAGGGTCCTGCCATTCGGTCTGGCCCTGTCTCCACGGGTTTTTTCCAAACTAGTGGAGGCTGCCTTAGCTCCTGTCAGGGAGCAAGGCGTGCGAGTGCTAAACTATCTCGACGACTGGCTTGTCTTGGCACACTCGCGAGATGTGTTGTGCACGCACAGGGACCTTGTGCTTCGGCACCTAGACCGTCTAGGCCTCCGGGTCAACCAGGAGAAGAGCAAGCTCTCCCCCGCGCAGAGCACCTCTTACCTCGGTATGGAACTAGACTCTGTCCGTATGTCAGCACGTCTCACCAACGAGCGTGTACAGTCAGTGCTGCGCTGTCTGAGGTTGATCAGTCAGAATCCCTTGACGCCGCTGAATAATTTTCAGAGGCTCCTGGGGCACATGTTGTCCTCGACGGGGGTAATCCCTCTCGGGTTGATGCACATGCGGCCGCTTCAGCACTGGCTACAGATTCGGGTTCCATGGACGGCGTGGCACGCCTGCACCAGGCGGATTACGGTAACGCCTCAGTGCCTTCGCACTCTCTTACCCTGGTCAGACTTGACCTTTCTCCGAGCGGGGGTTCCGCTCGGACAGGTTGAGGCGTGCCGTGGTAACGGCAGACGCCTCCCTGCAAGGGTGGGGTGCGGTGTGCAAGTGGGCACGCAGTATAGGGTCGGTGGACGGGTCCCCGACTGCGTTGGCATATCAACTGCCTAGAGTTGCTGGCAGTCCTTCTGGCACTGAGGAGGCTCCAGCCCCTCGTGCAGGACAAACACGTGCTAGTCCGGGTGGACAGCACGACTGCCGTGGCGTACATCAATCGCAAGGCGGCCTACGCTCACCGCAGTTATCACAACTCGCCCGACGCCTCCTCCTTTGGAGTCAGAAGGTGAAATCCCTGCGGGCCACGTTTCTTCCGGGCAACCTGAGCCAGACAGCCGATGGGCTCTCTCGACAGTGTACTCCCCGCGGAGAGTGGCGACTCCATCCCCGTGCAGCCCGGCTCATGTGGGAAGCGGTTCGGCAGGCACAGGTGGACCTGTTGCCTCCCTGGACTCCACCCATTACCCGCTATGTTATTCCCAGACCGAGGGTCCCCTCGGCACGGATGCCCTAGCACACAGCTGGCCGCGGGACAAGTGGAAGTATGCCTTCCCCCCCAGTGAGCCTCCTTGCACAGGTCCTGTGCAAGGTCAGGGAAAAGGGGCATCAGGTTCTGGTGAGTGGCGCCATACTGCCCCAACCAGACCTGGCTCTCGGATCTGGTAGATCTGACGACGGCCCCCCCTGGCCCATTCCCCTGACGAAGGACCTTCCGTTGCAGGGGAAGGGCACGTTGTGGCACCACAATGCAGGCCTCTGGAACCTCCATGCCTGGCCCCTGGACGGGACGAGGGCTTGCCCGTTAGCGGTCCGGGAGACTGTCTTACAGGCTAGAGCCCCGCCTCTAGGCGGTTATACGCTTATAGTGGTGCCAATTTGTCCTGGTGTTCTCCCTGGGAGGAGAACCCGCGGAGTTGCCTGATCGGATCAGTGCTGACCCGCAGGTAAGTATCCCCGTCAGCACATCCTGGTCACCAGGTTCCTCAGGAGCGCGAGAAGGGTGGATCCACCCTCTGTGCTCCGTACCCTCTTGGGACCCTAATGTGGTCCTACAGGGCCTTGGTACGGCCCTGGTGAGCCCCTTAGAATTGCCAATCTTCCTCAGTGGATGAAAGATGCACTCTTTGTGGCGCTCACCTCCTTCAAGAGGGTGGGGGACCTACAGGCATTCTCTGTGTCCCAAAGGTGCCTGGAACTCGCGATCGGTAATTCTCACGTGGTCCTGAGATCCTGTCCCGATGACGTGCCCAAGCTTCCCACTACTCCCTTCCGGGACCAGGTGGTGAACCTGCAGGCGCTTCCCTCCGGAGAGGAAGACCCAACCTTTTTATGTGTTGTGTCCAGTACACGCGCTGCGCCTCGGTCTGGACCGCACACAGAGCCGCAGAAGCTCTGAGCAGCTCTTTGTCTGTTCTGGGAGACAGCACCCGGGGGGGGCTGTCTCCAAACAGAGGGGGCGCACTGGGTACCAATCCCAGGATCGCCGTGCTCGCTGGCAGTGAGAGCCCACTCCACTCGTGGGCACTGGCAGGGCGCCTCTCTGGCAGACATTGTAGAACTGCGGGTTAGGCTACGCCCAGTACCTTCACGAGGTTTTACAATCTCCACGTGGAACCAGTTGCAGCACATGCCCTTAAACGCCGCCAACGTTTAGGGTGGGCTCCTGGTTTGGGCGTACGCCTGCGAAAGCGCCTTCTCCCCTCACCAGGTGAGACTAGTGCGCTATTGTAGCCTACCTACTTTCCCCTCTCGGGCGAAGTATAGGCATTCCATCCATCACTAAGCATTGCACTTGGTAACAGACTGAGCGGAGCCGTCTGTTAGAACCAGGTCCGTTATAGGTAGAGTCATCCCTGCTCAGGCAGACCCCTGTATTAGGACTAGTGCCCCATACGTAGTGACTCCCCACTGGGTCGTCCCGTGTGTTGAATTCCTCACTCAGGATTTCCCGATTGGTGAATCTGTGACCTCCCCGCCGGTGGTAATCCCACCTGGATTGTCCCCTTTTCGGGCTAACACCTTTCCGCATGTTGTTCTCCCCGCCGGGGAGACCATGTCATGTCTCCACATGTACCTCCCCTCCGGGTAGGATGTGGCCTCCGTAACACACTCTTCTAAGAGGAGAGCAGTGTTTCCCCAGTGTTCGGCTCCGGACAGCTCCTCGCTACTAGAGGCGTACGCCACTGTCCGTGAGGCCGTCAGTAGAGGCTTCTCAGTATGACCAATACTATATGACTGGAAGATTACGTCTCGCGGTAGCACTCTTGTGACTCGCTAGCCCAGTCAGGGTCGCTCCGCTAGAGGTCGTGATATCGGTGCAAGCGCTGTGGCGTTTAAGATTGATCCCCAGTCAGTCTCTCACAACGTCGAGAGACCGACTGAAGGGGAACGTCTCGGTTACGTCTGTAACCTCGGTTCCCTGATGAAGGGAACGAGACGTTGTGACTTCATGCCACAACGCTGCACCGAATCACTGCAGTGAACGGGAGTGCCCTCTCAGGTTCCTCAGTACAAAGGGTGAGTGAATGACCGCCGCCATCTTCCTTTATACCCGTATGCACGGGGCGGAGACTGGCGTGCGCGTGCCATTCGCCAAGCCCATTGGCGTTTTATAATTAATTATCTCGGAGAAGGTAGGTTCTCAAGATCAAACCCCAGTCAGTCTCTCACAACGTCTCGTTCCCTCCATCAGGGAACCGAGGTTACAGACGTAACCGAGACGTTTTAACACGTTGCAATGACTTAAAGGAGTCATATGACACGGCTAAAACGAATATTATTGTTTGTTATAGATGTAATGCAATGTGAATACACGATTAAAGGTTAAAAAACGTTGTATTTACCACATACTATGTATGTTTGTATCTCTTTCCCCGCTTCTCTGAAAAACGCAGAATTTTTACAAAGCTTATCGCACTGAAAAGCGAGTTGTGCTATGATTGGTCAGTTATAAAGCTCTCTATTCCAATTGTTACTAGTTAGAATTGAGTTATAGTGCTCTCTAATTTAAATAGTAAAATGCAATTACGACGAGTAACGCTGGGGACAATTTAAGTTAATTCGGCTTGCCACGTCCTTGCGTTGTAGTGGTTTTTAACAAAAGGGTTCATGCACTACCGGTCTTGATCTCTCCCAGGTTTTGTGAAGCAATCATCTGTGAAATGCGCTGCACACACTTGAATATTCAGATTGTTAGGTTCTGGAACAGTGTTGTAAATAAACTTGTATTAATTAGTTTTTAGTTTTCTCATCTTCTGGAAGGGCAAACAAAGAGGTTTTCTTTTCGCAATGAAACACAGCGTCTCCACGACATGGCTACGGTGGCGACGACACAATGAGATTTACACCTTACTTGCGTTTACATTTGGCCGGTCTTATTCAAGTCAAACCACGAAGTGACGTGGTTGCACCAAAAAGTGCAAAACAACAAATCTGAAAACTAAAAACAAATCTAAATTCAAAATAAAAAACCCAAAATCAAGTCAGAAACCACATGGACAAGTCTGAAAACAAAACGACAAGTCAGTCACACTGGAAAAGGTATTTTGTTGGAATGGGATAGCTACTGCTGATTGGACGAAACTTCTGTCAATCAAGATATCCATGACGCTCATTGTTACTATGAGAAAGGACATGCACATGTGATACAGCACATATTCATTGATTAAGGTTTAAAAGGCAAATTTTGTTAATAAAGTTGAAACAGGCTCTTCTTGCATTAGGAGTAGATGCGTCTCTGTTTCAGCCTGCATTCATGCGCCCTGAGCAGCACATATAATGCATCTGAAAGGAGACCTGTGTACCATCCATGATCGCCTACCTCTCAGAAGATAAATACAATATACTGTATATCAGGACCCGGGTCTCCGGTATGGTAAACCGTTACTTAACTGAATAAAACACAAGAGGTCCTTAGAACCCTTTAATATAAAAGGCAAAAATATTATCCACATTGAAAAATAAACCCCAAGTAATGAAGAAAATGCCACAGAGCAAAAGATCCACAGGAAAAACTGGATGCAAACAAAAGGTAATCCCAATAGCTTCAAATGGGTAAACAAAAAGGCATCAAAACATAAATCTCAACGTAACCACAAAAGAATGACAACTATCCAAGATAGGGAACTAATCTTCAAACACAGATCAAAGAACTAAAGAAAACTAGGGGTTTAAATACACACAGGGAAAATGAGGCACAGGGGAAAACCATGACTAGCCATCCCATTCCAACAAAATACCTTTTCCTGTTTGACTGATTTATCTGTGTGTTTTCTGACATATTTTGTTTTCTGACTTATTTTGATTTTCCGAATTGTTATTGTGTTTTAAGATTTGCAATTTCGTTTTTAGATTTGGAATTTTGTTTTTAGATTTGATGTCTTGTTTTCAGATTTTGGCAATTTTACGTGTCTAATACATGCATGGGCAACTTATAACACACAAAAGACACAGAAAGACAAGTATTCGTGCCACATGACCTCTTTAAATGTATAAACAAAGTTTAAAAACAGTTTTTATAATGTGTGTATTATTACCTGCTCTTGAATCTGTTATTCCAGCAAAAAACAGCAGAATCACACAAATGAACTTCATCACTCCAAAGCGCAGCTGCTCAAAAATATACAAAAACATTCTGTTTATACAAATACAACAATTCACCTTATTCAAATACATACAATAACATTCACATACAATAAAACTGATGAAAATGTACTTCTAGAAATAAAGGCTAATATGAAAATGTTCCTTGCAGGAAAACATGGATCACTGAGATGGAGCCTTAAATCAAATTGTAACATCTGCTCCGTGTTCATTGACCAAGCCCCCATCACACCAGAGCCATCTACCCGATACCCCAGGACTACACTTCCCATCCTGCACTGTACCCATCTGACATCATTGATCACCCAGCACCAGACTCCTGATACACTCCACCAGAATCCCATCCCAAGGACTCTATACATATAAACTTTGTTCCCGTGGATGGTTACTGATTTGCTTAAACTCATTCAAACGCACCTGTTTACTTCAACTCTCTGTGTGGCATCGATAGTTCTCAGATGTAATGTTACAACAATGGTGTCAGTTAACACTTAGTCACTTACTAACTTATTTATGTTTATTAATTTATTGACACACAGTTGGATTCTCAACATCATCAAGTGTAACATTCACCAGCAGTGACTTCTTTCTGTAATGCTGTCCTGTATTTCTCAACACTGATCATACGATCAGAAAAACATGTTCAGTCATTAAAACATCGAACATCATTTACACAAATTGAACTTATTAAGAACTTATTCACAGATAGTGAGATGCTCTTATATGAATATTTTAAGGAGAGAATGATCAACAGCATCATGTCAATGAGGAAACACAAGCTCAGAATAAAGACGCCATATTCCAGATAGAAAAGATTGTGAAGGGAACAGTTCTGCATAACCACACCGCACAGATCTGTGTTGTTTATCTTTATAAATGTAATTTAATCTGTTTCTTACCTTCAGCTCAACATTTGCTGTTTTTACAATCGTCTGAAGTGTGAGAATAAAATCTGTGGATGAGAGTTTGTTGTGGATTGAACAGGAACACTTTGTTTCACTTTCTCTTCTCACCTGAAGTGTTCACATATGGGATAAATTTCGACTCAAAATGATTAACAAATGCACGCACAGTCATCCGTGAACGTGATACACGTTTCATTTGTATTTTATGATTCACAAACAAATGCCTTATGATTTGATTCTGTGAAATTTAGATTTGAATAAACACGAAGTGATTTGTACAAATAGAGGCAGATTTGTGATCGCAATGTTTAATTTTGTGTTCATGTATATTGATTTTGCGCATACCAATGAGAAGTTGTGCATTTGTGGATCCTGTGACGCGCGTTCATGCATCCTGTTCGGTTCATTTGGATTTTGAGACTTTCTTTACGCGGTTTTGCATTGGACAATCCACACACACGCAACTGCAGATCCATGCGCAACCGTGCAGAAAATAAGAACTACCACTAGATGGCAGGCTTACGGAAACCATAGGTGCTGGTCATATCATTAGAATATCATCAAAAAGTTGATGCATTTCACTATTTCCATTAAAAAAGTGAAACTTGTAAATTATATTAATTCATTACACGCAGACTGATATATTTCAAATGTTTATTTATTTTAATTGTGATGATTATAACTGACAACTAATTAAAATACCAAATTGATAAAGGCGTTTTAATCTCAAAGACAAAGCATTTTCTCATAAAGTTAATAGATGCAGTTATTACAGTTACAGTGCAGTAGATGAGTCAATGCAGTTATTAAAGTTACAGTGCAGTAGATGAGTTAATGCAGTTATTAAAGTTACAGTGCAGTAGATGAGTTAATGCAGTTATTAAAGTTACAGTGCAGTAGATTCTGATTCAGGCAAGATATACATACACACACTGCATCCTTTGCACTACAGAACTGTGTACTGGTACTGCATTAACTCATCTACTTCACTGTAACTTTAATAACTGCATTGACTCATCTACTGCACTGTAACTTTAATAACTTTATTGACTCATCTACTGCACTGTAACTTTAATAACTGCATTGACTCATCTACTGCACTGTAACTTTAATAACTGCATTGACTCATCTACTGCACTGTAACTTTAATAACTGCATTGACTCATCTACTGCACTGTAACTTTAATAACTGCATTGACTCATCTACTGCACTGTAACTTTAATAACTGCATTAACTCATCTACTGCACTGTAACTTTAATAACTGCATTAACTCATCTACTGCACTGTAACTTTAATAACTGCATTAACTCATATACTTCACTGTAACTTTAATAACTGCATTAACTCATCTACTGCACTGTAACTGTAATAACTGCATTGACTCATCTACTGCACTGTAACTTTAATAACTGCATTAACTCATCTACTGCACTGTAACTTTAATAACTGCATTAACTCATCTACTGCACTGTAACTTTAATAACTGCATTAACTCATCTACTGCACTGTAACTTTAATAACTGCATTAACTCATCTACTGCACTGTAACTTTAATAACTGCATTAACTCATCTACTGCACTGTAACTTTAATAACTGCATTAACTCATATACTTCACTGTAACTTTAATAACTGCATTAACTCATCTACTGCACTGTAACTGTAATAACTGCATTGACTCATCTACTGCACTGTAACTTTAATAACTGCATTAACTCATCTACTGCACTGTAACTTTAATAACTGCATTAACTCATCTACTGCACTGTAACTTTAATAACTGCATTAACTCATCTACTGCACTGTAACTTTAATAACTGCATTAACTCATCTACTGCACTGTAACTTTAATAACTGCATTGACTCATCTACTGCACTGTAACTTTAATAACTGCATTAACTCATCTACTGCACTGTAACTGTAATAACTGCATTGACTCATCTACTGCACTGTAACTTTAATAACTGCATTAACTCATCTACTGCACTGTAACTTTAATAACTGCATTAACTCATCTACTGCACTGTAACTTTAATAACTGCATTAACTTATCTACTGCACTGTAACTTTAATAACTGCATTAACTCATCTACTGCACTGTAACTTTAATAACTGCATTAACTCATCTACTGCACTGTAACTTTAATAACTGCATTGACTCATCTACTGCACTGTAACTGTAATAACTGCATCTATTAACTTTATGAGAAAATGCTTTGTCTTTGAGATTAAAACGCCTTTATCAATTTGGTATTTTAATTAGTTGTCAGTTATAATCATCACAATTAAAATAAATAAACATTTTAAATATATCAGTCTGCGTGTAATGAATTAATATAATTTACAAGTATCACTTTTTTAATGGAAATAGTGAAATGCATCAACTTTTTGATGATATTCTAATGATATGACCAGCACCTATGGTTTCCGTAAGCCTGCCATCTAGTGGTAGTTCTTATTTTCTGCACGGTTGCGCATGGATCTGCAGTTGCGTGTGTGTGGATTGTCTAATGCAAAACCGCGTAAAGAAAGTCTCAAAATCCAAATGAACCGAACAGGATGCATGAACGCGCGTCACAGGATCCACAAATGCACAACTTCTCATTGGTATGCGCAAAATCAATATACATGAACACAAAATTAAACATTGCGATCACAAATCTGCCTCTATTTGTACAAATCACTTCGTGTTTATTCAAATCTAAATTTCACAGAATCAAATCATAAGGCATTTGTTTGTGAATCATAAAATACAAATGAAACGTGTATCACGTTCACGGATGACTGTGCGTGCATTTGTTAATCATTTTGAGTCGAAATTTATCCCATATGTGAACACTTCAGGTGAGAAGAGAAAGTGAAACAAAGTGTTCCTGTTCAATCCACAACAAACTCTCATCCACAGATTTTATTCTCACACTTCAGACGATTGTAAAAACAGCAAATGTTGAGCTGAAGGTAAGAAACAGATTAAATGTAATTGACATTTATAAATATAAAAAACACAGATCCGTGCAGTGTGGTTATGCAGAACTGTTCCCTTCACAATCTTTTCTATCTGGAATATGGCGTCTTCATTCTGAGCTTGTGTTTCCTCATTGACATGATGCTGTTGATCATTCTCTCCTTAAAATATTCATTGAAGGGCATCTCACTATCTGTGAATAAGTTCCCAATAAGATCAATTTGTGTAAATGATGTTCGATGTTTTAATGACTGAACATGTTTTTCTGATCGTATGATCAGTGTTGAGAAATACAGGACAGCATTACAGAAAGAAGTCACTGCTGGTGAATGTTACACTTGATGATGTTGAGAATCCAACTGTGTGTCAATAAATTAATAAACATAAATAAGTTAGTAAGTGACTAAGTGTTAACTGACACCATTTTTGTAACATTACATCTGAGAAGTATCGATGCCACACAGAGAGTTGAAGTAAACAGGGTGCGTTTGAATGAGTTTAAGCAAATCAGTAACCATCCACGGGAACAAAGTAAAGTTTGTATAGAGTCCTTGGGATGGGATTCTGGTGGAGTGTATCAGGAGTCTGGTGCGGGTGATCAATGATGTCAGATGGGTACAGTCAGTGGCGGTTCTATATTGAATTGCACCCCGGGCGAGAACATCTTTGAGCGCCCCCCCCTCGAAAAAACTAAATTATGTCATATTTTTCTTGACCTAAACTACAGTGGTACAAATTCAATTTGTCATTAAAATGTAATTGTACCACTGTAGTTAAGGTCAAGAAAAGTATACATGACATTGTTATAAAACAATTTGACAGAGTATTAACACTTAATGATATTTTACTGACATTCAATTTGTACCACTGGAAAAAAAGTGGTCAGAAAAAGATTCATGACAGTTATAATGGCCTCATGACAGACAATGTCAAAACCAATACGACAGTTAACCCAGCTGTAGTGGCCTTAATTCATTTATCTTCTTATTGGTTATTTGTAATCACGTGTTTTGTTGTGTTCACTTCCGTTTCATTTATATCCGGTGTGTTATATTGTTTGTCGTGGTTGGTAGGGGTTGAGCGATGGGATGGCCAACTTTCTGTTGACCGTACAAGTAAAATGTTTGTTCTGTCAAATAAAACAACTGTGACGCGTACAGAAGTGTCTCTAAGGCTATATGGTTAGATGCCGAAACACCAGCTAAGTGTCTTACATTCAATTATTAATCTGCTATGTCATGTTTTTATGACAATTATGACAGGTTAAGATGTATTGGTTAATGGAAAGTTGTCAACAAAGAACTCAAACAAACAATATTTGCATTAAAAATGTCATAATTGAGCGAATGACACTTAATGACAGTTGTCATAAACATGCATAAAACCTCCTTCATATTCATGACATGTGTGATGTAGCAAATAAATAGCAAAGGTTATGTTCGTCTTAGAAACTAGCTACAGATTGGAAAATTCTGTTTGCTTATTACGGGACCTTACGTTAACCCAACTGATGGAAATAAATAATAATAACTGAACTTATAACAGTTTTGTTGCAAAGCACAATATTATGGTGAAATTAGATCTCGTGTTTGTTGACTTAAAACCAAATTTGTTGTATAAGTGTTGTCGGTTATACCCGCCCTGCGCGGGCCTCGAACCGACGTCTGTCCGAATGAGAGTCGGGCGCTCTAACGAGTAGGCTAAACACTGCAAAAAGGCTAATAAACGTTAAGAGTAAGAGTCATTAACCCTACAGTTAAAATTAGCCCTTCAGATGACAACATGGATACACTAATCATAACACAGAGAGAATGTGGTGAGGAAGGCGGGATGAGAGCCGTGACGCGGGGCCGGTGGCGTGAGTGATAAGTGCAATCAGCTGTGCGCGCACCGGTCCCGCATCTTATCACGGAGGAGATTGGGAGCTTAAATGGATGTTCGTCAGGACTGTTGACGAGAGAGGACCGGGCCCGAAACTGTGTTTAGTTGGTGTATGTTTTATGGCCGGCAGTCTACCGTGAGGTGGCTGTCGGCAACTTCCGTGTTTATTGTTTGTTTATGTTTAATTAAAGTTTTATTATTTGAATGTTCGCCGGTTCCCGCCTCCTTCCTTCTCATCTTACGAACTTTGCTACATTGGTGCCGAAACCCGGGAGGAAGGAGGGGCATGCTGTCGAAGAGCCCTTGCTGCCGAGAGGCATCGTGGTGCGGAGGAGTTCGGGCAGCGCGGACAAGGGACGTCCGCCGGCGGCTGCCCGAGGCGGTGGTGCTGGACCAAGAAAAATCGGCTGGGACGGAGAGCCCGCTGCCGTGCTCCTGGGCCGAGGTGGGATGGCGGCCTTAAGGAGGGAGCGGAGGGGTCGTCGCCGTTGGCCGTGGGCCGGAATCCTGTGTCCAACAACTATGAGGGTGAGGAACAGGAAACGGGGGACCCGCTACTGGCTGCCCTCACGCGGAGGGCCATCGCCAACCGCCAGGAGGTGAAGGAGGATCGGGACGTCCCCCCGACGTCCAGCACTACCGCATCGCACCGCGAGGAAGAGCCTCTCGGCTGGGCTGAGGACCGAGTGACAGCGTGTCAGGGAACCGGACAATTTTTTTTCTTTTCCTCTCTCCCCTCTCTCGTCCCTGTCGCTCCGGGGGCTCCCGTCTCCATTCTTTCGTCTCGTCGGTGCATACCCCCAGGCGCTGCCGACTCCGCCTGTAAGGGGTGATGGGGGTATGTGGTGAGGAAGGCGGGACGAGAGCCGTGACGCGGGGCCGGTGGCATGAGTGATAAGTGCAATCAGCTGTGCGCGCACAGATCCCGCATCTTATCACGGAGGAGATTGGGAGCTTAAATGGATGTTCGTCAGGACTGTTGACGAGAGAGGACCGGGCCCTAAACTGTGTTTAGTTGGTGTATGTTTTATGGCCGGCAGTCTACCGTGAGGTGGCTGTCGGCAACTTCCGTGTTTATTGTTTGTTTATGTTTAATTAAAGTTTTATTATTTGAATGTTCGCCGGTTCCCGCCTCCTTCCTTCCCATCTTACGAACTTTGCAACAGAGAACATTATAGTTGCATACCTTTATCTTTTCAGCATGCAGGGGCGCCAATTTGCCAATTCCCCACACAATGAATGAATGATAGATAATAGATAACCGATTTGCGGCGGCCCAGAGTTTTTTTTACTGCTCGTGCCGGTGCCGCCCCCCACGTGACATGAAAAAATGCCGCCCGGGCGACTGCCCGGTTCGCCCGTGCCTAAAACCGCCACTGATCACAGGAGCTGAAGGACCGATCACCTTGTACTAATCTGATATGAGATTCATGTGAAACATTTCATTTGTTACAACACTCAGTTATAATGAATTATGCTGATGATTTGTTTTATTTCTAAATGTGTCAGTGATGTACAGTGTTGTGTATCAAACATGATCATAAGAGACAATATGACGTCTGTCCTGCTCTCTACAGAGAGACACTTCAAGTGCTCGACACTTCAGAGTAAAAACATTTTAAATGTTATTTCTTCTGAAACTTTTGATGCAAACATGAATCCAATATTGTTTTATTGAATATTATATCATCTCACTCATATTTTACACATGTAAACAAAGTAAACATTTACCTGATTGTGTAATTCCAGTAATGGATGAACTTCATCTCTGAACAACACGTCACTGAAAATAAAAGGTGGCAAAAAACATGTATTCAAATATCAGTTCACACAGATGATATAAGACAATTTTACATTAGAATCCTATCATTCAGCCAGTTGGATCCTCAGGGCCGGCAGGTAAATACCGAGGTGTCCTTGAGCAAGGCACCTTACCCCACTTCCTCCCCGGTTGCTGCAGTGATAGCTGCCCACTGCTCCGGGTGTACGTGTGTTCACTACTCTCTGGATGGGTTAAATGCAGAGGTCACATTTCAGGTATGGTTCACCATAACTGACAAATAGGTCACTTTTACTTTCACTTTCACTTCACTTAACTCAGTGGAAAGTTGACAACACCTACTGGCCGTCTCAGTTCTGCATTTAAAGTAAGCGTAATATTTCCCATTAAAAGGACCGCTGTATCAATTCAATTTGGCCCACATTTGAATTAGTTCCCCGTGTGAAAAATGATCTAGTATACTTTATGTACTACAGTAAACTACTAAAACTCATAGACACTGGTGTTGTTGAGTCTGACCATAATAAATATTTAAGTATACTACAGTATTTGCTACAATTTATCCAATTACTACAGTAAATACAACAACATGTTCTAGTGCAAAGTATAATACAGTTTACTATAGTAAATACAAATGGTTTAATCTAAATTTGTGTTTTTTGTATAGATTTGAATTATATGGCACAGCATTAAGATACTTCAGCTGGTATTTTATCTTAAGACATGTTTATGGTACTGTTGCAACCTTAATAGAAACAGAGTTCAGAAAGAGTTTGTTCATCTGTCAATCTGTCAAAGATCATATTGAACCACAAACTCATGAAATGCACTATATCACACATACATCTACACAATATCAACGCTTCAGAAGAAATCAATAAAAACTGAATATACGACAGTCAGATATTTATAGTTTATACTCACAAACATTAGTGAGATGCATCACATCAGGAGTCAATGAATAAAGACGTCCCGTCTGGAGTCTGTGAATACTAAAGTTAGGATGTGTGTCCTGAAAACATCTCAAGACAAAAGAGATTCTTCAGAACTTAACCAGAGTTCCTGAGAACTGATTTAGTTTATGTTTTACGAGGATGAATGTCACACTCCTCACATTATTGTGGTGTTTGTGGGTGGGGTAAACCCTACGGGTTTGGCTGTATGGCAGTTTCCACAATCCTTGTGGTGACATTTTTTGGTTACCACGAGGAAACAAGCTTATAAATCATTTTGAAAAACTAAAAGAGCAGAAGTTTTGTGCGATTGTTAGGTTTAGGAGTAGGGTTATAAGATATACAGTGTGTGTGTGTTCATCTTCACATTTAAACTGAACTATAGAGTTTATAACTAACTTTGGTATTTAGTGGAGTGGTGTGATGTTACTTTAATAAACAATTATTTACCTGCTTTATAACGTCAGACAGGTTTTTAAACGGACTGCATCTGTAATTAACAAAACGTGTTGTTTTACATTACAAACTTGAGAAATGTACTGAGAACCATCAAAGAATAAAACTTCTGAAATGCAATTAATAAGAAAACAAGACAATTGAAATAATCCTCAGAGGCGACACAGAATCAATAAGATCTATCAATACACATCATACAGTACAAACAGCCTGACTGACAGAATCATTTTAATATTTTTGACCCGTATTTGAGCCGATGGACTTGTGGTTAGTGCTCCAACTTCTGTCCCGCCTCGAGGACCTTTCCTGACCCCACTCCCTTCTGTCTCCCACTTCACCTCCTATCCTCTATGTTCAAAAAAACATCAAAAACAACATCGAAAAGTCAAAAGTTTGGTTCACAAACGTTGAACCAAAAACAATTGCGAAATGAAGATGTCAAAAATCAAGTTAAGTTTGCATTGCAGGCTTATTGGAAGACAAGCTGAACAAAACGATCAATAACTAGAACAGATTTATACAACCGGTACTTGAACTAACCCAGAACCCCAGTAAGTGTCATGTGTGTCCAGCAGAGGGCAGAAGTGTTTTATACAAGAGTACTAAATAGCCTTCACCTCTGTACTCAATAAAATGGTGGACAATCTAAATTCACTACCAAATGATTTCACACTGAAGAGTCTTCTGTGACATCCATGATTTTGGGGCACATGAGTTTATAAACATGACGCTTACAATAAACACTAATGATAGATTCAGTGTGTTAAGGACATTGAATATTTGTTTGACGTTGACACTTGTTTAAGTTGACGAGTTTATGCTACACTGAATTACATTGAGTTAAATAATACATGTAATAGGCTATAAATAAAGAAAAGCTGAAATACAAAGTTATATTTTATGCATATTGTCTGTACATCAATTTCACGTTGTAATTTGGTTACATGTTGAAAAGATTGAACTATACTGCAGACTTGGGTGTCAGAGGGGAAGAACAGCCGTCGAGAGACGAAGTGATGTTATAATAAAATGAACAAAGTTCATTATAGAGCGAAAACATAGCTGCGTTCACATGCCCATTCTCACTCTCTAGAGTTCACTATACGTCTAACTCTGTCCGACTTTGTCTAACTAGAAACACATTGAGCAGGTGTTGTTATATTACTATAGACAGTGTAAAATTACTGCTTCACAGCATTGTCTCGTGATGTTATTATGAACCAAAGAATGAGACCAATGCAAACTCATATCTACTTGTGAAGACAATACAAATGCAGCATCCAACAGAATGTAGAATATAACAAAGAAGTGAATATAATCTATAACTAATAAAGTATAGCAAAGTAAAGAATCCTATAAAAGAATATAAAGGATAAAGAAAAAAAAGAACACACACACAAACAGTACAAAAGTAGGTTTTTCTGTTGTAAACAATTGTGTGCTGTAATTGTAGTTGAATCATTGGTTTTAAAGGTATTAATGGTGATAACAGATCACAATGTTCTACAATGCAGAACACAAAAGAAGATATTTTGAAGAGTGTTGACAACTGAACAACAATGAACACAAAAGCACTGAGACGTTTCTTTTGTGTTTCACTGTAGAAATAAGTCACGTGCAGATTTACAACCACACTAGAGAGAATAAATAAAATCATCTATTTTAAATCATTTTATTTTACTTTTGGGTGAACTGTCACTGAACTATCACATGATGATGATTGTCATATCATATTCATAAATTATACATTATAGTCTGAATCCAAAAGTCTTGCTTTGGAAAAACCTGTGCACAAATTCATTTATATTTACATTTACATGTGTATGAAAAGGATGACTTGAAGTAAAAAGGCTAATGAAGAAAAGCAGACAGTAAGAGCTCAGAATAGATGTGAACTCCGTCAATATTGTCTAAAGATCACATCAGGACGAGACCTCAAGAATCAGACTGATATAATGCACAACATGGTTCCTATAGCTCTGATGACTTTACCATTATTACAAAATGTCATTTTTGGCTGGCAGTGTAAACACACATTTATGGTTTTAGCAAACATTATTCAAAGCATCTTTGAGGGCTTCCTTCTATACATCATTGGTCAGAATGTCAACACAATACATTACGTGTTCTTGTGTGAATCTCCCACAGGAGAGCGATCACTACAGAAGATGAGTGGGGAAGAGTTTTTAGACCATTTATAACCCAAAGAAACGAAAGGATATATTTTCTCATTAAAAGATTGATCAGTAAAAGAGTAAATATGACTCATGGACTCCACATCATAAAATGAGACTCGACTCTTCACATAATCCACAAACACACCGATCCTCTCAGGCTTCACACTCAGAGAAAGAAGAACATATGAATCCTCACAGGCCCACAAACTGAAAGTGCCTTTAGCCACAGACCAGTATCCATTCTGAGGAGTCAGACTGACCGGCCCCTTCCTGCTGACAGATTCTCTGGCCACGCCCACATACCACTCGACCATCCCCTCCACCTGAACCTCATAATAAAAAACCCCTGAAGAGAATCCTTCATGTCCAACAACACCCAGATAGTTATCAAACGTGTTATTTGGCTCTTCATCTTGATTCTCTTCTGTTTGGTCTTTGTTTTCATATCTCACTTGTTTCCCATCATGAGACACAATGAGACGAGGATGAGCTGAATCAGCATCCAGAGTCACATTCACTGTTAAAATATGAAGAATTCTGTTTAACACATGAATGATGGCATAATGATGAGAATAAGAATAATAGTTTTTCTTTACAGAGAAATAAACAAACACAAACACATTGAATGAGAAAATAAGACCAATCTAAACACTGTAACAAAACACCACACGGATGAAACATGATAACAAACACATTTAATGTGATGAGAAACCATATAAATTAACCTGTAACAGCTAAAACACTTCAATGATGTGATCAAACTTACCCGCATGTTTTCTTAACAGTGATGTCACTAAAAAGATTCATAACAGAAAGAGAGTTAAGATTTCTGACATCAAGAATTCACAATAAAATATTCTGTAATAAATCATCTGATGAGGCATTTAAAACAAATTCACCACTTTCAGTCTTATCCTCTCTCAGTAAAAGTGTGTCACGCTCTGAAAAAGTGAAAAGACAAGAGAAAACGTAATAAAGAATATAAAACACAAGAAATCACAAACAAACATGAACATTTTCATAAGACTCGGCTTTAATATTTGCAATCTGATCATTGACAACATTGAGCTTTCTTTAAAAAACAGAAATTGTATTTAATCTAAACAAGCTAACTTATGTTGACCCAAACAAATAAATTACTTTATAAATAAGTAACACTTCACAATAAGGTTGTTTTTGTAAACATACTGTATTTGTTTTACTGTTAAATCCAATATAACCCTTTATAATGTGATGTCCAATAATGAAGAATTCAGTTCACCAAACAGTTTCATGTTCAGAGTTTATCAAGAACTTAAACAACACAAGAGACAAATTACCCTCATTTATTCTCTGGGGCTCCGTCTGTAGTCCTGAAGAGAAAACAGCATTAAAATAAAACATATTATAACTCAACAACTGAAAACAGACGGCGTTATTTGACATGAACGTCACCTCTCTGTTTATAGACGACTACAACGATCAGCATCACAGCGATCAAACTGAGCACAACAGCAAATGAAATCACTGAAGACTTCCAGGAGTAAAACATTTCACCTGTAAAACAAAACTGAGACTGTTTATTCTTCATTTATGAATATAATCAGTTTCATCAGACGTGTGCGCCCAGACTGCAGTCTGTGTTTTGCTATGGTCTAATAATAATAACTATTTAGCCTATATTTTATTTTATTTATGCTAATAATCATTTTTATTATTATTTAATTGTATAATAGTTCAAAAATCATTGAATTAAATAAACAATTTGTTGAAATGGTCCTGTGTTTAAAGAAATTGTATCTAGACATCTAGTGGTTGATCTTGGTAACTTCGTCTAAATTCTAATTATTGGAGAGAAGTTTAGCCTAGTAAAGGTTGTTCTTGGTTTTCAGAAATAATAACGTTTGTTTATTCTCTTTTCTCAAACTAACTCTAGGTATATTATAACACAAACCCTTTACAAAGTTACACGGTGTCGAGCGATTTGGGTTTTTCTCTCACAGTCACAGTATTATGGTCAATAACATCTTAACGTGACATTACATTTAAGTTATTATATCATTTATTTTCTGTTTTCATCATCATCTTGTACAACTACTCAACCAGCAATAAATCTCATCATGTTTCTGACTATGGAACACGTCAGCATTTAAATCCATCATTAGCCTCCAAGCGGCTAAATGTGCTCGATATAACATGTGTGTCTATTCACAATAGAAGGATGGTTAGATGAGGGTCGGATGGATGGAGAAATTCTTTATGTAACTGAACAACTAACCTCCATCAATGTTATTATGTCCGCCTTCAACTTTCAGATCAACAGTGACGTCATCACTCCAGGATTCAGACTGAATGAAACACTTGTAAAGTCCTTCATCAGAGATTTGGACTCTTGAGAGTTTGAGTGATGTGTTTCCTTTCTCTAGTTCTTCTTTAAACACTTGAGTTCTTCCTCTGTACGACTGAAGCTGATCTGTGTTTATGTCTTTATGATCTTCATACAGATGAACTATTGAGTCTTTGAGATCAAGTCTGATCCACTGGACTCTCATGTTCACAGCACTGATGTTGGGTTTGATAGAACACGGCAGAATCACATCTTCACCAGATACAGTCATCACAGGAGCTGAAGGACCGATCACCTCGTACTCATCTGATATGAGATTCATGTGAATTATTGACACACAAGTCACTGAGATTCAGACAATTTTATGCATGCAAAACTCTTTTATGAATTATTGCAGCGTTTCTCTCTCATATTTTACACACATGAACACAATAAACGTTTACCTGAATCTGTAATTCCACCAATAATCAGTAAAACCACACAGATGAACTTCATCTCCGAATAACACGTCACTAAAAAAGGAATAAAGTGCTATAAATAGACAGTTCCACAGATGATAAGAGAACATTATACCGTAACATACTAACAACAGAAGTCATTTAAAGAAGTCATATAATGTCAGTCTGTCAGGAGAGAACTGGTTAAACTGCTGAAGATCATGAGCTATAAACTGAGTTTGTTCATCTGTCAATCTGTCAAAGATCGTATTTAAATAAAGACTCATGATATGGTTTCTATATCACACAAACTGTAGATCTACACGATATCAGCGCTTTAGTACATTTATAAGTAAAACATAACAGAATCTGTATAATATTGTCAGACATTTATTGTCCATACTCACAAACACTGTAATAACAGTGAGATACATCACATCACATCAGGTGTCAATGAATAAAGACGTCTCGTCCCGTCTGGAGTCTGTGAAGTGTGAACATAAAACTGAGTTTCTAAAGTGTTTCTACCTGCACTCAAATGTCTGAGTTCCTGAAAACTGATTTAGTTTTAAACCCTTCAAGTTATTCTAGCAGATCAACAGGGTGAGAAAACCAGTCTGAGTGTGTGTCTGTGTGTGTGTGTGTGTGTGTGTGTGTGTACTATGTGTGTATGTGTGTGTGTGTGCGTGTGTGCATGTATGTGTGTGTGTGTGTACTGTGTGTGTATATTACTTGTTTATTTAGTTTTTTGAGTGATGCCATTTAAGTTGAACAAACTGGTGTTTCTCTCCTCACTTTTATAAAACCTCAAACTGTTGGCATCTGCGACTTGATCAGTTGGTGATACT
Organism: Barbatula barbatula; assembly: GCF_947034865.1. Lineage (NCBI taxonomy): Eukaryota > Metazoa > Chordata > Actinopteri > Cypriniformes > Nemacheilidae > Barbatula > Barbatula barbatula. The sequence goes on from NC_136769.1 coordinate 2,684,587, forward strand.
AAACCTGTTCTTTTACATTCTTAAACATTAAATGTTTCACAAGATGTGACATGTGACATCGTTCATTCAATGAGCTAAAGAAAGATCGTTCTGTGCTGTTTAAGCGTAACCATTTCAATCAGATACTTCAATCGCAAACAATGTAAGACAGATATATAAAAACATACAAATATTGACAATCTCTTATAAAATTCATTATCCTCTGACTTGTCTTGAGCTACTGATGCCCTTGTTTTTCGCTCTCCGTGTCTTTGTTTGTGTTTAGTGAGAGAGGTGATTTAAAACTGTAAAAATTGCCCATCTTTCCAAAATACCTCAGAAAGGAAAACAAAACCAAACTCTAAACTCCAAATCAAAGAATTAAATCTGGAACAATAAACATGCAAATAAACTGAAGTTAGATCTGTGACAGAACTTCAATCAAATTCAGCTAAAGAAAACTAATGTCATCACACTGACTCCAAACTTATCCTGAAATACTTTTATTAAACACAAACAGTTCTTCATCAGGTCTGTTTATCTTCAGAGGACTTCACAAAGTGACAATATACACTAGATGTTTGAAATGACCAAAGGGCGAGTAAATGATGACAGAAGTTTCATTTTTGTGTGAACTGTCCCTTTCATCTCAGGTCCTTAAGAAACCGCTTGATAAACTGACAAGAACATATTTCAGCAGATACAACATTCATTTCATTTTGGTTAGTTTGTTTGAATTGTCTGTGGTAAAAACCTCAATCCCCAGAGTTATATTTGTGTTGATAGTTTATAAAGTTTACTTTTATCCTCAAATGTAAAGAATGAGCAACTCTGAACTTTTGAACAGAAGTGAATGTTTGGGAGAAAACATGCTGTAGATTTAATGAAGAATTAAGAAAGAGACAAAAGAGTAATGAAGAATAAACACATTGAAGAGATGATTTATGAAGTAACAGTAAAAGTGAAAGATTGACACAGATGTTTATCACAGTGTGTTCTTAACTGTGCTCATATACTGATATAATGTTGAGTCTCACACACACATTCATCTATTGTCTCTATTTAACATGAATAAAGACAAACTGAAGTCATGAGTTTATATTTCTCGTCTTTAATCCTGAACCAGAATTTACAATCACAAGATCCTGTTGTTCATGAACATGTTTATTCTGTTCTCTGTCTGTTATTCTCTCCTCCCTTTATATTCAGATCAGATATTTATCAGATCTCATGAGAGATCACTGCAGATGATGAGTGAACCAGAGCCGTTATATGATTCATTACCGAAAGAAAAAACAAGATATAGTTTCTCAGTGAAAGATTGATCAGTAAAAGAGTAAATATGACACATGGACTTCACATCATAAAATGAGACTCGACTCTTCTCATAATCCACAAACACACCGATCCTCTCAGGCTTCACACTCAGAGAAAGACCAAGAAGATTCTCATCAGCATAAAACTTCCCATCTCTCAAACCTACAGTCCAGTATCCATTCTGAGGATTCAGACTGATCGCTCCCTTCCTCTGAGCAGATTCTCTGGTCACACCCACTCGCAACGCATTTACCCCCTTCACCTGCACCTCAAGATAAAAACACACTGAAGAGAATCCTTCATTTCCAACAACACAGAACTCTTCATCAAACTTGTTTTGTCCTGTATCTTCATTCTTCCCTGTTTCATGTTGTTTGTCTTCATATCTCACTTGTTTTCCATCAGGAGACACAATGAGACGAGGATGAGCTGAATCAGCATCCAGAGTCACATTCACTGTTAAAATATGAAGAATTCTGTTTAACACATGAATGATGTCATAATGATGAGAATATTAGTCTGTTTAACACATGAATGATGTCACAATGATGAGAATAAGAATATTAGTTTGTGCTTTTCTAGAAACAAAACATAATCACAGAAAATAAACTGATATATAATAAAAGATCAAACTAACAGAGATGATAAACAAACTCAACATGACAAGACCAATGTAACAAGAGAGCCTCGCATCCCGGCTCTCGTCCCACCTACCTCGCTACATACCCCCATCGCCCCTCACAGGCCTGGGGTACCCTGAGACTGTGCTTGCTGCCCCCCTCCCTAGGGGGATGGGGTGTCGCGCGGCCTCGCAGATCTATCCCCTGGGGGTATGCACCGACGAGACGAGAGAACAGAGATGGGCGACGGTCCGGTAGCTCATCATCTTATGCTCCGCAATCTCCTCCGTGATACGAGACCGGTGCGTTAGTGTTAACGAGCGTCAGCTGTACCCGCACCGGTCTCGTATCACGGAGGAGATTGCGGAGCATAAGAGGACGAGCGACCGGACCGTCGCCCATCTCCGTCAGTGAGAGAGGTGAGATGACTGCATTGCATCCCATCTCTCGTCCAGCTTACCTCGCTACAAACAACAAGAGAAACTGACAGATACGAGACACTATTCAATGACAATACAACTATAGAAAGAGTCACAGATTTACATAATTATGAGTCCAGTTGTGTTCAGATGAAGAAAAGAAGAAAAGAAGAAGACCTGTACATCTAAGATGACATCAGGATGAGTAAATGATGAGTTTCATTTCATTTCTGGGTGAAATATTCCTTTAAGACTTTAAGAGTAAATCTACAGTCTTGTTCTGGTGTGTTTCTATAGAGTGTCAACGTCACAGTTTCAGTCTTTGTATCATGAGTGAATATAAGGTGACTTTCCAAAAGACTTCTTCAGTAGATCAGAAGGAGTTTGGTGTCAGGATAAGATCATAATGGGGTTTTGATGTTGAATGGAGTATGATAAAGGTCTCCAGGGGTCTCCAGGGGTCTCCAGCGGTCTAGCGAGACCTCTCAGTCCAGTTTCACAGAAAGGGTTTATCTTAAATCAGGACTAGGCATAAATTAGAATGAGCTTTTATAAAGTTAAGACTATCGGTTTAAATCATGTCTGTGAAACCAAGCACTAGAGAACTGAACTCTAATCTTGGATCTGCAGAATCTAATATTTGTAGTTGTAGTCGTGTCTATTATTCACAAGGTTTGTGTGATTTCTTTTTGTGATTTTGATTTCTTGTCACTGTTGTCTTTGGTTTGTTTACTGTTAGACTTAGTTTACTGATATCACTTTGAATAAAACAGTCCAATAGGCTTAATTTGTCAGTGTAATGATAATGGACAGTTTTGGTATTAGTTTATAATTGTCTTATTCTTCAAAAAATAGTTTGCCCCATTTCTATGTGATCTTGAACCGAATGTTTGCTTTTTTGCAGCCAAATTAGTAATTATCTCATTGAACAAGTATATACTTTCTTAGTCTTAATAGTTTTGTCATAGACCAGGATGAGAAGAGGTGCCACTTATAAGCGTATAACGCAATGGGTGAAATCCGGGGAGGCAAACCGATCTGCGCCTGGCCAAACCAATCCCATATGAGCCAGACTGTGCGGGACTGGAGTCGCCATTCTCTGCGGGGCGTCGCCTGACTTGAGAGCGCGGCTCTCTGGTTCAGGTCGCCCGTGATAAATGTGGCTCACAGGAATATTGGTCACCTGCTGACTCCATATGTGGAGGCGTCGGGTGTAATGCGACATCTGCCGTGAGAGTATGCCGCCTTGCTGATTGATGTACGCCACGGCAGTCGTGCTGTCCGACTGGACTAGCACGTGTTTGTCCTGCAGGAGGGGCCGGAGACAAGGACAGCCAACAACTCTAGGCAGTTGATATTTGATGTGCATCAAACCGAGAGGGATCACCCCTGTCGAGGACGCCATGTGCTACAGGAGCCTTGGAAAGTTCAGTGGAGCCATGGAAGTCTATCTGATCAATCTCAGACAGTTCAGCATCGACTGTGCACATTCGTTGGGGAGAAGTGCTGACATACGGACAAAGTCTATATAAAGATCCCGTAGCTCACTTCACATTGAGACACTGATGATTCAGTTTCCTGGGACCACAAACAATCACCTGTAACAGCTGTAGATCTAAAACACTTGAATCATGTGATCAAACTTTCACTTACCTGCATGTTTTCTTAACAGTGAAGTCACTAAAACACACAGACAGTGTTGAGTTATACAGAGTCCACAACAGACTTATACTTATGATCGATAACCCAAATATAAAACATTTAATAATGTATACCTTAAATTAATAAAGACATTAAAATCAATTCACCATTTGCAACAGTCCTCTGTAGTGGCTCACGCTCTGAAGAAAATTTAAAGTAAAGAAAAAACTGAAATAAAATATAGAAAATACAAAAGAAACATGTACAAACATAAACATTTTAATAGGATTTCATATTTGAATCATTAAATACTCAGTTGACCAAACAACAATTTATCAACCACTTAAAAAGGCAGGAGATAAAATTACCATTCACTATTCTCTGGTCTTCTTTATGTATTCTCTGGTCCTCTCTCAGTATTCTCTGGTCCTCTCTCTGTATTCTCTGGTCCTCTCTCTGTATTCTTTGTTTCTCACTCTGTATTGTCTGGTCCTCTCGCTGTTGTTCTGAAGTGAAAACAGCATTGAAAAAATATATTTACGACTTCAGAACAGGAATAACAAACACACTATATTATTATTATTTCAAGATTTGCTCTCATGTGATGATGGTGTTTGTATATTGTCCTGTATTGATCCTGTATATCGTGTGTTTAGTTTAGTTTCCAGCACAGATCATAAAACTTGAGAAGTGAAATATCTCAAATGTGTGTTTAACTGAAGATAAGATGAATCTAAACCTATATAAAGTTGCTTTTATAAAACTGTAAGAAACATCATTCAAAAGCACTCCATGAGATATCTACACACTAAATATACATAATTAATACATATTAAATATGATAAAACACATGAATGTTACCTCTCTTTTTACAGACAAACACAAAGATCAGTATCACACTGAGAACAACAGCAAATGATATGAGAATCACTGAAGATCTCCAAGAGTGAAACATTTTACCTGTAAAACAAAACTGAGACTCAATGTTTACAGTCTAAAATAACTCAATTACACAATGTTTTTAATCCAATATTTTACATGTAAACTCAAGTACAGTGCAAACGTTGTGTTGAGAGACTGACTGTGGTTTGCTCTTGAGAACCTATTGTTTCAGAGGAATTTCAAAACGCCAATGGGTTTGACGAATAGCACACACACGCCAGTCTGCGCCCCGTACATACGGGTATAAAAGGAAGATGGCAGCAGTGGGGAGATCAACATGTGAGAAAATGTGTCAGCCCGAATAGGGGAACAGTACCCATGTGGGACAACCTCCGGCAGGGAGTTCACAGATTCACCAATAGGGAAATCAGGAGTGAGGAATTCAACACACGGGATGATCATGAAGGGGAGTCACAATGTATGGGGCAAATGGGCCTAGTATCGGGGTCCACCTGAGCAGGGGTGACTCTACCAATACTGGACTCGGTTTTAACAGACTGCTCCGCCCAGTCCGTTAACCAAATCCCAATGCTTAGTGATGCCCGCACTTCGCCCTAAGGGGGGAAAGTAGGGAGGCTAAATAGCGCGCTAGACTCACCTGAAAAGGGGAGAAGGCGCTTCCGCAGGAGTACACCCAAACCAGGTGCCCGTCCTATACGTTTGTAGCGCTTAGGACATGGTCTGACATTGGTTTCACTCGGAGGTTGTAAAACCCACAGTGTTACAAATGTGGCACCAGTGCCCACGAGGAGTGGAGTGGGCTCTCAATTGCCAGTTGGCACGCCCATCTAGGGACTGGTATGCCACAGCAATGGCATACACAATACAGTGCGCCAATCTCTGTTTGGAGTCAGCCCTCCCCTGGTGCTGTCCCCATAACAAACAAAAAGCTGCTCAGAGCTTCTAAGGATCTGTGTGCGATCCAGATAGAGGCGCAGTACGCGTAATGGACAAAACACGTTGGAGGTTGGGTCTTCCTCCCCAGAGGGAAGCGCCTGCAGGTTCACCACCTGATCCCGGAAGGGAGTGGTGGGAACCATAGGCACGTAACCGGGCCGGGGGAGAAGACCAGGAGGAGAAGAGGCGCCACTTATAAGCGTACAGACGCCTAGTGGGGGGACACTAGCCTGATAGGCGGTATCTCTGACCGCCGGCGGCAAGCAACTAAAGGTCTCCTCGTCCTGTCCAGGCATGGAGATTCCAGAGGCCTGGATTGGGGTGCCAAACCATGCCCTTCCCCTACAACAGAAGGTCCTTCGTCGGGGGAATTGGCCAAGGGGAGCTGTCGTAAGATCGGAAAGCAGGAGCTCAGCTATGGGGTTAGCTGTGGCCTAGTGGTTAGAGCGTTGGTTAGAGCGTTGTGATCAGAAGGTTGCTGGTTCGAATCTCAGTGCCAGCAGGTCATGACTGAAGAGCCCTTGAGCAAGGCACCTTACAATGTGCCACTGTGAAAATAACTACTTGTAAGTCGCTTTGGATAAAAGCATCTGCCAAAAGAATAAATGTAATTGTAAATGTGATCCCAGGGGAAGTCAGCTGCTCTAAGTCCAGCAGGAAAGAAGATTTGAAGACGATATTGCTTGACAACATGTGCTGCGCAGGTTCCGAAGAACAAAGGAATGGCTGCCGCCATCTTCCATTTATTCCCATATGTATGGGCCGGAGACTGGCGTGTGTGTGCCAAGGCCATTGGTGTTTTGAAATATCTCTCAGATAGGTTCTCAAGAGCAAACACCAGTCTGTCTCTCAACACAACGTAAAGAGACAGACTAAAGGGGAAAGATGTTTCACATCAACAAATATGTACAAAAGATCTGATGCTGTCAAAATTTCATAATGTCAAGAATCAGATATCTTCAAACATCTAAATGATGAAAATAACATCACGTGAGACTCCTGAAACCTCTTTAACTGATGTCAGTGATTATATTGAGTTCAGTTATGAATATGTTCATGTTTTCTACTGCTTGAAATGATCATGAGATCAGAGGAAATACAGAACTGAAATCTGTACTCACTGGATGTGATGATCTCAGCCTCCATCATGTGATGATTCATTCTGACTCTGCAGTGATATTTAGTGTCAGTGTTATATACAGTGATCATGTGTTTCACACTGAATCCATCTGTGTCATCTCTGTGTGTGTCTGTAGATTCAGATGTTAAATTGACTCCTTCACTGTTGAGCCACACAAGATCAGGTTCAGGGTTCCAGCCTTTAGATTCACACTGTAGACGAAGACCACCAGAAGCATCAAACCCATCTACAGTGATCACTGGAGGACGACCTACAGCTACACAAGACAATGATGACTAACATTGTTTATGAAGTTTCTTACTTTTGTTCAACTTGTTCAGGCATATTGGGATTCAAAAGAACAAAAGAAAAACACTAGAAACTAAATCATTAACAGCATCACTAAACTACTCATTCAATGTTAGTTTAAGTGGTTTTATTCACCTTCAACAGTGACATTAACAGTGACGTCATCATACCAGGATTTGTACCGAACGAAACAATTGTAAAGTCCTTCATCAGAGATTTGGACTCTTGAGAGTTTGAGTGATGTGTTTCCTTTCTGTAGTTCTTTTTTAAACACTTGAGTTCTTCCTCTGTACGACTGAAGCTGATCTGTGTTTATGTCTTTATGATCTTCATACCGATGAACTATTGAGCCTTTGAGATCAAATCTGAACCACTCGACTCTCATGTTCACAGCACTGATGTTGGGTTTGATAGAACACGGCAGAATCACATCTTCACCAGATACAGTCATCACAGGAGCTGAAGGACCGATCACCTCGTACTCATCTGATATGAGATTCATGTGAATTATTTCATATGTTACAACACTCAGTTATAATGAATTATGCTTCATTTACCTGATTTTGTAATTCCAGTAATAATCAGTAAAGCCACACAAATGAACTTCATCTCTGAATGACAAGTCACTGAAAAGAAAAACGCAAAAAAAAAAAACATGTATATGTAGAAACTGAGTTTATAAAGACTTTGTTTGTCTGTCAATGATCATATTTAAATACAAGCTCATGAAATGCTCTATATCACACAAACATCTACACAACATCAATGCTTCAAATAGAATTGAGACATAAATCATTAAATAACTGAATTTATATGAGACAGTCAGACGTTTATACTCACAAAAACTATTGAGATGCATCACATCACATCAGGTGTCAATGAATAAAGACGTCCTGTCTGGAGTCTGTGAACACTTAAGATCTCTGTTAGGACATGTGTCCTGAAAACATGTCAAGACAAAAGTGTTTCTTCAGAGCTTGACTGCATCTGTAACTTAAAGAGCCGTTTATACAAAGCCTGTTGTTTTACATTCCTTAAACTGAAGCTAAATGTGATGTGAAATCTTCTGAGAACCACCACAGAATGATTCTTATAAAATGTATTTCATTCAGTTTATTAATAAGCAAACAAGATATTTGAAATAATCCTCAGAGACGGCACAGCACTCATAAGATCTATCAATACACTGTGGCAAAACAGAGACGGATACAATTGCAACGGAGAGGAATGTTTCTGGTAGAAAGCCACACTTTTTGACCCACGACGTAGACGGGAGGCTTTGACCGGTAGCGATCGGCCTTGGCCTTCATGCGCCCCCCCGCTTGGAATAGAGTCTCACAGGCTCTAGTCCAAGTGCGGCGACACCTCTGGACGAAAGCGTGAGCGGAGGGGACCGCGACTTCGGACTCCAGACTCGGAAAAATTGGTGGCTGGTAACCTAAGCTACACTTAAACGGAGAGAGGCCCGTATATGACACTGGTAATGAGTTATGGGCGTACTCCACCATAGACAGTTGTTGGCTCCAGGACGAAGGATTCTTGGTTACCAAACATCGCAACATTCTCTCAAGATCCTGGTTGGCCCGCTCAGACTGACCATTGGTCTGGGGATGATAACCCGAAGACAAACTGACCGTAGCCCCAATAATTTATAGAACTCCTGCCAAAATTTGGATACAAACTGGGAACCCCTGTCAGAGACCACGTCCGTCGGGAGGCCATGTAACCGAAAGACATGACCGTGACCGCTGTCTCCTTGGCTGAAGGTAATTTGGGCAAGGGGATGAAATGTGCCGCCTTCGAAAACCGGTCCCCTCCGCTCACGCTTTCGTCCAGAGGTTTCCCCGCACTTGGACTAGAGCCCGTGAGACTCTACTCCGAGCGGGGGGGCGCATGAAGGCCAAGGCCGATCGCCACCGGTCAAAGCTTCCTGTATACGTCGTGGGTCAAAAAGTGTGGCTTTCTACCAGAAACATTCCTCTCCGCTCCGTTTCTAACAAGTTAGCTCCCAAATTTATCGGCCCCTTTCCTGTCACCAAGATTATTAGTCCGGTGACAGTCCGACTCAAACTCCCTCCAGCGTACAGGAGAATTCACCCCGCCTTTCACGTATCAAGGATCAAACCCGGGTTTTATTCTCGCATTAATCCGCCTGCCCCCGTTCCCCCCCTGCCGCGACTCGTAGATGGGGAACTTACTTATTCGGTACATCGTATTCTGGACTCGAGACGGAAGGGACGCGGATTTCAGTACTTGGTGGACTGGGAGGGTTACGGTCCGGAGGAGAGAAGTTGGGTACCTGCTAGAGACATCCTGGATCACTCCCTTATCGATGATTACAATCGACAGGTAGGGTTGTCTGGGAACGCCAGGAGGCGTTCCTAGGGGAGGGGGTACTGTCACGGTTCATGAATCTGCTGTGTCATTTCTGATGTGTATGTGTGTGTATGGGTGTCTGTGTGGGGGTGTGGTTACTCATTGTGTTGATAAGTGTCGCCAACTGGGTTCAATTCCCGTTCCCTTTATATGTGCAGTCATTCTCATCTCTTGTTGTCAGATCGTTGTGGCTTTCCCGGTGTCGTGTCCTGTTCCTGTGTTTGCTCTCGTCTTCTCGTGTGGATCCTGTCTTCGTGGAACTTTTCGTTGTGCTTCACGCTGTCTGGATTGTTCTTTGTTTCCTGGTACCTGTACACGTCAAGCACCGCACACCATTCCCGGGTTGCCCATTGAAGTCTCTGCGTCATCTTCCTCTGATTGTTTGTCACCGACCTGTGTTCATCTGACCAGCAAATAAACATTATTTTACTTGCAATTGTATCCGTCTCTGTTTCGCCACATACACATCATACAGTACAAACAGCCTGACTGACAGATCAAAATGATTTTACTATTTTTGACCCGTATCTGAGCCGATGGACTTGTGGTTAGTGCTCCAACATGTGGCCCATTTGTTGCCTTGGTTATGTTCTTTTGTCATTTCCTGGTTTGCCTTCCTGTTTTTGTGGCTTTTTATTTATTAGGTTTATATTTACCCCTCATCTGCATTGGCTTGTGTATCCATGTTACCTGACACTACTGCAATTTGCAATATTTGTGAAACTTAATAAAATCTGCTAAATTGAGACTTTTTCCTCAATACAGAAACACAGACACCTGAGAAAATGTGTTATTGCATAAAGCAGAATAATATAAAAACTCAACATGAAAACAGCACCACACCGCGTCTGCGTTATAAACGGCAAGAAAACTTTCGCTTTTAAAACAACGAAGCGCACGCCGATATGCATATATGTTCTCATGTGTGTCCAGCAGAGTTCAGAACAGTTTCATACAAGAGACTGTCTGTGGATAATCTGCGATGTTTTCTACATTACAATAAAAACAAAGCTGTTTTAAATAACATTTGATTTAATCACATTAGAATAAACACAGATATACACAAGACGGGTCCTTTGTGTCTTTTTCTTCTCACTAGAGTTGAGTTTATATCATATGTGTTAATAAATGTGAAGGAAAAATAAATTATGTTCCTTTGAACTATGGATGCTCCGATCCGATATTTGTATCGGGTATCGGCGTCGATACGTAATAAAATTCTAGATCGGGTATCGGTGCAATTTGTCACCGATACCCGATCTGACATAAAATTTGTGCTAGACGATGTAAAAGTTCATGGAGACACCGGCGCTAAAACTCTCTCGTGGGCGGCTGCGCATTGCGCAACGTGCGACATCATACGCTAGCAACGTGTGACATCATACGCTTGCAACGTGTGACATCATACGCTAGCAACGTGCGACATCATACGCTAGCAACGTGCTCTGTACGTAGTGCACGTGAAGAAGTGAACATATAGCAGCGAACAGCATGGAGCGAGCCAAAATATCTGTCATTTGGAGTTATTTTACAACAGCTACGCCAATAAGTTCCACCGCTTTCATTGTTATGGATGGGCAACCGCTGTCGGTCGTTGCGAATAATGGCTTCAGACTCCTTATAAACCACCTGGAGCCGCAGTACGACACGCCGAAGCGTAAATATTTATCTGATATTTATCTCTACCTGAACTGTACCGAAAAGTCTGCAAACACAAATCCGAAAAAATTAAAGATGTCAATGCGGTGAGTTTTACAACAGATATCTGGAGCTGCGACGTGTCCCCCGTGTCGCTTTTAAGTTTAACCGCACACTGGTTGGATGAGAATTTTGTGCCATAAAATGCCACGTTAAATGCAACAAACATGTGCAGTTTTACTAAGCTAGGGAAGCTAGTGTTCCCCTTCAGTCGGTCTCTCGACGTTGTGAGAGACTGACTGGGGTTTGATCTTGAGAACCTACCTTCTCCGAGATAATTAATTAATAAAACGCCAATGGGCTTGGCGAATGGCACGCGCACGCCAGTCTCCGCCCCGTGCATACGGGTATAAAGGAAGATGGCGGCGGTCATTCACTCATCCTTTGTTCTTCGGAACCTGTGTGTTTGCTGATGCTACACGCGATACTCGACTTCGAGAAAAACCTGCTGGATTTATGACGCGGAGCAGCGGACTTCTCCTTTCGGTGGACTTCCCCTGGGCGTTTCGGCAGAAGGCTACAGACCTTAAGAGGTAAGTCCCTCCGGCTACGAGCATGTTTCGTAGCTGTATCCTTGGGTGCGACAGACTCATCCCGGAGTCTGACGGCCATGATTCCTGTGTCACTTGCTTGGGGCTCAAGCATGCTGAGGCAGGTTTTCACTGATGCAATGTCCCGTGTGTGCGGACATAGCAATCAGGGTGTTGCGGTCACGGTTGGCTACGTTCTTTCGAGCGCTGCCACCACCCCGTCTGTTTCCCAGGCGTGTTCAGCTGCCGTTTCGGCAAGGTTGACCGCTTTGGCGAGCGGCGGGGGTGATTTAGGGACGCGATAGATGTCGCTCCGTCAGCTTCACGCTCGCGGACAATCTATACCTCTTCACGCTCACCTGGTTCGTCCCCTACGAGCGGCAGACGGCCGTCTCATAGTGGTAAGACTTCGCACACGGATGATGACGCTATCTCTGTCGCTGCGTCGGACAGCTGCCTGCTGGCATCGGATGCGGAAGAGAGCTCCGGAGGAGACTCGGGCTAAGATGTCGGCCATGCTTTCCCGGGCAGCCGCGTGCATCGGGTTGCAGGGTGTAACAACATCCTCGCCGGAACGCTCGCGGCTAGATGCGCGGTTTCGGGGGCGTGGTCAAAAGCCACGCCCCGCTCCGTTACCATTTTTCCCGGAGGTGCATGACGAGCTCGCCAAGTCCTGGAATGCGCTCCTTTTGGCGCGTTTCAGGCCGGAGGGCTCTGTGGCTGTGACTTCCCTGGTTGGTGGGGCGGCTAGAGTCTATGTTGACGTTCCCCGCGTGGAGCGTGCAGTCGCGGGCCACTTGTGCCCGCAGACAGCTGCCACTGGGGGGGGCTCGACCTAGACTCCCATCCAGAGCACGTAAGCTCTTCGACACTCGTCGAAGACTTGCAGTGCTGCTGGATGAACCGCCTCCGCTCTCCACGCCATGGCGGTCCTCCGGGTTTTTCAGGTAAGTCCTGAAGGATTTGGACGACGGGAAGTTCGACCCAACTCGTATGAGAGCTACGTACTGCCACAGACCTCGCGCTACGAGCGACGAAGGCCACGGCACGTGCACTGGGTCGGTCGATGTCCACAATGGTGGTCCAAGAGAGGCATCTGTGGCTTAGTCTTGCGCAGGTGAGCGGCGCCCAGAACGTCGGTTCTGGATGCGCCCATCTCGCAAGCAGGGCTGCTTGGTGATACCGTGGAGGACGGCAGTTCTCCGCGGTCTGGCAGACTGAGGCGATCGAACAGATCCTGCCACGCGGCAACGTGCCCGCCAACAGGTCGGCATGGTCTCGGGCACAGTCTGGTTCCCAGCAGCCCTGCCCTCCCGCGGCGGCCCTCCGGTTAAGGAACCTCCCAGAGGACGACCCACCAGAGGTGGACCCCCGCGGAAGAGGGCATCTGTTCCCCGTCAGCAGCCCGCCAAGAGGCTCTTTAAACCGGCCCTGACGGGACGAACCAGGGGGAGATTTTACTGGGCCCGAATCCCGGCCTTTCCAATGCCGGATCGGAAAAGGACGCTGCCTGCCGCGTTCCATCGAGTCTGGGCCCTTTTCAGGGTCCGGCGCCCACATACTCTCAAAGAGACAAATCTCCCCTGGGTTTTCCTCCACAACACTCTCGTCCAGACGGTGTATGGGATGGATCGGGCCGCCGACCGCAATCTCCTCCGGACATTGCGTTGGGCCGCCTGAAGCAGGTAAACATACAGAGCCGTCAACCTCCCTGGGGGTCCCCCCTGTGCGAGGTGACCGTACTGTCAGCCACCGAACCAGCCTCCCCCGGCACGGTGAGGCAGATTGTCCCTCTGGTCCCGTTGTCACGGTTCTTGGGCGCTTGGTAGCGCACCAGCCCGTCACACTGGATAGAGAGGACGGTCCGTCTCGGTTACTCGATCCAATTCGCCAGGCGCCCCCCCCAAGTTTCGTGGCATTCTGTACACCTCGGGGCGAGGAGAGAATGCTTCCGTACTTCGGCAGGAGGTCGCCGCCCTTCTGGCGAAGGGTGCGGTCGAACCCGTCCCTATAACCGAGATGTCGTCCGAGTTTTACAGCCAGTACTTCATCGTGCCCAAAAAAGGGCGGGGGGCTGCGGCCCATTTTTGGATCTGCGGCACCTGAACAAGCACCTGCACAAGCTGCCGTTCAGAGTGCTGACGCAGAGGCGCATCCTGGGCTCGGTACGTCACCAGGATTGGTTCGTGGCAATCGACCTGAAGGACGCGTACTTTCACGTCTCTATTCTCCCCCGACACCGGCCGTTCCTACGGTTCGCGTTCGAGGGAAGGGCGAATCAGTACAGGGTCCTGCCATTCGGTCTGGCCCTGTCTCCACGGGTTTTTTCCAAGCTAGTGGAGGCTGCCTTAGCTCCTGGCAGGGAGCAAGGCGTGCGAGTGCTAAACTATCTTGACGACTGGCTTGTCTTGGCACACTCGCGAGATGTGTTGTGCACGCACAGGGACCTTGTGCTTCGGCACCTAGACCGTCTAGGCCTCCGGGTCAACCAGGAGAAGAGCAAGCTCTCCCCCGCGCAGAGCACCTCTTACCTCGGTATGGAACTAGACTCTGTCCGTATGTCAGCACGTCTCACCAACGAGCGTGCACAGTCAGTGCTGCGTTGTCTGAGGTTGATCAGTCAGAATCCCTCGACGCTGCTGAAGAATTTTCAGAGGCTCCTGGGGCACATGCCGTCCTCGACGGGGGTAATCCCTCTCGGGTTGATGCACATGCGGCCGCTTCAGCACTGGCTACAGAGTCGGGTTCCCTGGACGGCGTGGCACGCCGGCACCAGGCGGATTACGGTAACGCCTCAGTGCCTTCGCACTCTCTTACCCTGGTCAGACTTGACCTTTTCTCCGAGCGGGGGTCCCGCTCGGACAGGTTTCGAGGCGTGTCGTGGGAACGACAGACGCCTCCCTGCAAGGGTGGGGTGCGGTGTGCAAGTGGGCACGCAGTATCGGGTCGGTGGACAGGTCCCCGACTGCGTGGGCATATCAACTGCCTAGAGTTGTTGGCAGTCCTTCTGGCACTGAGGAGGCTCCAGCCCCTCGTGCAGGACAAACACGTGCTAGTCCGGTTGGACAGCACGACTGCCGTAGCGTACATCAATCGCAAGGCGGCATACGCTCACCGCAGTTATCACAACTCGCCCGACGCCTCCTCCTTGGGAGTCAGCAGGTGAATCCCTGCGGGCCACGTTTCTTCTGGGCAACCTGTACCAGACAGCCGATGCGCTCTCTCGACAGTGTACTCCCCACGGAGAGTGGCGACTCCATCCCCGTGCAGCCGGCTCATGTGGGAAGCGGTTCGGCAGGCACAGGTGGACCTGTTGCCTCCCCGGACTCCACCCATTACCCGCTATGGTATTCCCAGACCGAGGGTCCCCTCGGCACGGATGCCCTAGCACACAGCTGGCCGCGGGACAAGCGGAAGTACGCCTTCCCCCCCAGTGAGCCTCCTTGCACAGGTCCTGCAATGCACACAGTTTATTAAGTAATTGTGCACTTTAAAATACCTCTAAAAAAACGTAACTAATGACAGGACCTGAT
The DNA here is from genome assembly GCF_947034865.1 of Barbatula barbatula. Taxonomy (NCBI): domain Eukaryota; kingdom Metazoa; phylum Chordata; class Actinopteri; order Cypriniformes; family Nemacheilidae; genus Barbatula; species Barbatula barbatula. The sequence goes on from NC_136769.1 coordinate 2,699,968, forward strand.
GGCATTTCAGACTAGTTATGTATTATGTTCGCTTCACGTGACAATGTTCTCATGATTTCTCACATTGCTACTTTTCTCTTATTGTCTGAATATATTAATTTCTTGTTCCCCTTCAAACGGTCTCTCGACGTTGTGTTGAGAGACAGACTGGGGTTTGATCTTGAGAACCTATCATCTCTGAAAGAGATTTTAAAACTCCAATGGGCTTGGCGAATGGCCCACGCACGCCAGTACATATGGGTATAAAAGGAAGATAGCGGCGGTCATTCATTCATCCTTTGTTCTTCGGAACCTGCCTGGCATATGGTGTCAAGCGAATTCGTCTCTGAAACTCACTTCAGTATGCTGGATTTACGATACAAAGCAGCGGACTTCTCCCTTCTGAGCGGACTTTACCTGGGTGTTTCGGATGCGAGCTACAGACCTAAAATTCAAAGTTTCTCACAGCTGTATCGTTGGTTGTGATAGGCTCATCCCTGAGTCAGACGGTCATGATACCGGCGTCACATGCTTGGCAAGCATGCTGAGGAGGGCTTCGTTGATCCTGCCGGTTCTGAGAACATGACGATCTAGGTGTTGCGGTCGCCTGGCTTCCCAGGTGAGTTTGACTGCCGCTTCGGTGAGGATGACTGCTTCAGCGAATAGCAGGGGTGATTTGGGGGTACCTATGGATGTTGCTCCATCAGTTTCGGCTACGCGGACAACCCATACCCCAGCACGCTCACCTGACTCGTCCCCGATCAGCGGTGGTAGACGAACTTTCTGTCATTGCAATGGATACCTACCATCTGGCATCAGATGCAGAAGATCTCTCTGAGATCCTCCCTCCAGGTGGTCGGAGCAAGACCCAACCTCTAACGTGTTGTGTCCAGTATGCGCACTAAGCCTCTATTTGACCGCACGCAGAGCCTTAGAAGTTCTGAGGCGGAGTTTTTTTCTGTTATGGGGACAGCACCAGGGGAGGGCTGTCTCCAAACAGAGATTGGGGCGCTGGATTGTGCCTACACCGAGAACCTTCGCAAGGTTTTACAACCTCCGAGTGGAACCAGTGTCAGCCAATGTCGTAAACGCTACCGGTGTATAGGACAGGCATCTGGCTTGGGCATACGTCTGCAAAAGTGCCGGCTCCCCTTTCCAGGTGAGTCTAGCGCGTTATATAGCCTCCTTACTTCCCCCCATAGGGCGAAGTGCAGGAATTCCAGCCATCACTAAACATTGGCATTTTTGGTAAACAGACCGGGCGGAGCAGTCTGTTGAAACCAAGTCCACTATTGGTAGAGTCACCCCTGCTCAGGCGGACCCTGATGCTAGGGCTATAGCCCCATTCATAGGTACGCCCCTTCTGGGTCCTCCTGTATGTTGAATTCCTCACTGCTGATTCCCCGGTTGGTGAATCTGTGAACTCCATGCCGGTGGTTGTCCCACCTGGATTCTGTCCCCCCTACTCGGGCTGGCGCATTTTTCTCACATGTTGTTCTCCCCACTGGTGAGACCATGTTAGTGTCTCCACATGTAACCTCTCCTTGTGGTAGGATGTGGCCTCTGTAACACACTCTTCAACGAGGAGAGCAGTGTTTCCCCAGTATTACGGCTCTACACAGCACCTAGCTACTAGAGGCGAACGCCACTGTTTGTGATGACCATCAGTAAAGGCTTCTCGGTATGACCACTACTATGTTACTGGAAGATTACACCTCGCAGTAGTCCTCACTTGTGACTCGCTAGTCTAGTCAGTGTTGCTCCGCTTAAGGTCGTGATACGGCTCAGCGTGATGGCGTGTAAAGACAGGTCCTCAGTCTGTCTCTCAACAGAAAGGTGAATTAATGACCACCGCCGTCTTCCTTTTATACCCGTATGTAAAAGGGCGGAGACTGGCGTGCGTGGGCCTTTCGCCAAGCCCATTGCTGTTTTAAAATTCCTCTCGGAGATGATAGGTTCCCAAGATCAAACCAGTCAATGTTGAAGTCAGACAATTCATTTAAATTTACATTGTCATTTAGCAGACGCTTTCATCCAAAACGATTTACAAAAAGTTCAGGGAACAATAATTTTATTTTATAAAAACAAAAATATTTTTTTAGAAGTAATATTTAAAATAATTTGTTTTTTCAAATCCAATAGACATAGATTTAATCAAAGAATAGTTTCTCATCTAAGAAATATGTATTATAAATAAATTGCTTTATCCAATAAAACAAGATATACATCTAAATAAACAATTATTTATCATTAAAAATATAGTTATAAGAAACAATTTGTTTTAAACAAAAATTAATGGATTTAATAAAACACGGTTGCATTAAGGAACATTTAGATTTGATCATTTTCATTACATCGATATTTACTAACTTATACAATACTTCCATACATTGACAGTTTTAGTCCTCAAGTATTATATTTATAATGAAGAATCTCTCGAATTTATAATGAAGTGTCACACACACGTTCACCTTTGGGCGTAGGTTTGGTCTCAGCGTTGGTGGGGACATCCCCACCTCCCCCTGGAATTGTTTTGTTGTAAGATACCAGCGCTTTAATGGCGATTTCCTTTTTTATTTCAGACTGTTGGCAATACAGAATATCACAATACAGAATTGAATCTACTTCATCTCATTATATTGTATCCTGACCCCGATACACCATCCTGTATATTGTCCCTAAAGAGCTAGTATAACTGTATAATCTCAAAAAATAAAAATCTGAGACTGTGTGATGCTGAACAACCAAACGTTTTATTAACATAAATTATTATGTACATTAGTATTTACACTAACAAATCATACTGTCACAAGGAAGTACTTTCAGAACTTGTGAAGCAAAACAAATCTAAATAAATAAATATAATAACCTTCTTCTATTATAAAACCTTTTTACCCTCCAGTACCTCGAACAAATACTCACACTCATGTTAATACCTGGGAATGTGAATTGCTGAACAACCATACAGATTATTAACAAACAAATATAATTTACTATGTACGTTAGTAGCCTATTTATACTTCATTAATTTTATAGTTTATACTATGGCTAGCAAGTTTAACCCGCCTACCAGATAGTGTTATTTGGATATTATCAATCAAATAATGATTCATTATATTTTAACCAACAGTGTTAACTTTTGCCAAAACGTTTTTCCAGTACATGTGTCTAGCAATGCAATGACAGTCCTTGGTCAATGCAATGACCAACTGTTGGTGGTTTCCCTTTTATTCCTCTGCATGTAGGGTAGGCTATACTCACAAATACATAGACAGAATGTAGATGTCATGAATTATGTGACTGTTCCTTTTTTGGCCATGTGAGGTCCTCATAGTTTCCTTGGTCACATGTTCTCATTATTGATTTGTTGGTTTCACCTGAACCTTGTTTAGCTGCCTATTTAATACCCCTGTAATTTTGAGTTCCTTGCTCAGTCTTGAGTTGACACTGGTGAAGTCATGTTGACTAAACCTGTCTGTGAGTTAGTGGCACAGTATTTGCCCATGTGTTTGATGCTGGTTACTTTTGGTTTTGTCTGTTCCTTACTGGATGTTTTTGACCTGCCTGTCAAGTAAAACCCTTGAACTGAACTATTGTGTCTCTGCATTTTGGATCTAAACACACCACCTTGTGGCACCGAGGTAATGCTCCTGCCTGCTACATGGGAGACCCGTGAGATCTCTGTCTGTTATTGTAGAGGTTTTGTACTTAAGTGTCAGTAACATTAGACTAAGTTAAAACGAGTTTATATTCATTATCAACTGATTCTGTAAGTAGTTTTGTAAGGGAGGTATTTTCAGTTTCTTCACGAGGCAGACGCGTCATGATTGTTGTACGAGAGATCGACATTTTTCCCGTTGCAGCTGTAGAGTAAGACAGTGGTGCACGTTCGGATGAAGTTTCGTGAGTTTAGTTTACATCAACATTGATGTGAAACTGTAGACGCAGCTGAAACAGAGGTTTTGGTCGATCGTGTCATCGGACAGAGAACGGTGTTGGAGACCGGTTGAGAGCACTAGAGAGAGTTGCTTGGGCCGTGAGTTTCCTTCAGAACGCGTATGAATGTGTATGTGAGCTGATCGTTTGATTTTGAAGGAGTGATTCGTTTTTTTGTGATCCAAATAATTTAGCCATGCGTGCGCGTGCGAGCTGAACTGCGCCATTTTGCTCCGGAAATTTCCTGAGTTTTCCCGGGTCACGTGGAAACTTTCTTGTATTTTCCTTTTTATTTGCCCTGCCATCCTTACGACATCTCACTGTCCTGTCTCCGCTGTTCACTAATCATTACAGGTGTGGTTCAAGCAGGGCCGCTGCTAGCCATTTTGGTGCCCTAAGCATAATTCCATTATGATCCCCCCCTTAAAGGTGCAAACTTATCTTCAGTAAACAGAATAGCAAAACAAAAAACTATCAATGTTTAACAGTAAAATCTCAATTCAGATTGCAAGCTGCACCGAAATTAAAGTTGCTCGCCCCGCTCGGCACAGGCTTTGAACCTACGTCGGTCTGAAGGTGAGACGGGCGCTCTAATGAGGAGGCTAAAGCTTCTCTGTTGGTCGGAAAGTGAGTTTACACACTCGGTTACACAAGTTCAACGCGCATTACGATCAGTAGCAGCACTTCATGCACATTTCCCGAATTTAATTTGATTAAACATGGACTTACTTGCAAGTGATGCACGGGCATCATCTCGCAGTTTCTTCTTCTTTCATTTCTCTGATCTTGACTCCTGCTGTCTTTTCGGGACCATTTCCAAATAAGTTGCCTAGGCTACCGTCTGTCAAACCGGTACAACGGTTCGGTACGCGCACACAAACACAATTACTGATAACGAATTGAGTTTTGAGCGAATTGAGTGTTTCAACTTTCAATTTGAACTGTGTTTGTGAAAACTGAGTCGATTGATACTTACTCAATTGAAAGTAGTTCTTTGAAGTGAATCATCTGTGTTTGACTACAAGAGTCATCAACATCCGTTGTATGTAAATTAGTTTGTGGTCTTGTACTTACATTTATTTGAGGTGTTAAAAGAGGTTTGTTGTGAAATATTTTATAATTTGAAGCTAACAAGAAGAAATCTTGAACTGTTTATTTTGATTTGACTTTTTTGTTACCTTTTGTTATTTTCTTATTGAAACAGACCCTTCCAGCAGAAACATAATTTACTAAGAGAAAGAAAATTAATTACTAATTGTTCAAATTTAGACATTGGACCGTTATTATTGAATTTACCTTGGGGTGAGGCGTGTTACACTGTTAGGATTAGGTGGGTGGGGATGTGAATTTAATTGTATTCTTCACCACATGCACTTCAGGAAGCCACCGTGTTGACATTCTCACCTGAAGCTTACACTGCCTACTCCTGTAGTATATAAGAGAATAGTGTAAGGTAAAACATATACACATAACGTGCAGGTGAGGCTCAAAGCACCGGAGTGGAGAATAAGATTCCTCCGCTCTTAAGTCTTCCAGGGTAGTGTTTTAATTTCCCCCTACGAGGCGAGACTTACAGTCCCGTTAGTTTATTTGCCAATAAAATAGTTTTCACAAGTGACTCGCTGCGTCTATAAACGGACCGTTAACTTGAAGAGCGCCGCCTGGTGGACGAGGTCTGTGTTTAATGCGCATGCGCTGGCCTGTGTGTGTAACCTACAAATTGTACATTCGTCAAAACTAAAATGTCTCAGTTGAACTGTTCTTAGAACATATTTATATTTAACCATGTTTAAAACTTAAAAAATATTACTTAAAAAAATTATATTTAGTTTTAAAGATGAACTAAGAGACCGATTATTAATTGGATGAAGTATTTATTTCAGTGCATCAGGAGAAAGTGTTGTCCTGTTAAGGTTATATATATATTTACACAGTTTAGCTTGTTTTAGCGAAAGTCCTGTGAAGTGAAGCGTCTTGATCGCCTCCTGGTGGCTGCATGCAGTATAGTATAGTAAATGTTGCAGACAAGTAAATCAGTATATGAGCTCATGTTTAGTTGTAAAAGGTACAAATCTACCGACCCATAAGACAGAATCTTATTGTGATCATGTTGTGTCTCTAATCTTCACTTCCAGTGTAGAAGTTACGCTTCATATAAGTATAAGTAGTAATGCATTCAAATCATATATTTAATGAATATTGTTACAGTAAAACAAGTTACATAAGATTATATCTGGCAAGCTTAACAAGAAAACAATGTTTTATGGACTTTGTTTGCCTTCAATAACTTTGAATTACATTAAACAATGACTTGAGGGGAAAGATTCATAGAGAAACATAGAAAACGATTATTTATTGAAATAGAAATAGTAAATTATGTGAGAAACTTGTGCAAACTTGTTTTTTATACATGTTATATTTCTGTCTATTTTAAATACAGATTGGGCCAAAAAACACTTTGTCCATAAATTCATTCATAAACGCATGAACATTGTTTTTGCAATGCCAGTTTTAAGATCTTAAATAAAACAATCTTATCAAATAGTTCAGATCAGTTTTTAAAGGAGACTCAAGATGATTCATTAATGTAAAACAGATCTGTGCAACCGGTCACCATGTCTCAGTAAATTCAGATTACTAACTGCTTCATGAATGTAGCGGGTACGACCGAAGGCGTTAACCAAGAGAAGGGGCGTGGCTGGAGGGATAAAGGCAGCCGATAGGAAGGAGTTGTGAGTGTGTCTGTTGCTGGCCGGCAAGAATAGCGGGTGACACACCGACTCTCAGGTGGATGTTGTTGCGTGGTAGACGGGTCTTGTGCAACACTCAAGTGGAACTTCGAAAAGGTAACCCGTCTGATTATGGTGGTGTATAGGATGGTGGTTTTAATAGGATAAAGTTTTAACGTGTTGTATATTGTAGTTTGGTGACGTCGGAAGTAGGCGGATGTGCATGCCGGAATCGTGGAAGTGTTTGTGCGAGACCGTGTGCGAGGGCGCACATGGGCGGGGCTCATTGGACTAGTTATACGGGTATGGAGGGTTGTATGATTAGGGAATGTGGAACAAGGTTTTAATATAATAAAGTGGTTTGTTTTTCCTTTGCAGTGTGGCAACAGCTATTTGGACTCCGTGTGGCCTAATCGTTGCTCTTGTTATTCCTTTATTTTTGGGGTTGTTTTTCAGTTTTGATGTATGATGATGTTTCCTCTAGTCCGCCAGTAAAGCAGGGTATTTCGGCCTAGTATGGTGGCCCAGGCGGACTAGTTATTTCTTTGTTTGTTTGTTTGTTTGTTCTTTTGTTTCCTGTCAAACTCCTCTCACTGTGTGAGTACCACAGGGATGGACGGTAAGGTGCTGTAGGCGGAGATGAGCCATCTATTAACCGTATGCAGAGTGTTTCACTATGGTGTTCCTTTGAAGTTATTTTATGATTTGTTTGTATCTCTTTTCTTCAATTTGGTTTGCTATGCTGTGGATGTATGTGAACGCTCATCTCTGCTGAGGTAATTTGGGGACCATCCTTGTGTGTAGCCTTTGTGTGAGTGCCACCAATAAACTCTGGCAACTTTTACCTGAACCGGTTGGGTGTGCGAGTATTCATTGTAACATATAAATAAACACAGAACAGCTTTAAGGGACTTTTATCTCGAGCAATAAAAAATTAATGTCATGTTTGTCCAGCAGGCGGCAGAAGTGTCTCATAAAAGAGTAAAACTGATTTATTTAAATGAAGAAAATGTATTTATTGTCATCAAAATAAAAAAAGTAATTTTATTAAGAAAAGCATATTATAAATATAAACACAATATCCAAATCAATCCAATGTTATTTAGTTCAGCAGCGAGATTAACAATTTAGCAGACATCACCTGAAACTGTTTACATTTACAGTTATGCATTTGGCGGACGCTTTTATCCAAAGTGACTTACATTGCATTATCCTATACATGTTACATCTGCAATCCCCTGAGATCTAACACACAACCTTGCGTTGTTAACACTATTACCACTGAGATACAGGAAAGCTAATAATGTATAAATATACACTTCAGTAGTGATGGGAAAGCATGAGAACATCTCCTCAATATTATTGAATCATGTGCCAAAACATCTCAAACTGGCCATTATGAACATTTAATGAAGAAAACACAACTAGTGATTTATCAAACTATAGATCCATCTCCAATCTGGAAGAATTTAGTAGTTGTGTTCACTCAATTTTGTCCATTCCTGCAGAAAATAACATCAACAAATAAAATGTGTCAGGATTTAGTCTCTATTATAACACAGAACACGTGCTTGTTAAAGTTATAAATGATGTCTAACATAGATCAAAGCTGCATTTGACATTATAGATCATGACACAGTGTTTGTATCCGGGGACGGGCACAGAGTTAGTTTAGATCCCATTAGATCAGAAAGATGCTGTAGCTCGACTGTTATATTTTCAGCTTCTTCTATAAGTTTCCTTTTCTATCTAGACAATAGATGAAATGAAGATAAAGAATTAAATCCATTTCTTCTGCATTTACGGATATTTTTCTCAATGATCTGAGCTACACTTCAATGTATGAATTCATTAAAATAATCTGTCATTATTCTGAACCAGACGTCACTTCAGACAGATACAGTTGTTTAATAACTCACAGGCATCTGGAGGCTATTTTATGGATAAAAGATGTGAAAATCTAAATGTTTAAAATAAAACAACACCATTAGGAACATAAAACACAACAGTTAAAAAACATAATATCTCAAGAGATAAATAAACTACAGGCTCAGATATACAACATGAAGTGAGATTTCTGTGTTATTACTTTAATTATTTATAGTCTGACATACACGATTATAATGAATCCATTTGTATTACTTATTTAAACAGACTAAACCAAATGAATATCAATAAACTGAAAAAATAAGTAACAAGTAAAAAAAATGATGTAAAAACATGACAAATATGTTTAACATAATGAATCAAGATCTATTGTTATTTGTATTCAGAATCAGCATCACAATACAATCACAATAAAAACTTTAAACTTTGACAAATATAATCTGGAACAATAAATCTAATCTGTTTTCGGTCGATTCCCTCCTGTCAGCCGTCTCTCCAGTCGCTGGTTTTAATCAGATTGATCAGATTTGTCAAATGTCCTATTGGGAAACTCAACTGTGCTGAAATATTGAGATTATAACACAAAGTCCTATGAAGTGAATCTGGAACAATAAAAGCAAATAAACTGCAGTGAGATCCGTCACAGAACTTCACAAAATAAACTCAAAACAATATGAACAGATTCAGAAACACTGAGCAGATGATGATCAGACAGAAGAAACTCAACTGAAGAAAAGCAAAACTCATCACACGAACTAAAACAATTTTATTAAAGTAAAGAATGATTCAACACAATAATGTTTTCATTAGGACTTCAGAGGACTTCACAAAGTGACAATACATACACATCTGATCACTATACTGAGATTAATCCTGTAACCATAAAAGTCTTTTAATCCTGAAGAGTTTTAATGTTTCTAAAAGCATATCAGTGTGAATCCTTAAAGGGACAGTTCACCCAAAAATAAACATTCTGTCATCGTTTACTCAACTTTGAGTTTCTGTATAAATGTCTTTGTTGTGATGAACACAGAGAAATATAAGTTTGGGTGAACTATCCCTTTAAGAAACTGCTTGATAAAATGACGAGAAAACTTTTCAGCACATTTTACACAAAGTCTGAAGACGATCAAATATAACTTTTCATTTATATTTTTGTAATATTTGTTAATCTAGTTTATAAAGTTTACTTTTATCCTCAAATGTAAAGAATGGGCGACTCTGAACTTTTGAACAGAAGTGAATGTTTGGGAGAAAACATGCTGTAGATTTAATGAAGAACTAAGAAAGAGACAAAAGAGTAATGAAGAATAAACACATTGAAGAGATGATTTATGAAGTAACAGTAAAAGTGAAAGATTGACACAGATGTTTCTCACAGTGTGTTCTTAACTGTGCTCATATACTGATATAATGTTGAGTCTCACACACACATTCATCTATTGTCTCCATTTAACATGAATAAAGACAAACTGAAGTCATGAGTTTATATTCCTCGTCTTTAATCCTGAACCAGAATTTACAATCACAATATCCTGTTGTTCATGAACATGTTTATTCTGTTCTCTGTCTGTTATTCTCTCCTCCCTTTATATTCAGATCAGATATTTATCAGATCTCATGAGAGATCACAGATGATGAGTGAACCAGAGCTGTAATATAAATAATAACCCAAAGAGAAAACAGGATATAGTTTCTTAGTGAAAGATTGATCAGTAAAAGAGTGAATATGACACATGGACTCCACATAATAAAATGAGACTCGACTCTTCTCATAATCCACAAACACACCGATCCTCTCAGGCTTCACACTCAGAGAAAGATCAACACGATTCTCACCAGCCCAATAATACCCGTATCTCAAACATACAGTCCAGTATCCATTCTGAGGATTCAGATCAAACCAGCCCTTCCTCTGAGCAGATTCTCTGGTCACACCCACACGCCACCAATCTACCCCCTTCACCTGCACCTCATAATAAAAACACCCTGAAGAGAATCCTTCATCTCCAAGAACACATTGACGCTCATCAAACTTGTTCTTGTGTCCTGTATCTTCATTCTTCACTGTTTCATGTTGTTTGTCTTCATATCTCACTTGTTTCCCCTCATGAGACACAATGAGACGAGGATGAGCTGAATCAGCATCCAGAGTCACATTCACTGTTAAAATATGAAGAATTCTGTTTAACACATGAATGATGTCATAATAATGAGAATATTAGTCTGTTTAACACATGAATGATGTCATAATAATGAGAATATTAGTCTGTTTAACACATGAATGATGTCATAATGATGAGAATATTAGTCTGTTTTACACACGAATGATGTCATAATGATGAGAATATTAGTCTGTTTAACACATGAATGATGTCATAATGATGAGAATATTAGTCTGTTTTACACACGAATGATGTCATAATGATGAGAATATTAGTCTGTTTAACACATGAATGATGTCATAATGATGAGAATATTAGTCTGTTTAACACATGAATGATGTCATAATGATGAGAGTATTAGTCTGTTTAACACATGAATGATGTCATAATGATGAGAATATTAGTCTGTTTAACACATGAATGATGTCATAATGATGAGAATATTAGTCTGTTTAACACATGAATGATGTCATAATGATGAAAATATTAGTCTGTTTAACACATGAATGATGTCATAATGATGAAAATGAGAATATTAGTCTGTTTAACACATGCATGATGTCATAATGATGAGAATGAGAATATTAGTCTGTTTAACACATGAATGATGTCATAATGATGAGAATATTAGTCTGTTTTACACACGAATGATGTCATAATGATGAGAATATTAGTCTGTTTAACACATGAATGATGTCATAATGATGAAAATATTAGTCTGTTTAACACATGAATGATGTCATAATGATGAGAATGAGAATATTAGTCTGTTTAACACATGAATGATGTCATAATGATGAGAATGAGAATATTAGTCTGTTTAACACATGAATGATGTCATAATGATGAGAATATTAGTCTGTTACACATGAATGATGTCATAATGATGTGAGAATATTAGTCTGTTTAACACATGAATGATGTCATAATGATGAGAATATTAGTCTGTTTTACACACGAATGATGTCATAATGTTGAGAATATTAGTCTGTTTAACACATGAATGATGTCATAATGATGAGAATATTAGTCTGTTTAACACATGAATGATGTCATAATGATGAGAGAATATTAGTCTGTTACACATGAATGATGTCATAATGATGAGAATATTAGTCTGTTTAACACATGAATGATGTCATAATGATGAGAATATTAGTCTGTTTAACACATGAATGATGTCATAATGATGAGAATATTAGTCTGTTTAACACATGAATGATGTCATAATGATGAGAATATTAGTCTGTTTAACACATGAATGATGTCATAATGATGAGAGAATATTAGTCTGTTACACATGAATGATGTCATAATGATGAGAATATTAGTCTGTTTAACACATGAATGATGTCATAATGATGAGAATATTAGTCTGTTTAACACATGAATGATGTCATAATGATGAGCATATTAGTCTGTTTAACACATGAATGATGTCATAATGATGAGAATATTAGTCTGTTTAACACATGAATGATGTCATAATTATGAGAATATTAGTCCGTTTAACACATGAATGATGTCATAATGATGAGAATATTAGTCCGTTTAACACATGAATGATGTCATAATGATGAGAATATTAGTCTGTTTAACACATGAATGATGTCATAATGATGAGAATATTAGTCTGTTTAACACATGAATGATGTCATAATGATGAGAATATTAGTCTGTTTAACACATGAATGATGTCATAATGATGAGAATATTAGTCTGTTTAACACATGAATGATGTCATAATGATGTGAGAATATTAGTCTGTTTAACACATGAATGATGTCATAATGATGAGAATATTAGTCTGTTACACGTGAATGATGTCATAATGATGAGAATATTAGTCTGTTTTACACATGAATGATGTCATAATGATGACAATATTAGTCTGTTTAACACATGAATGATGTCATAATGATGTGAGAATATTAGTCTGTTACACATGAATGATGTCATAATGATGAGAATATTAGTCTGTTTTACACATGAATGATGTCATAATGATGAGAATATTAGTCTGTTTAACACATGAATGATGTCATAATGATGAGAATATTAGTCTGTTTTACACACGAATGATGTCATAATGATGAGAATATTAGTCTGTTTAACACATGAATGATGTCATAATGATGAGAATATTAGTCTGTTTAACACATGAATGATGTCATAATTATGAGAATATTAGTCCGTTTAACACATGAATGATGTCATAATGATGAGAATATTAGTCTGTTTAACACATGAATGATGTCATAATGATGAGAATATTAGTCTGTTTAACACATGAATGATGTCATAATGATGAGAATATTAGTCTGTTTAACACATGAATGATGTCATAATGATGAGAATATTAGTCTGTTTAACACATGAATGATGTCATAATGATGAGAATATTAGTCTGTTTAACACATGAATGATGTCATAATGATGTGAGAATATTAGTCTGTTTAACACATGAATGATGTCATAATGATGAGAATATTAGTCTGTTTAACACATGAATGATGTCATAATAATGAGAATATTAGTCTGTTTAACACATGAATGATGTCATAATGATGAGAATATTAGTCTGTTTTACACATGAATGATGTCATAATAATGAGAATATTAGTCTGTTTAACACATGAATGATGTCATAATGATGAGAATATTAGTCTGTTACACATGAATGATGTCATAATGATGAGAATATTAGTCTGTTTAACACATGAATGATGTCATAATGATGAGAATATTAGTCTGTTTAACACATGAATGATGTCATAATGATGAGAATATTAGTCTGTTTTACACATGAATGATGTCATAATGATGAGAATATTAGTCTGTTTAACACATGAATGATGTCATAATGATGAGAATATTAGTCTGTTTAACACATGAATGATGTCATAATGATGAGAATATTAGTCTGTTACACGTGAATGATGTCATAATGATGAGAATATTAGTCTGTTTTACACATGAATGATGTCATAATGATGACAATATTAGTCTGTTTTACACATGAATGATGTCATAATGATGACAATATTAGTCTGTTTAACACATGAATGATGTCATAATGATGTGAGAATATTAGTCTGTTTTACACATGAATGATGTCATAATGATGAGAATATTAGTCTGTTTAACACATGAATGATGTCATAATGATGTGAGAATATTAGTCTGTTTAACACATGAATGATGTCATAATGATGAGAATATTAGTCTGTTTAACACATGAATGATGTCATAATGATGTGAGAATATTAGTCTGTTACACATGAATGATGTCATAATGATGAGAATATTAGTCTGTTTAACACATGAATGATGTCATAATGATGAGAATAAGAATATTAGTTTGTGCTTTTCTAGAAACAAAACATAATCACAGTAAATGAACTGATATATAATAAAAGATCAAACTAACAGAGATGATAAACAAACTCAACATGACAAGAACAACAAGAGAAACACATTTAAGTCGACATGTTCATGTTATATTTATGTCTCATATAAAGTGTATTTCATCATTAAGTTCTCAGATTGTGAATGATTGTTTGTGTTCTCATCATGTGAGACAGATGATCAATACTGAGTGTGATTGTGGATCATAAAACAACAAACACACAATCCTGACAGATATGAGACACTATTCAGTGTCAATACAACTCTAGAAAGAGTCAAAGATTTACATTATTATGAGTCCAGTTGTGTTCAGATGAAGAAAAGTAGAAGACCTGTACATCTAAGATGACATCAGGATGAGTAAATGATGAGTTTCATTTCATTTCTGGGTGAAATATTCCTTTAAGACTTTAAGAGTAAATCTACAGTGTTGTTCTGGTGTGTTTTTATAGAGCGTCAACATCACAGTTTCAGTCTTTGAGTCTTTTATGACTCTTTGTCTCATATAATGTGACTTTACAAAAGACTCAAGAAGCATTCAGAAAACAGAACTTCACACACTATTGTTTTATGTGTATTGTGTTGTCTTTCATGTATAAGTTTGTGTGAACCTTTAATTTGAAGTGCCTCTTAATTTGAAGGGCTCGTCTCATCGTAAAGTTTCCTAGTTCACGGTTTTGTTTTGGTCTGTAGTTTCAGAAGGCTAGCGGGATTATTTCTGTGTTCATCAGCATGTATTTTACACTGTAAACGCCACAGAGGCAACGTCGTAAGTTAATAATTTCATAACTACATTCATAAGTTAGCGATAAAAATATTATTTATATTAAGAAGGCAATTGTTTTTCTTGCATTTAAAAACGTTTTATTTTCACTTATTTACATGAGAAAGCACATGTTAGAGTTAAATGGTAATTTTTATAGTTTTCTTTGTTACAGTTTTCACTCTGATCTTGTAAAATGAGAAAAAGAGCCAAAGTAAAGAGCATCTAAAGTTTACCACGACTTGAGTCTTCATTTGAGAGGACGAGTTTAGCTAGTTGTATAGCTGCACTTGCTACAGTGCAGTGAGGACAACATATGTATATCTATGTGATCTGGACAGCATGTCTGCTTTCTGTGCGGCCAAATGAGTAATAACCTCATGGAACAAGTAAATACTTTCTTAGTCTTAATAGTTCTGTCATAGAGTAATAAAGTGTTACTGTTCAATCCTTCAGATGAAATGATGACAAGCGTTCTCTTACGTCTCTCCCCAGTTATTTGTCTGGGTGTGAAAAAGATAACATAAACATAAAAGGACATAAAAAGTGGCCTAATGGTTAGAGAGTTGGGCTTGTGATCAGAAGGTTGCTGGTTCTAATCTCAGTGCCAGCAGGTCATGACTGAAGGGCCCTTGAGCAAGACACCTTACCCCCGATTGCTCTGCAGTAATGTGACACTGTAAAAAACTACTTGTAAGTCGCTTTGGATAAAAGCTTCTGCCAAATGAATAAATGTAAATGTTCTATGTTTTCGGAATGTTATCATTATGTTCTCAATACACATCATAGCGCTCTGCCTTTGCCTTCGAGCAGAGGCCAAGATGTTCTGTTTGGAATAACGGGCATCACTTCTCATAAACCAGCTCGGGATTCTTGCTTGGGGGCAAAGGGAGGGGGTGTCACGTTTGAATCAAATATATACTCTGTGTCCAGTAGGAAAGAACACCTTTTCTCTGCACCATCTCATTGCTTATGATGCAGATTAAATGACAATAAAATACTTTGCAAAGTAACCTCACCTCTCTGTGTATTGCGTTTGTTAAAATGGACTCATCTAGATTAAGGAATAAGAAAATTCCACAACATAATGGACGGATCTAAAGTAGCTTTCTGAACAACTGGCTCAAGTTAACCGGGTCATGAGCTTAAAAAACTGTGATTTATTTTCAATGGTTTAAATTGATGCAGTTGTCATTAATTCAGTCATTTTTACATTCATAATTTCCCAAATAAGCATTTAGTCCTGAGATTTAGTTTTTTATGACAACTTTATAATTATATATTCAGATAACAATCCTATAGACAGTTAGTAGTGCTCATGTATGTCCTCAGGAAGATATAAAATAATATGTGATTAATTATCATTTTCCTTTTCATTTCTTTTCCTCAGTCAATAGTTTTATTTTCTTATGTCTTTGTTTTGGAGGATTAATTAAGGACTGTATTTACTGGAAAAGGTGGATTTGTAGAACACATACGACTCAGATTTGAAGCAGAGTTTGTAGTTTACTCTTGATTCAGGTTGAATAGTAACAATAAGTGGTAACAGTAAGTGGTCTGAAAATAATAAAGAATAACAATAATATTAGATATACAGCTAAATCAATAACATTCACCAAGGCAATAAACTGGTAACGTTATTAAAGTTATTGCAGTTCCTAGATAATCCACAAGGTGGCATTCAAGGGACGCACATAGAGCCATTATAGTGTCATTACAGGCAGTAACATCCAATATAAGAAATGGCACATAACGCGATATTTACACAAATATAGGCAAACAACCATATAAACCACCATCCAGAAATATATCTCACTCTATGAACGTACTCATGCATTACTTATATTAAACATAAACGGATAAATGTTGGCGCATGGGCGCTAGCGTGAGCTGCCGCGATGGTGAGCAAAACGAGCTCGTGATAACTCAATAAAGTACACAAATCTACTTTAAACGCATATATAACATCACAGGATAAAAGGAAATAAACAACTTACATGTCAGTAACTCGCTCACATAAAACCACTACTGAAGGAAAGATGAGATATCAATCTCCTGCATCAGAGCATCTCTTACTGACTGACGTCATTTATTAAACGACGCTCTGATTGGATGAAACCTTCAGTCTTTATTATCAAATAGCTGTTGTGTATCAATGCAAAACCGTAAAAAGTACTTTAGAAATAAATGTGAATTTAACTGATGTTTTCTTTTCTTCTCATAATCTCACAAAAGCTTCGGCTCATTGACGCTGGTGTCAGGGGTGAGAATTTAGCTTTGCTTTTATCTAATGATTTGATGCTTTTGTACAATTCACATCCCATGAATTCATAAGAATAAAACACCTCATAAAATACATATAAATCCCATGAGATCATGCTGGTTTCTCAAGAACCTTCATCTCCAAACTCAGAACCACAAAGCATTTTAAACTTCATTAAAATAAGATTTAAAATAGGTGGTTTCAAAAATAACTACTTCATAATACTACATTACTCATATCTGAATTTATGCATTTATGCACTGAGCACCTGAACATATTTCACTGTTTGTGAATGAATTATTGTGAAACATTTCTAGGATAAATCAGAGTTCTGGGCTTTATGATTCTTATCTCACGTCACTTCACATCAGATTTATAAGGTTTGATTTTCAGTTCATAAAGTATCTCTGTGTCTCTATCAGGTTGTGAATCATTAAATCATGTTCATGTGTTCAGACGCTGATAAAGATCCTATAGCTCACTTTACATTGAGACACAAACAATCACCTGTAACAGCTGTAGATCTAAAACACTTGAATCATGTGATCAAACTTTCACTTACCTGCATGTTTTCTTAACAGTGAAGTCACTATAACACACAGATAGTATTGAGTTATACAGAGTCCACAACAGAATTATACTAATGATCGATAACACAAATATATAAGATGTTTAATAATGTATAAATTGAATAAATAGAGACTTTAAAATCAATTTACCGCTTTCTACAGTCCCCTTCTCTCTCTGTGTAAGTGTCTCACGCTCTAAAGAAAATTTAAAGTAAAGAAAAAACAGAATAAATATATAGAAAACAGAAAATACAAAAGAAACATATACAAACATAAAAATTTAGAAAAGATTGAATATTTAATATTTGAGTCCTAAAATACTCAGTTGACCAAAAAACAAATTATCAATCACTTAACAAGCCAAGAGATAAAATTACCCTTCAGTATTCTCTGGTCTTCATTCTGTAATCTGTGTTTCTCTCTCTGTAATCTCTGTTTCTCTCTCTGTCGTTCTGAAGAGAAAACAGCATTGAAATGATATAATTATGACTTAACAAGAGGAATAACAAACACCTTATATTATTATAATTTGTGATGATGGTGTTTGTATATTGTCCTGTATTGATCCTGTATATCGTGTGTTTAGTTTAGTTTCCATCACAGATCATAAAACTTGAGAAGTGAAATATCTCAAATGTGTGTTTAAGTCAAGTCAAGTCAGCTTTATTTATATAGCGCTTTTTTACAGCAGCTGTACAAGTAAACATTGACTATAAGCAAAACATATAAGGTTATGCAAGTCAAAACACAGTTCAAATATCAGAGAGACTATAACTTCCTATATGCAGTGTTAATGAGATAAAACTATAAAATTCTTAACTGAAGATAAGATGAATCTAAATCTGTATAAAGTTGCTTTTTTAAAACTATAACAAACATCATTCACACACACACCATGAGAGGCTCATGCCGACATAAACAACATTTCTAACTAACTTCACACTATATATACAGTATTAATAAAAGTGAAATATGATAAAACACATGAATGTTACCTCTCTTTTTACAGACAAACACAGTGATCAGTATCACACCAGTCACACCGAGAACAACAGCAACTGATATCAGAATCACTGAAGATCTCCAAGAGAGAAACAATTTACCTGTAAAACAAAACTGAGACTCAATGTTTACAGTCTAAAATAACTCAGTTTCATTCTAAATATAAACAATTACACAATGTTTTTAGCGCAATATTTTACATGTAAACTCAAGTGCAGTGCAAACTATGTTACACAAAAACAAACATACAAAAGATCTGATGCTGTCAAACTTTCTTAATGTCAAGAATCATCTTCATCATCATCATCATCATCATCAATTGACCCCTAAAGACAGCTGATCATGTTTATATATAAGGACTCATTTCTGTTTGGGGAAGAAAGCTAAACAATGTCTCCTGAATCAAATAATCTGCTTTTAAACTGTCAAAGTAAATGATGAAAATAAGATCACGTGAGACTCCTGAAACCTCTTTAACTGATGTCAGTGATTATATTGAGTACAGTTATGAATATGTTCATGTTTTCTACTGCTTGAAATGATCATGAGATCAAAGGAAATACAGAACATAAATCTGTACTCACTGGATGTGATGATCTCAGCCTCCATCATGTGATGATTCATTCTGACTCTGCAGTGATATTTAGTGTCAGTGTTATATACAGTGATCATGTGTTTCACACTGAATCCATCTGTGTCATCTCTGTGTGTGTCTGTAGATTCAGATGTTAAAGTGACTCCTTCACTGTTCAGCCACACAAGATCAGGTTCAGGGTTCCAGCCTTTAGATTCACAGTGTAGACGAAGACCACCAGAAGCATCAAACCCATCTACAGTGACCACTGGAAGACGGCCTACAGCTACACAAGACAGGAATAAGGAACATTTGATTATTACATTTCTGAACTTGTTAAAAATCTTTTGTTCTTCTAACGACAGAAAAACAGAGACTGTCCTCCAAAAAATACTATTTTTTGAAAACTATTTTTTTCCATCTTAAGGACGAGCTCCTTCACCAGCACCAGCTTTTTATCATTAACTTTATTAAAGCAACAAGCCCCAAGAAGCAGTGGGTTACAGAGCATTTAACAGCTAAGAGCCTTGTAAATCCCACCTTAGCTGTTATAAAACGCACTGTAACCTCGCAGGGCTTATTGCTTTTATAAAACGGTTATTCCATATGCGTAGCAAAGTTTCATAAAATACAGTGGGTACGGAAAATACTTAGGACCATGTGATATTTCAGTTTTTCTTTTTGAATAAATCTGCAAAAATGTAAACAATTCTGTGTTTTTCTGTCAATATGAGGTGCTGTGTGTACAGTAATGAGAAACAAAAATGAACTTAAATGATTTTAGCAAATCATTGCAATATAACAAAGCATGAAAAATTTAAGGGGGTCTGAATACTTTCCGTACTCACTGTAAATTAATATTTAGGCTATTGTAATGCAGTCAGCCGTTATAAACTAGGGTATTTTATAATCATACTTAGCCAATCAGAATCAAGAACCAAAACTAACCGTTTTATAATAATATTTATGGTTTTGAAGAGATTTTGGAACATTTGTCAACCAAACAAAACACAAGAGTGAAAGTACAGTCACAGGGATTTATTGCAGAAGTTGATCAAAAAACTGTAGATTATAAAACAACTTCCAGTGCATCACATTAAGGTAAGAAAAAAAGTGTTCAGTGGTTTTATTCACCTTCAACTTTCAGATCAACATTGACGTCATCATACCAGGATTCAGACTGAATGAAACACTTGTAAAGTCCTTCATCAGAGATTTGGACTCTTGAGAGTTTGAGTGATGTGTTTCCTTTCTCTAGTTCTTCTTTAAACACTTGAGTTCTTCCTCTGTACGACTGAAGCTGATCTGTGTTTATGTCTTTATGATCTTCATACCGATGAACTATTGAGCCTTTGAGATCAAGTCTGATCCACTGGACTCTCATGTTCACAGCACTGATGTTGGGTTTGATAGAACACGGCAGAATCACATCTTCACCAGATACAGTCATCACAGGAGCTGAAGGACCGATCACCTCGTACTCATCTGATAGAAGAGACAGAAAACATGTCTGAACTCTTACAGTATGTCATTGGGTTTGTGTGGCTTTAGTTTGTTGATAAACAACAGTCCATGTAAAACATTATCATTACTGTTTGTTTTCAGTGTATGTGAAATATCAGTTTTAACACGTTGCAATGACTTAAAGGAGTCATATGACACAGCTAAAACGAATATTATTGTTTGTTATAGATGTAATGCAATATGAATACATGATTAAAGGTTAAAAAACGTTGTATTTTTCACATACTATGTATGTTTGTATCTCTTTCCCCGCCTCTCTGAAAAACGCAGAATTTTTACAAATCTTATCGCACTGAAAAGCGAGTTGTGCGATGATTGGTCAGTTATAAAGCTCTCTATTCGAATTGTTACTAGTAAGAGTTGAGTTATAGTGCTCTCTAATTTAAATAGTAAAAATGCAATTACGACGAGTAATGCTGAGGACCATTTAAGCTAATTCGGCTTGCCACGTCCTTGCGTTGTAGTGGTTTTTAACAAAAGGGTTCATGCACTACCGGTCTTGATCTTTCCCAGGTTTTGTGAAGCAATCATCTGTGAAATGCTCTGCACACACTTGAATATTCAGATTGTTCTGTTCTGGAACAGTGTTATAAATAAAATTTTATTAATTAGTTTTTAGTTTTCTCATCTTCTGGAAGGGCAAACAAAGAGGCTTTCTTTTCGCAATGAAACACAGCGTCTCCACGACATGGCTACGGTGGCGACGACACAATGAGATTTACACCTTACTTACGTTTACATTTGGCCGGTCTTATTCAAGTCAAACCACGAAGTGACGTGGTTACACGAGGCGTTTCATACGGTGGCCAAAAAGTGCAAAACAACAAATCTGAAAACTAAAAACAAATCTAAATTCAAAATAAAAAACCCAAAATCAAGTCAGAAACCACATGGACAAGTCTGAAAACAAAACGACAAGTCAGTCACACTGGAAAAGGTATTTTGTTGGAATGGGATAGCTACTGCTGATTGGACGAAACTTCTGTCAATCAAGATATCCATGACGCTCATTGTTACTATGAGAAAGGACATGCACATGTGATACAGCACATGTTCATTGATTAAGGTTTAAAAGGCAAATTTTGTTAATAAAGTTGAAACAGGCTCTTCTTGCATTAGGAGTAGATGCGTCTCTGTTTCAGCCTGCATTCATGCGCCCTGAGCAGCACGTATTATGCATCTGAAAGGAGACTGCATGTGAACCATCCATGATCGTCTTCCTCTCAGAAGATAAAAACAATATATATCAGGACCCAGGTCTCCGGTATGGTAAACCGTTACTTAACTGAATAAAACACAAGAGGTCCTTAGAACCCAGAAGATGATGGAGACGCAGTGACACCAGAGATTAACTTTAATATAAAAGGCAAAAATATTATCCACATTGAAAAATAAACCCCAAGTAATGAAGAAAATGCCACAGAGCCAAAGATCCACAGGAAAAACTGGATGCAAACAAATGGTAATCCCAATAGCTTCAAATGGGTAAACAAAAAGGCATCAATAGATAAATCTCAACGTAACCACAAAAGTATAACAACTATCTAACATAGGGAACTAATCTTCAAACACAGATCAACAAATTATTTCGTATTTATTTATTAAGAACTTTTCACAAAAAAAATAAAAGAAACACCAACAATAAAACAGCAATTAAATTAACTTGTTAAAATGCAAGGGAGCACATGACGTCAAAATAGTTTTTCTATCTGCAGTATACAACAAAGATTCATGACGTTTAACATTCAATAAAGGTAATATATATTACCTTTAAAATCCTCCAAAGCGCCCCTTTCTCCTAGCATTTTTCTGCGCAAAGTCCTTGACAATGTCTGTTATGTCCATCTGACGCGCGTGCTGGCTTTCAATGCTGAGTATCGCAAGTTCAGAAAGTCAGTCCTGGCTCATTGTGCTTCTCATGCAGGTTTTTATTAGTTTTAGTTTAGAAAAAGATTTCTCGCCACTTGCCACTGTGACGGGGACGGTTAAAAAAAGCTTCAGAGCTGTAGCCACATCCGTGACACTTGGTAGAATGTATGCTTCAGAATCAGTATCTCTGCAAGATCTTTAAATTAGCCCATTTCAAGTTTTTTTTATCTCAGAACGTAGGGCACTTCGAAACGAAAGCAACTGTGATGGAAATTCGGAGGAAATATCATCGTTGTAAGTCACTGCAAATGTTTCGGCACAAGCACGCAACTCATCATCAGTTGCATGTACGAGTTCACTTGGACGTAAGAAGCGGAATCGTTTCGCTATTGTATTCAAGCCTTTGAAACGTTGTTTGAGCTGGGAAACAGCTGTGTCAATGCACGCGTAATTTTCGGTACTTTTGCATTGAATTGCTCTTTTCGGTGTTGGTTAGACCGTTTTTGAGCTCCGCTGACATATTTTCTTTTACTCATTTTGTGCTCATAAGCTTCACTCTCTAAACAGTTGCGGAAATTCTTAATCGTGATTGGATAACAAGGACGACGGATATGGTCATAATCGCCAAACACGGTAGGCTGCAATTACCACCAAAATAAAAGTCCTATACATTCACGTTATAAAAACGGTTTAATTATTTATTCGAGTAATTTTTTTGGAGGCCCCCACAACGCGGGGCCCCCCCGCAGTGCGTGCCCTGCGGGCCCGTCCGCTACGCCACTGCATATAACATGATATGTACTTTAATCTGTGACCCTGTTGCTTGTGATGAGAGTGACAGACGCGATCGATTGTTTTCGCTTATAAATTTTAACATAAGCCTGGATATCTTGATTGACAGGAGTTTCAGCGAATCAGCATCAGCCGTCCCATTCCAACAAAATACCTTTTCCTGTTTGACTGATTTGTTGTGTGTTTTCTGACATATTTTGTTTACTGACTCATTTTGTTTTCTGACTTATTTTGATTTCCGAATTGTTATTGTGTTTTAAGATTTGCAATTTCGTTTTTAGATTTGCAATTTCGTTTTTAGATTTGCAATTTTGTTTTTAGATTTGATGTCGTGTTTTCAGATTTTGGCAATTTTACGTGTCTAATACATGCATGGGCAACTTATAACACACAAAAGACACAGAAAGACAAGTATTCGTGCCATATGACCTCTTTTAAATGTATAAACATAGTTTAAAAACTGTTTTTATAATGTGTGTATTATTACCTGCTCTTGAATCTGTTATTCCAGCAAAAAACAGCAGAATCACACAAATGAACTTCATCACTCCGAAACGCAGCTGCTTAAAAATATACAAAAACATTCTGTTTATACAAATACAACAAATCACCTTTTTCATATACATACAATAACATTCACATACAATAAAACTGATAAAAATGTACTTCTAGAAATAAAGGCTAATATAAAAATGTTCCTTGCAGGAAAACATGGTTCACTGAGATGGAGGCTTAAATCAAATTGTAACATCTGCTCCGTCTTCACTGACCAAGCCCCCATCACACCAGAGCCATCTACCCGATACCCCAGGACTACACTTCCCATCCTGCACTGTACCCATCTGACATCATTGATCACCCCACACCAGACTCCCGATACACTCCACCAGAATCCCATCCCAAGGACTCTATACATATAAACTTTACTTTGTTCCCCTGGATGTTTACTGATTTGCTTGAACTCATTCAAACGCACCCTGTTTACTTCAACACTGTGTGGCATCGATACTTCTCAGATGTACTGTTACAAAAATGGTGTCAGTTAACACTTAGTCACTTACTAACTTATTTATGTTTATTAATTTATTGACACACAGTTGGATTCTCAACATCATCAAGTGTAACATTCACCAGCAGTGACTTCTTTCTGTAATGCTGTCCTGTATTTCTCAACACTGATCATACGATCAGAAAAACATGTGCAGTCATTCAAACATCGAACATCATTTACACAAATTGAATTTATTAAGAACTTATTCACAGATAGTGAGATGCACTTCTATGAATATTTTAAGGAGAGAATGATCAACAGCATCATGTCAATGAGGAAACACAAGCTCAGAATAAAGACGCCATATTCCAGATAGAAAAGATTGTGAAGGGAACAGTTCTGCATAACCACACTGCACAGATCTGTTTATCTTTATAAATGTCAATTACATTTAATCTGTTTCTTACCTTCAGCTCAACATTTGGTGTTTTGTCAATCGTCTGAAGTGTGTGAATAAAATCTGTCGATGAGAGTTTGTTGTGGATTGAACAGGAACACTTTGTTTCACTTTCTCTTCTCACCTGAAGTGTTCACGGCTCCTCCCTCACTGTAAAGCTACTGTCTGTAATATACAGGAAACTGAGAAGAACTGCAGGGCTTATGACTGACATCTCCAGACAGATACAGATACTCAATGTTTCAGTGGTCAGTAAGATGAACGGCTATAAAATAATGAATCAAACTGAAACTGGATTTTTGGCATACAACACGAATTGACATAATTTTTATTCAACACCGAGCTTTATGTCAAACTTGTTCTTGTGTCCTGTGTCTTCATTCTTCTCTCTTTCATGTTGTTTGTCTTCACATCTCACTTGTTTTCCATCATGAGACACAATGGGACGAGGATGAGCTGAATCAGCATCCAGAGTCACATTCACAACACAAAAGAACACATTCACCTCCATTCTTTATGTGGACTTAACTTTAACTGATAGAGACTCTCTTACTCATCCAGTCGTCCCTCATCTCATCGTCTTGTGTGTCATAAACCCCTTTAAGACAAATGCACATTTATCATCCAGACACTTCAAGGAAAATCTCTGTTGATTCATTTAAGATAAAAAGAATAAATAATACCTGTGTGATCTGATCCGTCTCTCTGTCATCTGTATGTGACACTAAACAGCATCTCATTATCATGGAGGAAAGAAAACATTCAGTTGAAAAAAAAACTCTACTAACTGTGGTGAATCATCTATTTAAACCATCTACACACTATATATACAGAATTAATACATGTTTAATATGATAAAACACATGAATGTTACCTCTCTTTTTACAGACAAACACAAGGATCAGTATCACACCGAAAAAAACAGCATACTGGACACAACACGTTGGAGGTTGGATCTTCCTCTCCAGTTGGGAGTGCCTGCAGGTTCTCCACCTGATCCCAGAAGGGAGTGGTGAGAACCTTGGGTACGTAACCGGGCCGGGGTCTCAGGACAACGGGAGAGTCACCGGGCCCGAATTGTAGGCACCGTGAGTCACGGAGAATGCCTGGAGGTCCCCCACCCTCTTGATAGAGTGCGGTCTTCATTATCCCACGGGTAGATCACCAGGAAGAGAATAGGCGCCACTTATAAGCAGTGCTCTAGCCTGACAGGCTGCCACTCAAGGTCTCCTCGTCCCGTCCAGGGGCCAGGCATGGAGATTCCAGAGGCCTGGATTGGGTTGCCAAACCGTGCCCTTCCCCTGCGACAGAAGGTCCTTTGTCGGGTGAATTGGCCAGGGGCAGCTTTCGTCAAATCCACCAGTACTGAAGTCTGGTTGGGCCAGAATGGCGGAGTCTCACTGGGGGGAAGGCGTACTTCTGCATGTCCTGCGCCCAGCTGTGTTCTAAGGCATCCGTGCCGAGGGGACTCTCGGGCAGGGAGTACCAAAGCGGGCAATGGATGGAGTCCAGGGAGGAAAACAGGTTCACCTGCGCCTGGCCGAACAACTCCCATATGAGCCCATACGGACTGCACGGAGTAGGAGTCGCCCCAGGAGCCTCTGAAAGTTTTTCAGCGGAGCCGAGGGATTCCGTCTGATCAACCTCAGACAGTTGACAGAGTCTAGTTCCATACAGAGATAAGAGGAGCTCTGCACGGGGGAGAGCTTGCTCTTTTCCTGGTTGACCTGAAGGTCCAGACGGTCTAGGTGCCGAAGCACAAGGTTCCTGTGCATACACAACACATCTCGCGAGTGTGCCCAGATAAGACAGTTGTCCAGATAGTTGAGTATTCGCACCTTGCCTGGGGACACTGGATGATGGCTCTGTTGACTTACCTGCTTGTTGATGCTGAGCGACACAACGTCCAGTGGAGGAGACGAGAGTGCTGAGGAGGAAAACCCAGGGAAAGACTCTTTCTTTGTGAGAATGTGGGACTTGATGGAAACGCAGCAGGCAGCGTCCAATGTTGTCTTCCCGGGGGTTCTTTGTGTCAGGGCTGTTTAGAGGTCCTCTTAGCAGACTTCCTGCACGGGGGTCTGCGTCTTGGGTGGGCCATCTTTTGGGAGGCACCGCGGGGTGGCGGGGCTGCTGGGAAGCAGACTGCGCAAGAAACCATCATGACCTATGGGTGGCCGCGACCTATCTGCTTGATCGCCTCAGTCTGCTTCTGGAAAGCAGAGAACTGCGGTGCCACGTTCTCCACAGTATCATCAGACAGCCAAGCTTGCAAAAAGGGCGCATCCAGAAGGTGTATAGTGGACATCGACTGCCCAAAGCACGTGCCGTGGCCTTCGGCGCCCGGAACATGAGGTCAGTGGCAGTGCGTAGCTCGTTCATGCAAGTTGGGTCGGACTTCCCGCCATTCAGGTCCTTCAGCATGAAATGCACTGTAACAGTGCTACATTGAATCTATACACACTAGGGTGGCCATACAGTTCGGATTTTAATCCCCCTGTCCGGCGCAGCCTCAAGCCGGACACTCATTTGTCCTCCTTTTCGGAGTTGCGCTGAATCGGCCTTAAAAAACGTGCTGTAAAACGTTTATTGGGACGCAGCAGCGTCTGACGCCTTAAGATCTCCGGTCAAAAAATATTATTGGCTGAAAGAGGTGTCAAATAAATATCTGATATATAATTGGTTAAAAACGTAAACAAGCCTCTGCGAATTGAGGTGGAGTCCACGTACTGGCTACGTCACATCATAACGTTAACATGCCGAAACGTCTGACATCATTTAGTCCGAAATGGACAAAATACCACGAATTCATATCAAAAAGCAGTAGAGATGCTTTCCATGGATTTTGCACACTATGTCGCTGTGTAGTGGACGTTAGTTGTAAAGGGAAAGCCGCCATTGACCGACATGCCAGCACTGAAAAACATAAAGGTAACCGACGAGCTGCTGGTGCGTCTTCCCTTAGGTCTTAATTTCGAGTGGCAACATCACCTCAGGATGACAAAATCTCCGCTGCAGAGCTTTGTAAGTCTATCACGCAGTCAAGCATCACCAGTCATACAGGAGTGTCTTGAAGAAATACAAATACTGTGAACAAACACTTTTTTGCCTCTTCTGTTACACAGGTCTAGATCAAGACATGTTGTTGATCAAATTGTCTGGCAATGAATAGAGTAGGCTATTTCAGAATCACTGTATCATGATAGCATAGATATGATAGACAAAATTGTATTGTATTTGCGAGTACACCAGATGCAGTTATTCTTCCCTCACTAAATGCCGCAAAGTGTAACACACACACACACCACACACACACACACACACACACACACACACACACACACACACAGACACACACACACAGACACATTTCCCCTTATACACATACGGACATGTGTTGTGTTAGTGTAATGAATATATGTTTAATGTCTGTTTATTGCTTTACTTTATGTTGCTTTGTGCCCATGTGATGTGTTTGCTGTATTTATCTACCATGTCAGTTCAAACTACATTGCATACTTACGGATAGCACATTGAAATAACCACACACACATGTTTCATTCATCTATCCCCATTTATTTGAAATACAAGAAAACTGCATTCATTCACCAATTTATATTTTGCAGAACCAACCTGTTTGATATAATTTCTGGGAGTTTTATACAACACTAGCAGCCATTTTAGGTGTGACATCATCAAGGTCATAACATCCATACCTGCAAAAGTGATTTGTTAGTTGTTTATATGCATATGTGTTGTATGGTTAGTTGTATGTTAAAGTGTGTGTGTTTTTTTTAGCTTGTATTTGGTTTAATAACTTAGAATGTTTGAATGTTATTAAATATACCTGCCTCCATTTGCTCCAAGATGGTATGATCCAAGGACGGGGCCTGGAATATAAAATGGCTCCCAAACACTGATTCACGGAGGTGAAAGTAGGTTGGTGTGTTTGTTAAGATAGTTTTGAACTGGAAATTACAGAAGCTTATCAGGTCCATGGGATTTAGCTGAACAAGCCTGTAGATATTGTACAGTTTATTTTTCTTTTGTTATTGTTATTTTGTACATTGTTATTGTGTCGTTTTGCTGGATTCTTTTTCTTTGCGCCTTGGGGGAAGAGAAAACAATAAATCTCTTTCCACCTCACAAGTTTTTTGTCACTGTCCATACCCATTGCTCGGGTCATCCTGTTAACATGCACTATATCACATCTACACAAAATCAATGCTTCAAACAGAAATGAGAAATACATCATTAAATAACTGAATCTATATGAGACAATCAGACATTTATAGTATATACTCAAAGGGACATGAGTCACATCACATCAGATGTCAATGAATAAAGACGAGTCTGGAGTCTGTGAACACTAAAGATCTCTGTTAGGACACGTGTCCTGAAAACATGTCAAGACAAAAGTGTTTCTTCAGAACTTGACGGCATTTGTAACAAAACCTGTTGTTTTACATTCCTTAAACTGAAGCTAAATGTGATGTGAAATGTTATGAGAACCACCACAGAATGATTCTTATAAAATGTATTTCATTCAGTTTATGAATAAGCAAACAAGATATTTGAAATAAATAAGATAGACCCTTAGTGTTTCATTCCTCTCACCTGCCGTGCAATCCTCCTGTTATCCTTCCCTTAGTGTTTCATACCAGTCACCTGCCGTCACTCTCCCTGAGTAATCGGTCCTTGATAGTGTTTCCCTTTATGTATCCCCAGTATCTCTCTGTCCCTGGTCGGTTCATTGTTTGTTCCCACTGTAGTCTGCGCTGCATAGCCTCCCTCGTGTTGGATTACCCTTGTTTGTGGACTTATTATTCAAATTACATTGTTTTTCGTCTTGTCCCCCCTTCTGGGAAGGTTTAGTTTGCCTTCCTATTTTTGTGGATTTTTATTTATTAAGTTTATATTTACCCCTCATCTGCCTGCGCTTGGGTACCCACGTTACCTGACACTACTGCAATTTATAATATTTGTGAAACTTAATAAAATCTGCTAAATTGAGACTTTTTCCTCTATACAGAAACACAGACACCTGAGAAAACGTTTTATTGCAAAAAGCAGAATAATATAAAAACTCAACATGAAAATAGCGCCACACCGCGTCTGCATTATAAACGGCAAGAAAACTTTCGCTTAAAATCAACGAAACTCACGCCGATATGCATATATGATCTCTTCAGGCCCAGATTAAGAACACCAGTAAGTGTCATGTGTGTCCAGCAGAGTGCAGAACAGTTTCATACAAGAGACTGTCTGTGGATAATCTGTGATGTTTTCTACATTACAATAAAAACAAAGCTTTTTTCAATAACATTTTATTTAATTACATTAGAATAAACACAGATCTACACAAGACGGGTCCTTTGTGCCTTTTTCTTCTCACTAGAGTTGAGTTTATATCATATGGGAAGATTACACCTCGCAGTAGTCCTCACTTGTGACTCGCTAGTCTAGTCAGTGTCGCTCCGCTTAAGGTCGTGATACGGCTCAGCGTGATGGCGTGTAAAGACAGGTCCTCAGTCTGTCTCTCAACAGAAGGGTGAATGAATGACCGCCGCCGTCTTCCTTTTATACCCGTATGTAAGGGGCGGAGACTGGCGTGCGTGGGCCTTTCGCCAAGCCCATTGCCGTTTTAAAATTCCTCTCGGAGATGATAGGTTCCCAAGATCAAACCAGTCAATGTTGAAGTCAGACAATTCATTTAAATTTACATTGTCATTTAGCAGACGCTTTCATACAAAACGATTTACAAAAAGTTCAGGGAACAATAAGCGATATGTCATAAATCTATATAAAATATATAGATTTTATAAAAAAAAAATGTTTTTTTAGAAGTAATATTTAAAATAATTTGTTTTCTCAAATCCAATAGATATAGATTTAATCAAAGAATAGTTTTTCATCTAAGAAATATGTATTATAAATAATTTGCTTTATCCAATAAAACAAGATATACATCTAAATAAACAATTATTTATCATTAATAGAAACAATTTGTTTTAAACAAAAAATTTAATAAAACACGGTTGCATTAAGGAACATTTAGATTTGATCATTTTCATTACATCGATATTTACTAACTTATACAATACTTCCATACATTGACAGTTTTAGTCCTCAAGTTTTATATTTATAATGAAGAATCTCTCGCACACAAGATTCAGTGTCACACACACGTTCACGTCACAGGTTTGGTCTCAGCTTTGGTGGGGACATCCCCCCCCCCCTGGAATTGTTTTGTTGTAAGATACCAGCGCTTTAATGGCGATTTCCTTTTTTATTTCAGACTGTTGGCAATACAGAATATCACAATACAGAATTGAATCTACTTCATCTCATTATATTGTATCTTGACCCTGATACACCATCCTGTATACTGTCCCTAAAGAGCTAGTATAACTGTATAATCTCAAAAAATAAAAATCTGAGACTGTGTGATGCTGAACAACCAAACGTTTTATTAACATAAATTATTATGTACATTAGTATTTACACTAACAAATCATACTGTCACAAGGAAGTACTTTCAGAACTTGTGGAGAAAAACAAATCTAAATAAATAAATATAAAAACCTTTTTCTATTATAAACACTATTTACCCTCCAGTACCTCGAACAAATACTCACACTCATGTTAATACCTGGGAATGTGAATTGCTGAACAACCATACAGATAATTAACAAACAAATATAATTTACTATGTACGTTAGTAGCCTAATTATACCTCATTAATGTTGTAGTTTATACTATGGCTAGCAAGTTTAACCCTCCTACCAGATAGTGTTATTTGGATATTATCAATCAAATAATGATTCATTATGTTTTAATAACCAACAGTGTTAACTGTTTCCAACACGTTTTTCCAGCACATGTGTCTAGCAATGCAATGACAGTCCTTGGTTAATGCAATGACCAACTGTTGGTGGTTTCCCTTTTATTTCTCTGCACGTAGGGTAGGCTATACTCACAAATACATAGACAGAATGTAGATGTCATGAATTATGTGACTGTTCCTTTTTTGGCCATGTGAGGTCCTCATAGTTTCCTTGGTCACATGTTCTCATTATTGATTTGTTGGTTTCACCTGAACCTTGTTTAGCTGCCTATTTAATACCCCTGTAATTTTGAGTTCCTTGCTCAGTCTTGAGTTGACACTGGTGAAGTCATGTTGACTAAACCTGTCCGTGAGTTAGTGTCAGAGTATTTCCCCCCCTGTGTGTGATGCTGGTTACTTTTGGTTTTGTTTGTTCATCACTGGATATTTTTGACCTGCCTGTCAAGTAAAACCCTTGAACTGAACTATTGTGTCTGTCTCTGCAGTTTGGCTCTAAACACACCACCTTGTGGCACCGAGGTAATGCTCCTGCCTGCTACATGGGAGACCCGTGAGATCTCTGTCTGTTATTGTAGAGGTTTTGTACTTAAGTGTCAGTAACATTAGACTAAGTTAAAACGAGTTTATATTCATTATCAACTGATTCCGTAAGTAGTTTTGTAAAGGAGGTATTTTCAGTTTCTTCACGAGGCAGACGCGCCATGATTGTTGTACGGGAGATCGACATTTTTCCCGTTGCAGCTGTAGAGTAAGACAGTGGTGCACGTTCGGATTAAGTTTCGTGAGTTTAGTTTACATCAACATTGATGTGAAACTGTAGACGCAGCTGAAACAGAGGTTTTGGTCGATCGTGTCATCAGACAGAGAACGGTGTTGGAGACCTGTTGAGACGCTCTGCACAGGCTTCGAACCTACGTCGGTCTTAGGTGAGACGGGCGCTCTAACGAAGAGGATAAAACGTCTCTGTTGGTCGGAAAGTGAGTTTACACACTCGGTTACACAAGTTCAACGCGCATTACGATCAGTAGCAGCACTTCATGCACATTTCCCGAATTTAATTTGATTAAACATGGACTTACCTGCAAGTGATGCACAGGCATCATCTCGCAGTTTCTTCTTTCATTTCTCTGATCCTGACTCCTGCTGTCTTTTCGGGGCCATTTCCAAATAAGTTGCCTAGGCTACCGTCTGTCAAACTGCGTCAGGCGCACGCGCGATCAACCTGCACTGTCGCGCGGACCGTACATGGGCGGGTGGTGCTGTGGATGGGGTGAAATGGGATTGTTCGGCTGTTTTTTTACATATACATGTGCCTGGCTAATAATTTTTCTGTAGCCTAATGAAATAATATTAGATAAAAATGTTTTTCATTAGGCTATTTTTGGTGCCCCCTCAACACTTGGTGCCCTACGCACAGCGCGTGATTCACGTGGTGGGAGCGGTGGCGCTGGGTTCAAGTCTTCACAAGTCATCACATCAAAGTTGTCGTTGTCACAGACCGGTACAACGGTTCGGTACGCGCACACACATATTCACTGATAACGAATTGAGTTTTGAGCGAATTGAGTGTTTCAACTTTCAATTTGAACTGTGTTTGTGAAAACTGAGTCGATTGATACTTACTCAATTGAAAGTAGTTCTTTGAAGTGAATCATCTGTGTTTGACTATAAGAGTCATCAACATCCGTTGTATGTAAATGAGTTTGTGGTCTTGTACTTACATTTATTTGAGGTGTTAAAAGAGGTTTGTTGTGAAATATTTTATCATTTGAAGCTAACAAGAAGAAATCCTGAACTGTTTATTTTAATTTGACTTTTTTTGTTACCTTTTGTTATTTTTTTTATCGAAACAGACCCTTCCAGCAGAAACATAATTTACTAAGAGAAAGAAAATAAATTACTAATTGTTCAAATTTAAACATTGGACAGGTATTTTTTAACTTACCTTGGGGTAGGGGCGTCTCACTGTTAGGATTAGGTGGGTGGGGATGTGAATTTAAATGTATTCATCACTTCAGGAAGCCACCGTGTTGACATTCTCACCTGAAGCTTACACTGCCTACTCCCGTAGTATATAAGAGAATAGTGTAAGGTAAAACATATACACATAACGTGCATACTGAGGCTCAAAGCACCGGAGCGGGAATAAGATTCCTCCGCTCTTAAGTCTTCCAGTGTAGTGTTTTAATTTTCCCCTACGAGGCGAGACTTACAGTCCCGTTACAGTTTATTTACCAATAAAATAGTTTTCACAAGTGACTCGCTGCGTCTATACACGGACAGTTAACTTGAAGAGCGCCGCCTGGTGGTGACTGGACGAGGTTTGTGTTTAATGCGCATGCGCTGGCCTGTGTGTCTACCCTGCAAATTGTACATTCGTCAAAACCATAAATGTCTTAGTTGAACTGTTCTTAGAAAAAAATTATATTTAACCATGTTTAAAACTTAAATATTACTTTAAAACTAAATATAATTATTTTAAGATGAACTGAAAGACCGATTTTTAATTGAAGTATTTTTTTCAGTGCATCAGGAGAAAGTGTTGACCTGTTAAGGTTATATATATATTTACACAGTTTAGCTTCTTTTAGCGAAAGTCCTGTGAAGTGAAGCGTCTTGATCGCCTCCTGGTGGCTGCGTGCAGTATAGGTCATAAACTAACTCTCTGCTTTTAAACAAAACTAAAATCAATTTACTATTCAAATAACGTTTTGCGTGACATTATCATATTATTACATTATATATTTTAAACAAACAAGCATTAGCACTATTTCGTCATTGTGATGTGTTTTATGTGGAAAATTCCCAGCAGCAAACATTTGACTGAATTCTCTCGTCTACACCAATAAAATGGTCGACAATTTAAATTCACTACCAAATGATTTCACACTGAAAGTCTGCTGTGACATCCATGATTTTGTGGCACATGAGTTTATAAACATGACGCTCTCAATAATGATTTATTTCATGCATTTAAGACTTAAACAAGTTTAAAGAAATAAGTTTATGCTTCACTGAATGAATATATCGGGTTAAGAAGTAAATGTTGCAGACAAGTAAATCAGTATATGAGCTCATGTTTAGTTGTAAAAGGTACAAATCTACCGACCCATAAGACAGAATCTTATTGTGATCATGTTGTGTCTCTAATCTTCACTTCCAGTGTAGAAGTTACGCTTCATATAAGTATAAGTAGTAATGCATTCAAATCATATATTTAATGAATATTGTTACAGTAAAACAAGTTACATAAGATTATATCTGTCAAGCTTAACAAGAAAACAATGTTTTATGGACTTTGTTTGCCTTCAATAACTTTGAATTACATTAAACAATGACTTGAGGGGAAAGATTCATAGAGAAACATAGAAAACGATTATTTATTGAAATAGAAATAGTGAATTATGTGAGAAACTTGTGCAAAGCTTGTTTTTTATACATGTTATATTTCTGTCTATTTTAAATACAGATTGGGCCAAAAAACCTTAATCCATAAATTCATTCATAAACGCATGAACATTGTTTTTGCAATGCCAGTTTTAAGATCTTAAATAAAACAATCTTATCAAATAGTTCAGATCAGTTTTTAAAGGAGACTCAAGATGATCCATTAATGTAAAACTGATCTGTGCAACCGGTCACCATGTCTCAGTAAATTCAGATTACTAACTGCTTCATATAAATAAACACAGAACACAGATTAAAGGGACTTTTATCTTGAGCAATAATAAATTAATGTCCTGTTTGTCCAGCAGGCGGCAGAAGTGTCTCAAAAAGAGAAAACTGATTTATTTAAATGAAGAAAATGTATTTATTGTCATAAAAATAAAAATTAATTTTATTAAGAAAAGCATATTATAAATATAAACACAATATCCAAATCAATCCAATGTTATTTAGTTCAGCAGCGAGATTAACAATTTAGCAGACATCACCTGAAACTGTTTACATTTACATTTATGCATTTGGCGGACGCTTTTATCCAAAGCGACTTACATTGCATTACATTGCATTATCCTATACATGTTACATCTGCAATCCCCTGAGACGGGCACAGAGTAAGTTTAGATCCCATTAGATCAGAAAGATGCTGTAGCTCGACTGTTATATTTTCAGCTTCTTCTATAAGTTTCCTTTTCTATCTAGACAATAGATGAAATGAAGATAAAGAATTAAAGCCATTTCTTCTGCATTTACGGATATTTTTCTCAATGATCTGAGCTACACTTCAAGTATGAATTCATTAAAATAATCTGTCATTATTCTGAACCAGACGTCACTTCAGACAGATACAGTTGTTTAATAACTCACAGGCATCTGGACGCTATTTTATGGATAAAAGATGTGAAAATCTAAATGTTTAAAATAAAACAACAGCATTAGGAACATAAAACACAACAGTTAAAAACATAATATCACAAAAGATAAATAAACGACAGGCTCAGATACACAACATGAAGTGAGATTTCTGTGTTATTACTTTAATTATTTATAGTCTGACATACACGATTATAATGAATCCATTTGTATCAATAAACTGAAAAAAAGAAGTAACAAGTAAAAAAAAAATTTATGTAAAAACATGACAAATTTGTTTATCATAATGAATCAAATCTATTGTTATTTGTATTCAGAATCAGCATCACAATACAATCACAATAAAAACTTTAAACTTTGACAAATATAATCTGGAACAATAAATCTAATCTGTTTTCGGTCGATTCCCTCCTGTCAGCCGTCTCTCCAGTCGCTGGTTTTAATCAGATTGATCAGATTTGGCAAATGTCCTATTGGGAAACTCAACTGTGATGAAATATTGAGATTATAACACAAAGTCCTATGAAGTGAATCTGGAACAATAAAAGCAAATAAACTGCAGTGAGATCCGTCACAGAACTTCACAAAATAAACTCAAAACAATATGAACAGATTCAGAAACACTGAGCAGATGATGATCAGACAGAAGAAACTCAACTGAAGAAAAGCAAAACTCATCACACGAACTAAAACAATTTTATTAAAGTGAAGAATGATTCAACACAATGATGTTTTCATCAGGACTTCATCAGACTTCACAAAGCGACAATACATACACATCTGATCACTGTACTGAGATTAATCCTGTAACCATAAAAGTCTTTTAATCCTGAAGAGTTTTAATGTTTCTAAAAGCATATCAGTGTGAATCCTTAAAGGGACAGTTCACCCAAAAATGAACATTCTGTCATCGTTTACTGAACGAGTTTCTGTATAAATGTCTTTGTTGTGATGAACACAGAGAAATATATGTTTGGGTGAACTATCCCTTTAAGAAACTGCTTGATAAAATGACGAGAAAACTTTTCAGCACATTTTACACAAAGTCTGAAGACAATCAAATATAACTTTTCATTTATATTTTTGTAATATTTGTTAATCTAGTTTATAAAGTTTACTTTTATCCTCAAATGTATAGAATGAGCGACTCTGAACTTTTTCACAGAAGTGAATGTTTGGGAGAAAACATGCTGTAGATTTAATGAAGAATGAAGAAAGAGACAAAAGAGTAATGAAGAATAAACACAGTGAAGAGATGATTTATGAAGTAACAGTAAAACTGAAAGATTGACACAGATGTTTCTCACAGTGTGTTCTTAACTGTGCTCATATACTGATATAATGTTGAGTCTCACACACACATTCATCTATTGTCTCCATTTAACATGAATAAAGACAAACTGAAGTCATGAGTTTATATTCCTCGTTTAATCCTGAACCAGAATTTACAATCACAAGATCCTGTTGATCATGAACATGTTTATTATGTTCTCTGTCTGTTATTCTCTCCTCCCTTTATATTCAGATCAGATATTTATCAGATCCCATGAGAGATCACTGCAGATGATGAGTGAACCAGAGGAAAGCAGGTAAAAAACAGGATATAGTTTCTCATTGAAAGATTGATCAGTAAAAGAGTAAATTTGACACATGGACTTCACATCATAAAATGAGACTCGACTCTTCTCATAATCCACAAACACACCGATCCTCTCAGGCTTCACACTCAGAGAAAACCAATGATTGTCATGGGCATAATAACTGTTATTACACAAACCCACAGTCCAGTATCCATCCTCAGGATTCAGACCAAACCAGTCCTTCCTCTGAGCAGATTCTCTGGTCACACCCACACACCATCTATCTGCCCCCTTCACCTGCACCTCATAATAAAAACACCCTGAAGAGAATCCTTCATCTCCAACAACACAGAGACATTCATCAAACGTGTTTTGTCCTGTATCTCCATTCTTCTCTCTTTCATGTTCTTTGTCTTCATATCTCACTTGTTTTCCATCAGGAGACACAATGAGCCGAGGATGAGCTGAATCAGCATCCAGAGTCACATTCACTGTTAAAATATGAAGAATTATGTTTAACACATGAATGATGTCGTAATGATGAGAATAAGAATATTAGTTTGTGCTTTTCTAGAAACAAAACATAATCACAGTAAATGAACTGATATATAATAAAAGATCAAACTAACAGAGACGATAATCAAACTCAACATGACAAGAACAACAAGAGAAACACATTTAAGTCGACATGTTCATGTTATATTTATGTCTCATATAAAGTGTATTTCATCATTAAGTTCTCAGATTGTGAATGATTGTTCAGTGTCATTACAACTCTAGAAAGAGTCAAAGAATTACATTATTATGAGTCCAGTTGTGTTCAGATGAAGAAGAGAAGAAGACCTGTACATCTAAGATGATATCAGGATGAGTAAATGATGAGTTTCATTTCATTTCTGGGTGAAATATTCCTTTAAGACTTTAAGAGTAAATCTACAGTGTTGTTCTGGTGTGTTTTTATAGAGCGTCTAGTCACAGTTTCAGTCTTTGAGACTCTTTTGTGACTCTTTGTCTCATGTGTGAATATAATGTGACTTTACAAAAGACTCAAGAAGCATTCTGAAAACAGAACTTCACACACTATTTTTTTATGTGTATGTGGCGGCGGGGTGATGTCATCGCCTTGTGGGGGTTATAATGAACACTTATTAAAGGAAGACTGAGTAAACAACAGGAGCTGGGTCCCCCCACCCAATGCTTTTAAGTCTTTTACTACATTTTGTGGCTGTATGTTGTGCCTGTCGTGTTGCAGTGTGTATGCCTCAGATATAGTGAGGTGGGCTTCAGGACTTACATTAAACACGGGAGCCCCTTGAAGTGTGTAAGTGCAGAAAGTTAGTGTAAATGAGTGCACAACCCACTCCCCCAAATCTAACAGGACAGGTTAGACGCCCCCACTCCTTAAAATAAGTGACATTAAATGAAAACAACCCATTTACCTTATCTAACAAATTATTTAATTTAAAATAAATGAGATTTAAGTAAGGCTGAGATTTAAGGCTTTTCTGTCTTACAGATAAGGAAAAGTATTTGCAGTACAAAAATGACAAAATGTAAACAATACAATAAACAACGGAAATATCAATCTGTGTCTGTAATAATTTCACAGTCAATGTCCTTTCAAATGTACTGATGAATTGCACTTACCAAAGAAATAAACCTCTTTGAACACAGTTCAAAAATAATCAGTTCAATGAATTCAAACATCAATTCACATAAACATTGAGAATAGGGCGAGTTTCTGAGAGTTCCCCAGTTGCCAGATGTTGGTTTGCAGAGAATGGAATGTGGTCAGCAAGAGTTCAACAGGACCTGATTGGTTGCTGAGGGAAATACTGTTAGGACTCTGTCCTTCCTGTCTCGAGCTTTCAAGCTCCCTGGGCAGAGTCATGACATTGCCACGTCTTTCGGGGTCTGTTGTGTTATGTGTGGAGACATGTGGCTTTATGTGTGGTTACTTGATGCCACGTGTCTTCCTGTTATGTCTCTCAGCCCCACCCTCCTATCTCCTGTAATTTCTTAAGGGTTTCATTCCCATCGTCTGTTTTGTGTTTCACTTTCGTTAGGGTTTTATTCCCATCACCTGGGTAGTTGTTTCACCTCGTTAGGGTTTTATTCCCATCAGCTGTCACCACTCTCCCCATGTAATCACTCCTCGTTAGTGTCTCCCTTTATATAGTCTTAGTTTCCCTCTGTTCAGCGTCGGTGCATTGTCTAATGTCAGTGTTTGTGATCGCGTCATTTGATTACCTGTTGTTCCTGGTTACAGTTTGTGAACTTATTATTTTCACTTTTATAGTGGTTGTTTTTCTAGTGTTTTCTTTGTGCTTGTTTTTCCCCATTGTGGGTCTTTTATTTAATAAACGTTTTACATTTACCCTTCGTCTGCCTGCATCTGGGTTCTGTCCAAACCATTTCGTGACAAATACGACCCGGAGACGGAAGGGGTAGCACGAAGACATGAACGACGTCACATTCTGTATATATTGTGTAAAACTTCCTGGAGGGTTGTTGGCTCTTATAGAGAGGCAATCCAGCGCTGTGAAGACCTTTTAAATCTGCCGCCCACCGTATACCAAAACAAGTTTCGCATAAAGCCAGGTGAGACGGGTGCTGCTTACTATTTCAGGTGCGCGGCTGAGTGGGAACAGATGGTGGAAGAAAATAGTTTGAACAAACCTATTACACGAGACATATTTAGAGCAGCAGTTATGGCAGGTGCCCCTAATGGCGTTAAACAAGTGATGGAAAATAACCCTGACATTCCAATAGTCAGCAACGAGGTATGGGAGAGACATTTACTCCACCACACAGATAGGGCTGTAGAAAAAGCAGGCAAGGAGGAAGAAGAACTAGAGAAGGTCAAGACACAGTTGTTGAAATTGCAGTTAGAAAAGGCCAAAAATGAGGGGGGGACAAAAAAGAGTAAGCAAATGCCACAGCAATCTCATCAACCACCCCCTTACCCATATG
Source organism: Barbatula barbatula (assembly GCF_947034865.1). Taxonomy (NCBI): domain Eukaryota; kingdom Metazoa; phylum Chordata; class Actinopteri; order Cypriniformes; family Nemacheilidae; genus Barbatula; species Barbatula barbatula. The sequence goes on from NC_136769.1 coordinate 2,740,590, forward strand.
AAGGCCCACCCTATGAAGAAGGTAATTTTGAGGGACCCTGGGAAGCACCCAAAAAGTACACACAAGCCAATGCAGCAGGGGGGAGGGGAAATAGACAAAGAAGTAATTGGAGGGGTAATACAAGGGGGAGGGGAACTTTTGGAGGAGGACAGCAACGCGGGGGAAATTGTTTCGTGTGTGGTAAAGCAGATCATTGGATGAGAGATTGTCCACAGGCACAGGGTCAAAATAACGGTCCACCTGCGGGGGGATGGGGTCCCCGAGGAGGTGGCACCGGTGGCCGTGGCAGGGGACCACAAACCCCATACAACCCAGGGCAGCACTTCCCGCTACCCTCCAACCTACAGGCGCCTATGCACCCAACATGGGGCCCGGGGGTGACGGCTGTGTTAAGACAATTACACAAAAGTGGCTTTAAGGTAAGCAAGGAAAAGCTGCAATTTCGTTAGCATGTTGTTAGACAGTGTTGAGCAAAGACAGCCTCGATGCAGCAGATTCATCGCAGGATTGGCAAAGATAGTGAAGAAAACCTCTTCTCATGGGCCACCACCTTGTTGTTTTAACCACCCACTCAATCGCATCTTTCGTTAATTCTGAGTCATTCACATTTTCCCCTTTGCGCCAGCGACGCATCGCAGCAATTTTGCTCGCTGACCATATTGTGTACACACACGATGGCATCAACATGGCTGATTTGTTAGAAGACGGTGAACCGCACGATCCTCTGGTCGACCAATTACACATGCATGTGAAGCCAGAGACCTTTTATAGGCTCGGATGATCACCACGGAGGTGGCAGTGATTAAATGCACTGGTCATTCTAAGGTGGATAGCTCTTTGAGCAGAGGCAATGATGCAGCAGGCTTGACGGCAAAGGCTGCTGCTGGTTATGTGCCCTCGCAGATGCTCTGTAGATGAGAAAGAACATCGACCGATCTATTGCCGAGGTTCACAAGAGAATACCTTTGTAAAGAGCATCAGTGCTGTACCCCTGAAGAAATCTCAGTGTGGGCACAGCACGGAGCTGTCCGCGCCTCCGATGGACTTTGGCAAGCTCCGGACGGACGTCCAGCACTTCCCGTGAGTCTGTGTTATTCTATCATGGTAGAAGCTGATGGAGTAAGCCATGTAGGAGACAAACAGATGATGAGAGCTCTTGAGCACTGGTGGCATCCTTTCTTAAGAGCTATGGTAACCGCACATGTGAGTACATGTGAGATTTGCCAGGAACATAACGTAAAACCCACGATTAAGCCAACAAGGGGTTCGTTTCCTTTGACCGGTGGTCCAGGAGATGAGATCGTGATTGACTTCACAGACATGATCACCAAGGTGCACGAGAAACGGTATGTTCTGGTGATTGTTGACTATTTCACTGGATGGCCTGAAGCTTATCCTGTCGGAAGAGAAGATAGTACGGCAGTGATAAAGTGTTTAATAAATCATTGTATACCGCATTACGGGCTCCCTCGACGTATAAGATCGGACAACAGCTGTCACTTTAAAAAACAAGCATTTGAGAGTTGTTGAACATGCACTAGGCCTCACACATGCCAGCCAAGCTAAAGTCGAACGAATGAACCTGACCCTGAAACTCAAATTTGCTAAAATCTGCGCACAGACTAAATTAAATTGGTTGTCAGCCCTGCCATTGGCCTTAATGTCAGTAAGATCATCTGTTAACAGAGTTACAGGTTTCACCCCTTTTGAATTGTTTACAGGTCGCCAGTTTCCAGCTCCTAGGACAGCACTGACCAAGGCACCTGTAAAACCATTGTCTCATACTGTGTTTTTTGATAAACTCCCTGCTCTCATTAAGACTTTTTCATGCCAGGTGAATCCAGCTCCGACTGAAGACTCCCATCCGGTGACAGCACCCTGGGTGAGGCTCAGGGCGTTCAGGAGGAAGTGGAATGAGCCCAGGTAGTCACAACCTTACAGGGTGACAGCGAGGACATCACACTGTGTTAAATTACAGGGAAAGGGTGACACTTGGTTTCATTTAACCTCATGTGTAGCTTGCGAGCCCTCGTCTAGGGATCTTGCTGAGACACGTGTGGACCTGAGTCAGGTCCAAGAGAGGGGAAGTGCGGGTGGAGAACCAGAGGCTGAAGAAGCCAAAGGTGAAAACACAACACCACCAGTCCAACAACAACTGCAAATAATTTACAAGACAGGAGACGTGTTCACAAGTCCATACACAGAACCATTGGCTCACTGTGTAAGTGCTGACTGTGCATACGGTGCAGGTATAGCCAAGCAGTTCAAACTAAAGATATGGTACTGAAAAGGTGATTGCACAGAACAGACAACCAGGTGAATGTGCAGTGACCAAAGAGAACGACGGTAGAATTATTTTCCACTTGGTAACCAAAGAAAGCTGTACTGATACACCCACTTATGCAAATTTCACCAGAAGCATAAGATGCATGAGAGATTGGTGTGTTGAGAATAAAGTGAAAGCGATATCAACACCCCGGCTGGGGTGTGGTCTGGACAAATTGAATTTTAAGCGAGTGCCACGAATTTTAAGTGAAGTGTTAACGGATGTGGAAATACGTATAACCATTTATTCTTTATAATCAATATTCATTATTGTGATTTTTCATATTTTTAGTATTCATATTTTTCATATTCATTATTGCTATTGTGATTTTTCATATTGTCATATTCATTAACGTATAACCATTTATTCCTTACAATTAAGTACATTTTGTGTGATTTTAATCATATATTTTTTCTTAATCGCAGTTCCCTTTCTGTCGGTCTCTCGACGTTGTGTCGACCGACAGATGGGGTTCGCCCTTGAGAACCTATCATCTTCTGACTATTTTGAAAAGGCCAATGAAATTGGCGAATGAAATTTGCATGCCGGGCTTCGCCCCCGGATATCCGGGTATAAAAGGAGAGCCGGCGTGCTCATTCATTCACCTTTTGTTCTTCGGAGCCTTCGCATCTGATGACATTCTTAGAATTGCCGAATTCTACGACGCGGTGCAGCGGAGATTCCCCTGGGCGTCCTGGCAGTTCCAGAGGTATTTTTCTAAAAGAGCAATTTCCTCAGCGTGGCATTGCCCGCTGATCTCTTGGGTGCAGTACACTCATCGAGGACGGGGACGGACACGGTGGTTGCCGCAGGTGTTCGGGGGTCCGACCACTGTGGCAGCCTCGTGGATTCGTCCTGCCCGCACTGCGGGCGGATGGCTATTCAGACGTTGCGTCACGGTGGCTGTGTTCTGTAAGATCCAGCCACCACCTCGTTTGCTTCCCGTTCTGTGACCGCAGCGGCTACAGCCCTGCCGTCAGCGGCGGCGAGCAGCGAGGGTGATGTGGGGATTATCGTGAGCGTTAATCCGTCAGCCGGCCGTCTCGCGGACCGCTCGCGCCCCGTCTCGCTTGTTTAGCAGTTCCCCAAGGATGGTCCTAAGCCATCTTATTCCTCAGCCACGCGCGTGGAGATGAGGTGTTTCTTGCAACATCGGAGCGCGACCTGCTGGCATCAGACTCTGGCGATTCCCTGAAGCTCCCTCCCTCGGGAGGTTGAGCACAGGTGAGAGCAGTCGTCAAGATGTCAGCCATGCTCGCTCGGACCGCCGTGAGTGTCAGATTGCGGTGCACCGCAGCCCTGGCGCTCGCGGTTGGGTACTTCGCACATTGGGTCCGGGCGCGACTCCAAGCCGTGCCCGGCTCAAGTGCCGAGTTTTACCGAGCTGCATAAGGAGTTCAGTAAGACCTGGAGCGACCCCTTCGGCGCGCTTCCGTCTAGCTGACTCTATCGCCCTCGCTTCCCTCGGGGCGGGGAGGCAGCTAGGGACTATGTCAATGCACCCTGGGTGGAGCATGCAGTCGCGGGTATCCGCAGACGGCGGCCACCTGGAGAGCTTGACTTAGACTCACCGTCCAGGGCATGTAAGGTCTCGACATCTCTGGTGTTGAGGCTGGCAGTGCCGTGGGCCAAGCTGCCACCACTCTTACGCCGTGGCCATCCTGCAGGCCAGGGCGCTAAAGAGAGCCCCACGGGGTAAGACCGACACAAGTAGTGCCGCCGCCGACTGGCCCTCCGGGGACCACGGTGGCAGCACAGGCTGGGTCGGACATGTCCACATCAGTGGCCCGGAAAGACGCCTCGGACTCAATCTTGCTCAGGTGGGCGATGTCGAGAAAGGCCACTTTCCCGACTCCCCTCTCGCAAGGTCGGCTCAGCAGCCCCGGCCTTCTCCAGCGTCGACTCCGGTTCTGGTGCCCCCACAGGTGGCCCCCCCGGAGGAAGACGTCGAGAGAAGGACCACCTTGAGAGATTGAACCATCGGGCCCGCCGAGCCTTGGTCGCTGGACGGTCGGACTGGGGCGGTCGCTGCTGCGTCCCAACACCTTCTGGACCCCTCCGGGGGCCTAGTGCCCGCCTTCTCACAAGGAGAGGTCTCTCTCTGGGTCCCACTTGCAGCCGCTCTCACCCTCTGAAAGATGGTGTTCGGCAACTCGACGTTGCGTCGTGGCGGCACGAATTGGCGAGTATAAAGCAGCCCTCAGCACTCTCGATTCGACGGTGCGTCAAGCTGCACCATCGCCTGGCAGGTGATTTAGCGGAGCTATTCCCCCCGGGTGGGACCAGCACTGCTAGTCATTGAACCAACCCCCGCGGGTTGATGAAGCAGATCGGAGCCCCCCTGTGAGGTCCCTGGGTGCTTGGTTAGCATTTCAAACCATCACGGTGGCTGGGAGTGTGGTCCGTCTCAGCATTCGATCCAGTTCGCCAGACCTCCGCCGGACTTCGGGCATCCTCTTACCTCAGCAGAGGCAGGGATGTTCCCATGTTCCAGGCCAGGGCTGCCACCCCTCTGGCGAAGGCGATCGAACCGTCCCCTCGGCCGAGATGTCCAGTGGCTTCTACAGCCGCACTTCATCATCCCCAAAACCAGGGGTCGCTTCGAGCCGAACCCTTTTTTCGGGCCCTGCGGGGAGCCCCCTTCCTCGTTCTGCAAGGGTGGTTGGCTCTCCTGCTGGGGCTCGAGTCCATCCAGAGGGTGAGGAACATGCAAGCATTCAGTGTCCACCGATTGCAAAAATTCAGGCCTGGTGACTCTCACGTGACCCTGAGACCCCGGCCGACTTACGTGCCCAAATTTCCGCCGCCCCTCTTTGGGAACTAGGTGGTGAACTTGCAGGCGCTCCCACACCGGGAGAAAGACCCAACCTGTACGTGGGGTGTCCAGTAAGCGCATTGCGCCTCTACTCAAACCACACGGAGGGCTTCAAGGCCCTGAGCAGCTCTTGTCTGTTATGGAGGTCAGCAACGGGAGTGCTGTCTCCGAGGAGAGTTGTCGCGCTGGATCGCACACGCCGTCACTACGGCGTGGCGATCCTAGCCCGTGCCCATTTGAGTGACGGTACACTCCGCTCGGGTGTGGCCTCCTCGTGGGCATCGGCTCAGTGCGCCTCTCTGGCAGACATATGTAGAGTTGCGGGTTGGGCTACGCTATACCTCGCAGAGGCTTGCAACCTCCGTGGGGAACCGGCAGCTCGAGTCTTGCCAACAGGTGAGACCAGCGGTCGTAGAGCGTACGCCTGTGTATAGAGCCATTCCCCTTCTTAGGTGGATCAGTGCGCTATGGGCTGCCTCCCTTCTTTCCCCAAGGGCGAAGAATAGGCAGTCCGTCAATCCATCAATAAGCACTCAGGGCGGCGGGCTCGGCGGAGTATACTGTGTGTTTAACCATTTTAATTTTCAAGAGTGTGTTTATTGTTCCTTTTAAAGTACTAGAGAGGGTAACGAGATGAAGCTGTGGGAAAACTGCAAGCTGTTGGGGATCCATTAATAATTATGATTATAATTGTGATTATTAATAATTTCAGGAGTCATAGTAGGAATAATTGTTAGCCTAACTGAGGGTCAGGAAAGCAACAACACCACATCGAAACCGAGACACAAAAGAGCCATAGACGATACGAGGTTACCATGTGAACAACTCGTACTTAACTATGTTTGGGGCAAGACCACATCATTTACTTCGTCATAAATTGTGGGGCAAAAAATAGCTCATGGAGGGGTTATGACGTATATGTATGCATGGACTGGAATATGGACCGTGTTTGTAAGGCGCACCAGTCTAGGCGAACCCTTATGGGTGAATGGTGTCCGGCATGGAATAAGGTAATAGCATATACCGGTGGTTGGACCCCGGAAGAACCCAGCCTTTGGACCCGTACCTCGGCAAAATTTGATTTAAAAATGCAAAGAGATTACAGTGCAAGCCAAAATCCACTCACCCTTTCAATATCCACCAGAACGGGATCAATCAATTATACAGGGGAATTATTCCTTATAATGGGGGTGAACATCCAAGGAACAGATAGAAAGGCAGTAATTACATTTGTTGTGAATCTGCTGAGCCATTATCGGTACAACAAAAGAGTGGAGTAGTAGAAATAGATTACACCATGTTAAAACCAGAAGATATGATAGAAAGAGCCACAGGATATGGAGAAAATAATTTGTTGCTGGAATGGATAATTACCACAGCCAGAGAACAGAGGTTAGATGATTGTGTAGGATGTGCTAATGCAAGACCCCATTTATATACTGAACCAGCACCGTTGTACCAAAACGATACATGGGGTTATGAGTGTATGCTGGCACTGACAAGGATGGCCAGTCCAAAAAATTGTAGTACACTAGCAGCAATATCCCCACCAATAACCAACCATTCGAAGACAGGTCCATTTACACCAAAGAAAGCAAATTATACATGTTATGATATTACACGTCAATCACCAACCAGCAACCTAGGGGAGATAAACAAGGAGTGGTGTCATCAGATAATAGCAGATAATGGGACAAAAATAGGAAAATGGGCTAGAGCGGGATTGTATTATTATTGTGGAGATCGAAGATTGTTTACTAGGATATCTGAGGAAGCAAAGGGAGTGTGTGCTATGGTTAGACTGGGAGCCCCGATAACCCTGATAGGTGACAGAGCAGTCAGAACGGAAACCATGAATTCAGCAACATTGACTAGAAGACGGAGGAGACACATCCTCAAAAAGAGAGCAATAGGTTCAAGTGTAGATTTGTAATTGAATAGTCCCACATATATAGATGCGATAGGAGTCCCAAGAGGAGTACCAGATGAATACAAACTAGCAGACCAAGTGGCAGCAGGTTTTGAGAATATACCCATAATAGCTGCTCTTTTTCCAGTCACCCCAAACAAGAATGTAGATAGGATTAATTATGTGCATTATAATGTGATGAGATTAGCAAATATGACAAGGGATGCCGTTGATGGTTTAGCAGAGCAACTAGCGCCAACTTCCCTGATGGCCATCCAGAACCTTATGGCTCTGGACATGCTGTTGGCAGAGAAGGGAGGAGTATGTGTTATGTTTGGTGATCTTTTTTTGTAATTACAACCCTAATAATACGGCCCCAGACGGATCAGTGACTAGGGCATTGGAAGGGTTGAAAACTTTGTCTATCGAAATGAAGGAACATTCAGGAGTAAATAATCCAATTGGGGAATGGTTAGATAAGGCATTGGGGAAATGGAAAGCATTAGTGATGTCCATTGTAGTGTCCATAGGAGTATTTTTGGCAATCACGATCACCTGTGGATGTTGTTGCATTCCTTGTAATAGGTCATGTGTAACAGGCTCATCATAACAGCCATAGAAAAAAAGGACGGACCGGCCCAGTACAGCATGCCTTTATTGTCCAGTGAGTTAGAAGAAGAAGAGGAATGTGATGTGTGACCTCTTTCGAGGTCAAGAGAGGGAATTGTGGGAATTGAGATCAATATATATCGATATAGAAATGGATGATTAATTTTGTTTTAATCGAATGTATTTTCCTACGTGACATGATTCAAGTTTAATAGATATGTTTTAATCATATAACCATTTGTGTGCTATATAACCATTGAAATTATGTTTTGTTAAATTACATTGACACAAAAGGCAAGGAAACTTGCAAACAAAGGCGAGTTTCTGAGAGTTCCCCAGTTGCCAGATGTTGGTTTGCAGAGAACGGAATGTGGTCAGCAAGAGTTCAACAGGACCTGATTGGTTGCTGAGGGAAATACGACTCGGAGACGGAAGGGGTAGCACGAAGACATGAACGACGTCACATTCTGTATATATTGTGTAAAACTTCCTGGGGGGTTGTTGGCTCTTATATAGAGGCAATCCAGCGCTGTGAAGACCTTTTAAATCTGATGAATAAACTCTATTACTTTTAAAACAGTTTGTTCCCCTCGTCCTTCCAAATTTTGAACACGCAGGACTAGTAAATACCATAGTCCGACATCTCTCTACAGAACATCGAGGGACCAACTGAAGGGGAACAGGTAGTTTCCTTTAAACAGATACCTGGACAAATAGACAAAACTGTGTTTACAGTATATTCAGGGGACATTTATTTAAAAACACCACATCAGAATGTCCTGATATTGCATGATGGACAAACTGAGATGGTGTACTATGATTCTGAGGTGAAATCATTTTCACAAAACCGCCAGTTTCACAAAACCGCCAGTTTCACAACCGAAGTGCCAGTTTGTATTTAAGAATGTGTCCTAATCCATACCCTTTCTCACTTGTGAGAACCTTAGTTCCCTTCCAGAGAAGGCTACGTTTCATTTTCCTCGATGATCGGTATGTATTAGTTTTATGTTAAAAGAAGTTATCTAGCCGAGTAACAATCTCATGCTGTTTATAGGTCCGTAGAGGGGTATAACTGTATTCCAGTCGGGGTGCTCCGTGATCATGTACGGCCGCAGTGCTGTCCTGTTTCTGTTTCAATAGTTAACCTTCAACTGCAACTTCGGGCTTCGGTTGATTTCTAGCATTTTGTTTTGTATAGTTTTCGTTGGACTGAAATTAGCTGCAAAGATTGGTGATAAAATCTAAACTGCAATCTTTGCTCTTCTCCTATTCCAATTTATTTAGATTTTTCCTATCTGCTTTTTCATTTGTATTTGATTTTGTTTCTAAAGTTAAATTTGATTTGATTTGATTTGATTCACTTTATTGTCATTACACACATACAAGTACAGTGCAACGAAATGTATTCGTGATCTATTCTCTAATTATTATTCGAAATAAGTTTATTTCTTTAACCTTATTTTGTTCCAATTTGCTTGACTGGTTTGTTTGATTAATAATTTTGTCTGGAGTTTGATTTGTCTCTTTTATTGATTTCTTTATATATTTTGTCACCATTGACATTAGGGTTTAGTTTCAACCAACTGTTTATTTTAATTTGTTAGTTATAATATTATATTGGTTATTTAGATTATTTTTTTTTGAGCCTGAATGATCCTCCCATCTACCAAAGGTATTTTCTGTGTTTGATGTATCTCCTTTGTGTGTGTGTGTGTGTGTGTGTGTGTGTTAGCAGGGCCATTAGAAGAGGATTCTTATTGGGGTGATGGTATCTTTCTACCCGTGTGCAGTGCTTGGTATTAACACCTGCGTGTGCGTGTGCGCACAGTGACGTGCAGTGGTCCTGCATCTGCGGGCGGCACAGTGCCTCTGTGCCTCTCGTCCCTGCCTGGACCTGGTTCTAAAACTTGTAGGGGTTCATTGAACCTGAACAAAGTCCCTCATATCCTTCTTATACTGTTTTCTTTTAAGAATTATCAATAAAATCAATTTTTGTACGATGACCCATGTCTCTGACACTAATGAGTGATACGAATCTGTGTATGCCTTTTGTTGGGGTTTATTCTAAGTCTTTGGGTGAAATTCCCAGAGTGGCGTAGTCTGAGTGTGAATGGTACAATCTTATCAATCGTAATTCTTTAAGAAATTCTTTATGAATTGAAACCGAATTATATTATGTTCTATTATGTTTAAATCTGCCTGGTAAAATAAACTAATTTCTTAATAAATTTCAGAAATAGTTGGCCTGAAAGACCTGGAGGACCAGCATAGCGTGGAGAGCGGAAGTGGCCTGTCCCTCGGCACAGAGGAGAAGTCCTCTGCTCCGCGTCGTAAATCCAGCAGGTTGAGTCTGAGTTGGTTTTTGCTTGACAACATATGCCACGCAGGTTCCGAAGAACAAAGGATAAGTGTATGACTGCCGCCATCTTCCTTTTATACCCGTATGTACGGGACGGAAACTGGCGTGCGCTTGCCATTCGTCAAGCCCATTGCCGTTTTAAATTTATCTTCGGAGATGATATGTTCTCAAGATCAAACCCCAGTCAGTCTCTCAACACAACACATATTGTTACACATATTTAATATCTTCCAGCGGACATACATTAGCTCTATTAACTGTCTATAGGATTGTAATCTGAAAATTCAATTATTAAATGATAAAGATGCTGATAAAGATCCTATAGCTCACTTCACATTGAGACACAAACAATCACCTGTAACGGCTGTAGATCTAAAACACTTGAATCATGTGATCAAACTTTCACTTACCTGCATGTTTTCTTAACAGTGAAGTCACTAAAAACACACAGACAGTATTGAGTTATACAGAGTCCATAACAGAATTATACTAAAGATCAATAACCCAAATATAAAATGTTTAATAATGTATAACTTAAATTAATAAAGACATTAAAATCAATTCACCACTTTCTACAGTCATCTGTTCTGGCTCGCACTCTGAATACAATTTAAAGTAAAGAAAAAAATTATTAAAATATAGGAAACAGAAAATACAAAACAAACATGCACAAACATAAACATTTAAATAAGATTTCATATTTTACAGTTTTTCTCGATTGCTAAAACACTGTAACCAGGCTTTTGAACTTAATTGTCAAAACCATAACGCCATTTTTCGAAAAGCACACCGATTTTGCTGAACCATAAACACTATTTCCCTACTTAGACACATGAGTTAAGTTTGGTGAACTGTTACTGCATAACTCTGCACACAAATCCCCACATTTCTCAGTGCTTACAACGTGTGGTCATTAAGAAAGCACTATCATTCATTATTGATAACTCAATTCAGCACAGCTTGAGCTCAATTACCACAATATTACCCAGGATGAAACACTAGGAGTCAAAATTTCACACATCAATCAAATGCGTCAATAAATAGATAGAAGGTTCAGAATCAGTTAATTGAGCTTTGGAACAATGGATCCACATATAAATGAAGGAATGGCTCAAGGATGTGGATGTGGTGAAGGAGGAGGGAGGAGGGAGAGGATGAGGAAGAGGACGTGGTGAAGGAGGAGGGAGAGGAAGAGGACGTGGTGAAGGAGGAGGGATGAGGAAGAGGACGTGGTGAAGGATGAGGGAGAGGAAGAGGACGTGGTGAAGGAGGAGGGAGAGTGTTACGACCCGTGAGGGTCTGTGTTTCTCTCTCTCTCCTGCAGGTGTTTGGAGGTTGATCCGGATAATTCCGCAGCTGATGCTGATCAGCGGGAATCAGTGAGGTGTATACAAAGGGCTAGTGGAGTGCTGTGTGAACAAAAAAGGGGGGGAGATCGGCTGAGTGCAGCTGATCGAGAGCGCTCCCTTTTCCCTTGACGTCGGTGTGAATTACCGTTTTGGAACCGCTGTGTGGATTACTGTGTGGATTACTGTGTGGACTGCTGTGTGGAATATGAGATCGGCTGGGTGCAGCTGATCGTAATCTTTGCCCTGCACCGTCTGTGTGGAACCAGCTGCCGGACTAGTGTTCGTGATCAGCTGGGGATGTGTGATGAGCAGCGGACCACTCGCGTGTGTATTTCAACCGTGGACGAAGGAGGAGGGAGAGGAAGAGGACGTGGTGAAGGAGGAGGGAGAGGAAGAGGACGTGGTGAAGGAGGAGGGAGATGAAGAGGACGTGGTGAAGGAGGAGGGATAAGGAAGAGGACGTGGTGAAGGAGGAGCAAGATGAGGACTTGGACGTGGTGAAGAAGGAGGGGAAGACGAAGGGCAAGGAGACAAAACGTCTCTGATGATATTTGAGCCACATTAGTTGAACATGTCCTTGTCCATGGTAGTTATAACGAGTACAGCCAAATTTGAGTCACTTCACCGCTGCCTCGATCATCAGAACCTTCAGGGAGGAAGACAAGTACGGTACGTATAGTAAGACTGTTTTGTACAGTAACTTTAGAGTGCATACACTGTTGCACTATGCCAATGTAATAAAGAAATGCCTCAAAATGCCTCGCCGACGGATAGAGTTTCAGAATGTTTCCAGTTTTCCTGTAAAAAGGATGTTACAGCAATGAGTGCTTCTATTTTTATAGGACACAGAGACGACCACCTGGTGTCCAAGAAGCAAGAGAGGGAGCTTGTAGACATCATTGCTAATAATGTAATCCGCCTGCCAGAGATTCAAAGGAGAGTGATTGAGGATGATCATAATTTTCGAGGGTTAAATGCCTTCAGTCCCTCCACAAGTGATCGTATCCTATGAAAGCACGGGTTCCGGATGAAACAGGCATACCGTGTATGCAAATAGAAAGAGTGAAAGACCAACGAGTGTAATTTACATTTAGCAGATGGCTTTATCCAAAGCGACTTACATTGCATTATCTGCAATCCCCTGGGATGGAACCCACAACCTTGTGTTGTTATCGCAATTATCTTACCACTGAGCTACAGGAAAGCTAATATGTAATATGTTAAGGTATGAGTTTTGATATGTTATGAAGTATTGTGTACCATCACAGTATAGCAGCTTTTGCTGACTTGCCACTTGAACTTATCTTAAGGGTAGTGATTTACTCTACTGTGTTTCATGTGTTTTGCAGACATTCTTTGAGATTGAAGGCCAACCTGTTCCCTATGAAATTATCTTTGACTCCACCGTCGTGCCATTCTAGGACCCTATAACACTCCTCCTTGCTTTCATTGATAGTCTAAAATAGCATATGTTCCAGCTAGACCTCAGGGCACCAGCACAGCCAGAGCAGCCTCACTATGTTGTTGTTTGGGATAACGTCAGCTGCCATCGCGCTGCTCTGGTTAGTGACTGGTTTACCTAAAACCTAGAGGTTTTCTAACCTCTTTCTGCCTGCATACTCTCCCTTTCTAAACCATATGGATGAGTTAGACATATCAGTAGATGCATCCCAGGGGTGGATCAGGCATTCAAGAGGATTTTACCCTCGCTGCTTGGCTAGGGCCAATATAGCCTATGATGTGGACGAGATTCTCTGGCCAGAACAAAGACGGGATGCTGAGGTGGAATACATTTTATTTATTTGTTAACAGTTGTGATGTGTATTACATGAATGAATGCATTGGTTGTGTCTTTTGTGTTCATGTGAAAAGGTTATTGAGGGGATAACCACAAGTAACATAACTTACCAGTTTTGAAAATATTGTTTTGAATTCATTGCACCAGTGTCTAGACTATGTTGTAGTGTGTGTGTTTTTGATGGCTTGTGTGTGATGTGTGAGGGAAAAGTTAGTTTTTTTCAGCAAGAGTAAATGGTTTTCAGTGTAGAGCTTCATTTTGACCTAAAAATAGGATGTTTGGGGAATTGTGTGAGACGTTATGGATTTGCGTTATGGACCACAGGATACGAGGCATAGTTTCAAGAAATGTGTTTAAGAAATCGAGAAAAAACAGTAATCATTAAATACCAAGTTGAACAAACAACAATTTATCAATCACTTAAAAAGCCAATAGATAAAATTACCCTTCAGTATTCTCTGGTCTTCATTCTGTATTCTCTGGTCTTCAATCTGTATTCTCTGGTCTTCAATCTGTATTCTCTGGTTCTCTGTCTGTATTCTCTGTTCTTGATTCCATATTCTCTGGTCTTCATCCAGTATTCTCTGGTTCTCTGTCTGTATTCTCTGTTCTTGATTCCATGTTCTCTGGTCTTCATACAGTATTCTCTGGTTTTCATACAGTATTCTCTGGTCCTCTCTCTGTATTCTCTGGTCTTGATTCTGTATTCTCTGGTCTTCATTCTGTATTCTCTCATTATCGCTCTGTATTCTCTTGTTCTCTCTCTGTATTCTCTCGTTCTCTCTCTGTATTCTCTTGTTCTCTCCCTGTATTCTCTGGTTTTCATTCTGTATTCTCTGGTCTTGATTCACTATTCTCTGGTCTTCATTCTGTATTCTCTCTTTCTCTCTCTGTATTATCTCTTCCTCTCTCTGTATTCTCTGGTCCTCTCTCTGTATTCTCTGGTCTTCATTCAGTATTGTCTCTTTCTCTCTCTGTAGTTCTGAAGAGAAAACCGCATTGAAATGATATAATTATGACTTAACTACAGGAATGACAAACATCCTATATTATTATTTAAAGATTTGCTCCCATGTGATGATGGTGTTTGTATATTGTCCTGTATTGATCCTGTATATCGTGTGTTTAGTTTATTTTCCAGCACAGATCATAAAACTTGAGAAGTGGCATATCTCAAATGTGTGTGTAAGGTATATTATGTTAAGGGGATGTAACCAAAATGAGGAAATGTTTGTTTTACCATAATATGTTGGAATTTATTTTGATGAATACTGTACCTTTAAGAGATTTTTCATGTATAAAGTTTGGTTGAAATGTACTAGGGGAAAAACGTGGCTGACATCAAGTTGGTTGCTACTCTGAAGTGTATTGGTCAAAATCAGAGATGGACAGAGACTGAACCAATCAGGTTTGGGTTTGATGAGAGGAGGAACATTTTTGCGTGAGAGGACTATGGTGAAGGAGAGAGGAGGAGAATCGTTCTATTAATTAGTTCGTCCAGAGCTAATCGGGAACATTTTCCGTTTTGATCTAGCGGAGTACCGGATAGACAGGGAGATAAAGGACGTCTGTGTCATTTGAAAAAACAGACATTCATCCAGGAATCGCGGGACTACTGTGGATGTCGTTCCGGCTCGTGGCTGTGAGGCATTTAGTTCTCTTGCGGTTGGAGCTTCGTAACCCAAGGCATCATCAACAATCTGCTAAGAAGTTGTTTCAACGCACACTAGCATCAATTCAGAGGTAACCTTTATTTTTTTGCTCTTCTGAGTGATGCGACCATTTCTGTTTTCCGGCCCCTATGTACTCGAGCATCGGAACAGGCCTGCAATGGGGTGGGATGTGTGAATGCTTTGTGTAATAAGTACAAGGCCTGATTTGTGTTTCTTTTCATTTCAAATCTATTGCGATATTGTCAGAGAGTTTGTGAGGTTTAATTGTTTTTCAGGTTTAAGCATTTATTCGCTAATCTTATTTCACTGAACCGTTAGTAGTAAACAGGTAAAAAGAGGGAAGAGGGTGCTTTGGTTTTCTTTTTTATATTTTTACCTGACTTCATTTGTGAATACAATACACTTTGTATACATATTTTCTTGCACGTGTGTGTTATTGTAATTGTGAAAGTATACAGGGATTCATTTTGGTGTATAATAGGAGGATAGATTTGTAATTTTAGGGTAACTGTTTCACATCAGTACAAAGACAAGGAAGACAAAAGAACCTAGCCGTTTATCATGAACTCTAATCTGTAATAACCAGTAAGAGGATAAGGGGCTACATGTGTTTAACTGAAGATAAGATTAATCTAAACCTATATGAAGTTGCTTTTTAAAACTGTGACAAACATCATTCACACACACTCCATGATATGCTCAATGCCGACATAAACAACCTTTCTAACTAACTACAGGTTACACACTATATATACAGTATTAATACATATTAAATATGATAAAACACATGAATGTTACCTCTCTTTTTACAGACAAACACAATGATCAGTATCACACAGATCACACTGAGAACAACAGCAACTGATATCAGAATCACTGAAGATCTCCAAGACTGAAACATTTTACCTGTAAAACAAAACTGAGACTCAATGTTTACAGTCTAAAATAACTCTGTGTAATTGTTTATATTTATAATGAAACTATGTTTTTAGTGCAATAAACATGTAAACTCAAGTGCAGTGCAAACTATGTTTCAAAACATCAGACATGTACAAAAGATCTGATGCTGTCAAACTTTCATAATGTCAAGAATCCTCATAATCATCAATTGACCCCTGAAGACAGCTGATCATGTTTATATATAAGGACTCATTTCTGTGCGAGGAAGAGAGCAAAACAAAGTTGTGGTGAGGAAGGCGGGACGAGAGCCGTGAGGCAGGGCGGGCGACGTGAGTGATAGTTGGAATCAGCTGAACGCTCACCGGTCCCGCATATCTCACGGAAGAGATTGGGAGCTTAAGAGGACAAGCTGCAGGACCGTTGACGAGAGAGGATTGGGCCTGGACATGCTACGTGTGTGTTTATGGTTTATGACCGTCAGTCTACCGTGAGGTGGCCGCCGGTCTTCCGTGTTTATTGTTTGTTTATTTTTTATTAAAGTCTGTTAAATGTTCGCCGGTTCTGCCTCCTTCCTTCCCATTTATGGATCTTCATTACAAATGTCTCCTGAAACTAATAATCGGCTTTTAAACTGTCAAAGTAAATGATGAAAATAAGATCACGTGAGACTCCTGAAACCTCTTTAACTGATGTCAGTGATTATATTGAGTTCAGTTATGAATATGTTCATGTTTTCTACTGCTTGAAATGATCATGAGATCAGAGGAAATACAGAACATAAATCTGTACTCACTGGATGTGATGATCTCAGCCTCCATCATGTGAAGATTCATTCTGACTCTGCAGTGATATTTAGTGTCAGTGTTATATACAGTGATCATGTGTTTCACACTGAATCCATCTGTGTCATCTCTGTGTGTGTCTGTAGATTCAGATGTTAAAGTGACTCCTTCACTGTTCAGCCACAGAAGATCAGGTTCACGTTTCCAGCCTTTAGATTCACACTGTAGATGAAGACCACCAGAAGCATCAAACCCATCTACAGTGATCACTGGAGGACGACCTACAGCTACACACAACAAGAATGAGGAACATTTATTACTGCCAATAGACTTTTGTCCAACTTTTACATACTTTTGTTCTGGCATATTGGGATTCTAACAAAAGAAAAACAATAGAAACATTAAAGCTGAGAGCAGCGATGTGCAGGCCCTCGTGCATGCACTGCAACCATGTGCTACCACAACCCGTCGGCATCAGGAACTGCGAAAGGTGTACAACTTGCATACGTAGCGCTCATTAAGATAGTAAACGACATTCGCTTAAGTACTGATTCAGGCAAATTATCCGTGCTGGTCCTACTCGACCTCAGTGCTGCATTTGACACGGTCGATCACAACATACTTATAGACAGGCTGGAAAACTGGGTGGGGCTTTCTGGGATAGTCCTAAAATGGTTCAGGTCATACCTAGAAGCAAGAGGTTATTATGTGAGTATAGGTGAGCATAAGTCTGAGTGGACATCCATGACATGCGAAGTCCCCCAAGGCTCAATTCTTGCGCCTCTCCTATTCAACCTGTACATGCTCCCAATGAGCCAAATAATGAGAAATAACCAAATTGCTTACCACAGCTATGCAGACGACACACAGATATACTTAGCCCTCTCGCCTAACGATTACAGCCCCATTGACTCCCTGCTCAAATGCATTGATGAAATAAATAGTTGGATGTGCCAAAACTTTCTTCAGTTAAACAAAGACAAAACTGAAATCATTGCGTTTGGAAATAAAGATGAAGTTCACAAGGTGAACGCGTACCTTCACTCTAAAGGTCAAACAACAAAAAATCAAGTCAGGAATCTCGGTGTGTCTCTAGAGTCAGACCTTAAGGCGGGCGTACACGGTGCGATTTTTGCTGTCGTACGAGTTCGCATGCGATTTTTTTCAATCGTGTGGAAATCGTGTATGCTCGTATGGTCGCGGCTCGTATCAAGTGCGAGGAATTACAATCCGAGCAGAGCGCCTTACGAGCACTTCCCGACCTCCCGAACATTTTTAAACATGTCTAAAAAGTTCGTGAGCTATCGGTTTGAATTCGTGACATGTGTGCGGTTGAACGAGACGATTTGTTGATCTATCTGAAGTTGACCAATCACGAACTAGGAAAACCACAGAAGAAGATAGACAAAGATGGCAGCGCCACAGCGAATGTGGACTATTGAAAAAGAGGATAAACTCGCCGAAGTCTGGCAGGAACAGCGAGCGCTGTATGATGTTTCCAGCAGCGTGTACCATGAGAGGGTCATCCGTGATGATATTTTACAGTGGATTTAAACATAACAAAAGGCCTGAAGGCAGTTTTCTGCATCACTTTTCTCCCACAATACAATATGTAGGCTATTCCATATCAAACATTTGGCCTGTAAAAACAGTATGTATACAATTATAATACCTAGACTATCCAGCAATAACATTTGTTCAAAAAATATATAAAAACAACGTTACTATATGCACAAACTTGCGTGACACGCTATGGTTATATACTTTGCCATATTCCACGACCACATCAAAGCATGCGCACACAGATACACAGCTGTTTTTGAAGAACTGAAAGTCCATGCTTTTCTCTGCTCTTCAGCCAAACTCTTTGCCATGCCCTTCTTTTTCTTTTCTTTTTTATTCTTTCGCAAGCCATTGCTGCCACAAAAAAAGCAAATCTTCCTCTGACTCCATGTTTTTGGCGCGGAACTTTGTGCGATTGCTTCGGAAATCGGCAGGTCGTAAAATCGTGTCGTATATCACCTCGTCCGTATGATTTTCAGATAAATTCACTCGTGACGTGTGCGTGGACATACGATCTTCCGACCAGCAGAATTCGCACCGTGTACGCCCGCCTTTAGCTTCAGTAGTCATGTCAAAGCAATAACTAAATCAGCATACTATCATCTGAAAAATATTGCAAGAATTAGATGCTTTGTTTCCAGTCAAGACTTAGAGAAACTAGTGCATGCTTTCATCACCAGCAGGGTGGATTATTGTAATGGACTCCTTACTGGCCTTCCCAAAAAGACCATAAGACAGATGCAGCTCATACAGAACGCTGCGGCAAGGATTCTGAGCAGAACCAGAAAATATGATCATATCACACCAGTCCTCAGGTCTTTACACTGGCTACCAGTTACATATAGGATAGATTTTAAAGTTTTATTACTGGTATATAAATCGTTCAATGGCCTAGGACCTCAATACATTGCAGTTTTGCTCATTGAATACAGACCCAAAAGAACACTCAGGTCATTAGGATCGTATCAGCTAGAAATACCAAGAGTTCTCTCCAAGCAAGGAGAGTCTGCATTTAGCTATTATGCGAGCCGCAGCTGAACCAGCTTCCAGAAGAGATCAGATGTGCTCCCACAGTAGCCACATTCAAATCCAGACTCAAAACACATCTGTTTAACTTTGCATTTGATTAATGTGCCACTGTGCCTCTGACCGTCCGACTGTTTGTGCTGTACTTTATTTTATTTATTATCTGTTCTAAACTATATTTTCTGTTATTTTTATTCTTAACTGGTTAATTTTTATTTTTCTTATTTGTTCTAAACTTTGTAATTTTATTTTTTATTCTTAACTGGTTACTTTTATTTTTCTTATTTCTTAACTGTTTTATCAAATGGATATTTTTAATATCTTCTATGTAAAGCACTTTGAATTGCCATTGTGTATGAAATGTGCTATACAAATAAACTTGCCTTGCCTTGCGTACAGGGAGTTGCATTATAGATTTTTCCCTGCCATATTTCCTATTGCCAGCTGGTGGCGCTATGACTTTTGGTGAACACTGACGTGGATATGCGTTCAGGCCAGGACTCTCGTCGAACACGTGAAGTGTATGGCCGGTCGGATAGCGTGTGCCTGAGTTACTGTAGCTTCTTGTTTCATGGCGAAACATCATATTTTGTCAGGCCACCTTGGACACACCCTTTTAAAGGAAGTCAGGAGATTTCGATGTACCATCACAAAGGTCTGAAAATCATACTGCCTGTACTGGTCAAATATGATGCTGACCTGTATGAATCTCTATGAGCAGTTAAAAACAGTTTAAAACATGCCATTTCCTGTTTCCTGCAGGTGGCGCTATAACTGTATCTGGATATTACCATGTAGATGTATTCAGGCCAGGACTTTGAACAAATGTGTGAAGTCTGTGGCCTGTAGGACATTGAATGCCTGAGTTACATCAACTTGTGTAGTTGACGGTGGCTTGTTCTTTCGTGCTCAGGCCCTAATAAACAACACAGAAACAATAGGGTTCTGCTTCTTCTAGGGCCCTAATAATATTAATAATAAATTAAAGCTGCAAGCAGCATTATGCGGGTTCGAGCAGTTTAAGAAGTCTAAAGAAGCTTTGCCTTCATCAAGTAGGCCGAGGACTCTCATCCTACAACACCCAGGTGGACGATACTCCCAACGCCAATAACGCAATTATAGATACTGTGATGGAAATTTTCATGACGTGGGTTTCTTCATGCTAATCTCTGTAAAAATTGATTCAAGACTGTCTATCTTGTTGTTCTTAAATTTCTGAGAAATGTTGTGCTACGTGGCAAACCACTCAGCTCCTTTGCCCTTGAGCAAAGACCAAGAGGTTCTGGTGAAGATAAGAAATGGCGACACATTTTTGTTACCAAAGATACGTTCTTGCTCAAGGGAGGGGAGAAGAAGAGGGGGGGGGGGGTCATGTATGGATGATATAAAAGCCCCTGTAAATGAACAGGTAGGGGCCTTCTGTCTGCACCATGCTTGTGATGCAGACTGAATGACAATAAAGTATAAAATACCTTGCAAGGTAACTCATGCTCTCTGTGTGTTGCATTTGTCTAAAGTGTTTAAAAAACTCACTTTGATTAAGGAATAAGAAAATTCCACAACAATACAGTCAGCAACGGTTCATAGACACTATGCATGATTACATTAGAATAATACATTAGAAGCTTTCACACCTACGAAGTCAAGAAATATTAATGAAATAAATATTGCACCATGATACAATAGCACCGCTCGCGCCCTTTAAAGAGAAACTCGCAAACTATAGCGCAAATGGATAAAATCGCAATTACAGGTCTTTAAAATGGCGTGGAGAGAGAGTGCAAATTGTTATAAAAAGGCACCAAAAGCAGCAAAGGCTGAGCACCTTCGTAACCTCATAGAAACCAACAAAAACAATCCAAGGTTTTTATTTTGCACATTCGCTAAATTACTAATAAACAGACACACCACCTGACCTGGCTATTCCGCCGCACCTCGGTATGAATTCATGAAATTTTTTACTGAGAAAAATCAAAAACATTCGTGACAAAATAGTAAAAACTCAACCTCCAAATCTGTCCTATGAATTAGCACCAACCATCGCTCCAAAACAAAGGCTACAGTGTTTTCACCTATAAAACAGGAAGATTTAATTCAACTTATCGCAACTTCTAAACCTACAACTTGCTTATTAGACCCCATACAACCTAAATTATTAAAAGAGTTACTACCTGTTACAATTGAGCACATTTATTACATTAACAACTCGTCACTTCATCTAGGCCATTGTCAAGTTTTGACCTCTTTTTTGTGCAATTCCCCACTTGAAAAGGACAGTCCCTCCACATGAAGATCTTAACTGGATTTCACTCAATTAACAGCCATGAAATCAGTTTTTCCTCCTTTATTAACCATTCTTTGATTGGTAGAAAATAGGTGAAAAACCTCAAAAGAGAGATGACAACTACAAGTTATTATTTGAGTTGTCAGTCAAATTAAACACACAAAATTACATTCACATTCACCTCAAATAAACACATTTCTGCCATTATAAAATACAAGGTTTCTACTTTTAAACAGACACCCAGCATTTTGAACCAAATGAGCAGAGCCAATATATTTTTGAGCTAAATTTGTATTTTAGCCAAATACATTCAAAATATTTTTAGTCGTAAAAAATTCAATTTATTTTCTAATCAGTAGTTCTAAGCAGATAAATCTTGGGTTTTTTTAGCCAAAGATTTTTCAAAGAAGACTATACATTTTCTTTTACTGAATTAAGAACTTTGTAGAAATCTTAGTAAACCAAGTTTAAATTACTGATAACCATTTCAAACACGTTGTTTGTCAACAATACATTTGGCTCTTACTTTTCCTTTATACCCCACAACCAACATTTGTTATAAATAACACTGCAAAAAGTCCTAACAAAGTCAACAAGAGTTAAGAGTCTGCGTTTTCCAGAGTATCATTAGCAGTCTAGCCAAGCATGGCCAATATGGCGCTTACCGGCTGTCTTTCACAGTTTTGTGGAGGGCTTGGTCTTGCACAGTCACCTTGATCACAAAGATGAGGTTTCCTTGGTTCTGTGGTGCTATAAATGCTCCTTTCACTGCAGTCTAAAGACAACAGCAGAGCTAGGTGCTGGTCCGCCCAGATTGCCTGGAAGATTTGCTCCACCTGGTTCACCACTGATTGAAGGAGGAGGAGTCTCACCATTGAGGAGCTCCCAGGCAGTTTGTCAGCACGGCCATGTCCCAGGACCCTTTAAGATGGCCGTCATTAAGCCTCTAATCAAGAAACCAAACTTAGATCCAAATGAACTAGGAAACTATAGACAGGTTTCAAATCTTCCATACCTGTCTAAAATTCTAGAAAAAGTAGTGTGCACTCAGTTGTGCTCTTTCTTACAAAATAACGACATACACGAAAAATTTCAGTCAGGCTTTAGACGGCATCATAGCACTGAAACTGCGCTGGTTAAAATTATAAACGTCCTGCTTATAGCATCAGATAAAGGTAACATCTCACTCTTGGTCCTGCTTGACCTGAGTGCTGCGTTCGATACCGTAGACCATAACATACTTCTAGATCGCTTACACAATTATATCTGTATTGAGGGACAGGCACTACAATGGTTCAGATCTTATCTTTGTCAGACAGACATAAATTTGTCCATTTAAATGGGGAATCATCAAATCTAACGCAAGTAAATTATGGATTACCTCAGGGATCGGTTCTGGGACCAGTGCTGTTCTCTATATACATGCTGCCCCTCAGAAATATTATTGAAAAACATGGAATTAGCTTCCATTGCTATGCAGATGATACTCAGCTATATATCTCATCAAGACCAGATGATTCCTCCCAGTTATCCAAATTGGCAGAGTGCATTGAAGATATACAACATTGGATGACCTGTAATTTCCTTCTTTTAAATTCTAATAAAACAGAAATATTACTTATCGGACCAAAGACACGCAAAACAAATATTTCTGATTATAAACTGCAAGTTAAAGGATGTACTGTTACTCCAACAAATACAGTAAAAGATCTAGGTGTTATATTAGACAGCAACCTGTCATTTCGAAATCACATCTCAAATGTCACAAAAACAGCCTTTTTCCACCTAAGAAATGTTGCCAAGTTACGAAATATTCTGTGTGAAGCTTATTCATGCATTTATGACCTCAAGACTTGACTACTGTAATGCACTACTTAGTGTTTGTCCTGCATCATCAATAAACAAACTACAGTTAGTTCAGAATGCAGCTGCCAGAGTTCTTACCAGGTCCAGAAAATACCATCACATAACGTCTCGGTTACGTATGTAACCTCTGTTCCCTTATGGAGGGAACGAGACGTTGTGTCGAACCGACAGATGGGGTTCGCCCCTGAGAACCTATCATCTTCTGACTATTTTGAAAAGGCCAATGAAATTGGCGAATTAAATTTGCATGCCGGGCTCCGCCCCCGGCGAGCTCATTCATTCACCTTTTGTGCTGAGGAGCCTGAGAGCATCTCACGATCGCTGCAGGGGACGGCTAGTGTTGTGGCATGAGGGACACAACGTCTCGTTCCCTCCATCAGGGAACAGAGGTTACATACGTAACCGAGACGTTCCCTTTCTGTCTGTCTCTCGACGTTGAGTCGAACCGACAGATGGGGTTCCTATTGAATACGCCACAGCACTAAGCCGCGTCACAATCTCTAGCAAAGCGACATTGACCGGCCTGGGTGAGCCACACGTGAGCGCTATCGCGAAATTTGTAACCTTCCAGTGGGCAGGCACCACAGACGGAGGCCTTGTTCTCTAAACGAGAAGCCGTCCGGTACCGTAGGGCTACTGGGTAAGCGCTGTTCCCTCAATATGGACGTGCGCTACGGAGACCACTTCCCACCATATACAGTGAAGTGGAGACACCAACATGGTCTCACCAAATAGGGGAGAACTCATGGGAGGTATGTGCGGAATGCCGCAAGGTGGAATCCTGGGGGAGGTCATGGGTTGCCACGCGGGGAACCATCTCATGACGACATCTCAGACGGAACCACCCTAGTAGGGGGCTACTACGTGTGGGGCACTAGGTCCGGTTAGAGCTATATGTAATAACTCAGCTTGATACCCGGCCATAGGCGGCATGGCTGCTCCGCCGAGCCGCCGCCCCGAGTGCTTATTGATGGATGGACGGACTGCCTATTCTTCACCCTTGGGGAAAGAAGGGAGGCAGCCCATAGCGCACTGATCCACCTAAGAAGGGGAATGGCGCTATCCGCAGGCGTACGCCCTACGACTGCTGGTCTCACCTGTTGGCAAGACTCGAGCTGCCGGTTCCCCACAGAGGTTGCAAGCCTCTGCGAGGTATAGTGTAGCCCAACCCGCAACTCTACAGATGTCTGCCAGAGAGGCGCACTGAGCCGATGCCCACGAGGAGGCCACACCCCGAGCGGAGTGTACCGTCACTCAAATGGGCACGGGCTAGGATCGGCAAGCCGTAGTGACGGCATGTGCGATTCAGCGCGACAACTCTCCTCGGAGACAGTACTCCCGTTGCTGACCTCCATAACAGACAAGAGCTGCTCAGGGCCTTGAAGCCCTCCGTGTGGTTCGAGTAGAGGCGCAATGCGCTTACTGGACACCCCACGTACAGGTTGGGTCTTTCTCCCGTTGTGGGAGCGCCTGCAAGTTCACCACCTAGTTCCCAAAGGGGGCCGGCGGAACTTTGGGCACGTAAGTCGGCCGGGGTCTCAGGATCACGTGAGATTACTCCCCAGCCTCTCCTGCAATAGGACAGCACGTTCCAGAGCGAGCAATTCTGCGGGTCTTCTCCTCGAGAAGAGCACCAGGACGAGAAGGGGCGCCACTTAAAGGCATCCAGCCTTGTGGGCATGGCCCTTGCCTGAGTGATAGTCTCCACCACTGTGGGGGGTAGATCATCCAGGAACTCCTCGTCCCATGCAAGAGCCAGACCCAAAGGTCCGGCTCGAATGCCACAACGTGCCCATCCCCTGCGAGTAGGCCCTTCGCCAGGGGATTTGGCCAGGGGGAGTTGTCGTCAGGAGTATTAGCTCCGAGGACCAACTGTAGTTGGGCCCGTAAGGCGCAAATAGCAGCACTTGTACTCCCTTCCCAGACCTTGCACAGGACCTGCGCAATGAGGCTCACTGGGGGGAAGCGTACTTCCGCTTGTCCCGCGGCCAGCTGCACGCTAGGACCTCCGTGTCGAGGGGGGGCCTCGTCCAGGGATTACCCAGCGGTACTGGGTGGTGTTCAGGGAGGCAACAGGTCCCCCTGTGCCCGCCCAAACCACACCCAAGCCGGCCCGCAGGGGTGGAGTCGTCACTTCCCACGAGGTGTCAACTGACGAGAGAGCACTTGGCTGTCTGGTTTAGGACACCCGGTGGGTGTGTGACATGCAGAGGATTTTCCACCTGCTGTCTCCACCAGGGGTGGAGTCGTCACGTCCCACGAGGTGTCAACTGACGAGAAAGCGCTTGGCTGTCTGGTTCAGGACACCCGGTGGGAGTGTGACATGCAGGGGCTTTGCCACCTGCTGTCTCCACGGGAGGAGGCGTTTTGGCGAGTTGCGATGACTGCAGCGAGCGAATGCCACCCTGAGGTTTAGTACGCTACACCGGTCGTGCTGTCCGGGCCAGTATGCTGGGTCTGCACGATAGGCCGGAACCTCATCAGTGCAAGCAGGACAGATAGCAACTTGAGGGCAGTGATATGCCAACGCAGGCGGGGGCCCGTCCAGCGACCCGACACTGCGCATCCGTTGCACACAGCACCCGCAACCCGTAGGGAGGCGTCTGTCGTTACCACGACCCGCTTCAAGACCTGCCCGGGGTTAGGATGCGACGGCAGCAGGCGTAATGACGATACGCCTACTGCCAGTGCGCCACGCTCTCCAGGGAACTCGTCTCTGTAGTCAGTGCTGTCGCGGTCCCATGTGCGTCAACCCGAGGGGAACAGGCCACCCCCGAGGACACCATGCCCAGGAGCCTCTGAAACTGATTTCAGGGGACCACTGGCTGCTGCCTGAAAGTTCAAGTAGCTCAGCACTGACTGTGCGTGCTTGCAAGGTGCTGCTCGAGGTTTGCAGCGACCCCTGGTTTTGGGGATGATGAAGTGCGGCTGTAGAAGCCACTGGACATCTCGGCGAGGGACGGTTCGATCGCCTTCGCCAGAGGGGTGGCAGCCCCGGCCTGGAGCACGGGAACACCCCTGCCTCTGCTGAGGTAAGAGGATGCCCGAAGTTCGGCGGAGGTCTGGCAAACTGGATCGAATGCCGAGACGGACCACACTCCCAGCCCCCGTGATGGTTTGAAATGCTAACCAAGCACCCAGGGACCTCACAAGGGGGGCTACAATCTGCTTCATCAACCCGCAGGGGTTGGTTCAATGACTAGCAGTGCTGGTCCCATCCGGGGGGAACTAATTGGGTCGGTCTTACCCCGTGGCGTAAGAGTGGTGGCAGCTTGGCCCACGGCACTGCCAGCCTCAACACCAGAGATGTCGAGACCTTGCATACCCTGGAAGGTGAGTCTAGGTCAAGCTCCCCAGGTGGCCGCCGTCTACGGATACCCGCGACTGCATGCTCCACCCAGGGTGCATTGACATAGTCCCTAGCTGCCTCCCTGCCCCGAGGGAAGAGAGGGCGATAGAGTCAGCTAGACGGAAGTGTGCCGAAGGGGGCGTTCCAAGTCTTACTGAACTCCTTATGCAGCTCGGTAAAACTCGGCACTTGAGCCGGGCACGGCTTGGAGTCACGCCCGGACCCAATGTGCGAAGTACCCAGCCGCGAGCGCCAGGGCTGCGGTGCACCGCAATCCGACACTCACGGCGGTCCGAGCTAGCATGGCTGACATTTTGACGTCTGCTCTCACCTGTGCTCGACCTCCCGGGAATCGCTTCAGGGAATCGCCAGAGTCTGATGCCAGCAGGTCGCGCTCCGATGTTGCAAGAGACACCTCATCTCCACGGCTCGTATCCAAGCGCGTGGCTGAGGAATAAGACGGCTTAGGACCATCTTTGGGGAACTGCTAAACAAGCGAGACGGGGCGCGAGCGGTCCGCGAGCCGGCCGGCTGACGGATTAACGCTCACGATAATCCCCCTCGCTGCCGCTGACGGCAGGGCCGTAGCCGCTGCGGTAACAGAACAGGAAGCAAACGAGGTGTTGGCTGGATCTTACAGAACACAGCCACCATGACGCAACGTCTGAATAGCCATCCGCAGGACGAATCCCCGAGGCTGCCACAGTGGTCGGACCCCCGAACACCTGCGGCAAACACCGTGTCCGTCCCCGTCCTTGATGAGTGTACTGCACCCAAGAGATCAGCGGGCAATGCCATGCTGAGGAATTTGCTCTTTTAGAAAAACACCTCTGGAACTGCCAGGACGCCCAGGGGAATCTCCGCTGCACCGCGTCGTAGAATTCGGCAATTCGAAGAATGTCATCAGATGCGAAGGCTCCGAAGAACAAAAGGTGAATGAATGAGCACGCCGGCTCCCCTTTCATACCCGGATATCCGGGGGCGGAGCCCGGCATGCAAATTTCATTCGCCAATTTCATTGGCCTTTTCAAAATAGTCAGAAGATGATAGGTTCTCAAGGGCGAACCCCATCTGTCGGTTCGACACAACGTCGAGAGACCGACAGAAAGGGAACCCCAATGTTATCAACCCTTCACTGGCTACACATTAAGTATCGTATTGACTTTAAAGTTATTTTAATCACTTTAGAAAGCCTTAAAGGGTTTAGCCCCTACATACATAACAGAGCTTCTATCACACTACAACCATCACGCTCTCTAATATCTCAAAACTCAGGACGTTTGATAATACGATTGTAGCAGGAAGGGTTATTACCCCTCCTACTTGTACTTGTCATCGCTTAGTGTTCGGCCAATGGCCTGGCGTCCGGTGCGTATAAGAGCACGGGCTACCACTTCCTTAGTGTGCGTCATTATCCGGGCCGTGACGTCATACACGCGCCCTGCTGCTTTTTGCTGGAGTGCGCCGGGAGGTGTAAAAGTAAAAGTTTGCTGAAGCGATTTATCTACCAGCGGTGCTGGCTGCTGGTCTGTGCGCTTTCTAGAGGTGAATGTGGATATTTGATACAGGTAAGAGAAGTATTTGTATGCGGCGGTGTTTTGTGGATTAAGTTTTTATGGGTTGCTCGGACTAAGTGAGCAGTCTGACTAATTTGTATACTTAATGTAGTAGTGAAAGATCTATCTGCGCTTCCTGCCAATGAGCTTTGTCGGAGACATTTGACTCCACCCACCGCATAGTTCGGGGGTAGTAATCCCGGGGCAGCATGCTTTGTTGTGAGTATACTGTTTGAACGTGAAATCGAGAAGGAACTCTCAATGTAACACCATCCGTTTCATTTCTAGGTATGCGTTAACGACGGTAACAACGTTTTGAACGAGGATTATCTGCGCTGTGCGTCATAGTAAAGCCCAGTTTGTGCTGTGCCTCATCAGCTGCTGTTCTGTTCTGTTTTGTCTGTGTTTGGAGTGCATCACTTGGAATTAACCGCTCCGAGTAAACTGTTCTAACGCGAACCGTTCAAGTGAGCTGTTCCCAGCGAGCGGTGACTCCGTTCAGTCATATGCCTTGAGTTTTCCCTGTTTACTTTTCCTTGTTTATTTCTTTAATTAATTTCCTTATTTCTTTAATTTCCATGACGAGTATTTTCGAATTTGTATTTTTATTTTGAATTTACTTATCGTATTGTTGAATTTATGTTTATTTATTATGGTTGGATCTATGTGATTTGAATCATTTCTGGTTTTGGGTTGAGACTGCGAGGTCGGGACCAAGGAGTTGGTTCCTTCCCAGAACTGTACCATAATTCCTCATATTATTATTTTTGATTTGCATAAAACTGCTCTTTAATGTTTCTTTCTTTTGTTTGCTGGCAGGGCCTGGGCACCCGGGGGCAGACGAGTGACCAATTAGGTGGTAGCATCTTCACTGTTTGTCATGGCCTTTTCTGACCTGAGTGGTTGAGTGTGTGTGCGGTGCTAGCGTGTGTGTGCACTGGATAGAGTAATTCCCCTAAAGGTGAATTCTTGAGACTGCCCCTTGGGTACGCCCGGGTTTCTGCTGCAGCCAACATTGGTATTCAGCAAATTGAAGAGAGTGATTGCTGGTCAACGCTTTTTATATTATAAATGCTTGCTTAATTATTAATAAAATATATATATTTTCCCATTACCTATGTCTCTGACTCCAACTGTGATTAGGATTTGTGTGTGCCTTTAGTTTAGAGGTTGTGTTAAATTCTTGGGGCGAAATTCCCCAAGTGGCGTAGTCGGAAATAATAAACTGAATTGAGCGTGCCTATAAATTGTTGTCGGTCCAATTCCACATAAAATAGAGCTGCCCGCTTACCGGCGCTTCGCTACACATAGAATAACTAAATCCACCAAAGGGGGTTGAGCTTTCTCATACGTAGCACCCAAACTCTGGAATAACCTCCCAGCCAACATGTATATGTGGGCCCCATATGGTTTTTACTGGGGCTACATGGGAATCAAGTGGGAATGGTCCCAATATGGGCATCTTATATGGGGCCCGCTTGGTTAAACTAAATAGGTCCCACATGGGCTACCAAAAGTGTGCTCCCTATATAGGTCCCATATAGGTCATTTATGGGAAGTACGTGTATGGGTGCCAAATGAGTATCACATGTAGGGCCCTCATGGACAACCCATATGGTTCTCACATGGGCAAACACAATCAGTCCCATATAGGCTGCCCACATGGGCCCAAGGAAGGACTCAGAAGGTTGACCTGTATATGAGTTCTGAATGGGGAAACACATATGGGGACCTCATGGCAAACCCATATGAGTCACACATGAGCAAACACAATCAGTCCCATATAGGCTGCCCACATGGGCTCAAGGAAGGACTCACATGGTTGATCTGTATATGGGTTTTGAATGGGTAAACACATATGGGGACCTCGTGGCCAACCCATATGAGTCACGCATGAGCAAACACAATCAGTCCCATATAGGCTGCCCACATGGGCTCAAGGAAGGACTCACATGGTTGACCTGTATATGAGTTCTGAGTGGGTAAACACATGTGGGGCCCTCATGGCAAACCCATATGAGTCACATATGAGCAAACACAATCAGTCCCATATAGGCTGCCCACATGGGCTCAAGGAAGGACTCACATGGTTGACCTGTATATGAGTTCTGAGTGGGTAAACACATGTGGGGCCCTCATGGCAAACCCATATGAGTCACATATGAGCAAACACAATCAGTCCCATATAGGCTGCCCACATGGGCCCAAGGAAGGACTCACATGGTTGACCTGTATATGAGTTCTGAGTGGGTAAACACATGTGGGGCCCTCATGGCAAACCCATATGAGTCACATATGAGCAAACACAATCAGTCCCATATAGGCTGCCCACATGGGCTCAAGGAAGGACTCACATGGTTGACCTGTATATGAGTTCTGAGTAGGTAAACACATGTGGGGCCCTCATGGCAAACCCATATGAGTCACATATGAGCAAACACAATCAGTCCCATATAGGCTGCCCACATGGGCTCAAGGAAGGACTCACATGGTTGACCTGTATATGAGTTCTGAGTGGGTAAACACATGTGGGGCCCTCATGGCAAACCCATATGAGTCACATATGAGCAAACACAATCAGTCCCATATAGGCTGCCCACATGGGCTCAAGGAAGGACTCACATGGTTGACCTGTATATGAGTTCTGAGTAGGTAAACACATGTGGGGCCCTCATGGCAAACCCATATGAGTCACATATGAGCAAACACAATCAGTCCCATATAGGCTGCCCACATGGGCCCAAGGAAGGACTAACATGGTTGACCTGTATATGAGTTCTGAGTGGGTAAACACATGTGGGGCCCTCATGGCAAACCCATATGAGTCACATATGAGCAAACACAATCAGTCCCATATAGGCTGCCCACATGGGCCCAAGGAAGGACTCACATTGTTGACCTGTATATGAGTTCTGAGTGGGTAAAAATATGTGGGGGAACCTCATGGCCAACCCATATGAGTCACATATGAGCAAACACAATCAGTCCCACAATCAATCATGAAAGAGTTTTGTGCTATGCACCCAGAATGCATTGCAGAATGACAGCGATCAGTTGATTGTCACCATTGTTGCGATTCATACGTGGATTGTATGTGTTTCTATGTGTCCAACTCATTCTGTATATCAATTTATGTCGATATATTGTCAGAGCAGTTTAGGAAACTATAATACCATTATTTTTTTACTGAGTCACATCACTTTGAGCATAATCTCATCTTTCAGAACAAACATGTTTACAATGCACATATAGGTGGAATCAATATTGAAAATGAGTGCCAACAGCTCAACTAATTGAAACACTGATCACACTAATGTTGACTTACATTTTTTTACTTATATAAGAGCTTTGGAGATGTGTCCTTTACCGTATAGCTGGCAACAGTGTTGCCGGTGTATTACTGTAGAAACAGCAGGTAAGAGCTAACAGTGCAGTTTTCTAAAAATTATGTGGAAAGTCATTTAGTGCTGTCACTGGAAATGTTTGTCGCTGTTATTGTGTCTCCATTATCCATTCACACTTGTCGCATATACAGTGTGCACCGCGCTGCCCTAGAAAGCAACAATCTTATCATCTTATTTTAAATATATTAATGAGCAAAACCTCTTCCAGAACCTGACCAAAAAGCGTATTTTATTTACATGTAGATTGTATAACTTTTATTTGTTTTATATATCTTGTTTCATGCTCTTTCAGATCCACATGTTTTAAATACAAAGCCATCGCATTTAAGCTCATGTTTTAAAAGATACGATACAAGATGATAGCGTTCTCTCACTAGAAAATAGTTATTGACAGCATAATGCGATCGCTTTTCTCTCACACATACACAATATAAGCATATAACATGATGTCTAGTGTTATCTGTTTTTCTGAAGGTTATGATGAGTTGGGATTAGTCAGTGCATATGGTGTAACATGGTTGTTTCCTGACAGAAATCTTGAATAGGTGACTGGTAAAAACACAATAGAAACCACTAGGCCTACATGCTTTAAAAGTGTTGTTTTTCTTCCTGTCAATCCTTGTGCACTTTGACCATAAACTGTTGCTTTGAGCGGGAGCACGTAACGCTTACGTGTGCGGTTTGAATGCTGCAAAAAAGTGCTGCACGTGCAATGTGAAACTGGCATGACATATATTGTAGGCCTATTGCTGAGGTTAATGAAAAATTCATATTTAAATGAAAAGTCATCTGACATCTGATTTAGAGGGTTTTGCATCTGAAATCATGATGTACTTTAAACATTTCTGTATGCTTTTGAATTACTAACGTTTTCACTTTCGTTTCAGCCTCAATCAACAACAATTGTTTTTGTTGTTCCAACGTTAAAAGAGCACCCGAGACAATTTGCTCCAACTGCTTTCACCGAACCAAAAAAAAAACTAAAATAAAAAAAAGGAGTACCTGTTAAGGAAACTCCACTAAGCCTCAACAGGGAAAAGGAAATTCCAACATAAAATTACCCAACAAATATAAAAAATAATCAAATTAAATTAATAGAAAGTAATTTAAAATATATATGATTTTACCCAAACACACAAATTGTAAATTCAGAATAACTGAAAATAGTTTCTAGTTTAATTTTTTATTTCAAATTATATTTTTTCCACGACTGCTTATGCCTCCTACAACTATTCATATGTAATATTTATATAGTCTGAGTTTGTAATATTACTGTAGTTTATAAACCATGGATTTGCCAATATTAATACACAAAAACATGGTTACTACACTTTTACAACAAAAAAACCTATGGTAATTTTCGTAAGGGTTTTCATTTAAATAGATAGGAAACAACCTGAAATCAGGTCTAATACTTTTACTATTCCTTACTTTTATTATGCCTAATTTTCTCTTATCTTGACAACAACATATCTCATTTTACCCCCTCCCCCATTGGGTATTTCATCGCGCCATTTTCAACCACCTGGCGGTATTTTCTATCACTCGCATAATCAGGAGCTCTCGTGTGCAGCCAGCGACCCGCAACTAAGGTGAGTTCATCATCTTTTGTTATATGATGTGAAACTGTATTAATAAACAGTCTGCTATAATATTACATGGATAGAGGAAAGTGATCCATTTGTTAATTACGGAACTAATTGGATTCGTCATATTGTGCAATGCAAAAAAGAAAGTGCACATTAACAAAGCTCTTAAGCCATCTCTATGACACAGAGAAAACAAGTCAGAGAGACAACTAATTAAAAGTTTAAATATAAACTGGTGTATATTGTGGGGGATATGCAGTTGAGATCGTGATCACGTTCATTGCTGGGATCCGCCTGGTTTAAAATCGCGTTATTGCTTATGAGCCAGATAAAAAATGTTTAGCACGCTGTTTAATCGAAGATCTAATTCATCAAAAAGCACATAAACATTTGATTAAATTAACATACGGTAGTGTCATTATTTTAGCAATAAATGCGCTTTTTCTCTGAGTTGTGTTCTGTGACGCAAACTTGTTACCTCGCCGTTTTCGATCCAAAATGGGTCATTATTGTAATTCGTCTATCTGGTGAGTTTTTGAAAGTGGGGTCTGTGAGTCTGAGGGTCACGGTTAATGAAATTATGTGAATCGATGTTTGTAACGAAGTTTTGCGGGTTATGTTTTAAATGCTGCCCCGATTGAGTGTATAATATACACAACTCGTGAATCAGATTAGATGTTACGTGTAGTGGAATTGCGCAGCGCCTGAGCAGTATGCATTTACATTAATCCCGGCCTCACAGCAGAATCCTCTAAATGGCGCGCAATTGTGATTTGGCTGTCACGTGTATTACAGCGCCCCCTAATGTTTGCTTCAGTTGTATTATTTCGTAATTCAGTTTCATAATAATTCACATTATTGCATTATTATGCTATTTTTATTAGTTGCATCTTTAGGGATTTTGTAACTGTTTACTATGTCTTGTCCAAAGAAGAGGATATTTTTGCCACAAAGCTTTCATGCATTTAGAGGGTTTTGTAGTTAAAGACAGTCAAATTTGTTAAATACCAATGAAATGAATAAAGTGACATTTATGAAAATAAGACATGCCAAGAACTGACTACCTTTTCATTGCCTTTCAAATGAAATGACTGAACCTAAACATAAGAGCCAGATAAAAAAATCTTATTTAAAAGAAAACATGTCAGACGCACTTTTTTGGATCTGAATATAGCCTATAACATTTGGGGGGGTCTTGCATCCTTGTCACCTTTTTCACCTCGATGAGTTTACATCCCCGTCTTCACGTGTAGAATTATTTTGTGTTCAAAACAATAAAACATACTTGGTGTTCACAGTACTAAAGTTCACAGATTATTAACTAATTTACTTCATGTACTTTTTCTAGATTTTTTCAGATCCCGAATAGCTGTTCTTCTAAACCATGTAAGTAATTGGAGTTAAATATTTTGCAAATAATATTTTTCCCTACAAATATTAAAATAAGATGGGCCATGTCATGTCTCATTAGAAATGTACTTGCATGTCTGAGGTGTCTAGCGTCCAATAAAATATGAAATTGAACATTACTTGGTATTTATTCAAAATCTTTGTATAGGCTATGCCACATTTTTGTATTTGATTTTCCTCCTCATCTTTAAAATTGTTTAACTTTTCCCACTAAAACAGCTATTTGGTATTTTAGTTGGATTAGGCTTTTTAACAGCGGATGTATTCTTAGCTGGAACGGTGTAAAACCATTCAGAGCAATACATCTAATTTGACTCACTTAGGTAATAAAACACCTTGTAGTCAACTGTCCCAATAAGTTTTTTCTGTAAATTGACTGGTGTTTTTTAAAAATGTTATTTTGTATATAGTTTAGCTCATGTGCATTTTATTTTATGACTTTAAAGTTCCAATAGCCTTGGAACTCTGTACAATATATCTGTTTCTGCCCCTGGTCTTCTCTGTGTATTGTAGTTAAATGGATTGCTTTACTGGAAATTCACGGACAAGGAGAAGGAAAATTAAAGTCAGAGTGCAGCAGCATTTACTCAGTCTTGCAATGGAGGATATGGAGCAAGCAGATCAGGCTGTAGACCAGGCAGTGCAAGAGTTTGGGGAATCTTTGAATGGTAATAGTGATGAAGCTGTGAATCTGGATTTTGATGTCAGTACTGAAGATGTTGACTTCTACAAAGCAAGTGATCCTGATGATCATTTTGATCCTGATGAACAATTTTGCTGTGATAATCCTACAGAGGAACCCAATCATGATCCTAAAAGGAAACTAGCTGAATGGGCAGCTAACCGAAACGTGTCTCATTCTGCACTTTCAGAGCTATTGAGTATACTTTCAGATCTAGGTCTGGATTTACCAAAAGATCCAAGGACTCTTCTTCGGTCGTTAAAAGAATGTAATGTGCAAGAAATGGGACAAGGTAGCTACTACCATTTTGGGCTTGCAAATGCAATACTTTCAGAATTGAAAATGACAAATGAGAGTGAACTGACAACAGACACATTGACTGTACGTGTGAATGTTGATGGATTGCCTATTTCTAGGAGCTCTAATATGCAACTATGGCCTATATTAGGTAAAATTGTTGAAATGCCAAATCCAAACGTGTTTATAATAGGTGTCTATGCAGGTCCCTGTAAACCTGAATCAGTAAATGACTACATGCATGATTTTATTGAAGATTTAAAAGTTGTCACAGCAAGTGGTATATCTTTTAATGGTAAACACTACAATGTACCACTGCCAGATGCTTTTATCTGTGACACTCCCGCAAGGGCTTTTTTAAAATGTACCAAAGGGCATGGAGGCTACAGTTCTTGTGAGCGTTGCACACAATATGGTGTTTATCTTGATGGTAAAGTTGTGTTTCCTGACATAGATTCTAGCCTAAGGACAGACACTCAGTTTGATCAAATGTCTGATGAAGACCACCATCACTCTAAATCACCTCTCCATGGTTTAGGCATTGGCATGGTTTCCAATTTTCCTTTGGATTATATGCATTTAGTTTGCTTGGGCATTGTACGTAAATTAATTGCTCTGTGGTTTAAGGGGCCATTACATTGTCGGGTTTCGTCCTCAACTTTGTCTGCTATCTCTGATCACTTGAAACGTTGTAGACGGAGCTTACCTCGGAGCTTCTCCAGAAAGCCACGTTCTTTGGCTGAGTACAGACAATGGAAGGCTACAGAATTTAGGCAGTTTTTATTATATACAGGGCCTGTGGTGCTTTTTCAAAGACTGTCCCGTCAACAGTACAAAAACTTTCTTGTTTTGTCATCTGCTATGAGAATACTTTTGTCTCCAAGCTTTAGAGAATACTATGGGTATGCTCATAAATTATTAAGATGTTTTGTTACCAACTTTGCAAAGATATATGGAACAAACTCTATGGTTAACAATGCACATAGTCTTATACACCTAGCAGATGATGCTATAAATGATGGCCCTCTTGATTCGATTTCATGTTTTCCATTTGAGAATTATTTGGGGCAGTTGAAAAAATTGGTGAGAAGACCACAAAATCCTGTGCAACAAATTGTCAGGCGTGTTTATGAAAGGCAGTTATTTGCTCACATGTCTAAAGAAATGCCCGAAAATGTTAAACTGACACAGCCTCATGAATCTGGACCGATGTTGACAGAATTTCCCATGCATCAGTATGTTCAATACAAGATGTATAAGCACAGAGACACAATAGTGTCAAACTCCACTGGTGCCAATTGTTTTGAACTTGAAGGAAGAGTTGTTATTGTGCGTAACATTTTGCATTCCACTGGAGGAACACATGTGGTGTATGAACCTTTTGAGAAAGGGACATGTTTTTTCAACTTCCCTATCAATTCAACAGCTCTGGGAATAAGTTTGCTATCAAAACTTTCTGGCCAGCTTTCCTGTGCTCCTGTAACTGACTTCACCAAACCACTGCTTTTGTTGTCTCTTCAGAAAAAGTTTGTGGCTTTGCCTCAGCTACACAGCACATAATTTATTGAACTTTGCAGGGCTTCCTCGTTCAGTGTTGTGGAGTTTGTGAATGAAGTTGACACTGATGGCTGCAAGAAAATGGACATCATTCCAATAGAGTGGTTCAAGGACACAGACAGAAAATTATGCTGGTGGCCACCAAACTCGCTGGTCAATGTAACAAAGGCAGTGAAAGAGGGCACACCACCAGCCAGTAACTGGATGCTGTGTAGTGTCCGTGTAATGGTCAATGCAGGTAACTTTTGATTTTATTCCATTAATTAAAATAAATACTTCTATCTTTGATAGTTCACCCAGAAATGAAATTTGTGTCACCATTTACTTACCCTCTTGTAATTTTAAACCATTATGACTTTCTTCTGCAGAAAATAAAAACGAATTTTCTTAAATTCGTTTTTGACAGTCCTATTTTTTTACTTTTGTTTTCTTTCTAACTATAGGGTTTTCACTCCTACCAAGCAGGATCACACCAGGCATAACTCAGTTGAATAGTTAAATCTGGTGTGCTCTTGCTAGGTGGAAAAAAAATCACAACAGAAATTTGAATGTAAGATCTGACATCTTAGTTATGGCAATGCACATATATTCTGCAACCAATTTTTCTTTCATTGTATAAAGTCTTTTGTGAATTTTTAAATCTGCCTTACCCCTTGACTATGTATTACTGTTATTTACAGCTACTTATGGAGAAGCCAGGGTAAAGCTACACCAAGCTGAGTATTCATCAGACCTCACTGACACTGAAATTGTCTCAAGAAAAAGAAGGTAGGTGTTTGTGAAACAATACAAGTCAATTTCAATGCATTTTAGAAACAATATGAAAGTAATTAAAAGGTAACTTGCGCCTTTGTTAATGTACCTAGGCCAAGTGCAAAACTTCTCCAGAGTAAAATAAGCACCCAGCTAGAATCGAGTGAACACTCTGACACTTCGGATGAACTTCCTCCCACTCCACCAGACCAACTCCTTAAGGTAGCAAAAAGGAAAGCAAACAACTACATTCAAGACCCCCCTGCCCAACGTGTCACAAGTTCTAAGTCAGAACAGTACACAAGCCCCTCAGCCCGACAACTTACCAGTTTTACTCCCCAACGTGTGGCAAGTCATGCATCCCAACAGGGCACCAGTCCCTCAGCCCAACAACTTTCCAGTTTTACTCCCCAACGGGTGGCAAGTCATGGATCCCAACAGGGCACCAGTCCCTCAGCCCAACAACTTTCCAGTTTTTCTCCCCAACGTGTGGCAAGTCATGCATCCCAAAAGGGCACCAGTCCCTCAGCCCAACAAGTTACAAGTTTTACTCCCCAACTTGCCGCAAGTCATGCAACCAGCTCTTTAGCCCAACGTATTGCCAGCCCCATACCCCAAGGTGCAAGCCCCACTTGTGAAGCCATGTTCACTAAACTTCTTACAATGTTAGAAGAAGTGAAGGAGACCCAACGTGTTCATGGCAAGATGTTGAATGTGCTGCTAAAAAAGCAAGACGGATCAGTGGTAGAAGTTCCTGAAGGAGTAGTCTTACCTCTGAAAACCCAGGCTGACCTTGAGGCTCTTGATCAGAAGCTGGGGGATCATAGTGTCATGTCTGCTGTTGTAAGTTCACATTTACGCCTTATTCTTCTCCTGATCTTTATCTAAAGTAAAACCCTACAACTTTTTTTATAATGGGTTTTTATGGTATCATCTTATTTAGATATATTTGTATTTTACAATTCTATGGACCCTTTTGTTAGTCTACCATTTTGAATACTGATTATGGTTTGTAGGAAGATTACAAAATAATATTTGATAATAATATGTGTATTGCAAGGTATCAACCTACAGCTTTAAGGAATTGATCTATGTAATGTCAGCTTATTGAACACCACCAGTAACGTGTTGTCTTTACATTAATGTAAAAAAAATCTACTTATGGCTCTCATCTTTAGGTTGCCATGGTAGCAGATGTAGGCGGCACAAGCGTCGATGACGCAATAAGAAGGATGATGAAGTTCATCTTTTCAAATGAACTCGCACTGGAGTACAATTTGTTTGGCCGACATGGGAAGAAAAAGTTTAAAGACTTGCGTCTTTTCAACGTTGTGTATGGCAAGTAAATTATCATATTATATATTAAGTTATTATTACATACTGTGATCTTAAATTAGAAGGTAACTCTTCACAATAAGGTTAAATTACTCAAGATGAGTTTGCATGTTAACTGCCATGAGCGAACAATACTTTTGTTAAAGTAATTATTTATCCTTGTAAGTGTTGATACAAATATTTGCTTATTGCAGGGATCCAAACTAGTATCTAACATTTTGAATTGAAATACATTCAGCTCACAAGACAAAACAATATTTCCTTGAAGCATGTATGTATAATGCAAACCCTGTCCGGGAAACCACCCCTTAATGCATTGATTGTAATAACAATTGTTTATAAGACATTACAATGCATTAAAAGGTGCATTACAATGCTTTAAAACTACTTTTATAATGCGTTATACATACATGCTTCAAGGAAAGTGTTACCCAATATTTTGATACTATTAAAAAAAATAATCAAAACCACAATATGACTGGGAAAATAGCTTTTTGACACATAATTCAAAAGAAAACCAGGTTTATTAAATAAATTTATCAGACTAGGAAGCATTTAAAAGTGTATTGAAGGAGTTCCCAATATATTGATTTCTTCCCTTATTATTTGGTCATCACTTAAAAAAAATGTAGGCCTATTTTAAATAAAATGCTTATTTTCTAATAAATTCAATAAATATGTTAGCACAACTATAAGTCATTATAAGTATATTATTTCAGTCATTTAAATGAATAGTTCATCCAAAAATCGAATTACCCTTTTTTATTCACCCTCAAAGATTCTTATGGGTGTATATGACTTTCTTCTTTCAGACGACTACACTCCGAGTTATAATACCATTTATCCTGGCTCTTCCAAGATGAATAATGTGTGACTGACTAGTTCACTCAAATATGAAAGTCTGTAATCATTTACTTTTCCTTCAATTGTTTTGAACGTGTTGATTTCTCTCGTGTGCTGAACACAAAAAAGCTATTTTGGGAAGAATGTGGGAAACCAAACAGTTTCTGGTCCCCATTGACTTATGAACATTTTCATAATATCTTCTCTTATGTTCAGCAAAAAAAAAACGTCATGCAGGTTTAGAAAATTAGAGTGTACATAAGAGATTTATTGTAGAGCTTAGTTTAAAAATGACATGTGAGCTCAGTCTTTATAAAGGTGTGCACTTCTGTCTCTTTGCTGAATACTGTATAATCCATTTACATTTTGAATAAGTTTTGTTTGTCGTGCAGAGAACTGATTTCCATTTACACAGTTTAGAAGAGACGAATGCATTTAATGGAGAGTGAATCCACAGTCTTACAAAAAGTTGTTAATACTTATCAATTAATCACCCACAGAGGTCATACAGGCTTGTTGTTCAAAAAAGGGGGATGGAGACGTGGATTCCAAAATACAAGGCCATTGCACATTGAGTCTGAAATCTGGTTCCAAAATTTCCGCACGTTAAAAAATATATTCAACCTCACGTTTTGTCAATCACATTTACACACTCTCCGATATTTTCGTCCGTCATTAGAATATTTGAAATGGGTTTGATTCTATGCATTTTGAGAGGCATTTTGACAATCCAGAGACAGCCTACAAATGATCGCCAAATACGAAAAAAAAGCTCCTGGAACAAAAGGCAAACTAAAAATGATTTCCAAATACAAAAAAGCTAAAATAATTGTATTTCAATTATTAAAATAATACATACTCACAGACTGGTGTGTTCAACTTGAAGTGGCAAGTGCACAGACCGATCAATGTATGGCATATAAATACCACAAAAGTGATATTTAGTTTGATCAGATCAAACTGGTTTCTTGTATGGTCTCATGGTCAAAAAGTCACTTGTTTTGGCACTGTGGTAAAATTTTGCCTATGCCACGGAATGTAATTGCTACAAGCAGAAATGTGCTATTTGTAATGTTACATTATATATTTATCTTAAAAATGTATTTGTTTTTGCAGATGCTCTTAAGAACAATGCCCTGACATCCAAAGTGAACCAGCAAGAAGCTGAGAAGGCACTTTCAAAGTGGTTCACTGGGGCAAGAGACAGAGGAGGGCAGAGGGCATCGAGAATGCACCAAAGAATGTCTGTTTAGTTTCCAATGGAGTTTATGCTTCTGTTATAGTTCTTCTATGATTTTTTTCGTTTCCACCGAAATAATCTTAATAAAAAATGTGTTTAAAGCTTTCTAAGAATGGCTCTAAAATGGTTTTCTGTCATACAATTCTGGTTATTTAAATAAAAACAAGTTATTAAAATATTTGAGTCTGCACTGCTTTGTTCCATGTTGATATTTAACTTATTTGTGTGGTGTTGCTGTCAACTGGAACCGTACTGTGGTTCTGGACACATTATTATTATACAGTCACAATCCGCTACCCACATTAAACTTAAATCTGGGAACAATATGGGTCTTGTCTATATATGCTAGTTCGGACCCATCTAACACCCAGTAAAATCCTGCATATTACCTAGATGGGCAATTGACAAGGGGCCAACACGGAACCCATGGACAATCCCATGTAAAGCCCATATTTCCAGCCCATGTTGTCCCCATGTAGTACCCACATAAATCTGAAATCTGGTACCGATATGGGTCTTGCACATGTTGCCCAAGAGGGACCCACCTAGGGGAAAGTTAAATCCTGCATATTACCTACATGGGCAATTGACAAGGGGCCAACACGGAACCCATGGACAATCCCATGTAAAGCCCATATTTCCAGCCCATGTTGTCCCCATGTAGTACCCACATAAAACTGAAATCTGGTACATATATGGGTCTTGCGAATGTTGCCCAGTTGGGACCCACCTAAGGGCAATTGCAATCCTTCACTATATTCATGTGGGCAACTGGCATAGGGCCATTATGGAACCCACGGACAATCTTACATAGGGCCCATTTTCCAGCCCATTTCATACCCAAATGGGCCCCACATACAAATGTTGGCTGGGCTTCCTGATATTATTCCAGGATCAGACACACTCGCCCAATTTAAATCTAGATTAAAGACACATCTTTTCAGCCAAGCATTCACTTAATGCAAAATAAGCTAAATAAACCATCTGGAGATGCTAACATTAGATATTATTTACTAGAAAAATTGAATTATTACATGAACACCATGTAGCGTGTTTTACCCTTTTTTTTCGTTTTTCCCTGTAAAGCTGCTTTTGAACAATGCAAATTGCGAAAAGCGCTATACAAATAAAATTGAATTTAATTGAATTACACATATATGCACATATAGTACACTTGAGGGGAATCATCTTTTCAGGTTCATTTGGTCACATCTATTTAAGAAATGACTTCGTCTAAATGCCTAAATGCATTGAGTTGCTGCCATGTGACTGCTGAGTAGCAATTTGGGTTTAGGGGATTTTGGGGAATTAGACTGGTGTACATAATAAACGTGTGTGTTATGTTAAGCAAAACGTCTCGGTTACGTCTGTAACCTCGGTTCCCTGATGGAGGGAACGAGACGTTGTGAGAGACTGACTGGGGTTTGATCTTGAGAACCTACCTTCTCCGAGATAATTAATTATAAAACGCCAATGGGCTTGGCGAATGGCACGCGCACGCCAGTCTCCGCCCCGTACATACGGGTATAAAGGAAGATGGCGGCGGTCATTCACTCACCCTTTGTACTGAGGAACCTGAGAGGGCACTCCCGTTCACTGCAGTGATTCGGTGCAGCGTTGTGGCATGAAGTCAGCACGACTGCCGGTTACAGACGTAACCGAGACGTTCCCCTTCAGTCGGTCTCTCGACGTTGTGAGAGACTGACTGGGGATCAATCTTAAACGCCACAGCGCTTGCACCGATATCACGACCTCTAGCGGAGCGACCCTGACTGGGCTAGCGAGTCACAAGAGTGCTACCGCGAGACGTAATCTTCCAGTCATATAGTATTGGTCATACTGAGAAGCCTCTACTGACGGCCTCACGGACAGTGGCGTACACCTCTAGTAGCGAGGAGCTGTCCGGAGCCGAATACTGGGGAAACACTGCTCTCCTCTTAGAAGAGTGTGTTACGGAGGCCACATCCTACCCGGAGGGGAGGTACATGTGGAGACATGACATGGTCTCCCCGGCGGGGAGAACAACATGCGGAAAGGTGTTAGCCCGAATAGGGGGACAATCCAGGTGGGATTACCACCGGCGGGGAGGTCACAGATTCACCAATCGGGAAATCCTGAGTGGGGAATTCAACACACGGGATGACCCAGAGGGGAGTCACTACGTATGGGGCACTAGTCCTAATACAGGGGTCTGCCTGAGTAGGGATGACTCTACCTATAACGGACCTGGTTCTAACAGACGGCTTCGCTCAGTCTGTTACCAAGTGCAATGTTTAGTGATGGATGGAATGCCTATACTTCGCCGAGAGGGGAAAGTAGGTAGGCTACAATAGCGTACTAGTCTCACCATCAAGTAGTCTCTTGATGGAGGTGAGCGCCACAAAGACTGCATCTTTCATCAAACTGAGGAAGATTGGCAATTCATAGGGGCTCACCAGGGCCGTACCAAGGCCCTGTAGGACCACATTAGGGTCCCAAGAGGGTATGGAGCGCGGCCAAGGTGGACACACCCTTCTCGCGCTCCTGAGGAACCTGGTTACCAGGTTGTGCTGACGGGGATACTTACCTGCAGGTCAGCACTGATCCGATCAGGCAACTCCGCGGGTTCTCCTCCCGGGGAGAACACCAGGACAAATTGGCACCACTTATGAGCGTATGACCGCCTAGAGGCGGGGCTCTAGCCTGTAAGACAGTCTCCCGGACCGCTAACGGGCAAGTGCTCGTCCTGTCCAGGGGCCAGGCATGGAGGTTCCAGAGGCCTGCGTTGGGGTGCCACAACGTGCCCTTCCCCTGCAACGGAAGGTCCTTCGTCAGGGGAATGGGCCAGGGGGGGCCGTCGTCAGATCTACCAGATCCGAGAGCCAGGTCTGGTTGGGCCAGTATGGCACCACTCACCAGAACCTGATGCCCCTTTTCCCTGACCTTGCACAGGACCTGTGCAAGGAGGCTCACTGGGGGGAAGGCGTACTTCCGCTTGTCCCGCGGCCAGCTGTGTGCTAGGGCATCCGTGCCGAGGAGACCCTCGGTCTGGGAATACCATAGCGGGTAATGGGTGGAGTCCGGGGAGGCAACAGGTCCACCTGTGCCTGCCGAACCGCTTCCCACATGAGCCGGGCTGCACGGGGATGGAGTCGCCACTCTCCGTGGGGAGTACACTGTCGAGAGAGCGCATCAGCTGTCTGGTTCAGGTTGCCCGGGAGAAACGTGGCCCGCAGGGATTTCACCTGCTGACTCCAAAGGAGGAGGCGTCGGGCGAGTTGTGATAACTGCGGTGAGTGTATGCCGCCTTGCGATTGATGTACGCCACGGCAGTCGTGCTGTCCAACCGGACTAGCACATGTTTGTCCTGCACGAGGGGCTGGAGCCTCCTCAGTGCCAGAAGGACTGCCAACAACTCTAGGCAGTTGATATGCCAACGCAGTCGGGGACCTGTCCACCGACCCGATACTGCGTGCCCACTTGCACACCGCACCCCACCCTTGCAGGGAGGCGTCTGTCGTTACCATGACACGCCTCGAAACCTGTCCGAGCGGAACCCCCGCTT
This sequence comes from Barbatula barbatula, assembly GCF_947034865.1. Lineage (NCBI taxonomy): Eukaryota > Metazoa > Chordata > Actinopteri > Cypriniformes > Nemacheilidae > Barbatula > Barbatula barbatula. The sequence continues at coordinate 2,785,408 of NC_136769.1, forward strand.
GGAGAAAAGGTCAAGTCTGACCAGGGTAAGAGAGTGCGAAGGCATTGAGGCGTTACCGTAATCCGCCTGGTGCCGGCGTGCCACGCCATCCAGGGAACCCGACTCTGTAGCCAGTACTGAAGCGGCCACATGTGCATCAACCCGAGAGGGATTACCCCCGTCGAGGACGGCATGTGCCCCAGGAGCCTCTGAAAATTCTTCAGCGGCGTCGAGGGATTCTGACTGATCAACCTCAGACAGCGCAGCTCTGACTGTGCACGCTCGTTGGTGAGACGTGCTGACATACGGACAGAGTCTAGTTCCATACCGAGGTAAGAGGTGCTCTGCGCGGGGGAGAGCTTGCTCTTCTCCTGGTTGACCCGGAGGCCTAGACGGTCTAGGTGCCGAAGCACAAGGTCCCTGTGCGTGCACAACACATCTCGCGAGTGTGCCAAGATAAGCCAGTCGTCGAGATAGTTTAGCACTCGCACGCCTTGCTCCCTGACAGGAGCTAAGGCAGCCTCCACTTGTTTGGAAAAAACATGTGGAGACAGGGCCAGACCGAATGGCAGGACCCTGTACTGATACGCCCTTCCCTCGAACGCGAACCGCAGGAACGGCCGGTGTCGGGGGAGAATAGAGACGTGAAAGTACCCGTCCTTCAGGTCGATCGCCACGAACCAATCATGGTGACGTACCGAGCCCAGGATGCGCCTCTGCGTCAGCATTCTGAACGGCAGCTTGTGCAGGTGCTTGTTCAGGTGCCGCAGATCCAAAATGGGCCGCAGCCCACCGCCCTTTTTGGGCACGATGAAGTACTGGCTGTAAAACCCGGACAACATCTCGGTTATAGGGACGGGTTCGACCGCACCCTTTGCCAGAAGGGCGGCGACCTCCTGCCGAAGTACGGAAGCATTCTCTCCTCGCCCCGAGGTGTACAGAATGCCCCGAAACTTGGGGGGGCGCCTGGCGAATTGGATCGAGTAACCGAGACGGACTGTCCTCTCTATCCAGTGTGACGGGCTGGTGCGCTACCAAGCTAACCGTGCCGGGGGAGGCTGGTTCGGTGGCTGACAGTACGGTCACCTCGCACAGGGGGGACCCCCCGGGAGGTTGACGGCTCTGTTTGTTTACCTGCTTCAGGCAGCCTGACGCAATGTCCGGGGGAGATTGCGGTCGGCGGCCCGATCTATCCAATACACCGTCTGGACGAGAGTGTTGTGGAGGAAAACCCAGGGGAGATTTGTCTCTTTGTGAGTATGTGGGCGCCGGACCCTGAAAAGGGCCCAGACTCGATGGAACGTGGCAGGCAGCGTCCTTCTCCGATCCGGCGTTGGAAAGGCCGGGATTCGGGCCCAGTAAAATCTCCCCCTGGTTCGTCCCGTCAGGGCTGCTTAAAGAACCCCTTGGCGGGCTGCTGACGGGGAACAGATGCCCTCTTCCGCTGGGGTCTACGTCTCTGGTGGGTCGTCCTCTGGGAGGTTCCTCAACCGGAGGGCCGCCGCGGGAGGGCAGGGTTGCTGGGAACCGGGCTGTGCCCGAGACAATGGCGACCTGTTGGTTGCTGCGTGGCATGATCTGTTCGATCGCCTCAGTCTGCCAGACTGCGGAGAACTGCTGTCCTCCACGGTATCACCAAGCAGCCCTGCTTGCGAGATGGGCGCATCCAGAACGGTCGTAGCGCGAGGTCTGTGGCAGTACGTAGCTCACTCATACGAGTTGGGTCGAACTTCCCGCCGTCCAAATCCTTCAGGACTTTCGCCTGAAAAACCCGGAGGACCGCCATGGCGTGGAGAGCGGAGGCGGTTCGTCCAGCAGCACTGCAAGCCTTCGAGTGTCGAAGAGAGCTTACTTGCTCTGGACGGGAGTCTAGGTCGAGCCCCCCAAGTGGCAGCTGTCTGCGGGCACAAGTGGCCAGCGACTGCAAGCTCCACGCGGGGAACATCAACATAGACTCTAGCCGCCCCACCAACCAGGGAAGTCACAGCCACAGAGCCCTACGGCCTGAAATGCGCCAAAAGGGGTGCATTCCAGTACTTGGCGAGCTCGTCATGCACCTCCGGGAAGAATGGTAACGGAGCAGGGCGTGGCTTTTGACCACGCCCCCGAAACCGCGCCACGAGCGTTCCGGGGAGGATGTTGTTACACCCTGCAACCCGATGCACGCGGCTGCCCGGGAAAGCATGGCCGACATCTCAGCATCAGTCTCCTCCGGAGCTCGACTGCCTGACGACAGGAGATCAGAGGAGTCTTCCGCATACGATGCCAGCAGGCAGCTGTCCGACGCAGCAACAGAGATAGCGTCATCATCCGTGTGCGAAGTCTTACCACTATGAGACGGCCGTCTGCCGCTCGTAGGGGACGAACCAGGTGAGCGTGAAGGGGTATAGATGGTCCGCGAGCGTGAAGCTGACGGAGCAACATCTATCGGCGTCCCTAAATCACCCCCGCCGCTCGCCAAAGCGGTCAACCTCGCCGAAACGGCAGCTGAACACGCCTGGGAATCAGACGGGGTGGTGGCAGCGCTCGAAAGAACGTAGCCAACCGTGACCGCAACACCCTGATTGCTATGTCCGCACACACGGGACATTGCATCAGTGAAACCTGCCTCAGCATGCTTGAGCCCCAAGCAAGTAACACAGGAATCATGGCCGTCAGACTCCGGGATGAGTCTGTCGCACCCAAGGATACAGCTACGAGACGTGCTCGTAGCCGGAGGGACTTACCTCTTAAGGTCTGTAGCCTTCTGCCGAAACGCCCAGGGGAAGTCCACCGAAAGGAGAAGTCCGCTGCTCCGCGTCATAAATCCAGCAGGTTAAAAGTTTTCTCGAAGTCGAGTATCGCGTGTAGCATCAGCAAACACACAGGTTCCGAAGAACAAAGGATGAGTGAATGACCGCCGCCATCTTCCTTTATACCCGTATGTACGGGGCGGAGACTGGCGTGCGCGTGCCATTCGCCAAGCCCATTGGCGTTTTATAATTAATTATCTCGCAGAAGGTAGGTTCTCAAGATCACACCCCAGTCAGTCTCTCACAACGTCGAGAGACCGACTGAAGGGGAACAGCATCTTACAACCACCCAGACATGTTCTATATTTATAGATGTGTAAACATGGCACAGCGTTTAATGTATAATGCATTATATGTCTAACACCTTGTTCCTGTGAGACAGGAAACGTATCCCTTGTCCGATCACCATCATATTTTGCATGCTTGTTTATCATATTAAGATGTATGATTGTACTTAATGGCAAGTCAATTGGATTGTTTGTTAACGGGTAGCAAGCTTTCAGGTACACCGTTCACTTGAATATAATAAAGGACCCTGTAATGGTCATGCAAATGAAAAAAAGTTGAACTTGTTTTTGATAGTTATTGATCTAGACAGTCCAGAGAATTGTACTGTGGTGGAAATTTTTTAATTGCTTGAAAAACCTAGGACAAGTTCGCAAAAGTAGGTTCTTAACATCATCACAAATAACTCACAAACTGTTTGATCGACATCAATGGTTCAAGAGCCAAATTTGTTCGGAATTATGAGAGCTTTCATAAGATATCGAACGTTTGTGTAAATGTGTAATGTCACGTGATATACAATTGTTAAGGCAACCAAAGATGTGTCAATTTTGCCATTTTTAATGTTATGGCGCCACCTAGTGTCCAAACACCGCAGTATTTTGTAAGTCACCTGGGAGTGATGGACTCCACAAATGTCATCTGCATTGGTTTGGATTAGTGGTGGCTTGCTCCTTCATGCTCGCGTCCTAAAAATCATTAACAGCATCACTAAACTAATCATTCAGTGTTTTAATGGTTTTGTTTACCTTCAACTTTCAGATCAACAGTGACGTCATCACTCCAGGATTCAGACTGAATGAAACATTTGTAAAGTCCTTCATCAGAGATTTGGACTCTTGAGAGTTTGAGTGATGTGTTTCCTTTCTCTAGTTCTTCTTTAAACACTCGAGTTCTTCCTCTGTACGACTTAAGCTGATCTGTGTTTATGTCTTTATGATCTTCATACAGATGAACTATTGAGCCTTTGAGATCAAGTCTGATCCACTGGACTCTCATGTTCACAGCACTGATTTGGGGTTTGATAGAACACGGCAGAATCACATCTTCACCAGATACAGTCATCACAGGAGCTGAAGGACCGATCACCTCGTACTCATCTGATATGAGATTCATGTGAAACATTTCATTTGTTACAACACTCAGTTATAATGAATTATGCTGATGATCTGTTTTATTTCTAAATGTGTCAGTGATGTACAGTGTTGTGTATCAAACATGATCATAAGAGACAATATGACGTCTGTCCTGCTCTCTAGAGAGACACTTCAAGTATTCTTTAGTGTCGACACACATTTTTTATTTAATTTCTTCTGAAACTTTTGATGCAAACATGAATCCAATATTGTTTTCTTAATGATTACCTCATATTACTCATATTTGACTCATGTAAACACAGTAAACATTTACCTGATTGTGTAATTCCAGTAATAATCAGTAAAGTCACACAAATGAACTTCATCTCTGAACGACACGTCACTGAAAATAAAAAAGAAACATGTATATAAATAGTCAGTTTACACAGATGATATGAGAACAGTTTACATAAAATACCACAACATGTATTAAAGTCATAAAATGTCTGTCAGATGAGAACTAGTTAAACTGGTGAACATCATGTGATAGAAACAAAGTTCAGAAAGAGTTTGTTCATCTGTCAATCTGTCAAATATCATATTTAAACACAAGCTCATGAAATGCACTATATCACACATAAATATGCACAATATCAATGCTTCAAACAGAAATGAGAAATAGATCATTAAATAACTGAATCTATATGAGACGGTCAGACGTTTATACTCACAAAAACTAGTGAGATGCATCACATCACATCAGGAGTCAATGAATAAAGACGTCCTGTCTGGAGTCTGTGAACACTAAATATGTCTGTTGGGACATGAAAAACATGGTCCTGAAAACATGTCAAAGACAAAGGTGTTTCTTCAGAACTTGATCAGAGTTCCTGTGAACTGATTTACTTTTACTTTCACCAGAATGAATTTCACACCCATCAAATTATTCTACCTGATCAACAGGTGTGTGTTTGTGTGTGCGTGTGTGAATTGCATCTTTATATTTAGACTAGACTATATAGTTCATAACTTGGTTTAAGTGTATTGATGTGATTTAACTTTAATAAACAATTGTTTTCCCTGCTTTATAACTTTAGACAGGTTTTAAAACTGACTGCATCTGTAACTTAAAGAGCCGTTTACACAAAACATGTTGTTTGACATTCCTTAAACTGAAGCTAAATGTGATGTTGTGAAATGTTATGAGAATCACCACAGAATGATTCTTATAAAATGTATTTCATTCAGTTTATGAATAAGCAAACAAGATATTTGAAATAATCCTCAGAGACGGCACAGCACCCATAAGATCTATCAATACACATCATACAGTACAAAGAGCCGGACTGACATATCAAAATGATTTTAATATTTATGACCCGTATCTGAGCCGATGGACTTGTGGTTAGTACTCCAACATGTGGCACAGTTAGGCATCGGGTGACCCGTGGTTCTGACCCCACAACCTTCTGCTAAAATAATGGCAAAAAGGACCAAAATAAATTTTTAGATTTTTGACCAGTATCTGACCACAGTATGGAAGAGTAAAAAAAAAAATCAGAAGAATACATTTGAAAAATAATTGTCAAATTATCGATCAGAGGCATCGGAAGAAGAATTAAAGCTGCAGGCAGCGATGGGCAGGCCCTACTGCAATTTAAAATATTTGTGACTTTCCTCAATACAGAATCACAGACACTGAGAAAACGTGTTATTGCTTAAAGCAGAATAATAATAAAACTCAACATGAAAATAGCACCACGCCATGTCTGCATTATAAACTAAGAATATGCACATATGATGTCATCAGGCCCAGATGAAGAACACCAATAAGTGTCATGTGTGTCCAGCAGGGGGCAGAACTGTTTCATACAAGAGACTGTCTGTGGATATTTTCTACATTACAATAAAAACAAAGCAGTTTTATATAACATTTGATTTAATCTAAATAGGGTTTAGGTGTTCACCTTTACCCTCAAGCTTCTTTAGCAAAGCAGTGGTCATTGTGGAGGTGTGTTTGGGGCCATTATCATGTTGGAATAATGCCTTGCGGCCCAGTCTCTGAAGGGAGGGATCATACTCTGCTTCAGTATGTCACAGTACATGTTGGCATTCATGGTTCTCTCAATGAACTGTTGCTCCCCAGCAGTGTTGGGCAAGCTACTTGAAAAATGTAGTGAGCTAAGCTCTGAGCGCACCTGCCACTCGTTAACAGCTGCAGCTCATTAGAGTTGCTATAAAATGGGGACTTTAAATAAAAGTACCCTCTGGGGTAGTGTTTCGCATCTCCGTGTAAGTGTCGTTACTTTGCTCGCCACAACTGGTGGAGAATGCGGGCATAGTAACTTAGAAACGAGACGTACCGGACTTACCCTCTGTTTACATCTGTGTGTCACAGGTCGCCCCGCCCTCTCTCGCTCGGCTGCGTACGGATCAACATATGATGTCATCAGGCCCAGATGAAGAACACCAATAAGTGTCATGTGTGTCCAGCAGAGGGCAGAACTGTTTCATACAAGAGACTGTCTGTGGATATTTTCCACATTACAATAAAAACAAAGCAGTTTTATATAACATTTGATTTAATCACAGTAGAATAAACACAGATTTACAAAAGACGGGTCCTTTGTGCCTTTTTCTTCTCACTAGAGTTGAGTTGAGTTAATAAACATTATTCAAATCGACTTTGAGGGCTTCCATCTATCATTGATCAGAATGTCAATGACTTGCCTTGTCAACACAATACATTTAGTGTTCTTGTGGGAATCTCCCACAGGACAGAGATCACTACAGAAGATGGGGAAGAGTTTTTAGACCATGTCTAACCCAAAGAAACTAAAGGATATCGTTTCTCAGTGAAAGATTGACCAGTAAAAGAGTAAATATGACACATGGACTTCACATCATAAAATGAGACTCGACCCTTCTCCTAATCCACAAACACACCGATCCTGTCAGGCTTCACACTCAGAGAAAGAAGAACATATGAATCCTCACAAGCCCACAAACTGAAAGTGCCTTTAGCCACAGACCAGTATCCATTCTGAGGAGTCAGACTGACCGGCCCCTTCCTGCTGACAGATTCTCTGGCCACGCCCACATACCACTTGACCATCCCCTCCTTAACCTGAACCTCATAATAAAAACACCATGAAGAGAATCCTTCATTTCCAACAACACCCAGATAGTTATCAAACGTGTTTTTTGGCTCTTCATCTTGATTCTCTTCTCTTTGGTCTTTGTTTTCATATCTCACTTGTTTCCCATCATGAGACACAATGAGACGAGGATGAGCTAAATCAGCATCCAGAGTCACATTCACTGTTAAAATATGAAGAATTCTGTTTAACACATGAATGATGTCATAATGATGAGAAAAAGAATATTAGTTTTTCTTTACAGAGAAATAAACAAACACACTGCATGAGAATATACACTGAAGAAAACAAGACAAATCTAAACACTTTATAACAAAACACCACACGGATGAAACACGATAACAAACACATTTAATGTTATGAGAAACCCATATAAACTAATCTGTAACAGCTAAAACTATTGTATTTACATTATTAAGATTAATAAATGCTGAAAACATTCCTCAATGTGAGTTCATGTGAGCGAATGCACTTCTGTAACCCTTTACAAACTTAACACAGACATTATTTTAGTCAAATAAGAAAGCAAAAACTATATTTGTTTTACTGTTAAATCAAATATAACGCATTATAATGTGAAGTCCAATAATGAAGAATTCAGTTCACCAAACAGTTTCATGTTAACAATTTATCAGTAACTTAAACAACACAAGAGACAAAATTACCCTCATTTACTCTCTGGGGCTCCATCTGTAGTCCTGAAGAGAAAACAGCATTAAAATAAAACATGTTATTACTCAACAACTGAAAACAGACGGTGTGATTTGACATGAATGTCACCCCTCACATGTGTAGTAACATTTGTTTATGTTGTTGCTTTTCTCAAACTAACTCTGGGTTTATTATAACACAAACCCTTTACATAGTTTCACGGTTTGGAGCGATTTGTGTTTTTCTCTCACAGTCAGAAGACTGTCTCCTGTAAATCTGTTCTGTTTTGTTGCATGTTCATAGAGATTTGAGGGCATGGATGCAGGCTAAATGTTATCATTATATGTATTTTTATGGGGTGTGTAAGTCACCATATATTCAAACTTCTATGATCTTAATCACTGTCAAAAACAAAGCATCATTGAAACATGTCAGCAGCTCCTAGAAACTGTTATCAAGGCTTAAAGACATTTTCATGTTGAGACCTTGTGCTCCTCCACCTTCCGTTTGAGGATGCCCCACAGATGCTCAATAGGGTTTACGTGTTCACCTTTACCCTCAAGCTTCTTTAGCAAAGCAGTGGTCATTGTGGAGGTGTGTTTGTGGCCATTATCATGTTGGAATAATGCCTTGCGGCCCAGTCTCTGAAGGGAGGGATCATACTCTGCTTCAGTATGTCACAGTACATGTTGGCATTCATGGTTCTCTCAATGAACTGTTGCTCCCCAGCAGTGTTGGGCAAGCTACTTGAAAAATGTAGTGAGCTAAGCTCTGAGCGCACCTGCCGCTCGTTAACAGCCGCAGCTCATTAGAGTTGCTATAAAACGGGGACTTTAAACAAAAGTACCCTCTGGGGTTGTGTTTCGCATCTCCGTGTACGTGTCGTTACTTTGCTCGCCACAACTGGTGGAGAATGCGGGCATAGTAACTTAGAAACAAGACGTACCGGACTTACCCTCTGTTTACATCTGTTTGTCACAGGTCACCCCGCCCTCTCTCTCTCTCTCTCGCTCGGCTGCGTACGGATCAACATGGAGGAAATAATCTGACGACTGGCCGAGGTAGTGACTCACCAACAGCACTTTTCAGAACAGATGGCCCAGCGACAAGACCACACCGAGTGCGCCATAGGAGCACTGAGAGAGTCCGCGGTTGCCCGGATACCGTTGCCAGAGGCAAGATCCATTGCATATCAGTATCTGACTAAACTCACGGCCCAGGATGACATTGAAGCTTACCTTCATATGTTCGAGGTCATCGCCACAAGAGAAACGTGGGATAAAGTGGAGTGGGCAAGAATCCTGGCGCCGTTCTTGACAGGCAAGGCTCAACGAGCCTATTTTTTCGCTCCAGCCCCCCCTCTGAGAGGATTATGACACTCTGAAGCAGGAGATCCTCGACAGAATTGGTCTGTCCCCCATCAGTGCAGCCCAACAGTTCCAGCGATGGTCGTACGATGAACAGGTTCCCCTGAGAGCACAGGCGGCTCAGTTGACGCACCTAGGACACCTCTGGCTGTTGACGGGGGAGCCTTCAGCCCTCCAGGTGGCCGAGCTGGTCGTGATTGACATACTCCTCCGGGCCATTCCTCCCCGCTACAGAACGGCCGTTAATATGCGGGGTCCAACGACCCTCCGCAAACTGGTGGAGGCCATTGAACTGGCAGAGGCATCTGCTGCCTGGGACGCTGGAGAGAGAGCGGGGCCCCCGCCCTGGAGGGTACAAACCGGATGGCGACCGCCGGAGGGCACCTCAAGGCCAGGCAACAGACCCGTAGAGGGCATGCCCCGGGATGAGCCAATGCCCACCGAATCCGCATCACATGGACCCCGGGCTTGGCTGGCGGGCTGTGGCGTCCACCGGGTGGTACCCCCAGGCGCCCCCCGACGAATGGTGCAGGTGGACGGACGTCCCGTGGTGGCCACCCTAGATTCCAGTAGTTTGGTATCGCTGGTCCAGCCCGGAATCATTAGAGTGCGGACCGACCGGAGGGCCACTATCCCAATCACCTGTGTCCACGGAGATACCAGGAATATCCCAGCATATCCAGTGACCGTGGCCGCTGGAGGTTGGGATTGTGGATGACCTGCCAGTGCCGATGTTGCTGGGGAGAGACTGGCCGGGATTCGACCAGCTCCTAGCCCAGGCTATACAGCCAGCCCGCCACGGGTCCCGACCTCGGAGACCCCGGCCCCGAAGAAGCCAGAGCAGTCGGCCCGCCATGTTTGCTACAGAGAGCGAACGGGAGGGTGAGTGTCAAGACCCTTATCTTTCCTCTGACCACTTTCAGCAGGAATTGTTGGACACAAGTGAGAGTTTGGACGATGAAGATCGTCAACCCGCCCCACACCCCCTCACGTACTTCATGGTCAAGCAGGGGCTGTTGTACTGTGCCGCACTGAGAAGGGGAGAGAGAAAACTACTAATGGTTGTGCCAAAAACGAAAACCCGGATGATTCTGGAGCTGGCCCACGCCCATCCCATGGCCGGGCATCTAGGAGACGCTAACACGGCCCAACGGATCAGAGATCGGTTTCACTGGCCTGGGCTCGAGGCAGAGGTGAAGAGGTATTGCCAAGGTTGCCTCACCTGCCAACAGAAGTCCCCTCAGCGCCCGCCCTCCAGCACTCTCATCCCCCTCCCAGTGATCGAGGTGCCCTTCGAACGCATAGGGATGGACTTAGTAGGGCCGCTGCCGAAGTCTGCCCGGGGACACAAGCACATCCTGGTTATTGTGGATTACGCTACCCGGTATCCAGAAGCCCTGCCCCTCTGAAAGGCAACCTCCAAGGCAATAGCCAAGGAGCTGTGTCTCTTCTTCAGCCGCGTATCCTGACTGACCAGGGAACTCCGTTCATGTCCCGGCTAATGGCGGACCTCTGCCACCTTCTTAAGATTAAACAGCTCCGGACATCTGTGTACCACCCTCAAACCGATGGGCTGGTGGAATGATTTAACCAGACCCTGAAGTGCATGCTCCGACGAGTGGTGGCAGAGGATGGGCGTGCCTGGGACCTGTTACTGCCATATGTGCTCTTCGGCATCCGGGAAGTACCCCAGGCGTCCACCGCTTTACACCCTTCGAACTCCTCTTCGGCCGACAACCCCGCTAGATGTGGCCTGAGACGCCTGGGAACAACAACCTGCGCCACACCGGAGTGTAATAGAACATGTCCAACACATGAGGACCAGAATTGACAGAGTGATGCAGATGGTAAAAGAACATCTCGTCGAGGCCCAGCGCGCCCTACAGAAACTGTATGACCGGCCCGCCCAGCCTCGAGAGTTCCAGCCAGGAGACAGAGTGCTACTACTGACCCTGACCACAACGTCGAAGTTTCTGGCCTCCTGGAAAGGACCATACACCGTTGTCGAGAGGCTAGGGTCAGTTCTCGGATGTCTTCTCTGAGAAGCCCGGGCAGACTCGGCTCCTACATCATGAAGTGCGAACCCCACCGGGGGTAGTGGTTAGACAGCGGCCCTACCGGGTCCCCGAGGCTTGTCGGATGGCTATAGAGGAGGAGGTCAACAGGATGAGGGCCCTGGAAGTGATAGAGCCTTCCCACAGCCCATGGTCCAGCCCCATCGTCATGGTCCCGAAACCAGATGGCACCCTCCGCTTCTGCAATGACTTCCGTCAGCTTAACGAAGTCTCCAGCTTTGACGGACATGGGAATAGCCAAGATTGAGGGCTTGTTGAGAAAAACCTTTTACTGGCCCGGGCTGGGTGCGGACAAGAATGGGCATCCAAATGTGCAATTTGCACTCAACAGAAAAGAGGACCAGAGGTAAGGGCACCCTTGGTGCCTATTTTTGTATCATACCCTTTGGAAACAGTTTCAATTGACTACTTGTCCCTTGGTAGGCATGGAGACACTTATCCTTAGCTGTTGGTAATAACTGACCTTTTCTCAAAGTACGGATGGGCTGTCCCTACAAAAGACCAGACAGCAGCCACAACGACACGTGCCCTCTGGCACCACCTCATCCAGCCATGGGGATGTCCAGAAAGAATCCTCTCGGATCAAGGAGCAGCCTTTGAGTCAACCATGGTGGCACAGCTGTGCAGTCTGTATGGGTGTGTCAAAGTCCGAACCACACCCTACAGGCCCCAAGGAAATGGGGCCTGCGAAAGGTTTAACAAGACTGTTCTGTCTCTTTTAGGAACATTGAGTCCAGAAGACCAACTGAGGTGGCCAGATCACTTGACGACTCTTTTGCAGATGTATAACAACACCCCTCACGAGACCACTGGACTATCCCCACACTTTGTCATGTTTGGCCGAGATGCCCGCCTGCCTGTGGAAACTGCTGTCAGTGCGCCACCACTGACCCAAAGACAGGACTTGGAAGGTTGGGTTCGCCAGCATAACCAGACTCTACAGAGAGTCTACAGACAGGTGGCAGCAAAAACCAGAGAAAGCAGAATGCGGGACAAGGTCAGGTATGATCAGAAAACAAAGAACCTCCCCTTGTTGCCCGGAGAGCGTGTGCTTTTGCGCAACTTCCGACGCAGAGAACAAGGGAAATTGGTGCCACACTGGCAGCCCCAACTCTACGTGGTTATTGACCAACTGCGTCCAGGTATGCCCGTTTTTCAGATCAAGCCTGAAGGAAAAGAAGGCCCCATCAGGACAATTCATCATAATCACTTAAGGCCTTGCCTTTTCAACCCCCCTAAGGAGCCTCAACAAGCCCCAGAGACTGAAACTGTGAACCCCAATTATTTGAATGCCTGGCATCCTGGGCCTTTTTTGCCATTAGCCCCTTGAACCCATAGCATGTGCCCCTCCTGCAGTTCCAATGGAAGATGACCCAGTAGCGCCTATTGTGGGACCTGAGCCAGGAGATGTATCACCCCTGCGTAGGTCCCAGAGACAAAATAGGGGTAGGCCCCCGGACAGGTATGGACACTGAGACTTTGTCGGGACGACAACTGTTAAAGGTGGGGGAGGAGTGTCATGTGATATACAACAAGTGGAGCAGTGTGATAGATGGGTAACTACTTTATTTAGTGATTGGTATATAGCGATTTTCCTCTGATTTTTATACTAGTTTGTTGTGGTTTTCTTTGGTTTGTGGTGGATTGGTTTATTATATTGTTTGCTGTGATATTGCTGGACACTTAATAGCACGGTTTCCCTCTTTCACAAACTGTAACGAGAAACACTGATTGACACACCTGTAAACCCTGATCATATCAACGATTTCATTGGCCAGCTGATCAGACCATTCCAAATAAATAGGAGGCTAGATCTCTTACCAGGGGGGAAAACACTCTGGATGGACAGATGTGCTGAGTGCTGCTGTGGACTGGCTTGGTAATTTTTATTCTCCCTCAGCGTCGTGGCTGACTGGAAACCCTGTGCTTTGGTGGAGCGGACTCACAGATCTCAGTGTCAACGCTCACAAAACCTCAGAAGTGGTCCTTTTCTTCCACACTGATGCGTGTGTTTATTTTTAGTATTGAGCTGAAGACCCGTTCTAGTTATTGCTTATTTTTGTGAAGGTGCCAGGTCCGGTGGTCAGCGGTGGAGCAGCAGATACGGCAGTATTGTTGATGGACCCACGTGAAGTGCAAGGAAGCAGCGCAACAACACGTTATCTACTCAAAGTCCTGCTGACAGAGGAAACACTGAGCTAAATCCAGACGGGACTGGATTTGTGTATTGTTCACCCTGGGACAGACCCTGATTTTATTGTTTCCCTGGGTCTTTGAGGAGATGTCATTTTAATATTGTCATTTTAAAGTTAACTTATAGAAATAATAAAACACTAGTTTTATATATATTTCTTGTGTCGTTCTCGCTGTGTTGGTGTGGCCGGAAATCTAAATTTGATTTATATTTAACAGACTTCTAATCTGTTACATTCTTAGAATTGAGAAGTGGCCATGATCTTCATCTTACAAAAGTTTAATTTAGTCTATTTTTGTTGTATGGTGATTTCTGTCTTATGTATGTTTACTTTAAAAGCATCATTAATACAACAACATTGGATCAATGTGATGAACATTACAATCAGTGCTGGAAACATCTGAGATTCACTGGAGGACTTTCAAGTTCAATTTTCTTTAATTGTCATTTCAACTAGTGAAACGAAACAACGTTCCTCCAGAACTAAGGTGCTAGATAACACATGTTTTTATAAAGTATAGAGTAAACAAGTACAGATGGCACAAGTACAAACACTATCAAGACAAGACAGTGGCACAGTGAGATGACGGTCCGTTGTCAACTAGAACATATTGTAAAAGTAAAATATAAGTGATCCTTAACTTTTGGAAGGTGTTATTTGTCTTGTTTAAGATGCTTAGAGAGTCATGAGGAAAACTTGCAATCATCTCTGAAGACCCTGTTGTTCATGAAAGTGTTTATTGTGTTCTTTGTGTGTTATTCTCCCCTCCCGTTATTTTAAGATCAGATATTTATCAGATCTCATGGGAGATCACTGCAGATGATGAGTGGAGCAAAGTTTTCACATGAAATAAAACCCAAAGAGAAAACAGGATATAGTTTCTCAGTTAAAGATTGATCAGTAAAAGAGTGAATATGACTCATGGACTCCACATCATAAAATGAGACTCGACTCTTCTCATAATCCACAAACACCCCGATCCTCTCAGGCTTCACACTCAGAGAAAGACGAGAAAGATTCTCACCAGCCCAATACTGCCCATTTCTCAAACCCACAGTCCAGTATCCATTCTGAGGATTCAGACTGATCCACCCGGTCCTCTTCACAGATTGTCTGGACACCCCCACACGCCACACAGTTAACCCCTTCACCTGCAGCTCATAGTAAAAACACCCTGAAGAGATATCTTCCTTTCCAACAACACCGAGCTCCACATCAAACGTGTTCTTGTGTCCTGTATCTTCATTCTTCTCTCTTTTATGTTGTTTGTTTTCATATCTCACTTGTTTTCCATCATGAGACACAATGAGACGAGGATGAGCTGAATCAGCATCCAGAGTCACATTCACTGTTAAAATATGAATATGAACAATGATATTTATCATCATTATTATCTAATTATAATAATATTCATTTATTATATATATTTTACAGGAACTCTCAAATTAGTTTACGAAGCAATTCTTCTTTGAGAGATGACAGAAAATCTGACTCAACAGTACAATCAAACATTGGTTTTCTGTTATTTTCTTATCCATCTATTCATTTGCTAATTTTTACTCATTCATGTTTTCCTTTTATTTTTGAGTATTTTCTCATTTTCATCATTCTTGTTTTTTATTACTGTTGTTTCATAATTTGTTGGTTCTGTATTGTCATCACTTGAACTGTAGTTAATGGTCTCCAGTGGTCTCCATCTCAAGGACATTTTTAATAATGACAACAACAAATAATAGTGCGATCATTAAACTACGGTTACCACTGTAAAACCACGGTTCATTTTCATCATGGTGCTGCTATCACTGGATAATTCTGTCTTTGTTTCCCAGAAGCCAGCGGAGGTGTTATGTCAAGAACATACATTTCAGTCATTTGTGATGTCCCGAGTGGATCGTCTTAATACCGTGACAGTTATACCCCGTGAGATTTATTAGCAAATTATTTGTTGAGCCATTCGTTGAATCATGCCCACAAACCAAAGTAACGACTTTAGTCGATATATTCCCGAAACGAATTTTAATGCGTCTAAGTGCTCTCGTGAACACGCACCATAAAGATACTGTATAGAGAATATATCGATTTAAGTGATTATTTGGTTTGTTTTTCACACATAAAGTATTCTCATCGCTTCAAAATAATTCAATTGAGCCACTAAGAGCAGATGGACCAATTGAACGACGTCTTTAGTTCTTTTCTGGACTTTGACAACAACTTTAACCATTATGTCTATGACGAGGCCTTGAAATCTCTCGGATGTCCCTAAAACATCTTTATTTGTATTCCACAGACGCCGGGAGGTCTTAAAACATGTTGAACTTTCCTTTTCATGTTGGTGAGTAAAAAATAACAAAATTTTGATGTGAACTTTCTTTAAGCTTGAATGACTTAAAACGAGTTATATAACTAATTCTATTGCTTACATTTTCATGTTCACAGGACAAAGTAATGCTGTCATGTTAAGCTTAATATTCACCATCTCTGTCTCTTTTTTCGTTACATGCAAGTTGAATACTGACTTCTGAAAGTGAAATATTAAAAGCAAGTAGTCTGAAACCACAAAACTTAAAAATATAACGAACATTTCTAAAACTCCAGGATAAATAAACACTAAACTCTTACAAAAAGTGTTCTGAAAATATAAAATAAAAGTTTAAAATCCAAGTTGCTTTAGGTTACAACAGCAAAGATAGTTTTATAGTGTAAACCTGGTAGAAGACACAATTGAATGCAACAACTACACATGTTCCCTTGTCCCAGGTGGTGAATCAGGTACGCGGGTTCAGTCACTTGAATAGTCATTTCACTTTGGGACACTTGATGATTTATTTTCCTCTTGAACCACCTTTGAGAACCTGTCCACCACCGTGAGAACCACAGTGTTGCCACGGGACAGAGGAAGCACTGTGACAAAGTCAATGGCGATGTGAGACCAGGGTCTTGAAGGGGTGGGCAGCGGCCGGAGAAGTCCTGCCGGGGGGCGATTGGAGCTCTTGCTCACCGCGCAAACCGGGCAGGCCAAAACAAACTCGCCAACATCCCGCTTCACGGACCTCCACCAAAACCACTGCTTGACTAACGAAAGAGTGCGAGCCACTCTGGGGTGGCAAGCAAAACCGGAGGAGTGCCCCCACTGGAGGACGCTGTTTCGAACTGACTGCGGAACAAACAACAAGCCCTCTGGGCAGTCTACAGGAACAGGGACGCCGCTCAATGGGTCACGGACCTTCGACTCCACCTCCCAGGTGACCGCCGCAACCACTCGGCCAGGGGGTACGACAGGCACCAGGGAGGGACTGACAGTCTGGGGCTCAAACACCCGTGAAAGCGCATCCGGTTTGCCGTTCTTACTACCCGGGCGATAGGAGATGTTAAAATTAAAACGCCCAAAGAAGAGAGCCCAGCGGGCCTGCCAGGAATTTAATCTCTTAATGGAGCGGATATATTGTAAGTTCTTATGGTCTGTCCAAACCAGAAAAGGAACCTTAGTGCCCTCCAGCCAGTGGCGACACTCCTCCAGCGCCAACTTGACAGCCAACAACTCCTTATTACCAATATCGTAGTTCTGCTCAGAGGGGGTAATGCAGCGGGAGAAGAACGCGCATGGGTGCACCTTGTCGTCAGTGGGGGATCGTTGGGACAAAATCGCCCCCACTCCTGTCTCTGAGGCATCCATCTCCACAATAAACTGACGGGATGGGTTGGGGTTGCGGAGGATGGGAGCAGAGACAAAGAGGCTCTTGAACATGACAAAAGCCTTCTGAGCCTGTTCTGACCATGAAATTGTCTAAGAATGGAGGTGCAGATTTGTCAGAGGCAGGGCAAACTGGCTAAAACCTCGAATGAACTGCCTGTAGAAATTGGCAAACCCCAGGAATCGCTTGACAGCTCTACGATTCTCTGGAGTGGGCCAATCCGCAACAGCTTCTACCTTGGTGGGGTCCATTCGAATACCCTCTGGCGACAAGATAAACCCCAGGAACGGAACTGACCGTGCGTGGAACTCGCACTTCTCCACCTTAGCAAATAACTGGCATGGCACCCGCCGAACGTGCTGGATATGATCCCTTTCGTTCTGAGAAAAGACTAAAATGTTGATGAGGTAGACGAAAACAAAAAGGTTTACCATGTCCCTGAGCACGTCATTGACGAGTGCCTGGAAGACCGCGGGAGCGTTCGACAGGCCGAAAGGCATAACCCTATATTCGAAATGGCCTGTAGGGGTGTTAAAAGCGGTCTTCCATTCATCCCCCTCTCTAATTCTAACTAGGTTATAAGCATTGCACAGGTCTAACTTTGTAAAGATGGTAGCCCCCTGTAAGAGCTCAAAAGCTGAAGACATCAGAGGCAAGGGGTGGCTATAAAAATTAGAGTGTTCAAAGCAGGCCGAGCGCCCGCCCGAATACCCCAGCTAGGAATAATGGAATAGGACCCCGGTTCTATTTTGTGGGTTTCACGAACCAGGTGTATGAAGGCTCTGTGTCCGCCAATAGTCACTCTAAGTTGGGCTGGTGTTCGGATATGTCCGCCTGGAGGTCCAGGCGGGTGTATGAAGGCTCTGTGTCCGCCAATAGTCACTCTAAGTCGGGGTGGTGCTCGGGTACGTCCGCCTGGAGGTCCAGGCGGGTGTATGAAGGCTCTGTGTCCGCCAATAGTCACTCTAAGTTGGGCTGGTGCTCGGGTATGTCTGCCTGGAGATCCAGGCGGGTGTTTGAAGGCTCTGAGTCCGCCAATAGTCACTCTAAGTCGGGCTGGTGCTCGGGTATGTCCGCCTGGAGGTCCAGGCGAGTGTATGAAGGCTCTGTGTCCGCCAATAGTCACTCTAAGTCGGGCTGGTGGTCTGGGACGTCCGCCTGGATCTCCAGGCGGGTGTTTGAAGGCTCTGTGTCCGCCAATAGTCACTCTAAGTCGGGCTGGTGCTCGGAGACATCCGCCTGGAGGTCCAGGCGGGTGTATGAAGGCTCTGAGTCCGCCAATAGTCACTCTAAGTCAGGCTCTGTGTCCGTCAATAGTCACTCTAAGTCGGGCTGGCTTTAGGGTTGGGTACCCAAGGGTTGCTGGTGTCGGGCTGGAGTTAGGGTTTGGGTGTCGGGGGTCACCGAGTCCGCCCAGGTCGGCCCGCTGGTCCCCCGGGTGAATCGCGGGACTAGCTGGGACTCTCTTAAGGTAATGCTAACGAGGAAAACTTTTTCCAGGAAGGTCGTAGAGAGTCGAGCGAGGTGTCGGGCTCGAGAGGCTGCAACGTCCCGTTCCGGAGATACGCCTCGCATGCGCTCGAATGCGTCGCCGTCCGGAGGAGGGGGGCTGGGGGCCCCTGGGGTCAATGATCCTTCTGCAGGTTCACCTACGGAAACCTTGTTACGACTTTTACTTCCTCTTTTTTGTCCCTCCCTCATTCTTTGCTTGTTCTAACTGTAGTTTTAGCAACTCTATTTTTATCTTTTCTAATTGTTCTTCCTCTTTTCCTGTTTTCTCTACAGCCCTATTTGTGTGGTTGGCTAAATGCCTTTCCCATATTTCGTTACTAGCAATTGGAATGTCAGGGTTATTTTCCATTATTTGTTTAACACCACTAGGGGCACGTGCCATGACCGCTGCTCTGAATATGTCTCGTGTAATTGGGTTGGTTAAACTATTTTCTTCCACCATCTGTTCCCACTCAGCCGCGCACCTGAAATAATATGCTGCACCTGTCTCACCTGGTTTTATGCGAAACTTTATGTTTTGGTATACGGTGGGTGGCAATGGGTACAATCGACCGAGTGCCCTGCCCACCATTGTGATTACCTTTGAAAAAGCAAGATCATTTGGATATTGTAATGTTTGGGCTTCGAGTTCAAAACTCCCCATCTGAGAGGCTGTCAAAATCTGACCCAACAGACACCTTATGTCACCCAAAGCCAAAACGGTACCATGACTCAAGGCCGTTAATTTACTCAACCACTTAGAGCCCCCTGATGTAATTGGAGGAAGTTTACTGGAAATAGCAGTCATGTCACTGTGTGACCAGGGCTGGTACTGCACCCCAGTGCTCTTTACTAACAATGGGGCTTGTACGCCTGGATATAATTGATTAGTATGGTGACTCATTGCCTGCTCTCTCTGCTCTGGTACGTTAGGGGGGCAATGATCAATTGAAAAATTAGACAGCTGCTGCTCTTTTTCCCTGCCCCTAGTACGTTTTGCTATTGGCTCCTCATCCATTACCATCGTTCCCTTAATACATACTGTATGCATCGTGCCCTGGGCCTGACCTGTTGTTTCTATAGGGCCAGATGCTCTACAACTTCCCCTTTCATCTTCACTTCCTACTCCGTTCTCACTGCCATCACTTCCCTCTGGATGTTCCATATTTTCTGCCATGTGGCGCATTGTCTCATTCACCTAAGCTTGTGCCGCATGTACCTGTTCTGTCACTACCTTGCCCAGGTGTTGTACCTCCTGTCGAAGCTCTTCTAATTCTTTTAAATTACAGTCTAAAACTCCCTCTCGTACCTCAAGCATGACCTGTTGTTTGCTGTGAGTCGTGTTTGGTGAGATGTAGGGTGGGGGCTGAGCAAGGGGCGGAGCAAGGGGCGGATACAATGGACGGTACTGTTCAGGGGGCGGTGCTAGTGACTTAGTCTCCCTGTTTCCATCCCTCACTTCCAGTCTAACATCATCCGCTACAGCCTTAACTTCCTTCCTATGTCTAATGGGTGATAAAGCTGTTGCCACGAGGGCAATACGAGTCCATTTTCTTAACTGTTTTTCTAAGTCACACCCTTTACTCTTATATCTACTTGCATTATACCATTTAATCGTTTTTTCATCACCTTTATGTCTGACTAACCTACAATGAGCCTTTTTCTCCATATTTCTTATTTTCGGGGCCAGGGGCACTTTAAGTTTCTCTGCCTCTTTAGTCCATGCATAATTATCACACAATTCTATCCAACATTCCTCAGCTTCTCTTTGTCTCCCTTTTTTCTCTCTTGGTTCAGCCTGTGCTATCATCATATCAGCGATACTCTGCCATTGCGCTAATACGGTCGGACATTCGTATTCATCACACTCCTTTTGAAACTCTGCCATTCTATTCTATTTATTTACTTGTATATATATATATATATATATATATATATATGTATGTATTCAATATAACTTTCCTACTAGTTCCTTTACGATTGTCTCCTTACCCCAACTTAAATTATACACATACACAAAGCCTATTCACTCAAATCACATCACATTCACACCAAAGTATCGAATTTATGGATTATTCTTTAATCCACGGGACTTTAACCCTTATTCAGGATTCTAACCTGTATTAAACAGAACTTTAATCTGTATTTATTTATGGCTTTCTCTGCCAAGGGACTCTAACCCGTAAGAATCTTTTAAATCTGATTTTCCTTACTTTACTATTTCAATTTTACTCGTCTATTCATCGAGATGTTCATCAAATTTAACACAGAAATTTAGTATATCCAATAGCAGAATTCGGAATAACAGGTTTCTGCGCTTACCTCTCTATTTTAGCCGGCTTTTTGTGTTAAATCTGATTCCGTCTCGATCTTTCCCTCCCCCACAGGGTCCGCCGAAATGTGGCGCGAAAACTTTCCTTTGTCTTCAAATCACGTCGATGGTCACCATCTAATGGACTTTCGGAACTTGAGTCCTGCGTGTTCAAAAATTTGAAGAAAAGTCAAAGAGACAGTTTTTCCCAATAAGTTTAAGTAGAATTTATTATCAGATGTAAAAGCTTCTTCCAGCTGGGGCTGTTTTCTCATCATATACATGAGCCGAACAACTGAATACACACTTCCGGGTTACAAGTATTTATAAAATATGTGACGTCGATTCTCTCTTCGGGCTCCTCCCCTTCATCGGGCGGGCGTTCAATCCTCCGGAACCAATCACCTCGGGATATGTTAATCTGACTCCATTCTCCCCCAACTATTGGTCCCTGCAAAACATTTTGAAAATAGCCGGTCCTGCCGAAAGATGCGATTGACGCACACACACATACACTCACACACTTGTTATCTGAGACCCTGCTTCTGCACACATACACTCAAACTCTTGTTATCTGAGACCCTGCTTCTGCATTCCTCAGAGCTGTGTCTGCCAACTAGTTTTCAAGACAAAAAACCCAGCACAGCATGGACATATATTTGACAGTAAACATGAATTTATAATACATAAAATATCATAATCTCAATAACTTCCCGCCATTCAGGTCCTTCAGCATGAAATGCACTGTAACAGTGCTACATTGAATCTATACACACTAGGGTGGCCATACGTCCGGCTTTTGGCCGGACAGTTCGGATCTTAAGCCCCCTGTCCGGCGCAGCCTCAAGCCGGACACTCATTTGTCCTCCTTTTCGGAGTTGCGCTGAATCAGCCTTAAAAAACGTGCTGTAAAACCTTTATTGGGACGCAGCAGCGTCTGACGCCTTAAGATCTCCGGTCAAAAAATATGATTGGCTGAAAGAGGTGTCAAATAAATATCTGACATATAATTGGTTAAAAACGTAAACAAGCCTCTGCGAATTGAGTTGGAGTCTACGTACTGGCTACGTCACATCATAACGTTAACATGCCGAAACGTCTGACATCATTTAGTCCGAAAAGAACAAAACACCACGAATTCATATCAAAAAGCAGTAGAGATGCTTTCCATGGATTTTGCACACTATGTCGCTGTGTAGTGGACGTTAGTTGTAAAGGGAAAGCCGCCATTGACCGACATGCCAGCACTGAAAAACATAAAGGTAACCGACGAGCTGCTGGTGCGTCTTCCCTTAGGTCTTAATTTCGAGTGGCAACATCACCTCAGGATGACAAAATCTCCGCTGCAGAGCTTTGTAAAGTCTATCACGCAGTCAAGCATCACCAGTCATACAGGAGTGTCTTGAAGAAATACAAATACTGTGAACAAACACTTTTTTGCCTCTTCTGTTACAGAGGTCTAGATCAAGACATGTTGTTGATCAAATTGTCTGGCAATGAATAGAGTAGTCTATCTCAGAATCACTGTATCATGATACCATAGATATGATAGACAAAATTGTATTGTATTTGCGGGTACACCAGATGCAGTTATTCTTCCCTCACTAAATTCCGCAAATTGTTCTCCTTTTTGGTGTTATGGAAATGGCCACCCTAACACACACACACACACACACACACACACACACAGGCACACACACAGACACATTTCCCCTTATAAACATACGGACTTGTGTTGTGTTAGTGTAATGAATATATGTTTAATGTCTGTTAATTGCTTTACTTTATGTTGCTTTGTGCCCATGTGATGTGTTTGCTGTATTTATCTACCATGTCAGCTCAAACTACATTGCATACTTACGGATAGCACATTGAAATAACCACACACACATGTTTCATTCATCTATCCCCATTTATTTGAAATACAAGAAAACTACATTCATTCACCAATTTCTATTTTGCAGAACCAACCTGTTTGATATAATTTCTGGGGGTAGCAGCCATTTTAGGTGTGACATCATCAAGGTCATAACATCCATACCTGAAAAAGTGATTTGTTAGTTGTTCATATGCATATGTGTTGTATGGTTAGTTGTATGTTAAAGTGTGTGTTTATTTTTTTTAGCTTGTATTTGGTTTAATAACTTAGAATGTTTGAATGTTATTAAATATACCTGCCTCCATTTGCTCCAAGATGGTAGGATCCAAGGGCGGGGCCTGGAATATAAAATGGCTCCCAAACACTGATTCACGGAGGTGAAAGTAGGTTGGTGTGTTTGTTAAGATAGTTTTGAACTGGAAATTACAGAAGTTTATCAGGTCCATGGGATTTAGCTGAACAAGCCTGTAGATATTGTACAGTTTCTTTTTCTTTTGTTATTGTTATTTTGTACATTGTTATTGTGTCGTTTTGCTGGATTCTTTTTCTTTGTGCCTTGGGGAAGAGAAAACAATAAATCTCTTTCCACCTCACAAGTTTTTGTCACTGTCCATACCCATTGCTCGGGTCATCCTGTTAACATGCACTATATCACATCTACACAATTTCAAAGCTTCAAACAGAAATGAGAAATAAATCATTAAATAACTGAATCTATATGAGACAAACAGACATTTATAGTTTATACTCACGTAAGCTGAGTCACATCACATCAGATGTCAATGAATAAAGACGTCCCGTCTGGAGTCTGTGAACACAAAAGATTTCTGTTAGGACGTGTGTCCTGAAAACATGTCAAGACAAAAGTGTTTCTTCAGAACTTGACGGCATCTGTAACTTAAAGAGCCGTTTATACAAAACCTGATGTTTTACATTCCTTAAACTGAAGCTAAATATGATGTTGTGAAATATTATGAGAACCACCACAGAATGATTCTTATAAAATGTATTTCATTCAGTTTATTAATAAGCAAACAAGATATTTGAAATAATCCTCAGAGACGGCACAGCACCCATAAGATCTATCAATACACATCATACAGTACAAACAGCCGGACTGAGAGATCAAAATGATTTTAATATTTTTGACCCGTATCTGAGCCAATGGACTTGTGGTTAGTGCTCCAACATGTGGCACAGTTGTTGCCGTGGTTATGTTCCAGTGTCATTTCCTGACCCCACTTCTGCTAAAATAATGGCAAAAAGGGCCAAAATAAATCTTTCAAAAAACATAGAGATTTTTGACCAGCATCTGCCCACAAAATGGAAAAGTCAAAAGTCAAAAGAAATCAGAAGAATACATTTGAAAAATAATTGTAAAAATCTGGTCATATTGAGACTTACTGCTTGTCATGATCTTGTCCTGGTCAGTAGTTTCCTTGCTCTGTGGACAGGGTCGTGACAGTATGATGCCTTGTTCTGTTATGTTTTGTGTGGAGACACGTGGCCTTTGTTTTGTGCCTTTTGACTTTGTGCCACGCGTCCTCCAGTGTTGCATCTTTAGCTTCGACCCCTTGTTTCTCCGTTAGTTCCGCATTAGTGTTTAGTCTTGTCATCTTCCCTGGTCTATCTTCCCCTTAGTGTTTCATTCCTCTCACCTGCCGTGCAATCCTCCTGTTATCCTTCCCTTAGTGTTTCATTCCTCTCACCTGCCGTGCAATCATCCTGTTATCTTCCCCTTAGTGTTTCATTCCTCTCACCTGCCGTGCAATCCTCCTGTTATCCTTCCCTTAGTGTTTCATTCCTCTCACCTGCCATGCAATCCTCCTGTTATCCTTCCCTTAGTGTTTCATTCCTCTCACCTGCCGTGCAATCCTCCTGTTATCCTTCCCTTAGTGTTTCATTCCTCTCACCTGCCATGCAATCCTCCTGTTATCCTTCCCTTAGTGTTTCATTCCTCTCACCTGCCGTGCAATCCTCCTGTTATCCTTCCCTTAGTGTTTCATTCCTCTCACCTGCCGTGCAATCCTCCTGTTATCCTTCCCTTAGTGTTTCATTCCTCTCACCTGCCATGCAATCCTCCTGTTATCCTTCCCTTAGTGTTTCATTCCTCTCACCTGCCGTGCAATCCTCCTGTTATCCTTCCCTTAGTGTTTCATTCCTCTCACCTGCCATGCAATCCTCCTGTTATCCTTCCCTTAGTGTTTCATTCCTCTCACCTGCCGTGCAATCCTCCTGTTATCCTTCCCTTAGTGTTTCATTCCTCTCACCTGCCATGCAATCCTCCTGTTATCCTTCCCTTAGTGTTTCATCTCAGTCACCTGCCGTCACTCTCCCTGAGTAATCGGTCCTTGATAGTGTTTCCCTTTATGTATCCCCAGTTTCTCTCTGTCCCTGGTCGGTTCATTGTTTGTTCCCACTGTAGTCTGCCCTGCATAGCCTCCCTCGTGTTGGATTACCCTTGTTTGTGGACTTATTATTCAAATTACATTGTTTTTCGTCTTGTCCCCGTTGTGGGAAGGTTTAGTTTGCCTTCCTGTTTTTGTGGCTTTTTATTTATTAAGTTTATATTTACCCCTCATCTGCCAGCGCTTGGGTACCCACGTTACCTGACACTACTGCAATTTATAATATTTGTGAAACTTAATAAAATCTGCTAAATTGAGACTTTTTCCTCAATACAGAAACACAGACACCTGAGAAAACGTTTTATTGCAAAAAGCAGAATAATATAAAAACCCAACATGAAAATAGCGCCACACCGCGTCTGCATTATAAACATCAAGAAAACTTTCGCTTAAAATCAACGAAGCTCACGCCGAGATGCATATATGATCTCTTCAGGCCCAGATTAAGAACACCAGTAAGTGTCATGTGTGTCCAGCAGAGGGCAGAATTGTTTCATACAAGAGACTGTCTGTGGATAATCTGTGATGTTTTCTACATTACAATAAAAACAAAGCTGTTTTCAATAACATTTGATTTAATCACATTAGAACAAACACAGATATACACAAGACGGGTCCTTTGTGTCTTTTTCTTCTCACTAGAGTTTAGTTTATATCATATGTGTTAATAAATGTGAAGGAAAAATTAATTATGTTCCTTTGGACATCCAAGTTTAAACCTATAAATAAACTTAACTAATGACAGGACCTGATGGCATTTCAGATTAGTTATGTATTAAGTTCTCTTCACGTGACAATGTTCTCATGATTTCTCACGTTACTACTTTTCTCTTATTATCTGAATATATTAATTTCTTGTTCCCCTTCAAACGGTCTCTCGACGTTGTGTTGAGAGACAGACTGGGGTTTGATCTTGAGAACCTATCATCTCTGAAAGAAACTCCAATGGGCTTGGAGAATGGCCCACGCACACCAGTACATTTGGGTATAAAAGGAAGATAGCGGCGGTCATTCATTCATCCTTTGTTCTTCAGAACCTGCGTGTCATATGATGTCAAGCGAAATCGTCTCTGAGACTCACTTCAGTATGCTGGATTTACTATTCAAATAACGTTTTGCGTGACATTATCATATTATTACATAATATATATTTTAAACAAACAAGCATTAGCACTATTTCATCATTGTGATTTGTTTTATGTGGAAAATTCCCAGTAGCAAACATTTGACTGAATTCTCTCGTCTACACCAATAAAATGGTCGACAATTTAAATTCACCACCAAATGATTTCACACTGAAAGTCTGCTGTGACATCCATCAGTTCATAAACATGACGCTCTCAATAATGATTTATTTCATGCATTTAAGACTTAAACAAGTTTAAAGAAATAAGTTTATGCTTCACTGCATGAATATATCGGGTTAAGAAGTAAATGTTGCAGACCAGTAAATCAGTATATGAGCTCATGTTTAGTTGTAAAAGGTACAAATCTACCGACCCATAAGACAGAATCTTATTGTGAACATGTTGTGTCTCTAATCTTCACTTTCAGTGCAGAAGTTACGCTTCATATAAGTATAAGTAGTAATGCATTCAAATCATATATTTAATGAATATTGTTACAGTAAAACAAGTTACATAAGATTATATCTGGCAAGCTTAACAAGAAAACAATGTTTTATGGACTTTGTTTGCCTTCAATAACTTTGAATTACATTAAACAATGACTTGAGAGGAAAGATTCATAGAGAAACATAGAAAACTATTATTTATTGAAATAGTAAATTATGTGAGAAACTTGTGCAAACTTTTCTTTTATACATGTTATATTTCTGTCTATTTTAAATACAGATTGGGCCAAAAAAAAACGTAATCCATAAATTCATTCAACGCATGAACATTGTTTTTGCAATGCCAGTTTTAAGATCTTAAATAAAACAATCTTATCAAATAGTTCAGATCAGTTTTTGAAGTAGACTCAAGATGATTCATTAATGTAAAACTGATCTGTGCAACCGGTCACCATGTCTCAGTAAATTCAGATTACTAACTGCTTCATATAAATAAACACAGAACAGATTTAAGGGACTTTTATCTCGAGCAATAAATAAAGTTAATGTCATGTTTGTCCAGCAGGCGGCAGAAGTGTCTCATTAAAACTGATTTATTTAAATGAAGAAAATTTATTTATTGTCATCAAAATAAAAAAAGTAATTTTATTAAGAAAAGCATATTATAAATATAAACACAATATCCAAATCAATCCAATGTTATTTAGTTCAGCAGCGAGATTAACAATTTAGCAGACATCACCTGAAACTGTTTACATTTACATTTATGCATTTGGCGGATGCTTTTATCCAAAGTGACTTACATTGCATTATCCTATACATGTTACATCTATAATCCCCTGAGATCTAACACAAAACCTTGCGTTGTTAACACTCTTACCACTGAGCTACAGGAAAGCTAATAATGTATAAATATACACTTCAGTAGTGATGGGAAAGCATGAGAACATCTCCTCAATATTATGAACTCGTCTCTCTATCTCTGAATCATGTGCCAAAACATCTCAAACTGGCCTTTATGAAGAAAACACAACTGGTGATTTATCAAACTATAGATCCATCTCAAATCTGGAAGAATTTAGTAGTTGTGTTCACTCAATTTTGTCCATTCCTGCAGAAAATAACATCAACAGAAAAATGTGTCAGGATTTAGTCTCTATTATAACACAGAACACGTGCTTGTTAAAGTTATAAATGATGTCTAACATGGATCAAAGCTGCATTTGACATTATAGATCATGACACAGTTTTTGTATCCGGGGACGAGCACAGAGTTAGTTTAGATCCCATTAGATCAGAAAGATGCTGTAGCTCGACTGTTATATTTTCAGCTTCTTCTATAAGTTTCCTTTTCTATCTAAACAATAGATGAAATGAAGATAAAGAATTAAAGCCATTTCTTCTGCATTTACGGATATTTTTCTCAATGATCTGATCTACACTTCAATGTATGAATTCATTAAAAGAATCTTTCATTATTCTGAACCAGACGTCACTTCAGACAGATACAGTTGTTTAATAACTCACAGGCATCTGGAGGCTATTATATGGATAAATGATGTGAAAATCTAAATGTTTAAAATAAAACAACACCATTAGGAACATAAAACACAACAGTTAAAAAACATAATATCACAAAAGATACATAAACGACATGCTCAGATACACAACATGAAGTGAGATTTCTGTGTTATTACTTTAATTATTTATAGTCTGACATACACGATTAAAATGAATCCATTTGTATTACCTATTTAAACAGACTAAATCAAATGAATATCAATAAACTGAAAAAATAAGTAACAAGTAAAAAAAAATGATGTAAAAACATGACAAATATGTTTATCATAATGAATCAAGATCTATTGTTATTTGTATTCAGAATCAGCATCACAATACAATTACAATAAAAACTTTAAACTGTGACAAATATTCAGAATTTCAGAAACACTGAGCAGGTGATGATCAGACAGAAGAAACTTAACTGAAGAAAAGCAAAACTCATCACACGAACTAAAACAATTTTATTAAAGTGAAGAATGATTCAACACAATAATGTTTTCATCAGGACTTCAGAGGACTTCACAAAGTGACAATACATACACATCTGATCACTATACTGAGATTATTCCTGTAACCATAAAAGTCTTTTAATCCTGAAGAGTTTTAATGTTTCTAAAAGCATATCAGTGTGAATCCTTAAAGGGACAGTTCACCCAAAAATAAACATTCTGTCATCGTTTACTCAACTTTGAGTTTCTGTATAAATGTCTTTGTTGTGATGAACACAGAGAAATATAAGTTTGGGTGAACTATCCCTTTAAGAAACTGCTTGATAAAATGACGAGAAAACTTTTCAGCACATTTTACACAAAGTCTGAAGACGATCAAATATAACTTTTCATTTATATTTTTGTAATATTTGTTAATCTAGTTTATAAAGTTTACTTTTATCCTCAAATGTAAAGAATGAGCAACTCTGAACTTTTGAACAGAAGTGAATGTTTGGGAGAAAACATGCTGTAGATTTAATGAAGAACTAAGAAAGAGACAAAAGAGTAATGAAGAATAAACACAGTGAAGAGATGATTTATGAAGTAACAGTAAAACTGAAAGATTGACACAGATGTTTATCACAGTGTGTTCTTAACTGTGCTCATATACTGATATAATGTTGAGTCTCACACACACATTCATCTATTGTCTCCATTTAACATGAATAAAGACAAACTGAAGTCATGAGTTTATATTCCTCGTCTTTAATCCTGAACCAGAATTTACAATCACAAGATCCTGTTGTTCATGAACATGTTTATTCTGTTCTCTGTCTGTTATTCTCTCCTCCCTTTATATTCAGATCAGATATTTATCAGATCTCATGAGAGATCACAGATGATGAGTGAACCAGAGCTGTAATATAAATAATAACCCAAAGAGAAAACAGGATATAGTTTCTCAGTGAAAGATTGATCAGTAAAAGAGTGAATATGACACATGGACTCCACATCATAAAATGAGACTCGACTCTTCTCATAATCCACAAACACACCGATCCTCTCAGGCTTCACACTCAGAGAAAGATCAACACGATTCTCATCAGCCCAATAATACCCGTCTCTCAAACACACAATCCAGTATCCATTCTGAGGATTCAGATCAAACCAGCCCTTCCTCTGAGCAGATTCTCTGGTCACACCCACACGCCACCAATCTACCCCCTTCACCTGCACCTCATAATAAAAACACCCTGAAGAGAATCCTTCATCTCCAAGAACACAGAAACGTTCATCAAACTTGTTTTGTCCTGTATCTTCATTCTTCACTCTTTCATGTTGTTTGTCTCCACATCTCACTTGTTTTCCATCATGAGACACAATGAGACGAGGATGAGCTGAATCAGCATCCAGAGTCACATTCACTGTTAAAATATGAAGAATTCTGTTTAACACATGAATGATGTCATAATGATGAGAATATTAGTCTGTTTAACACATGAATTATGTCATAATGATGAGAATATTAGTCTGTTTAACACATGAATGATGTCATAATGATGAGAATATTAGTCTGTTTTACACACGAATGATGTCATAATGATGAGAATATTAGTCTGTTTAACACATGAATGATGTCATAATGATGAGAACATTAATCTGTTTAACACATGAATGTCATAATGATGTGAACATTAGTCTGTTTAACACACGAATGATGTCATAATGATGAGAATATTAGTCTGTTTAACACATGAATGATGTCATAATGATGAGAACATTAATCTGTTTAACACATGAATGTCATAATGATGTGAACATTAGTCTGTTTAACACATGAATGATGTCATAATGATGAGAATATTAGTCTGTTTTACACACGAATGATGTCATAATGATGAGAATATTAGTCTGTTTAACACATGAATGATGTCATAATGATGAGAATATTAGTCTGTTTTACACACGAATGATGTCATAATGATGAGAATATTAGTCTGTTTAACACATGAATGATGTCATAATGATGAGAATAAGAATATTAGTCTGTTTAACACATGAATGATGTCATAATGATGAGAATATTAGTCTGTTAAACACATGAATGATGTCATAATGATGAGAATATTAGTCTGTTTAACACATGAATGATGTCATAATGATGTGAGAATATTAGTCTGTTACACATGAATGATGTCATAATGATGAGAATATTAGTCTTTTAACACATGAATGATGTCATAATGATGAGAACATTAGTCTGTTACACATGAATGATGTCATAATGATGAGAATATTAGTCTGTTTAACACGTGAATGATGTCATAATGATGAGAGAATATTAGTCTGTTTTACACATGAATGATGAGAATATTAGTCTGTTACACATGAATGATGTCATAATGATGAGAATATTAGTCTGTTTAACACGTGAATGATGTCATAATGATGAGAATATTAGTCTGTTACACATGAATGATGTCATAATGATGAGAATATTAGTCTGTTTAACACATGAATGATGTCATAATGATGAGAGAATATTAGTCTGTTACACATGAATGATGTCATAATGATGAGAATATTAGTCTGTTTAACACGTGAATGATGTCATAATGATGAGAATATTAGTCTGTTTAACACGTGAATGATGTCATAATGATGAGAATATTAGTCTGTTTAACACATGAATGATGTCATAATGATGAGAATATTAGTCTGTTTAACACATGAATGATGTCATAATGATGATAATATTAGTCTGTTTAACACATGAATGATGTCATAATGATGAGAATATTAGTCTGTTTAACACGTGAATGATGTCATAATGATGAGAGAATATTAGGCTGTTTTACACATGAATGATGAGAATATTAGTCTGTTACACATGAATGATGTCATAATGATGAGAATATTAGTCTGTTTAACACGTGAATGATGTCATAATGATGAGAATATTAGTCTGTTTTACACATGAATGATGTCATAATGATGAGAATATTAGTCTGTTTAACACATGAATGATTTCATAATGATGAGAATATTAGTCTGTTTAACACATGAATGATGTCATAATGATGAGAATATTAGTCTGTTTAACACATGAATGATGTCATAATGATGAGAATATTAGTCTGTTTTACACACGAATGATGTCATAATGATGAGAATATTAGTCTGTTTAACACATGAATGATGTCATAATGATGAGAATGAGAATATTAGTCTGTTTAACACATGAATGATGTCATAATGATGAGAATATTAGTCTGTTTTACACACGAATGATGTCATAATGATGAGAATATTAGTCTGTTTAACACATGAATGATGTCATAATGATGAGAATATTAGTCTGTTTAACACATGAATGATGTCATAATGATGAGAATATTAGTCTGTTTAACACGTGAATGATGTCATAATGATGAGAATATTAGTCTGTTTTACACACGAATGATGTCATAATGATGAGAATATTAGTCTGTTTAACACATGAATGATGTCATAATGATGAGAATGAGAATATTAGTCTGTTTAACACATGAATGATGTCATAATGATGAGAATATTAGTCTGTTTTACACACGAATGATGTCATAATGATGAGAATATTAGTCTGTTTAACACATGAATGATGTCATAATGATGAGAATATTTGTCATGATCCTGCCTCTCCTTGTCTTGGTTTTCGAGTCTTGTGGCAGGATCATGTCAGTCCCATGTGTTTTGTGTGGAGAAAGAGCATTGTTTTGGTTTGAGAAGCCATGCTCTCTCTCCGGTGTCACGTCCTTTAGCCCCGCCCCCTTGTTTCCCTGTTTGCAGTCCGTTAGTGTTAGTCTTGTCTCCAGCCCTGATCCATCCTTCCCTTAGTGTTTCAGTCCCCTCACCTGCCTCGTGCAATCCTCCTGTTAGCTTTCCCTTAGTGTTTCATCCTTGTCACCTGTGGCCACTCTCCCTGTGTCATCAGTCCTTGTTAGTGTTTTCCCTTTATCAAGCCCCAGTTTTCCCTCTGTCCCTTGTCGGTTCATTGTCATTTTGTCATTTTGTCATTATCCTACCTCCTCACGTCACCTTGTTGGATTATTCCTGTCTATGGATTATCGTGTTTGTTCCTGTTCTAAATTTGTGGATTTTGTTGATTTACTATTCAAAGGACTTTGTTTGTTTTGTTCCTCATGTGGGAAGTTTTAGTTTACACTTTTGTCTTGTTTTAGATCGTGTTTTCCTCATCGAGGGTCTTTTGTTTAAATAAAGTTTTTGTTATTTAACTCTGCTGCCTGCGTTTGGGTTCTGTCCACACACCGTGACAATATTAGTCTGTTTAACACATGAATGATGTCATAATGATGAGAATATTAGTCTGTTTAACACGTGAATGATGTCATAATGATGAGAATATTAGTCTGTTTTACACATGAATGATGTCATAATGATGAGAATATTAGTCTGTTAAACATGAATGATGTCATAATGATGATAATATTAGTCTGTTTAACACATGAATGATGTCATAATGATGAGAATATTAGTCTGTTTTACACATGAATGATGTCATAATGATGAGAATATTAGTCTGTT
This sequence comes from Barbatula barbatula, assembly GCF_947034865.1. NCBI lineage: Eukaryota > Metazoa > Chordata > Actinopteri > Cypriniformes > Nemacheilidae > Barbatula > Barbatula barbatula. The sequence continues at coordinate 2,818,918 of NC_136769.1, forward strand.
AAACATGAATGATGTCATAATGATGAGAATATTAGTCTGTTTAACACATGAATGATGTCATAATGATGAGAATATTAGTCTGTTTAACACATGAATGATGTCATAATGATGAGAATATTAGTCTGTTTAACACGTGAATGATGTCATAATGATGAGAATATTAGTCTGTTTAACACGTGAATGATGTCATAATGATGAGAATATTAGTCTGTTTAACACATGAATGATTTCATAATGATGAGAATATTAGTCTGTTTTACACATGAATGACGTCATAATGATGAGAATATTAGTCTGTTTAACACATGAATGATGTCATAATGATGAGAATATTAGTCTGTTTAACACATGAATGATGTCATAATGATGAGAATATTAGTCTGTTACACATGAATGATGTCATAATGATGAGAATATTAGTCTGTTTAACACATGAATGATGTCATAATGATGAGAATATTAGTCTGTTTAACACATGAATGATGTCATAATGATGAGAATATTAGTCTGTTTAACACATGAATGATGTCATAATGATGAGAATATTAGTCTGTTTAACACATGAATGATGTCATAATGATGAGAATATTAGTCTGTTTAACACATGAATGATGTCATAATGATGAGAATATTAGTCTGTTTAACACATGAATGATGTCATAATGATGAGAATATTAGTCTGTTACACATGAATGATGTCATGATGATGAGAATATTAGTCTGTTACACATGAATGATGTCATAATGATGAGAATATTAGTCTGTTACACATGAATGATGTCATGATGATGAGAATATTAGTCTGTTACACATGAATGATGTCATAATGATGAGAATATTAGTCTGTTACACATGAATGATGTCATAATGATGAGAATATTAGTCTGTTTTACACATGAATGACGTCATAATGATGAGAATATTAGTCTGTTTAACACATGAATGACGTCATAATGATGAGAATATTAGTCTGTTTAACACATGAATGATGTCATAATGATGAGAATATTTGTCTGTTTAACACATGAATGATGTCATAATGATGAGAATATTAGTCTGTTTAACACATGAATGATGTCATAATGATGACAATATTAGTCTGTTTAACACATGAATGATGTCATAATGATGAGAACATTAGTCTGTTACACATGAATGATGTCATAATGATGAGAATATTAGGCTGTTTAACACATGAATGATGTCATAATGATGAGAATATTAGTCTGTTACACGTGAATGATGTCATAATGATGAGAATATTAGTCTGTTTAACACATGAATGATGTCATAATGATGAGAATATTAGTCTGTTTAACACATGAATGATGTCATAATGATGAGAATATTAGTCTGTTTAACACATGAATGATGTCATAATGATGAGAATATTAGTCTGTTTAACACATGAATGATGTCATAATGATGAGAATATTAGTCTGTTTTACACACGAATGATGTCATAATGATGAGAATATTAGTCTGTTTAACACATGAATGATGTCATAATGATGAGAATATTAGTCTGTTTAACACATAATTGATGTCATAATGATGAGAATATTAGTCTGTTTAACACATGAATGATGTCATAATGATGAGAATATTAGTCTGTTTAACACATGAATGATGTCATAATGATGAGAATATTAGTCTGTTTTACACACGAATGATGTCATAATGATGAGAATGAGAATATTAGTCTGTTTAACACATGAATGATGTCATAATGATGAGAGAATATTAGTCTGTTTAACACATGAATGATGTCATAATGATGAGAATATTAGTCTGTTTAACACATGAATGATGTCATAATGATGAGAATATTAGTCTGTTACACATGAATGATGTCATAATGATGAGAATATTGGTCTGTTTAACACATGAATGATGTCATAATGATGAGAATATTAGTCTGTTTAACACATGAATGATGTCATAATGATGAGAATATTAGTCTGTTTTACACATGAATGATTTCATAATGATGAGAATGTTAGTCTGTTTAACACATGAATGATATCATAATGATGAGAATATTAGTCTGTTTTACACATTAATGATGTCATAATGATGAGAATATTAGTCTGTTTAACACGTGAATGATGTCATAATGATGAGAATATTAGTCTGTTTTACACATGAATGATGTCATAATGATGAGAATATTAGTCTGTTAAACATGAATGATGTCATAATGATGATAATATTAGTCTGTTTAACACATGAATGATGTCATAATGATGAGAATATTAGTCTGTTTTACACATGAATGATGTCATAATGATGAGAACATTAGTCTGTTAAACATGAATGATGTCATAATGATGAGAATATTAGTCTGTTTAACACATGAATGATGTCATAATGATGAGAATATTAGTCTGTTTAACACATGAATGATGTCATAATGATGAGAATATTAGTCTGTTTAACACATGAATGATGTCATAATGATGAGAATATTAGTCTGTTTAACACATGAATGATGTCATAATGATGAGAATATTAGTCTGTTTAACACATGAATGATGTCATAATGATGAGAATATTAGTCTGTTTTACACATGAATGATGTCATAATGATGAGAATATTAGTCTGTTAAACATGAATGATGTCATAATGATGATAATATTAGTCTGTTTAACACATGAATGATGTCATAATGATGAGAATATTAGTCTGTTTTACACATGAATGATGTCATAATGATGAGAATATTAGTCTGTTAAACATGAATGATGTCATAATGATGAGAATATTAGTCTGTTTAACACATGAATGATGTCATAATGATGAGAATATTAGTCTGTTTAACACATGAATGATGTCATAATGATGAGAATATTAGTCTGTTTAACACGTGAATGATGTCATAATGATGAGAATATTAGTCTGTTTAACACGTGAATGATGTCATAATGATGAGAATATTAGTCTGTTTAACACATGAATGATTTCATAATGATGAGAATATTAGTCTGTTTTACACATGAATGACGTCATAATGATGAGAATATTAGTCTGTTTAACACATGAATGATGTCATAATGATGAGAATATTAGTCTGTTTAACACATGAATGATGTCATAATGATGAGAATATTAGTCTGTTTAACACATGAATGATGTCATAATGATGAGAATATTAGTCTGTTACACATGAATGATGTCATAATGATGAGAATATTAGTCTGTTTAACACATGAATGATGTCATAATGATGAGAATATTAGTCTGTTTAACACATGAATGATGTCATAATGATGAGAATATTAGTCTGTTACACATGAATGATGTCATAATGATGAGAATATTAGTCTGTTTAACACATGAATGATGTCATAATGATGAGAATATTAGTCTGTTTAACACATGAATGATGTCATAATGATGAGAATATTAGTCTGTTTAACACATGAATGATGTCATGATGATGAGAATATTAGTCTGTTACACATGAATGATGTCATGATGATGAGAATATTAGTCTGTTACACATGAATGATGTCATAATGATGAGAATATTAGTCTGTTACACATGAATGATGTCATGATGATGAGAATATTAGTCTGTTACACATGAATGATGTCATAATGATGAGAATATTAGTCTGTTACACATGAATGATGTCATAATGATGAGAATATTAGTCTGTTACACATGAATGATGTCATAATGATGAGAATATTAGTCTGTTTTACACATGAATGACGTCATAATGATGAGAATATTAGTCTGTTTAACACATGAATGATGTCATAATGATGAGAATATTAGTCTGTTTAACACATGAATGATGTCATAATGATGAGAATATTTGTCTGTTTAACACATGAATGATGTCATAATGATGAGAATATTAGTCTGTTTAACACATGAATGATGTCATAATGATGACAATATTAGTCTGTTTAACACATGAATGATGTCATAATGATGAGAACATTAGTCTGTTACACATGAATGATGTCATAATGATGAGAATATTAGGCTGTTTAACACATGAATGATGTCATAATGATGAGAATATTAGTCTGTTACACGTGAATGATGTCATAATGATGAGAATATTAGTCTGTTTAACACATGAATGATGTCATAATGATGAGAATATTAGTCTGTTTAACACATGAATGATGTCATAATGATGAGAATATTAGTCTGTTTAACACATGAATGATGTCATAATGATGAGAATATTAGTCTGTTTAACACATGAATGATGTCATAATGATGAGAATATTAGTCTGTTTTACACACGAATGATGTCATAATGATGAGAATATTAGTCTGTTTAACACATGAATGATGTCATAATGATGAGAATATTAGTCTGTTTAACACATAATTGATGTCATAATGATGAGAATATTAGTCTGTTTAACACATGAATGATGTCATAATGATGAGAATATTAGTCTGTTTAACACATGAATGATGTCATAATGATGAGAATATTAGTCTGTTTTACACACGAATGATGTCATAATGAGGAGAATGAGAATATTAGTCTGTTTAACACATGAATGATGTCATAATGATGAGAGAATATTAGTCTGTTTAACACATGAATGATGTCATAATGATGAGAATATTAGTCTGTTTAACACATGAATGATGTCATAATGATGAGAATATTAGTCTGTTTAACACATGAATGATGTCATAATGATGAGAATATTAGTCTGTTTTACACATGAATGATTTCATAATGATGAGAATGTTAGTCTGTTTAACACATGAATGATGTCATAATGATGAGAATATTAGTCTGTTTAACACATGAATGATGTCATAATGATGAGAATATTAGTCTGTTTTACACATGAATGATTTCATAATGATGAGAATGTTAGTCTGTTTAACACATGAATGATGTCATAATGATGAGAATATTAGTCTGTTTTACACATTAATGATGTCATAATGATGAGAATATAAGTCTGTTTAACACATGAATGATGTCATAATGATGAGAATATTAGTCTGTTTAACACATGAATGATGTCATAATGATGAGAATATTAGTCTGTTTAACACATGAATGATGTCATAATGATGAGAATACTAGTCTGTTTAACACATGAATGATGTCATAATGATGAGAATACTAGTCTGTTTTACACATGAATGATGTCATAATGATGAGAATATTAGTCTGTTAAACACATGAATGATGTCATAATGATGAGAATATTAGTCTGTTTAACAAATGAATGATGTAATAATGATGAGAATATTAGTCTGTTTTACACATGAATGATGTCATAATGATGAGAATATTAGTCTGTTACACATGAATGATGTCATAATGATGAGAATATTAGTCTGTTTTACACATGAATGATGTCATAATGATGAGAATATTAGTCTGTTTAACACATGAATGATGTCATAATGATGAGAATATTAGTCTGTTACACATGAATGATGTCATAATGATTAGAATATTAGTCTGTTTTACACATGAATGATGTCATAATGATGAGAATATTAGTCTGTTTAACTCATGAATGATGTCATAATGATGAGAATATTAGTCTGTTTAACACATGAATGATGTCATAATTATGAGAATATTAGTCTGTTTAACACATGAATTATGTCATAATGATGAGAATATTAGTCTGTTTAACACATGAATGATGTCATAATGATGAGAATATTAGTCTGTTTAACACATGAATGATGTCATAATGATGAGAATATTAGTCTGTTACACATGAATGATGTCATAATGATGAGAATATTAGTCTGTTTAACACGTGAATGATGTCATAATGATGAGAATATTAGTCTGTTTTACACATGAATGATGTCATAATGATGAGAATATTAGTCTGTTTAACACATGAATGATGTCATAATGATGAGAATATTAGTCTGTTTAACACATGAATGATGTCATAATGATGAGAATATTAGTCTGTTTAACACATGAATGATGTCATAATGATGAGAATATTAGTCTGTTTTACACACGAATGATGTCATAATGATGAGAATATTAGTCTGTTTAACACATGAATGATGTCATAATGATGAGAATGAGAATATTAGTCTGTTTAACACATGAATGATGTCATAATGATGAGAATATTAGTCTGTTTTACACATGAATGATGTCATAATGATGAGAATATTAGTCTGTTTAACACATGAATGATGTCATAATGATGAGAATATTAGTCTGTTTTACACATGAATGATGTCATAATGATGAGAATATTAGTCTGTTAAACATGAATGATGTCATAATGATGAGAATATTAGTCTGTTAAACACATGAATGATGTCATAATGATGAGAATATTAGTCTGTTTAACACATGAATGATGTCATAATGATGAGAATATTAGTCTGTTAAACACATGAATGATGTCATAATGATGAGAATATTAGTCTGTTTAACACATGAATGATGTCATAATGATGTGAGAATATTAGTCTGTTACACATGAATGATGTCATAATGATGAGAATATTAGTCTGTTTAACACATGAATGATGTCATAATGATGAGAATATTAGTCTGTTTAACACATGAATGATGTCATAATGATGAGAATATTAGTCTGTTAAACACATGAATGATGTCATAATGATGAGAATATTAGTCTGTTTAACACATGAATGATGTCATAATGATGTGAGAATATTAGTCTGTTACACATGAATGATGTCATAATGATGAGAATATTAGTCTGTTACACATGAATGATGTCATAATGATGAGAATATTAGTCTGTTTAACACTAGGGATGCTCCGATCCACCTTTTTTGCTTCCGATACCGATTCCGATACCTGAGATTCAGTATCGGCCGATACCGAGTACCGATCCGATACTAAGGTAAAAAATTTAAAGTGCACAATTACTTAATAAACTATGTGCATTGCTGTGCAAGACATCAGGCTCGACTTAACATAAATTTCCTGACCCCGTAAAACAAAATAACAAACTAATGATTCACAAATTTAGTAAATAGTTTATTAAACCAGCACCGGTGCAAAACAAATGAAAAATAAAACAAAACTTTTCACTATCTTTGGACAAAAGACATTCAAAATTAAAGTGCAAATTAAGCAGCTGAATATAACAACAGCTTCACTAGCTTGATAAACGGGTATAAATAAATGGAAACAAAATCTCTTAATAATTTTTAAGAAAGTGCAAAAATAATTAAAAAATCAATTCGCAAAAAAGCTGCTGAAATAGAGCAAAAAAGTACTAGCTTTACTGCTTTAGATATTCAAAATAACATGAATCAGATCTTTTTAATGCTTTAGTCACTAAAGCAAAGTCCACTTAACTAAACTAAAGTTTAGAGAAAATAAAATTTAACATCCAACACAGAAACAGATGAATAAAACGCTAGCTTCCCTAGCTGAGTAAAACTGCACATGTTTGTTGCATTTAACGTGGCATTTTGTGGCACAAAATTCTCATCCAACCAATGTGCGGTTAAACTTAAAAGCGACACAGGGGACACGTCGCAGCTCCAGATATCTGTTGTAAAACTCACCGCATTGACATCTTTAATTTTTTCGGATATGTGTTTGCTTTTTGACTTTTCGGTACAGTTCAAGGTAGAGTTAAATATTTACGCTTCGGCGTGTCGTACTGCGGCTCCAGGTGGTTTATAAGGAGTCTGAAGCCATTATTCGCAACGACGGACAGCGGTTGCCCATCCATAACAATGAAAGCGGTGGAACTTATTGGCGTAGCTGTTGTAAAATAACTCCAAATGACAGATATTTTGGCTCGCTCCATGCTGTTCGCTGCTATATGTTCACTTGTTCACGTGCACTACGTACAGAGCACGTTGCTAGCGTATGATGTCGCACGTTGCTAGCGTATGATGTCACACGTTGCTAGAGTATGGTGTCACACGTTGCGCAAAGCACAGCCGCCCACGAGAGAGTTTAAGCGCCGGTGTCTCCATGAACTTTTACATCGTCTAGCACAAATTTTATGTCAGATCGGGTATCGGTGACAAATTGCACCGATACCCGATCTAGAATTTTATTACGTATCGACGTCGATACCCGATACGAATATCGGATCGGAGCATCCCTATTTAACACGTGAATGATGTCATAATGATGAGAATATTAGTCTGTTTAACACATGAATGATGTCATAATGATGACAATATTAGTCTGTTTAACACGTGAATGATGTCATAATGATGAGAATATTAGTCTGTTTTACACATGAATGATGTCATAATGATGAGAATATTAGTCTGTTTAACACGTGAATGATGTCATAATGATGAGAATATTGGTCTGTTTAACACGTGAATGATGTCATAATGATGACAATATTAGTCTGTTTAACACATGAATGATGTCATAATGATGAGAATATTAGTCTGTTACACGTGAATGATGTCATAATGATGAGAATATTAGTCTGTTTTACACATGAATGATGTCATAATGATGACAATATTAGTCTGTTTAACACATGAATGATGTCATAATGATGAGAATATTAGTCTGTTACACGTGAATGATGTCATAATGATGAGAATATTAGTCTGTTTAACACGTGAATGATGTCATAATGATGAGAATATTGGTCTGTTTAACACGTGAATGATGTCATAATGATGACAATATTAGTCTGTTTAACACATGAATGATGTCATAATGATGAGAATATTAGTCTGTTACACGTGAATGATGTCATAATGATGAGAATATTAGTCTGTTTTACACATGAATGATGTCATAATGATGACAATATTAGTCTGTTTAACACATGAATGATGTCATAATGATGTGAGAATATTAGTCTGTTACACATGAATGATGTCATAATGATGATAATATTAGTCTGTTTAACACATGAATGATGCCATAATGATGAGAATATTAGTCTGTTTAACACATGAATGATGCCATAATGATGAGAATATTATTCTGTTTAACACATGAATGATGACATAATGATGAGAATATTAGTCTGTTTAACACATGAATGATGACATAATGATGAGAATATTAGTCTGTTTAACACATGAATGATGTCATAATGATGAGAATATTAGTCTGTTTAACACATGAATGATGTCATAATGATGAGAATAAGAATATTAGTTTGTGCTTTTCTAGAAACAAAACATAATCACAGTAAATGAACTGATATATAATAAAAGATCAAACTAACAGAGATGACAAACAAACTCAACATGACAAGAACAACAAGAGAAACACATTTAAGTCGACATGTTCATGTTATATTTCTGTATAAAGTGTATTTCATCATTAAGTTCTCAGATTGTGAATGATTGTTTGTGTTCTCATCATGTGAGACAGATGATCAATACTGAGTGTGATTGTGGATCATAAAACAACAAACACACAATCCTGACAGATATGAGACACTATTCAGTGTCAATACATCTCTAGAAAGAGTCACAGATTTACATTATTATGAGTCCAGTTGTGTTCAGATGAAGAAAAGTAGAAGACCTGTACATCTAAGATGACATCAGGATGAGTAAATGATGAGTTTCATTTCATTTCTGGGTGAAAAATCCTTTAAGACTTTAAGAGTAAATCTACAGTGTTGTTCTGGTGTGTTTTTATAGAGTGTCAACGTCACAGTTTCAGTCTTTGAGTCTTTTGTGACTCTTTGTCTCATATAATGTGACTTTACAAAAGACTCAAGAAGCATTCAGAAAACAGAACTTCACACACTATTGTTTTATGTGTATTGTGTTGTCTTTCATGTATAAATTAGTGTGAACCTTTTAATTTGAAGTGCCTCTTAATTTGAAGGGCTCGTCTCATCGTAAAGTTTCCTAGTTCACGGTTTTGTTTTGGTCTGTAGTTTCAGAAGGCTAGCGGGATTATTTCTGTGTTCATCAGCATGTATTTTACACTGTAAACGCCACAGAGGAAACGTCGTAAGTTAATAATTTCATAACTACATTCATAAGTTAGCGATAAAAATATTATTTATATTAAGAAGGCAATTGTTTTTCTTGCATTTAAAAACGTTTTATTTTCACTTATTTACATGAGAAAGCACATGTTACAGAGTTAAATGGTAATTTTTTATAGTTTTCTTTGTTACAGTTTTCACTCTGATCTTATAAAATGAGAAAAAGAGCCAAAGTAAAGAGCATCTAAAGTTTACCACGACTTGAGTCTTCATTTGAGAGGACGAGTTTAGCTAGTTGTATAGCTGCACTTGCTACAGTGCAGTGAGGACAACATATGTATATCTATGTGATCTGGACAGCATGTCTGCTTTCTGTGCGGCCAAATGAGTAATAACCTCATGGAACAAGTAAATACTTTCTTAGTCTTAATAGTTCTGTCATAGAGTAATAAAGTGTTACTGTTCAATCCTTCAGATGAAATGATGACAAGCGTTCTCTTACGTCTCTCCCCAGTTATTTGTCTGGGTGTGAAAAAGATAACATAAACATAAAAGGACATAAAAAGTGGCCTAATGGTTAGAGAGTTGGGCTTGTGATCAGAAGGTTGCTGGTTCTAATCTCAGTGCCAGCAGGTCATGACTGAAGGGCCCTTGAGCAAGACACCTTACCCCCGATTGCTCTGCAGTAATGTGACACTGTAAAAAACTACTTGTAAGTCGCTTTGGATAAAAGCTTCTGCCAAATGAATAAATGTAAATGTTCTATGTTTTCGGAATGTTATCATGTTGTTCTCAATACGCGTCATAGCGCTCTGCCTTTGCCTTCGAGCAGAGGCCAAGATGTTCTGTTTGGAATAACGGGCATCACTTCTCATAAACCAGCTCGGGATTCTTGCTTGGGGGCAAAGGGAGGGGGTGTCACGTTTGAATCAAATATATACTCTGTGTGCAGTAGGAAAGAACACCTTTTCTCTGCACCATCTCATTGCTTATGATGCAGATTAAATGACAATAAAATACTTTGCAAAGTAACCTCACCTCTCTGTGTATTGCGTTTGTTAAAATGGACTCATCTAGATTAAGGAATAAGAAAATTCCACAACATAATGGACGGATCTAAAGTAGCTTTCTGAACAACTGGCTCAAGTTAACCGGGTCATGAGCTTAAAAAACTGTGATTTATTTTCAATGGTTTAAATTGATGCAGTTGTCATTAATTCAGTCATTTTTACATTCATAATTTCCCAAATAAGCATTTAGTCCTGAGATTTAGTTTTTTATGACAACTTTATAATTATATATTCAGATAACAATCCTATAGACAGTTAGTAGTGCTCATGTATGTCCTCTGGAAGATATAAAATAATATGTGATTAATTATCATTTTCCTTTTCATTTCTTTTCCTCAGTCAATAGTTTTATTTTCTTATGTCTTTGTTTTGGAGGATTAATTAAGGACTGTATTTACTGGAAAAGGTGGATTTGTAGAACACATACGACTCAGATTTGAAGCAGAGTTTGTAGTTTACTCTTGATTCAGGTTGAATAGTAACAATAAGTGGTAACAGTAAGTGGTCTGAAAATAATAAAGAATAACAATAATATTAGATATACAGCTAAATCAATAACATTCACCAAGGCAATAAACTGGTAACGTTATTAAAGTTATTGCAGTTCCTAGATAATCCACAAGGTGGCATTCAAGGGACGCACATAGAGCCATTATAGTGTCATTACAGGCAGTAACATCCAATATAAGAAATGGCACATAACGCGATATTTACACAAATATAGGCAAACAACCATATAAACCACCATCCAGAAATATATCTCACTCTATGAACGTACTCATGCATTACTTATATTAAACATAAACGGATAAATGTTGGCGCATGGGCGCTAGCGTGAGCTGCCGCGATGGTGAGCAAAACGAGCTCGTGATAACTCAATAAAGTACACAAATCTACTTTAAACGCATATATAACATCACAGGATAAAAGGAAATAAACAACTTACATGTCAGTAACTCGCTCACATAAAACCACTACTGAAGGAAAGATGAGATATCAATCTCCTGCATCAGAGCATCTCTTACTGACTGACGTCATTTATTAAACGACGCTCTGATTGGATGAAACCTTCAGTCTTTATTATCAAATAGCTGTTGTGTATCAATGCAAAACCGTAAAAAGTACTTTAGAAATAAATGTGAATTTAACTGATGTTTTCTTTTCTTCTCATAATCTCACAAAAGCTTCGGCTCATTGACGCTGGTGTCAGGGGTGAGAATTTAGCTTTGCTTTTATCTAATGATTTGATGCTTTTGTACAATTCACATCCCATGAATTCATAAGAATAAAACACCTCATAAAATACATATAAATCCCATGAGATCATGCTGGTTTCTCAAGAACCTTCATCTCCAAACTCAGAACCACAAAGCATTTTAAACTTCATTAAAATAAGATTTAAAATAGGTGGTTTCAAAAATAACTACTTCATAAATTACTAATATCTGAATTTATGCATTTATGCACTGAGCACCTGAACATATTTCACTGTTTGTGAATGAATTATTGTGAAACATTTCTAGGATAAATCAGAGTTCTGGGCTTTATGATTCTTATCTCACGTCACTTCACATCAGATTTATAAGGTTTGATTTTCAGTTCATAAAGTATATCTGTGTCTCTATCAGGTTGTGAATCATTAAATCATGTTCATGTGTTCAGACGCTGATAAAGATCCTATAGCTCACTTCACATTGAGACACAAACAATCACCTGTAACAGCTGTAGATCTAAAACACTTGAATCATGTGATCAAACTTTCACTTACCTGCATGTTTTCTTAACAGTGGTTTCACTAAAAACACACAGATAGTATTGAGTTATACAGAGTCCACAACAGAATTATACTAATGATCGATAACACAAATATATAAGATGTTTAATAATGTATAAATTGAATAAATAGAGACTTTAAAATCAATTTACCGCTTTCTACAGTCCCCTTCTCTCTCTGTGTAAGTGTCTCACGCTCTAAAGAAAATTTAAAGTAAAGAAAAAACAGAATAAATATATAGAAAACAGAAAATACAAAAGAAACATATACAAACATAAAAATTTAGAAAAGATTGAATATTTAATATTTGAGTCCTAAAATACTCAGTTGACCAAAAAACAAATTATCAATCACTTAACAAGCCAAGAGATAAAATTACCCTTCAGTATTCTCTGGTCTTCATTCTGTAATCTGTGTTTCTCTCTCTGTAATCTCTGTTTCTCTCTCTGTCGTTCTGAAGAGAAAACAGCATTGAAATGATATAATTATGACTTAACAAGAGGAATAACAAACACCTTATATTATTATAATTTGTGATGATGGTGTTTGTATATTGTCCTGTATTGATCCTGTATATCGTGTGTTTAGTTTAGTTTCCATCACAGATCATAAAACTTGAGAAGTGAAATATCTCAAATGTGTGTTTAAGTCAAGTCAAGTCAGCTTTATTTATATAGCGCTTTTTTACAGCAGCTGTACAAGTAAACATTGACTATAAGCAAAACATATAAGGTTATGCAAGTCAAAACACAGTTCAAATATCAGAGAGACTATAACTTCCTATATGCAGTGTTAATGAGATAAAACTATAAAATTCTTAACTGAAGATAAGATGAATCTAAATCTGTATAAAGTTGCTTTTTTAAAACTATAACAAACATCATTCACACACACTCCATGAGAGGCTCATGCCGACATAAACAACATTTCTAACTAACTTCACACTATATATACAGTATTAATAAAAGTGAAATATGATAAAACACATGAATGCTACCTCTCTTTTTACAGACAAACACAGTGATCAGTATCACACCGATCACACTGAGAACAACAGCAACTGATATCAGAATCACTGAAGATCTCCAAGAGAGAAACATTTTACCTGTAAAACAAAACTGAGACTCAATGTTTACAGTCTAAAATAACTCAGTTTCATTATAAATATAAACAATTACACAATGTTTTTAGCGCAATATTTTACATATAAACTCAAGTGCAGTGCAAACTATGTTACACAAAAACAAACATACAAAAGATCTGATGCTGTCAAACTTTCTTAATGTCAAGAATCATCTTCATCATCATCATCATCATCATCAATTGACCCCTAAAGACAGCTGATCATGTTTATATATAAGGACTCATTTCTGTTTGGGGAAGAAAGCTAAACAATGTCTCCTGAATCAAATAATCTGCTTTTAAACTGTCAAAGTAAATGATGAAAATAAGATCACGTGAGACTCCTGAAACCTCTTTAACTGATGTCAGTGATTATATTGAGTACAGTTATGAATATGTTCATGTTTTCTACTGCTTGAAATGATCATGAGATCAAAGGAAATACAGAACATAAATCTGTACTCACTGGATGTGATGATCTCAGCCTCCATCATGTGATGATTCATTCTGACTCTGCAGTGATATTTAGTGTCAGTGTTATATACAGTGATCATGTGTTTCACACTGAATCCATCTGTGTCATCTCTGTGTGTGTCTGTAGATTCAGATGTTAAAGTGACTCCTTCACTGTTCAGCCACACAAGATCAGGTTCAGGATACCAGCCTTTAGATTCACACTGTAGATGAAGACCACCAGAAGCATCAAACCCATCTACAGTGACCACTGGAAGACGACCTACAGCTACACAAGACAGGAATAAGGAACATTTGATTATTACATTTCTGAACTTGTTAAAAATCTTTTGTTCTTCTAACGACAGAAAAACAGAGACTGTCCTCCAAAAAATACTATTTTTTGAAAACTATTTTTTTCCATCTTAAGGACGAGCTCCTTCAGCAGCACCAGCTTTTTATCATTAACTTTATTAAAGCAACAAGCCCCAAGAAGCAGTGGGTTACAGAGCATTTAACAGCTAAGAGCCTTGTAAATCCCACCTTAGCTGTTATAAAACGCACTGTAACCTCGCAGGGCTTATTGCTTTTATAAAACGGTTATTCCATATGCGTAGCAAAGTTTCATAAAATACAGTGGGTACGGAAAATACTTAGGACCATGTGATATTTCAGTTTTTCTTTTTGAATAAATCTGCAAAAATGTAAACAATTCTGTGTGTTTCTGTCAATATGAGGTGCTGTGTGTACAGTAATGAGAAACAAAAATGAACTTAAATGATTTTAGCAAATCATTGCAATATAACAAAGCATGAAAAATTTAAGGGGGTCTGAATACTTTCCGTACTCACTGTAAATTAATATTTAGGCTATTGTAATGCAATCAGCCGTTATAAACTAGGGTATTTTATAATCATACTTAGCCAATCAGAATCAAGAACCAAAACTAACCGTTTTATAATAATATTTATGGTTTTGAAGAGATTTTGGAACATTTGTCAACCAAACAAAACACAAGAGTGAAAGTACAGTCACAGGGATTAATTGCAGAAGTTGATCAAAAAACTGTAGATTATAAAACAACTTCCAGTGCATCACATTAAGGTAAGAAAAAAAGTGTTCAGTGGTTTTATTCACCTTCAACAGTGACATTAACAGTGACATCATCATACCAGGATTCAGACTGAATGAAACACTTGTAAAGTCCTTCATCAGAGATTTGGACTCTTGAGAGTTTGAGTGATGTGTTTCCTTTCTCTAGTTCTTCTTTAAACACTTGAGTTCTTCCTCTGTACGACTGAAGCTGATCTGTGTTTATGTCTTTATGATCTTCATACCGATGAACTATTGAGCCTTTGAGATCAAGTCTGATCCACTGGACTCTCATGTTCACAGCACTGATGTTGGGTTTGATAGAACACGGCAGAATCACATCTTCACCAGATACAGTCATCACAGGAGCTGAAGGACCGATCACCTCGTACTCATCTGATAGAAGAGACAGAAAACATGTCTGAACTCTTACAGTATGTCATTGGGTTTGTGTGGCTTTAGTTTGTTGATAAACAACAGTCCATGTAAAACATTATCATTACTGTTTGTTTTCAGTGTATGTGAAATATCAGTTTTAACACGTTGCAATGACTTAAAGGAGTCATATGACACAGCTAAAACGAATATTATTGTTTGTTATAGATGTAATGCAATATGAATACATGATTAAAGGTTAAAAAACGTTGTATTTTTCACATACTATGTATGTTTGTATCTCTTTCCCCGCCTCTCTGAAAAACGCAGAATTTTTACAAATCTTATCGCACTGAAAAGCGAGTTGTGCGATGATTGGTCAGTTATAAAGCTCTCTATTCGAATTGTTACTAGTAAGAGTTGAGTTATAGTGCTCTCTAATTTAAATAGTAAAAATGCAATTACGACGAGTAATGCTGAGGACCATTTAAGCTAATTCGGCTTGCCACGTCCTTGCGTTGTAGTGGTTTTTAACAAAAGGGTTCATGCACTACCGGTCTTGATCTTTCCCAGGTTTTGTGAAGCAATCATCTGTGAAATGCTCTGCACACACTTGAATATTCAGATTGTTCTGTTCTGGAACAGTGTTATAAATAAAATTTTATTAATTAGTTTTTAGTTTTCTCATCTTCTGGAAGGGCAAACAAAGAGGCTTTCTTTTCGCAATGAAACACAGCGTCTCCACGACATGGCTACGGTGGCGACGACACAATGAGATTTACACCTTACTTACGTTTACATTTGGCCGGTCTTATTCAAGTCAAACCACGAAGTGACGTGGTTACACGAGGCGTTTCATACGGTGGCCAAAAAGTGCAAAACAACAAATCTGAAAACTAAAAACAAATCTAAATTCAAAATAAAAAACCCAAAATCAAGTCAGAAACCACATGGACAAGTCTGAAAACAAAACGACAAGTCAGTCACACTGGAAAAGGTATTTTGTTGGAATGGGATAGCTACTGCTGATTGGACGAAACTTCTGTCAATCAAGATATCCATGACGCTCATTGTTACTATGAGAAAGGACATGCACATGTGATACAGCACATGTTCATTGATTAAGGTTTAAAAGGCAAATTTTGTTAATAAAGTTGAAACAGGCTCTTCTTGCATTAGGAGTAGATGCGTCTCTGTTTCAGCCTGCATTCATGCGCCCTGAGCAGCACGTATTATGCATCTGAAAGGAGACTGCATGTGAACCATCCATGATCGCCTACCTCTCAGAAGATAAAAACAATATATATCAGGACCCAGGTCTCCGGTATGGTAAACCGTTACTTAACTGAATAAAACACAAGAGGTCCTTAGAACCCAGAAGATGATGGAGACGCAGTGACACCAGAGATTAACTTTAATATAAAAGGCAAAAATATTATCCACATTGAAAAATAAACCCCAAGTAATGAAGAAAATGCCACAGAGCCAAAGATCCACAGGAAAAACTGGATGCAAACAAATGGTAATCCCAATAGCTTCAAATGGGTAAACAAAAAGGCATCAATAGATAAATCTCAACGTAACCACAAAAGTATAACAACTATCTAACATAGGGAACTAATCTTCAAACACAGATCAACAAATTATTTCGTATTTATTTATTAAGAACTTTTCACAAAAAAAATAAAAGAAACACCAACAATAAAACAGCAATTAAATTAACTTGTTAAAATGCAAGGGAGCACATGACGTCAAAATAGTTTTTCTATCTGCAGTATACAACAAAGATTCATGACGTTTAACATTCAATAAAGGTAATATATATTACCTTTAAAATCCTCCAAAGCGCCCCTTTCTCCTAGCATTTTTCTGCGCAAAGTCCTTGACAATGTCTGTTATGTCCATCTGACGCGCGTGCTGGCTTTCAATGCTGAGTATCGCAAGTTCAGAAAGTCAGTCCTGGCTCATTGTGCTTCTCATGCAGGTTTTTATTAGTTTTAGTTTAGAAAAAGATTTCTCGCCACTTGCCACTGTGACGGGGACGGTTAAAAAAAGCTTCAGAGCTGTAGCCACATCCGTGACACTTGGTAGAATGTATGCTTCAGAATCAGTATCTCTGCCAGATCTTTAAATTAGCCCATTTCAAGTTTTTTTTATCTCAGAACGTAGGGCACTTCGAAACGAAAGCAACTGTGATGGAAATTCGGAGGAAATATCATCGTTGTAAGTCACTGCAAATGTTTCGGCACAAGCACGCAACTCATCATCAGTTGCATGTACGAGTTCACTTGGACGTAAGAAGCGGAATCGTTTCGCTATTGTATTCAAGCCTTTGAAACGTTGTTTGAGCTGGGAAACAGCTGTGTCAATGCACGCGTAATTTTCGGTACTTTTGCATTGAATTGCTCTTTTCGGTGTTGGTTAGACCGTTTTTGAGCTCCGCTGACATATTTTCTTTTACTCATTTTGTGCTCATAAGCTTCACTCTCTAAACAGTTGCGGAAATTCTTAATCGTGATTGGATAACAAGGACGACGGATATGGTCATAATCGCCAAACACGGTAGGCTGCAATTACCACCAAAATAAAAGTCCTATACATTCACGTTATAAAAACGGTTTAATTATTTATTCGAGTAATTTTTTTGGAGGCCCCCACAACGCGGGGCCCCCCCGCAGTGCGTGCCCTGCGGGCCCGTCCGCTACGCCACTGCATATAACATGATATGTACTTTAATCTGTGACCCTGTTGCTTGTGATGAGAGTGACAGACGCGATCGATTGTTTTCGCTTATAAATTTTAACATAAGCCTGGATATCTTGATTGACAGGAGTTTCAGCGAATCAGCATCAGCCGTCCCATTCCAACAAAATACCTTTTCCTGTTTGACTGATTTGTTGTGTGTTTTCTGACATATTTTGTTTACTGACTCATTTTGATTTCTGACTTATTTTGATTTCCGAATTGTTATTGTGTTTTAAGATTTGCAATTTCGTTTTTAGATTTGCAATTTCGTTTTTAGATTTGCAATTTTGTTTTTAGATTTGATGTCGTGTTTTCAGATTTTGGCAATTTTACGTGTCTAATACATGCATGGGCAACTTATAACACACAAAAGACACAGAAAGACAAGTATTCGTGCCATATGACCTCTTTTAAATGTATAAACATAGTTTAAAAACTGTTTTTATAATGTGTGTATTATTACCTGCTCTTGAATCTGTTATTCCAGCAAAAAACAGCAGAATCACACAAATGAACTTCATCACTCCGAAACGCAGCTGCTTAAAAATATACAAAAACATTCTGTTTATACAAATACAACAAATCACCTTTTTCATATACATACAATAACATTCACATACAATAAAACTGATAAAAATGTACTTCTAGAAATAAAGGCTAATATAAAAATGTTCCTTGCAGGAAAACATGGTTCACTGAGATGGAGGCTTAAATCAAATTGTAACATCTGCTCCGTCTTCACTGACCAAGCCCCCATCACACCAGAGCCATCTACCCGATACCCCAGGACTACACTTCCCATCCTGCACTGTACCCATCTGACATCATTGATCACCCCACACCAGACTCCCGATACACTCCACCAGAATCCCATCCCAAGGACTCTATACATATAAACTTTACTTTGTTCCCCTGGATGTTTACTGATTTGCTTGAACTCATTCAAACGCACCCTGTTTACTTCAACTCTGTGTGGCATCGATACTTCTCAGATGTACTGTTACAAAAATGGTGTCAGTTAACACTTAGTCACTAACTAACTTATTTATGTTTATTAATTTATTGACACACAGTTGGATTCTCAACATCATCAAGTGTAACATTCACCAGCAGTGACTTCTTTCTGTAATGCTGTCCTGTATTTCTCAACACTGATCATACGATGTGAAAAACATGTGAAGTCATTCAAACATCGAACATCATTTACACAAATTGAACTTATTAAGAACTTATTCACAGATAGTGAGATGCCCTTCTATGAATATTTTAAGGAGAGAATGATCAACAGCATCATGTCAATGAGGAAACACAAGCTCAGAATAAAGACGCCATATTCCAGATAGAAAAGATTGTGAAGGGAACAGTTCTGCATAACCACACTGCACAGATCTGTGTTGTTTATATTTATAAATGTAATTTAATCTGTTTCTTACCTTCAGCTCAACATTTGCTGTTTTTACAATCGTCTGAAGTGTGTGAATAAAATCTGTCGATGAGAGTTTGTTGTGGATTGAACAGGAACACTTTGTTTCACTTTCTCTTCTCACCTGAAGTGTTCACGGCTCCTCCCTCATTGTAAAGCTACTGTCTGTAATATACAGGAAACTGAGAAGAACTGCAGGGCTTATGACTGACATCTCCAGACAGATACAGATACTCAGAATGTTTCAGGGGTCAGTAAGATGAACGGCTATAAAATAATGAATCAAACTGAAACTGGATTTTTGTCATACAACATGAAGTGACATTTCTGTGTTATTACTTTTATTCAACACAGAGCTTTATGTCAAACTTGTTCTTGTGTCCTGTGTCTTCATTCTTCTCTCTTTCATGTTGTTTGTCTTCACATCTCACTTGTTTTCCATCATGAGACACAATGAGACGAGGATGAGCTGAATCAGCATCCGGAGTCACATTCACAACACAAAAGAACACATTCACCTCCAGTCTTTATCTGGACTTAACTTTAACTGATACAGACTCTCTTACTCATCCAGTCGTCCCTCATCTCATCGTCTTGTGTGTCATAAACCCCTTTAAGACAAATGCACATTTATCAACCAGACACTTCAAGGATAATCTCTGTTGATTCATTTAAGATAAGAAGAATAAATAATACCTGTGTGATCTGATCCATCTCTCTGTCATCTGTATGTGACACTAAACATCATCACATTATCATGGAGGAAAGAAAACATTTATTTGAAAAAAAAACCTCTACTAACTGTGGTGAATCATCTATTTAAACAGACTAAACCAAATTAATATCAATAAACTGAAAAAATAAGTAACAAGTAAAAATATCTAAACAAGTAAACAAGTGACAAAATTATGTAATAACAGGACAAATATGTTTAACATAATGAATCAAGATCTATTGTTATTTTTTTCTGCACATTCTACACAAAGTCTGAAGTTTATCAAATATAACTTTTCATTTAAAGTATAAAGTTTCATTTATATTTTGGTAATATTTGTGTTAATCTAGTTTAGAAAGTTTACAATATTATCCTAAAATGTAAAGAATGAGTGACTCTAGACTTTTGAACAGAATTGAATGTTTGGGAGAAATGAAACAGTCCAATTGGCTTAATTTATCAGTGTAATGATGATAATGGACATATTTGGTATTAGTTTATAATTGTCATGACGGACACTCATTTGTCCTCCTATTCGGAGTTGCGCTGAATCAGCCTTAAAAAACGCGCTGTAAAACCTTTATTGGGACGCAGCAGCGTCTGACGCCGTAAGATCTCAAGTCAAAAAATATGATTGGCTGAAAGAGGTGTCAAATAAATATCTGATATATAATTGGTTAAAAACGTAAACAAGCCTCTGCGAATTGAGGTAGAGTCCACGTACTGGCTACGTCACATCATAACGTTAACATGCCGAAACGTCTGACATCATTCAGTCCGGAATGATCAAAATACCAAGAATTCATATCAAAAAGCAGTAGAGATGCTTTCCATGGATTTTGCACACTATGTCGCTGTGTAGTGGACGTTAGTTGTAAAGGGAAAGCCGCCATTGACCGACATGCCAGCAATGAAAAACATAAAGGTAACCGATGAGCTGCTGGTGCGTCTTCCCTTAGGTCTTAATTTCGAGTGGCAACATCACCTCAGGATGACAAAATCTCCGCTGCAGAGCTTTGTAAAGTCTATCACGCAGGCAAGCATCACCAGTCATACAGGAGTGTCTTGAAGAAATACAAATACTGTGAACAAACACTTTTTTGCCTCTTCTGTTACACAGGTCTAGATCAAGACATGTTGTTGATCAAATTGTCTGGCAATGAATAGAGTAGGCTGTTTCAGAATCACTGTATCATGATACCATAGATATGATAGACAAAATTGTATTGTATTTGCGAGTACACCAGATGCAGTTATTCTTCCCTCACTAAATGCCGCAAAAAGTTATGGAAATGGCCACCCTAACACACACACAGGCACACAGACAGACACATTTCCCCTTATACACATACAGACTTGTGTTGTGTTAGTGTAATGAATATATGTTTAATGTCTGTTAATTGCTTTACTTTATGTTGCTTTGTGCCCATGTGATGTGTTTGCTGTATTTATCTACCATGTCAGCTCAAACTACATTGCATACTTACGGATAGCACATTGAAATAACCACAGACACATGTTTCATTCATCTATCCCCATTTATTTGAAATACAAGAAAATTACATTCATTCACCAATTTCTATTTTGCAGAACCAACCTGTTTGATATAATTTCTGGGAGTTTTATACAACACTAGCAGCCATTTTAGGTGTGACATCATCAAGGTCATAACATCCATACCTGCAAAAGTGATATGTTAGTTGTTTATATGCATATGTGTTGTATGGTTAGTTGTATGTTAAAGTGTGTGTTTATTTAATTAGCTTGTATTTGGTTTAATAACTTAGAATGTTTGAATGTTTGAAATATACCTTTGCTCCAAGATGGTATGATCCAAGGACGGGGCCTGGAATATAAAATGGCTCCCAAACACTGATTCAAGGGAGGTGAAAGTAGGTTGGTGTGTTTGTTAAGATAGTTTTGAACTGGAAATTACAGAAGTTTATCAGGTCCATAGGATTTAGCTGAACAAGCCTGTAGATATTGTACAGTTTCTTTTTCTTTTGTTATTGTGTCCGTTTATCACACTGTTTTGCTGGATTCTTTTTCTTTGCGCCTTGGGGAAGAGAAAACAATAAATCTCTTTCCACCTCACAAGTTTTTTGTCACTGTCCATACCCATTGCTCGGGTCATCCTGTTAACATGCACTATATCACATCTACACAAAATCAATGCTTCAAACAGAAATGAGAAATAAATCATTAAATAACTGAATCTATATGAGAAAATCAGACATTTATAGTTTATACTCAAAGGGACATGAGTCACATCACATCAGATGTCAATGAATAAAGACGAGTCTGGAGTCTGTGAACACTAAAGATCTCTGTTAGGACATGTGTCCTGAAAACATGTCAAGACAAAAGTGTTTCTTCAGAACTTGACGGCATCTGCAAGTTAAAGAGCCGTTTATACAAAACCTGTTGTTTTACATTCCTTAAACTGAAGCTAAATGTGATGTTGTGAAATATTATGAGAACCACATCAGAATGATTCTTCTAAAATGTATTTCATTCAGTTTATTAATAAGCAAACAAGATATTTGAAATAATCCTCAGAGACGACACAGCACCCATAAGATCTATCAATACACATCATACATTACAAAGAGCCGGACTGACAGATCAAAATGCTTTCAATACTTTGACATTTCTGAGCCGATGGACTTAATGGTCATAATGATGAGAGAATATTAGTCTGTTTAACACATGAATGATGTCATAATGATGAGAGAATATTAGTCTGTTACACATGAATGATGTCATAATGATGAGAATATTAGTCTGTTTAACACATGAATGATGTCATAATGATGATGAGAATATTGGTCTGTTTAACACATGAATGATGTCATAATGATGAGAATATTGGTCTGTTTAATACGTGAATGATGTCATAATGATGAGAATATTGGTCTGTTTAACACGTGAATGATGTCATAATGATGAGAATATTGGTCTGTTTAACACGTGAATGATGTCATAATGATGAGAATATTGGTCTGTTTAACACATGAATGATGTCATAATGATGAGAATATTGGTCTGTTTAACACGTGAATGATGTCATAATGACGAGAATATTAGTCTGTTTAATACGTGAATGATGTCATAATGATGAGAATATTGGTCTGTTTAACACGTGACTGATGTCATAATGATGAGAATATTAGTCTGTTTAACACATGAATGATGTCATAATGATGAGAATATTAGTCTGTTTAACACATGAATGATGTCACAATGACGAGAATATTAGTCTGTTTAATACGTGAATGATGTCATAATGATGAGAATATTGGTCTGTTTAACACGTGAATGATGTCATAATGATGAGAATATTGGTCTGTTTAACACGTGAATGATGTCATAATGATGAGAATATTGGTCTGTTTAACACATGAATGATGTCATAATGATGAGAATATTGGTCTGTTTAACACGTGAATGATGTCATAATGATGAGAATATTAGTCTGTTTAATACGTGAATGATGTCATAATGATGAGAATATTGGTCTGTTTAACACGTGAATGATGTCATAATGATGAGAATATTGGTCTGTTTAACACGTGAATGATGTCATAATGATGAGAATATTGGTCTGTTTAACACATGAATGATGTCATAATGATGAAAATATTGGTCTGTTTAACACGTGAATGATGTCATAATGATGAGAATATTAGTCTGTTTAATACATGAATGATGTCATAATGATGAGAATATTAGTCTGTTTAACACATGAATGATGTCATAATGATGAGAATATTAGTCTGTTTAACACATGAATGATGTCATAATGATGAGAATATTAGTCTGTTTAACACATGAATGATGTCATAATGATGTGAGAATATTAGTCTGTTACACATGAATGATGTCATAATGACGAGAATATTAGTCTGATTAACACGTGAATGATATCATAATGACGAGAATATTAGTCTGTTAACACGTGAATGATGTCATAATGACGAGAATATTAGTCTGTTTAACACATGAATGATGTCATAATGATGAGAATATTGGTCTGTTTAACACGTGACTGATGTCATAATGATGAGAATATTAGTCTGTTTAACACATGAATGATGTCATAATGATGAGAATATTAGTCTGTTTAACACATGAATGATGTCATAATGATGAGAGAATATTAGTCTGTTTAACACGTGAATGATGTCATAATGATGAGAATATTGGTCTGTTTAACACGTGACTGATGTCATAATGACGAGAATATTAGTCTGTTTAACACGTGAATGATGTCATAATGACGAGAATATTGGTCTGTTTAACACGTGACTGATGTCATAATGATGAGAATATTAGTCTGTTTAACACATGAATGATGTCATAATGATGAGAATATTAGTCTGTTTAACACATGAATGATGTCATAATGATGAGAATATTAGTCTGTTTAACACATGAATGATGTCATAATGATGAGAATATTAGTCTGTTTAACACATGAATGATGTCATAATGATGAGAATATTAGTCTGTTTAATACGTGAATGATGTCATAATGATGAGAATATTGGTCTGTTTAACACGTGAATGATGTCATAATGATGAGAATATTGGTCTGTTTAACACGTGAATGATGTCATAATGATGAGGATATTAGTCTGTTTAACACATGAATGATGTCATAATGATGAGAATATTAGTCTGTTACACATTAATGATGTCATAATGATGAGAATATTAGTCTGTTTAACACATGAATGTTGTCATAATGATGATAATATTGGTCTGTTTAACACATGAATGATGTCATAATGATGAGAATAATAGTCTGTTTAATACGTGAATGATGTCATAATGATGAGAATATTGGTCTGTTTAACACGTGAATGATGTCATAATGATGAGAATATTAGTCTGTTTAACACATGAATGATGTCATAA
The DNA here is from genome assembly GCF_947034865.1 of Barbatula barbatula. Classification (NCBI taxonomy): domain Eukaryota; kingdom Metazoa; phylum Chordata; class Actinopteri; order Cypriniformes; family Nemacheilidae; genus Barbatula; species Barbatula barbatula. The sequence continues at coordinate 2,844,511 of NC_136769.1, forward strand.
TGATGAGAATATTGGTCTGTTTAACACATGAATGATGTCATAATGATGAGAATATTAGTCTGTTTAACACATGAATGATGTCATAATGATGAGAATATTAGTCTGTTACACATGAATGATGTCATAATGATGAGAGAATATTAGTCTGTTTAACACGTGAATGATGTCATAATGATGAGAATATTAGTCTGTTGAACACGTGACTGATGTCATAATGATGAGAATATTGGTCTGTTTAACACGTGACTGATGTCATAATGATGAGAATATTAGTCTGTTTAACACATGAATGATGTCATAATGATGAGAATATTGGTCTGTTTAACACGTGACTGATGTCATAATGATGAGAATATTAGTCTGTTTAACACATGAATGATGTCATAATGATGAGAATATTGGTCTGTTTAACACGTGACTGATGTCATAATGATGAGAATATTAGTCTGTTTAACACATGAATGATGTCATAATGATGAGAATATTGGTCTGTTTAACACATGAATGATGTCATAATGATGAGAATATTAGTCTGTTTAACACATGAATGATGTCATAATGATGAGAATATTAGTCTGTTACACATGAATGATGTCATAATGATGAGAGAATATTAGTCTGTTTAACACGTGAATGATGTCATAATGATGAGAATATTAGTCTGTTGAACACGTGACTGATGTCATAATGATGAGAATATTGGTCTGTTTAACACGTGAATGATGTCATAATGATGAGAATATTAGTCTGTTACACATTAATGATGTCATAATGATGAGAATATTAGTCTGTTTAACACATGAATGTTGTCATAATGATGAGAATATTGGTCTGTTTAACACATGAATGATGTCATAATGATGAGAATATTGGTCTGTTTAACACATGAATGTTGTCATAATGATGAGAATATTAGTCTGTTTAACACATGAATGATGTCATAATGATGAGAATATTGGTCTGTTGAACACGTGACTGATGTCATAATGATGAGAATATTGTTCTGTTTAACACGTGAATGATGTCATAATGATGAGAATATTAGTCTGTTTAACACATGAATGATGTCATAATGATGAGAATATTGGTCTGTTTAAAACGTGAATGATGTCATAATGATGAGAATATTAGTCTGTTTAACACGTGAATGATGTCATAATGATGAGAATATTGGTCTGTTTAACACGTGAATGATGTCATAATGATGAGAATATTGGTCTCTTTAACACGTGAATGATGTCATAATGATGAGAATATTGGTCTGTTTAACACGTGAATGATGTCATAATGATGAGAATATTGGTCTGTTTAACACGTGAATGATGTCATAATGATGAGAATATTAGTCTGTTACACATTAATGATGTCATAATGATGAGAATATTAGTCTGTTTAACACATGAATGTTGTCATAATGATGAGAATATTAGTCTGTTTAACACATGAATGATGTCATAATGATGAGAATATTGGTCTGTTTAACACGTGAATGATGTCATAATGATGAGAATATTGGTCTGTTTAACACGTGAATGATGTCATAATGATGAGAATATTGGTCTGTTTAACACGTGAATGATGTCATAATGATGAGAATATTGGTCTGTTTAACACGTGAATGATGTCATAATGATGAGGATATTAGTCTGTTTAACACATGAATGATGTCATAATGATGAGAATATTAGTCTGTTACACATTAATGATGTCATAATGATGAGAATATTAGTCTGTTTAACACGTGAATGATGTCATAATGATGAGAATATTGGTCTGTTTAACACGTGAATGATGTCATAATGATGAGAATATTGGTCTGTTTAACACGTGAATGATGTCATAATGATGAGAATATTGGTCTGTTTAACACGTGAATGATGTCATAATGATGAGGATATTAGTCTGTTTAACACGTGAATGATGTCATAATGATGAGGATATTAGTCTGTTTAACACGTGAATGATGTCATAATGATGAGAATATTGGTCTGTTTAACACGTGAATGATGTCATAATGATGAGAATATTGGTCTGTTTAACACGTGAATGATGTCATAATGATGAGGATATTAGTCTGTTTAACACGTGAATGATGTCATAATGATGAGAATATTGGTCTGTTTAACACGTGAATGATGTCATAATGATGAGAATATTGGTCTGTTTAACACGTGAATGATGTCATAATGATGAGGATATTAGTCTGTTTAACACATGAATGATGTCATAATGATGAGAATATTAGTCTGTTTAACACATGAATGTTGTCATAATGATGAGAATATTGGTCTGTTTAACACATGAATGTTGTCATAATGATGAGAATATTAGTCTGTTTAACACATGAATGATGTCATAATGATGAGAATATTAGTCTGTTTAACACATGGATGATGTCATAATGATGAGAATATTAGTCTGTTACACATTAATGATGTCATAATGATGAGAATATTAGTCTGTTTAACACATGAATGTTGTCATAATGATGAGAATATTGGTCTGTTTAACACATGAATGTTGTCATAATGATGAGAATATTAGTCTGTTTAACACGTGAATGATGTCATAATGACGAGAATATTAGTCTGTTTAACACGTGAATGATGTCATAATGATGAGAATATTGGTCTGTTTAACACATGAATGATGTCATAATGATGAGAATATTAGTCTGTTACACATTAATGATGTCATAATGATGAGAATATTGGTCTGTTTAACACGTGAATGATTTCATAATGATGAGAATATTGGTCTGTTTAACACATGAATGATGTCATAATGATGAGAATATTGGTCTGTTTAACACGTGAATGATGTCATAATGATGAGGATATTAGTCTGTTTAACACATGAATGATGTCATAATGATGAGAATATTAGTCTGTTACACATTAATGATGTCATAATGATGAGAATATTAGTCTGTTTAACACATGAATGATGTCATAATGATGAGAATATTGGTCTGTTTAACACATGAATGTTGTCATAATGATGAGAATATTAGTCTGTTTAACACATGAATGATGTCATAATGATGAGAATATTGGTCTGTTTAACACGTGAATGATTTCATAATGATGAGAATATTGGTCTGTTTAACACATGAATGATGTCATAATGACGAGAATATTAGTCTGTTTAACACGTGAATGATGTCATAATGATGAGAATATTGGTCTGTTTAACACGTGAATGATGTCATAATGATGAGAATATTGGTCTGTTTAACACGTGAATGATGTCATAATGATGAGAATATTGGTTTGTTTAACACGTGAATGATGTCATAATGATGAGAATATTAGTCTGTTTAACACATGAATGATGTCATAATGATGAGGATATTAGTCTGTTTAACACATGAATGATGTCATAATGATGAGAATATTAGTCTGTTGAACACATGAATGATGTCATAATGATGAGAATATTGGTCTGTTTAACACATGAATGATGTCATAATGATGAGGATATTAGTCTGTTTAACACATGAATGATGTCATAATGATGAGAATATTAGTCTGTTACACATTAATGATGTCATAATGATGAGAATATTAGTCTGTTTAACACGTGAATGATGTCATAATGATGAGAATATTAGTCTGTTTAACACGTGAATGATGTCATAATGATGAGAATATTGGTCTGTTTAACACGTGAATGATGTCATAATGATGAGAATATTAGTCTGTTTAACACGTGACTGATGTCATAATGATGAGAATATTAGTCTGTTTAACACATGAATGATGTCATAATGATGAGAATATTGGTCTGTTTAACACGTGAATGATGTCATAATGATGAGAATATTAGTCTGTTTAACACGTGACTGATGTCATAATGATGAGAATATTAGTCTGTTTAACACATGAATGATGTCATAATGATGAGAATATTGGTCTGTTTAACACGTGAATGATGTCATAATGATGAGGATATTAGTCTGTTTAACACATGAATGATGTCATAATGATGAGAATATTAGTCTGTTACACATTAATGATGTCATAATGATGAGAATATTAGTCTGTTTAACACATGAATGTTGTCATAATGATGAGAATATTGGTCTGTTTAACACATGAATGATGTCATAATGATGAGAATATTAGTCTGTTACACATTAATGATGTCATAATGATGAGGATATTAGTCTGTTTAACACATGAATGATGTCATAATGATGAGAATATTAGTCTGTTACACATTAATGATGTCATAATGATGAGAATATTAGTCTGTTTAACACATGAATGATGTCATAATGATGAGAATATTAGTCTGTTACACATTAATGATGTCATAATGATGAGAATATTAGTCTGTTTAACACATGAATGTTGTCATAATGATGAGAATATTAGTCTGTTTAACACGTGACTGATGTCATAATGATGAGAATATTAGTCTGTTTAACACATGAATGATGTCATAATGATGAGAATATTGGTCTGTTTAACACGTGAATGATGTCATAATGATGAGGATATTAGTCTGTTTAACACATGAATGATGTCATAATGATGAGAATATTAGTCTGTTACACATTAATGATGTCATAATGATGAGAATATTAGTCTGTTTAACACATGAATGTTGTCATAATGATGAGAATATTAGTCTGTTTAACACGTGAATGATGTCATAATGACGAGAATATTAGTCTGTTTAACACGTGAATGATGTCATAATGATGAGAATATTGGTCCGTTTAACACGTGAATGATTTCATAATGATGAGAATATTGGTCTGTTTAACACATGAATGATGTCATAATGATGAGAATATTGGTCTGTTTAACACGTGAATGATGTCATAATGATGAGGATATTAGTCTGTTTAACACATGAATGATGTCATAATGATGAGAATATTAGTCTGTTACACATTAATGATGTCATAATGATGAGAATATTAGTCTGTTTAACACATGAATGTTGTCATAATGATGAGAATATTGGTCTGTTTAACACATGAATGTTTTCATAATGATGAGAATATTAGTCTGTTTAACACATGAATGATGTCATAATGATGAGAATATTGGTCTGTTTAACACGTGAATGATTTCATAATGATGAGAATATTGGTCTGTTTAACACATGAATGATGTCATAATGACGAGAATATTAGTCTGTTTAACACGTGAATGATGTCATAATGATGAGAATATTGGTCTGTTTAACACGTGAATGATGTCATAATGATGAGAATATTGGTCTGTTTAACACGTGAATGATGTCATAATGATGAGAATATTGGTCTGTTTAACACGTGAATGATGTCATAATGATGAGGATATTAGTCTGTTTAACACGTGAATGATGTCATAATGATGAGAATATTAGTCTGTTTAACACATGAATGTTGTCATAATGATGAGAATATTGGTCTGTTTAACACATGAATGTTGTCATAGTGATGAGAATATTAGTCTGTTTAACACGTGAATGATGTCATAATGACGAGAATATTAGTCTGTTTAACACGTGAATGATGTCATAATGACGAGAATATTAGTCTGATTAACACGTGAATGATGTCACAATGACGAGAATATTAGTCTGTTTAACACATGAATGATGTCACAATGATGAGAATATTAGTCTGTTTAACACATGAATGTTGTCATAATGATGAGAATATTATTCTGTTTAACACATGAATGATGTCATAATGACGAGAATATTAGTCTGTTAACACGTGAATGATGTCATAATGACGAGAATATTAGTCTGTTTAACACATGAATGATGTCATAATGATGAGAATAATAGTCTGTTTAATACGTGAATGATGTCATAATGATGAGAATATTGGTCTGTTTAACACGTGAATGATGTCATAATGATGAGAATATTGGTCTGTTTAACACGTGACTGATGTCATAATGATGAGAATATTGGTCTGTTTAACACGTGAATGATGTCATAATGATGAGGATATTAGTCTGTTTAACACATGAATGATGTCATAATGATGAGAATATTAGTCTGTTACACATTAATGATGTCATAATGATGAGAATATTAGTCTGTTTAACACATGAATGATGTCATAATGATGAGAATAATAGTCTGTTTAATACGTGAATGATGTCATAATGATGAGAATATTGGTCTGTTTAACACGTGAATGATGTCATAATGATGAGAATATTGGTCTGTTTAACACGTGACTGATGTCATAATGATGAGAATATTGGTCTGTTTAACACGTGAATGATGTCATAATGATGAGAATATTAGTCTGTTTAACACGTGACTGATGTCATAATGATGAGAATATTAGTCTGTTTAACACATGAATGATGTCATAATGATGAGAATATTGGTCTGTTTAACACGTGAATGATGTCATAATGATGAGGATATTAGTCTGTTTAACACATGAATGATGTCATAATGATGAGAATATTAGTCTGTTACACATTAATGATGTCATAATGATGAGAATATTAGTCTGTTTAACACATGAATGTTGTCATAATGATGAGAATATTGGTCTGTTTAACACATGAATGATGTCATAATGATGAGAATATTAGTCTGTTACACATTAATGATGTCATAATGATGAGGATATTAGTCTGTTTAACACATGAATGATGTCATAATGATGAGAATATTAGTCTGTTACACATTAATGATGTCATAATGATGAGAATATTAGTCTGTTTAACACATGAATGATGTCATAATGATGAGAATATTAGTCTGTTACACATTAATGATGTCATAATGATGAGAATATTAGTCTGTTTAACACATGAATGTTGTCATAATGATGAGAATATTAGTCTGTTTAACACGTGACTGATGTCATAATGATGAGAATATTAGTCTGTTTAACACATGAATGATGTCATAATGATGAGAATATTGGTCTGTTTAACACGTGAATGATGTCATAATGATGAGGATATTAGTCTGTTTAACACATGAATGATGTCATAATGATGAGAATATTAGTCTGTTACACATTAATGATGTCATAATGATGAGAATATTAGTCTGTTTAACACATGAATGTTGTCATAATGATGAGAATATTAGTCTGTTTAACACGTGAATGATGTCATAATGACGAGAATATTAGTCTGTTTAACACGTGAATGATGTCATAATGATGAGAATATTGGTCCGTTTAACACGTGAATGATTTCATAATGATGAGAATATTGGTCTGTTTAACACATGAATGATGTCATAATGATGAGAATATTGGTCTGTTTAACACGTGAATGATGTCATAATGATGAGGATATTAGTCTGTTTAACACATGAATGATGTCATAATGATGAGAATATTAGTCTGTTACACATTAATGATGTCATAATGATGAGAATATTAGTCTGTTTAACACATGAATGTTGTCATAATGATGAGAATATTGGTCTGTTTAACACATGAATGTTTTCATAATGATGAGAATATTAGTCTGTTTAACACATGAATGATGTCATAATGATGAGAATATTGGTCTGTTTAACACGTGAATGATTTCATAATGATGAGAATATTGGTCTGTTTAACACATGAATGATGTCATAATGACGAGAATATTAGTCTGTTTAACACGTGAATGATGTCATAATGATGAGAATATTGGTCTGTTTAACACGTGAATGATGTCATAATGATGAGAATATTGGTCTGTTTAACACGTGAATGATGTCATAATGATGAGAATATTGGTCTGTTTAACACGTGAATGATGTCATAATGATGAGGATATTAGTCTGTTTAACACGTGAATGATGTCATAATGATGAGAATATTAGTCTGTTTAACACATGAATGTTGTCATAATGATGAGAATATTGGTCTGTTTAACACATGAATGTTGTCATAGTGATGAGAATATTAGTCTGTTTAACACGTGAATGATGTCATAATGACGAGAATATTAGTCTGATTAACACGTGAATGATGTCACAATGACGAGAATATTAGTCTGTTTAACACATGAATGATGTCACAATGATGAGAATATTAGTCTGTTTAACACATGAATGTTGTCATAATGATGAGAATATTATTCTGTTTAACACATGAATGATGTCATAATGACGAGAATATTAGTCTGTTAACACGTGAATGATGTCATAATGACGAGAATATTAGTCTTTTTAACACATGAATGATGTCATAATGATGAGAATAATAGTCTGTTTAATACGTGAATGATGTCATAATGATGAGAATATTGGTCTGTTTAACACGTGAATGATGTCATAATGATGAGAATATTGGTCTGTTTAACACGTGACTGATGTCATAATGATGAGGATATTAGTCTGTTTAACACATGAATGATGTCATAATGATGAGAATATTAGTCTGTTACACATTAATGATGTCATAATGATGAGAATATTAGTCTGTTTAACACATGAATGTTGTCATAATGATGAGAATATTGGTCTGTTTAACACATGAATGTTGTCATAATGATGAGAATATTAGTCTGTTTAACACATGAATGATGTCATAATGATGAGAATATTGGTCTGTTTAACACGTGAATGATTTCATAATGATGAGAATATTGGTCTGTTTAACACATGAATGATGTCATAATGACGAGAATATTAGTCTGTTTAACACGTGAATGATGTCATAATGATGAGAATATTGGTCTGTTTAACACGTGAATGATGTCATAATGATGAGAATATTGGTCTGTTTAACACGTGACTGATGTCATAATGATGAGAATATTAGTCTGTTTAACACATGAATGATGTCATAATGATGAGAATATTGGTCTGTTTAACACGTGAATGATGTCATAATGATGAGGATATTAGTCTGTTTAACACGTGAATGATGTCATAATGATGAGAATATTAGTCTGTTTAACACATGAATGATGTCATAATGATGAGAATATTAGTCTGTTTAACACATGAATGTTGTCATAATGATGAGAATATTGGTCTGTTTAACACATGAATGTTGTCATAGTGATGAGAATATTAGTCTGTTTAACACGTGAATGATGTCATAATGACGAGAATATTAGTCTGATTAACACGTGAATGATGTCACAATGACGAGAATATTAGTCTGTTTAACACATGAATGATGTCATAATGATGAGAATATTAGTCTGTTTAACACATGAATGTTGTCATAATGATGAGAATATTATTCTGTTTAACACATGAATGATGTCATAATGACGAGAATATTAGTCTGTTAACACGTGAATGATGTCATAATGATGAGAATATTGGTCTGTTTAACACGTGACTGATGTCATAATGACGAGAATATTAGTCTGTTTAACACATGAATGATGTCATAATGATGAGAATAATAGTCTGTTTAATACGTGAATGATGTCATAATGATGAGAATATTGGTCTGTTTAACACGTGAATGATGTCATAATGATGAGAATATTGGTCTGTTTAACACGTGACTGATGTCATAATGATGAGAATATTAGTCTGTTTAACACATGAATGATGTCATAATGATGAGAATATTAGTCTGTTTAACACATGAATGATGTCATAATGATGAGAGAATATTAGTCTGTTTAACAGGTGAATGATGTCATAATGATGAGAATATTGGTCTGTTTAACACGTGACTGATGTCATAATGATGAGAATATTAGTCTGTTTAACACATGAATGATGTCATAATGATGAGAATATTGGTCTGTTTAACACATGAATGTTGTCATAATGATGAGAATATTATTCTGTTTAACACATGAATGATGTCATAATGATGAGAATAAGAATATTAGTCTGTTTAACACATGAATGTTGTCATAATGATGAGAATATTATTCTGTTTAACACATGAATGATGTCATAATGATGAGAATAAGAATATTAGTCTGTTTAACACATGAATGTTGTCATAATGATGAGAATATTATTCTGTTTAACACATGAATGATGTCATAATGATGAGAATAAGAATATTAGTCTGTTTAACACATGAATGATGTCATAATGATGAGAATATTAGTCTGTTTAACACATGAATGATGTCATAATGATGAGAATATTATTCTGTTTAACACATGAATGATGTCATAATGACGAGAATATTAGTCTGTTAACACGTGAATGATGTCATAATGACGAGAATATTAGTCTGTTTAACACATGAATGATGTCATAATGATGAGAATATTAGTCTGTTTAACACATGAATGATGTCATAATGATGAGAATATTAGTCTGTTTAACACATGAATGATGTCATAATGATGAGAATATTAGTCTGTTTAACACATGAATGATGTCATAATGATGAGAATATTAGTCTGTTTAATATTAGTCTGTTTAACACATGAATGATGTCATAATGATGAGAGAATATTAGTCTGTTTAACACGTGAATGATGTCATAATGATGAGAATAAGAATATTAGTCTGTTTAACACATGAATGATGTCATAATGATGAGAATATTAGTCTGTTTAACACATGAATGATGTCATAATGATGAGAGAATATTAGTCTGTTTAACACGTGAATGATGTCATAATGATGAGAATATTGGTCTGTTTAACACGTGACTGATGTCATAATGATGAGAATATTAGTCTGTTTAACACGTGACTGATGTCATAATGATGAGAATATTGGTCTGTTTAACACGTGACTGATGTCATAATGACGAGAATATTAGTCTGTTTAACACATGAATGATGTCATAATGACGAGAATATTAGTCTGTTTAACACATGAATGATGTCATAATGATGAGAATATTGGTCTGTTTAACACGTGACTGATGTCATAATGATGAGGATATTAGTCTGTTTAACACATGAATGATGTCATAATGATGAGAATATTGGTCTGTTTAACACATGAATGATGTCATAATGATGAGAATATTAGTCTGTTTAATACGTGAATGATGTCATAATGATGAGAATATTGGTCTGCTTAACACGTGAATGATGTCATAATGATTAGAATATTGGTCTGTTTAACACGTGACTGATGTCATAATGATGAGAATATTGGTCTGTTTAACACGTGACTGATGTCATAATGATGAGAATATTAGTCTGTTTAACACATGAATGATGTCATAATGATGAGAATATTAGTCTGTTTAACACATGAATGATGTCATAATGATGAGAGAATATTAGTCTGTTTAACACGTGAATGATGTCATAATGATGAGAATATTGGTCTGTTTAACACGTGACTGATGTCATAATGATGAGAATATTAGTCTGTTTAACACATGAATGATGTCATAATGATGAGAATATTGGTCTGTTTAACACATGAATGTTGTCATAATGATGAGAATATTATTCTGTTTAACACATGAATGATGTCATAATGATGAGATTAAGAATATTAGTCTGTTTAACACATGAATGTTGTCATAATGATGAGAATATTATTCTGTTTAACACATGAATGATGTCATAATGATGAGAATAAGAATATTAGTCTGTTTAACACATGAATGATGTCATAATGATGAGAATATTAGTCTGTTTAACACATGAATGATGTCATAATGATGAGAATATTATTCTGTTTAACACATGAATGATGTCATAATGACAAGAATATTAGTCTGTTAACACGTGAATGATGTCATAATGACGAGAATATTAGTCTGTTTAACACATGAATGATGTCATAATGATGAGAATAATAGTCTGTTTAATACGTGAATGATGTCATAATGATGAGAATATTGGTCTGTTTAACACGTGACTGATGTCATAATGATGAGAATATTGGTCTGTTTAACACGTGAATGATGTCATAATGATGAGAATATTGGTCTGTTTAACACGTGACTGATGTCATAATGATGAGAATATTGGTCTGTTTAACACGTGACTGATGTCATAATGATGAGAATATTAGTCTGTTTAACACGTGAATGATGTCATAATGATGAGAATATTAGTCTGTTTAACACATGAATGATGTCATAATGATGAGAGAATATTAGTCTGTTTAACACGTGAATGATGTCATAATGATGAGAATATTGGTCTGTTTAACACGTGACTGATGTCATAATGATGAGAATATTAGTCTGTTTAACACGTGACTGATGTCATAATGATGAGAATATTGGTCTGTTTAACACGTGACTGATGTCATAATGATGAGAATATTAGTCTGTTTAACACGTGAATGATGTCATAATGATGAGAATATTAGTCTGTTTAACACGTGAATGATGTCATAATGATGAGAGAATATTAGTCTGTTTAACACGTGAATGATGTCATAATGATGAGAATATTGGTCTGTTTAACACGTGACTGATGTCATAATGATGAGAATATTAGTCTGTTTAACACGTGACTGATGTCATAATGATGAGAATATTGGTCTGTTTATCACGTGACTGATGTCATAATGACGAGAATATTAGTCTGTTTAACACATGAATGATGTCATAATGACGAGAATATTAGTCTGTTTAACACATGAATGATGTCATAATGATGAGAATATTGGTCTGTTTAACACGTGACTGATGTCATAATGATGAGAATATTAGTCTGTTTAACACATGAATGATGTCATAATGATGAGAATATTGGTCCGTTTAACACGTGACTGATGTCATAATGATGAGAATATTAGTCTGTTTAACACATGAATGATGTCATAATGATGAGAATATTGGTCTGTTTAACACATGAATGATGTCATAATGATGAGAATATTAGTCTGTTACACATGAATGATGTCATAATGATGAGAATATTAGTCTGTTTAACACATGAATGATGTCATAATGATGAGAATATTAGTCTGTTTAACACATGAATGATGTCATAATGATGAGAATATTAGTCTGTTACACATGAATGATGACATAATGATGAGAATATTAGTCTGTTTAACACATGAATGATGTCATAATGATGAGAATATTAGTCTGTTACACATGAATGATGTCATAATGATGAGAATATTAGTCTGTTTAACACATGAATGATGTCATAATGATGAGAATATTAGTCTGTTTAACACGTGAATGATGTCATAATGATGAGAATATTAGTCTGTTACACATGAATGATGTCATAATGATGAGAGAATATTAGTCTGTTTAACACGTGAATGATGTCATAATGATGAGAATATTAGTCTGTTGAACACGTGACTGATATCATAATGATTAGAATATTGGTCTGTTTAACACGTGAATGATTTCATAATGATGAGAATATTGGTCTGTTTAAAACGTGAATGATGTCATAATGATGAGAATATTAGTCTGTTTAACACGTGAATGATGTCATAATGATGAGAATATTGGTCTGTTTAACACGTGAATGATGTCATAATGATGAGAATATTAGTCTGTTACACATTAATGATGTCATAATGATGAGAATATTAGTCTGTTTAACACATGAATGTTGTCATAATGATGAGAATATTGGTCTGTTTAACACATGAATGTTGTCATAATGATGAGAATATTAGTCTGTTTAACACATGAATGATGTCATAATGATGAGAATATTAGTCTGTTTAACACATGAATGATGTCATAATGATGAGAATATTAGTCTGTTACACATGAATGATGTCATAATGATGAGAGAATATTAGTCTGTTTTACACATGAATGATGTCATAATGATGAGAGAATATTAGTCTGTTTTACACATGAATGATGTCATAATGATGAGAGAATATTAGTCTGTTTAACACATGAATGATGTCATAATGATGAGAATATTAGTCTGTTTAACACATGAATGATGTCATAATGATGAGAATATTAGTCTGTTACACATGAATGATGTCATAATGATGAGAATATTAGTCTGTTACACATGAATGATGTCATAATGATGAGAATATTAGTCTGTTACACATGAATGATGTCATAATGATGAGAATATTAGTCTGTTTAACACATGAATGTTGTCATAATGATGAGAATATTATTCTGTTTAACACATGAATGATGTCATAATGATGAGAATATTATTCTGTTTAACACATGAATGATGTCATAATGATGAGAATAAGAATATTAGTCTGTTTAACACATGAATGTTGTCATAATGATGAGAATATTATTCTGTTTAACACATGAATGATGTCATAATGATGAGAATAAGAATATTAGTCTGTTTAACACATGAATGTTGTCATAATGATGAGAATATTATTCTGTTTAACACATGAATGATGTCATAATGATGAGAATAAGAATATTAGTCTGTTTAACACATGAATGATGTCATAATGATGAGAATATTGGTCTGTTTAACACATGAATGATGTCATAATGATGAGAATATTAGTCTGTTTAATACGTGAATGATGTCATAATGATGAGAATATTGGTCTGCTTAACACGTGAATGATGTCATAATGATTAGAATATTGGTCTGTTTAACACGTGACTGATGTCATAATGATGAGAATATTGGTCTGTTTAACACGTGACTGATGTCATAATGATGAGAATATTAGTCTGTTTAACACATGAATGATGTCATAATGATGAGAATATTAGTCTGTTTAACACATGAATGATGTCATAATGATGAGAGAATATTAGTCTGTTTAACACGTGAATGATGTCATAATGATGAGAATATTGGTCTGTTTAACACGTGACTGATGTCATAATGATGAGAATATTAGTCTGTTTAACACATGAATGATGTCATAATGATGAGAATATTGGTCTGTTTAACACATGAATGTTGTCATAATGATGAGAATATTGGTCTGTTTAACACGTGACTGATGTCATAATGATGAGAATATTAGTCTGTTTAACACATGAATGATGTCATAATGATGAGAATATTAGTCTGTTTAACACATGAATGATGTCATAATGATGAGAATATTGGTCTGTTTAACACGTGAATGATGTCATAATGATGAGAATATTGGTCTGTTTAACACGTGACTGATGTCATAATGATGAGAATATTAGTCTGTTTAACACATGAATGATGTCATAATGATGAGAATATTAGTCTGTTTAACACATGAATGATGTCATAATGATGAGAGAATATTAGTCTGTTTAACAGGTGAATGATGTCATAATGATGAGAATATTGGTCTGTTTAACACGTGACTGATGTCATAATGATGAGAATATTAGTCTGTTTAACACATGAATGATGTCATAATGATGAGAATATTGGTCTGTTTAACACATGAATGTTGTCATAATGATGAGAATATTATTCTGTTTAACACATGAATGATGTCATAATGATGAGAATAAGAATATTAGTCTGTTTAACACATGAATGTTGTCATAATGATGAGAATATTATTCTGTTTAACACATGAATGATGTCATAATGATGAGAATAAGAATATTAGTCTGTTTAACACATGAATGTTGTCATAATGATGAGAATATTATTCTGTTTAACACATGAATGATGTCATAATGATGAGAATAAGAATATTAGTCTGTTTAACACATGAATGATGTCATAATGATGAGAATATTAGTCTGTTTAACACATGAATGATGTCATAATGATGAGAATATTATTCTGTTTAACACATGAATGATGTCATAATGACGAGAATATTAGTCTGTTAACACGTGAATGATGTCATAATGACGAGAATATTAGTCTGTTTAACACATGAATGATGTCATAATGATGAGAATATTAGTCTGTTTAACACATGAATGATGTCATAATGATGAGAATATTAGTCTGTTTAACACATGAATGATGTCATAATGATGAGAATATTAGTCTGTTTAACACATGAATGATGTCATAATGATGAGAATATTAGTCTGTTTAATATTAGTCTGTTTAACACATGAATGATGTCATAATGATGAGAGAATATTAGTCTGTTTAACACGTGAATGATGTCATAATGATGAGAATAAGAATATTAGTCTGTTTAACACATGAATGATGTCATAATGATGAGAATATTAGTCTGTTTAACACATGAATGATGTCATAATGATGAGAGAATATTAGTCTGTTTAACACGTGAATGATGTCATAATGATGAGAATATTGGTCTGTTTAACACGTGACTGATGTCATAATGATGAGAATATTAGTCTGTTTAACACGTGACTGATGTCATAATGATGAGAATATTGGTCTGTTTAACACGTGACTGATGTCATAATGACGAGAATATTAGTCTGTTTAACACATGAATGATGTCATAATGACGAGAATATTAGTCTGTTTAACACATGAATGATGTCATAATGATGAGAATATTGGTCTGTTTAACACGTGACTGATGTCATAATGATGAGGATATTAGTCTGTTTAACACATGAATGATGTCATAATGATGAGAATATTGGTCTGTTTAACACATGAATGATGTCATAATGATGAGAATATTAGTCTGTTTAATACGTGAATGATGTCATAATGATGAGAATATTGGTCTGCTTAACACGTGAATGATGTCATAATGATTAGAATATTGGTCTGTTTAACACGTGACTGATGTCATAATGATGAGAATATTGGTCTGTTTAACACGTGACTGATGTCATAATGATGAGAATATTAGTCTGTTTAACACATGAATGATGTCATAATGATGAGAATATTAGTCTGTTTAACACATGAATGATGTCATAATGATGAGAGAATATTAGTCTGTTTAACACGTGAATGATGTCATAATGATGAGAATATTGGTCTGTTTAACACGTGACTGATGTCATAATGATGAGAATATTAGTCTGTTTAACACATGAATGATGTCATAATGATGAGAATATTGGTCTGTTTAACACATGAATGTTGTCATAATGATGAGAATATTATTCTGTTTAACACATGAATGATGTCATAATGATGAGATTAAGAATATTAGTCTGTTTAACACATGAATGTTGTCATAATGATGAGAATATTATTCTGTTTAACACATGAATGATGTCATAATGATGAGAATAAGAATATTAGTCTGTTTAACACATGAATGATGTCATAATGATGAGAATATTAGTCTGTTTAACACATGAATGATGTCATAATGATGAGAATATTGGTCTGTTTAACACGTGAATGATGTCATAATGATGAGAATATTGGTCTGTTTAACACGTGACTGATGTCATAATGATGAGAATATTGGTCTGTTTAACACGTGACTGATGTCATAATGATGAGAATATTAGTCTGTTTAACACGTGAATGATGTCATAATGATGAGAATATTAGTCTGTTTAACACATGAATGATGTCATAATGATGAGAGAATATTAGTCTGTTTAACACGTGAATGATGTCATAATGATGAGAATATTGGTCTGTTTAACACGTGACTGATGTCATAATGATGAGAATATTAGTCTGTTTAACACGTGACTGATGTCATAATGATGAGAATATTGGTCTGTTTAACACGTGACTGATGTCATAATGATGAGAATATTAGTCTGTTTAACACGTGAATGATGTCATAATGATGAGAATATTAGTCTGTTTAACACGTGAATGATGTCATAATGATGAGAGAATATTAGTCTGTTTAACACGTGACTGATGTCATAATGATGAGAATATTGGTCTGTTTAACACGTGAATGATGTCATAATGATGAGAATATTGGTCTGTTTAACACGTGACTGATGTCATAATGATGAGAATATTGGTCTGTTTAACACGTGACTGATGTCATAATGATGAGAATATTATTCTGTTTAACACATGAATGATGTCATAATGACGAGAATATTAGTCTGTTTAACACATGAATGTTGTCATAATGATGAGAATATTATTCTGTTTAACACATGAATGATGTCATAATGATGAGAATAAGAATATTAGTCTGTTTAACACATGAATGATGTCATAATGATGAGAATATTAGTCTGTTTAACACATGAATGATGTCATAATGATGAGAATATTATTCTGTTTAACACATGAATGATGTCATAATGACAAGAATATTAGTCTGTTAACACGTGAATGATGTCATAATGACGAGAATATTAGTCTGTTTAACACATGAATGATGTCATAATGATGAGAATAATAGTCTGTTTAATACGTGAATGATGTCATAATGATGAGAATATTGGTCTGTTTAACACGTGACTGATGTCATAATGATGAGAATATTGGTCTGTTTAACACGTGAATGATGTCATAATGATGAGAATATTGGTCTGTTTAACACGTGACTGATGTCATAATGATGAGAATATTGGTCTGTTTAACACGTGACTGATGTCATAATGATGAGAATATTAGTCTGTTTAACACGTGAATGATGTCATAATGATGAGAATATTAGTCTGTTTAACACATGAATGATGTCATAATGATGAGAGAATATTAGTCTGTTTAACACGTGAATGATGTCATAATGATGAGAATATTGGTCTGTTTAACACGTGACTGATGTCATAATGATGAGAATATTAGTCTGTTTAACACGTGACTGATGTCATAATGATGAGAATATTGGTCTGTTTAACACGTGACTGATGTCATAATGATGAGAATATTAGTCTGTTTAACACGTGAATGATGTCATAATGATGAGAATATTAGTCTGTTTAACACGTGAATGATGTCATAATGATGAGAGAATATTAGTCTGTTTAACACGTGAATGATGTCATAATGATGAGAATATTGGTCTGTTTAACACGTGACTGATGTCATAATGATGAGAATATTAGTCTGTTTAACACGTGACTGATGTCATAATGATGAGAATATTGGTCTGTTTATCACGTGACTGATGTCATAATGACGAGAATATTAGTCTGTTTAACACATGAATGATGTCATAATGACGAGAATATTAGTCTGTTTAACACATGAATGATGTCATAATGATGAGAATATTGGTCTGTTTAACACGTGACTGATGTCATAATGATGAGAATATTAGTCTGTTTAACACATGAATGATGTCATAATGATGAGAATATTGGTCCGTTTAACACGTGACTGATGTCATAATGATGAGAATATTAGTCTGTTTAACACATGAATGATGTCATAATGATGAGAATATTGGTCTGTTTAACACATGAATGATGTCATAATGATGAGAATATTAGTCTGTTACACATGAATGATGTCATAATGATGAGAATATTAGTCTGTTTAACACATGAATGATGTCATAATGATGAGAATATTAGTCTGTTTAACACATGAATGATGTCATAATGATGAGAATATTAGTCTGTTACACATGAATGATGACATAATGATGAGAATATTAGTCTGTTTAACACATGAATGATGTCATAATGATGAGAATATTAGTCTGTTACACATGAATGATGTCATAATGATGAGAATATTAGTCTGTTTAACACATGAATGATGTCATAATGATGAGAATATTAGTCTGTTTAACACGTGAATGATGTCATAATGATGAGAATATTAGTCTGTTACACATGAATGATGTCATAATGATGAGAGAATATTAGTCTGTTTAACACGTGAATGATGTCATAATGATGAGAATATTAGTCTGTTGAACACGTGACTGATATCATAATGATTAGAATATTGGTCTGTTTAACACGTGAATGATTTCATAATGATGAGAATATTGGTCTGTTTAAAACGTGAATGATGTCATAATGATGAGAATATTAGTCTGTTTAACACGTGAATGATGTCATAATGATGAGAATATTGGTCTGTTTAACACGTGAATGATGTCATAATGATGAGAATATTAGTCTGTTACACATTAATGATGTCATAATGATGAGAATATTAGTCTGTTTAACACATGAATGTTGTCATAATGATGAGAATATTGGTCTGTTTAACACATGAATGTTGTCATAATGATGAGAATATTAGTCTGTTTAACACATGAATGATGTCATAATGATGAGAATATTAGTCTGTTTAACACATGAATGATGTCATAATGATGAGAATATTAGTCTGTTACACATGAATGATGTCATAATGATGAGAGAATATTAGTCTGTTTTACACATGAATGATGTCATAATGATGAGAGAATATTAGTCTGTTTTACACATGAATGATGTCATAATGATGAGAGAATATTAGTCTGTTTAACACATGAATGATGTCATAATGATGAGAATATTAGTCTGTTTAACACATGAATGATGTCATAATGATGAGAATATTAGTCTGTTACACATGAATGATGTCATAATGATGAGAATATTAGTCTGTTACACATGAATGATGTCATAATGATGAGAATATTAGTCTGTTACACATGAATGATGTCATAATGATGAGAATATTAGTCTGTTTAACACATGAATGATGTCATAATGATGAGAATATTAGTCTGTTTAACAAATGAATGTTGTCATAATGATGAGACTATTAGTCTGTTTAACACGTGAATGATGTCATAATGATGAGAGAATATTATTCTGTTTAACACATGAATGATGTCATAATGATGAGAATATTAGTCTTTTTAACACATGAATGATGTCATAATGATGAGAATATTAGTCTGTTTAACACATGAATGATGTCATAATGATTAGAATAAGAATATTAGTTTGAGCTTTTCTAGAAACAAAAGTCTCTTTACAGAGAAATAAACAAACACATTAGATGATAAATTACACTGAAGAAAACAAGACAAATCTAAACACTACATAACAAAACACCACACGGATGAAACTGTCAGGGTTCTGCCACGAAGTGTCAGGTTTTTCTAGTCTTCGGGCAGGATCTTGACAGTACCATGTCTTTTGTGTGCGTCTCGTCTTTGGCCCCGCCCCTCTCGTTCTCTCATTAGCTTCCCTTTAGTGTTTCAGTCCCCACACCTGCCTTGTATTAATTATCCTTGTTAGTCTCCTTATATATTGCCTCTGTGTTTGCTGTCCTGTGCTGAATTGTTTTGCTTTACTTTCATGTCGTGTGATCTTGTTGCCTTGCCTTGCCTTGCCGTGTATCCTGTGTTCTCGTTTTTGCCCTATTGTGGGAAGTCTTTTGTTCTTGTTTATATTTAGTTTGGTTACATCTTTACCCCATCGTGGGCTTTATTTTATTATTAAATATTCAATTTATGCACTGCTGCCTGCGCTTGGGTTCTTCCCCTAAAAATCCCTGACAGAAACATGATAACAAACACATTTAATGTGATGAGAAACCATATAAATTAACCTGTAACAGCTAAAACCCTTCAGTGATGTGATCAAACTCACCCGCATGTTTTCTTAACAGTGATGTCACTAAAAAGAGATTCATAACAGAATGAGAGTTAAGATTTATGACATCAAGAATTCAAAATAAAATATTCTGTAATAAATCATCTGATTGTCGCGGCTCACATGCCGGACGAGACAGACGCGGATCCGGGAATACAAAAACGGGTAAACTTTAATAAGGCAAACAGACAGGTAGAGGTAACGCAAGACAAGACATTCAATAACCGACAATGGGAAAACAGAAACACAGAGTATAAATAGTCTTTGGTGATGAAACTGATGGCTGGCAGGTGCGGGAAAGACGTGATTACAAATGACGAACAGTTGCGGGATTGCGAATTTAAGTACATGGGGAAAAACAGGCAGGGAAACGGACCCCCCTCCCCAAAAGCGCGTCCTCGCGCCAATGAAACACCAGGGAGGGGGGGTGGGCAGCTGAGAGACTCGTGCGGGACATACAGACTAGGACGGGACAGGGAGTCTCTCAGCTGGCTTCCCCCTGGCTTGGGGTCAGGAGGCTTGTGCTCAGGCTGTGGGTCCGGAGGCTTGGGCTCGGGCTGTGGGTCCGGAGGCTTGGGCTCGGGCTGTGGGCCCGGAGGCTTGGGTTCAGGCTGAGGTTCCGGAGGCTTGGGTTCTGGGCTATCCGGGGCCATGGCAAGACTGGTGGGTGCGGGGATCCCCGGATCGGCAATGTGCACCCCCCCAAAAAACATTTGGGTTGGCCACTGGGGTTCCTTGTGCTCTGGAGAGAGCTCAGAGACGGGTACGGAGGCCTGGTGAGGCTCGGAGACGGGTACGGAGGCCTGGTGAGGCTCGGAGACGGGTACGGAGGCCTGGTGAGGCTCGGAGACGGGTACGGAGGCCTGGTGAGGCTCGGAGACGGGTACGGAGGCCTGGTGAGGCTCGGAGACGGGTACGGAGGCCTGGTGAGGCTCGGAGACGGGTACGGAGGCCTGGTGAGGCTCGGAGACGGGTACGGAGGCCTGGTGAGGCTCGGGCACCGGTACGGAGGCCAGGTGAGGCTCGGGCACCGGTACGGAGGCCAGGTGAGGCTCGGGCACCGGTACGGAGGCCTGGTGAGGCTCGGGTACGGGTGTGCATCGGGGCGCTGGCACAGGTGTGCATCTAGGCGCTGGCACGGGTTTGCATCTGGACGCTGGCACGGGTGTGCCTCTTCTGTTATACAGGTCTAGATCAAGACATGTTGTTGATCAAATTGTCTGGCAATGAATATGTGGCAAGGAGAGCTCTTAGCAAGGGTGTCGCTATGCTACCACAAGAGATTTATGTATAGAATTGCTCGACTACGCCACCCGGTTCATGCCGGGAAAACCACAATAAGCACACAGGTTCGTGGTCGTAGTGGAGTGAGCAAGTAATGAATAGAGAGAATTTACATAGAAAAATATAATCATTTATTACAATAAACACAAATCAATTACTCCAGGTCTAAAAAGCAAACCTGACTAAGATCGAAACAATGAAACAAACATTACATAAGATCGGCTGGAGAGAGAATGCCAGCAGGGGCCGCTAGTTCTTCACACCCCACTCAATACACACCTCTCGTAGACCACGGCAATATTTCACACAACGTGATTAGGGAACATTCACCACCGGCCAGCGTCTCTCCACACCGATACAGATTAACTCAATTGAAATAAACAAAATACAACTCAACTTTACAGAAAGAAATAAAAGAAATAAAAGACACAAACCAGTAACCACAAGATAGTTTAGACAAAAGTGTATTTGTAACAATGAGATTCCGCACTCCTTTTAAATCACCAAACTTCGGGTAATTCGCGCTTTCGTTGGCAAACCCGCGGAAGGAGTGGAACTAGGGCATGCAGACATAAACCAAAGAATACAGATGTAGACAACCAAAAAATAAATACACAAATCAATAATTAAACAAAAAAAAGGGAAAATGACAACAGGCAATATGCCACGCTGCCGAGAACAGCAAACTTGCTCTCGGCTGCAGACTTCCCGAGCGAGGGAACGAAAAAGGCATAAAATGCGTAGCAAGCGTCTTTTAAATAAACATATTAAAATCGTCGAAATGACGCCTGGGCAAAGCAGCAGTATAATCATATCAACGCGTTTTCACGTCTCCCGCAACAGAACTCCAAGTGCTGAAACCCTTGGACCTGCCAGACATGACACAGAATTAAATACGAGAAACGGTAAGCTACTTAATTAAAATAATTCCTAATACATACCGTGAACAAGTCACAGAGTCATCCTAAATAAAGTCACTCGTCCCGGGAGGTCCTAATCACATACGAGTACCACTAAAACAACGCAAACAGTCAGTCGCTCCTTTAATAATAATTGCTTTTCCGCATCACCACAAAACCAACCTGTTTAGAAGCCCCGCAATGCACAGCAGCCCGAACATCAATCCGTTAAAACCCATCCTGTGTCAACACATACGATCACCTCAGTTACTCATATTAAAGGTAGATATAACGACAATGCGGCCAAACACTCACCACTCACCACTCATTCACAACAGTGTTGTCCTGCAGAAAGGGGCGGTCCCCGTAAATGACGCTTTCCCGATATAACAACTCCAGTTTTTTAAACGCGGTGACCAGTGCTCTGATTGGCTCACCAATCCCCATGACCTCGGCCAATGAGCCACCAGGGCCCTGCGTCACCCTGCTACAAATAGAGTAGGCTGTTTCAGAATCACTGTATCATGATACCATAGAAATGATAGACAAAATTGTATTGTATTTGCGAGTACACCAGATGCAGTTATTCTTCCCTCACTAAATGCCGCAAAAAGTTATGGAAATGGCCACCCTAACACACACACAGGCACACAGACAGACACATTTCCCCTTATACACATACAGACTTGTGTTGTGTTAGTGTAATGAATATATGTTTAATGTCTGTTAATTGCTTTACTTTATGTTGCTTTGTGCCCATGTGATGTGTTTGCTGTATTTATCTACCATGTCAGTTCAAACTACATTTCATACTTACGGATAGCACATTGAAATAACCACACACACATGTTTCATTCATCTATCCCCATTTATTTGAAATACAAGAAAATTACATTCATTCACCAATTTCTATTTTGCAGAACCAACCTGTTTGATATAATTTCTGGGAGTTTTATACAAGACTAGCAGCCATTTTAAGTGTGACATCATCAAGGTCATAACATCCATACCTGCAAAAGTGATTTGTTAGTTGTTTATATGCATATGTGTTGTATGGTTAGTTGTATGTTAAAGTGTGTGTTTATTTTTTTAGCTTGTATTTGGTTTAATAACTTAGAATGTTTGAATGTTATTAAATATACCTGCCTCCATTTGCTCCAAGATGGTATGATCCAAGGGCAGGGCCTGGAATATAAAATGGCTCCCAAACACTGATTCAAGGGAGGTGAAAGTAGGTTGGTGTGTTTGTTAAGATAGTTTTGAACTGGAAATTACAGAAGTTTATCAGGTCCATAGGATTTAGCTGAACAAGCCTGTAGATATTGTACAGTTTATTTTTCTATTGTTATTGTGTCCTTTTATCACACTGTTTTGCTGGATTCTTTTTCTTTGCGCCTTGGGGAAGAGAAAACAATAAATCTCTTTCCACCTCACAAGTTTTTTGTCACTGTCCATACCTACTGCTCGGGTCATCCTGTTAACATGCACTATATCACATCTACACAAAATCAATGCTTCAAACAGAAATGAGAAATAAATCATTAAATAACTGAATCTATATGAGACAATCAGACATTTATAGTTTATACTCAAAGGGACATGAGTCACATCACATCAGATGTCAATGAATAAAGACGAGTCTGGAGTCTGTGAACACTAAAGATCTCTGTTAGGACATGTGTCCTGAAAACATGTCAAGACAAAAGTGTTTCTTCAGAGCTTGATGGCATCTGTAACTTAAAGAGCCGTTTATACAAAACCTGTTGTTTTACATTCCTTAAACTGAAGCTAAATATGATGTGAAATGTTATGAGAACCACCACAGAATGATTCTTATAAAATGTATTTCTTTCAGTTTATGAATAAGCAAACAAGATATTTGAAATAATCCTCAGAGACGACACAGCACCTATAAAATAGACCCTTAGTGTTTCATCCCAGTCACCTGCCGTCACTCTCCCTGAGTAATCGGTCCTCCATAGTGTTTCCCTTTATGTATCCCCAGTATCTCTCTGTCCCTGGTCGGTTCATTGTTTGTTCCCACTGTAGTCTGCCCTGCATATCCTCCCTCGTGTTGGATTACCCTTGTTTGTGGATTTATTATTCAAATTACATTGTTTCGTTTTGTCCCCCCTTTTGGGAAGGTTTAGTTTGCCTTCCTGTTTTTGTGGCATTTTATTTATTAAGTTTATATTTACCCCTCATCTGCCAGCGCTTGGGTACCCACGTTACCTGACACTACTGCAATTTATAATATTTGTGAAACTTAATAAAATCTGCTAAATTGAGACTTTTTCCTCAATACAGAAACACAGACACCTGAGAAAACATTTTATTCTGCAAAAAGCAGAATAATATAAAAACTCAACATGAAAATAGCGCCACACCGCGTCTGCATTATAAACGGCAAGAAAACTTTCGCTTAAAATCATTGAAGCTCACGCCGATATGCATATATGATCTCTTCAGGCCCAGATTAAGAACACCAGTAAGTGTCATGTGTGTCCAGCAGAGTGCAGAACAGTTTCATACAAGAGACTGTCTGTGGATAATCTGTGATGTTTTCTACATTACAATAAAAACAAAGCTTTTTTCAATAACATTTTATTTAATTACATTAGAATAAACACAGATCTACACAAGACGGGTCCTTTGTGCCTTTTTCTTCTCACTAGAGTTGAGTTTTAATCATATGTGTTAATAAATGTGAAGGAAAAATGAATTATGTTCCTTTGAACATCCAAGTTTAAACCTCTAAAAAAACTTATCTAATGACAGGACCTGATGGCATTTCAGATTAGTTATGTATTATGTTCTCTTCACGTGACAATGTTCTCATGATTTCTCACATTGCTACTTTTCTCTTATTGTCTGAATATATTAATTTCTTGTTCCCCTTCAAACGGTCTCTCGACGTTGTGTTGAGAGACAGACTGGGGTTTGATCTTGAGAACCTATCATCTCTGAAAGAGATTTTAAAACTCCAATGGGCTTGGCGAATGGCCCACGCACGCCAGTACATATGGGTATAAAAGGAAGATAGCGGCGGTCATTCATTCATCCTTTGTTCTTCGGAACCTGCCTGGCATATGGTGTCAAGCGAATTCGTCTCTGAAACTCACTTCAGTATGATGGATTTACGATGCAAAGCAGCGGACTTCTCCCTTCTGAGCGGACTTAACCTGGGTGTTTCGGATGCGAGCTACAGACCTAAAATACAAAGTTTCTCACAGCTGTATCGTTGGTTGTGATAGGCTCATCCCTGAGTCAGACGGTCATGATACCGCCATCACTTGCTTGGTAAGCATGCTGAGGAGGGCTTCGTTGATCCTGCATGTTCTGAGAACATGATGATCTAGGTGTTGCGGTCGCCTGGATTCTGTCCCCCCTACTCGGGCTGGCACATTTTTCTCACATGTTGTTCTCCCCACTGGTGAGACCATGTTAGTGTCTCCACATGTAACCTCTCCTTGTGGTAGGATGTGGCCTCCGTAACACACTCTTCAACGAGGAGAGCAGTGTTTCCCCAGTATTACGGCTCTACACAGCGCCTAGCTACTAGAGGTGAACGCCACTGTTTGTGATGACCATCAGTAAAGGCTTCTCAGGATGACCACTACTATGTTACTGGAAGATTACACCTCGCAGTAGTCCTCACTTGTGACTCGCTAGTCTAGTCAGTGTCGCTCCGCTTAAGGTCGTGATACGGCTCAGCGTGATGGCGTGTAAAGACAGGTCCTCAGTCTGTCTCTCAACAGAAGGGTGAATGAATGACCGCCGCCGTCTTCCTTTTATACCGTATGTAAGGGGCGGAGACTGGCGTGCGTGGGCCTTTCGCCAAGCCCATTGCCGTTTTAAAATTCCTCTCGGAGATGACAGGTTCCCAAGATCAAACCCCAGTCAATGTTGAAGTCAGACAATTCATTTAAATTTACATTGTCATTTAGCAGACGCTTTCATCCAAAACGATGTACAAAAAGTTCAGGGAACAATAAGCGATATGTCATAAATCTATATAAAATATATTGATTTTATAAAAACAAAAATATTTTTTTAGAAGTAATATTTAAAATAATTTGTTTTTTCAAATCCAATAGACATAAATTTAATCAAAGAATAGTTTCTCATCTAAGAAATATGTATTATAAATAATTTGCTTTATCCAATAAAACAAGATATACATCTAAATAAACAATTATTTATCATTAAAAATATAGTTAATAGAAACAATTTGTTTTAAACAAAAATAAATGGATTTAATAAAACACGGTTGCATTAAGGAACATTTAGATTTGATCATTTTCATTACATCGATATTTACTAATTTATACAATACTTCCATACATTGACAGTTTTAGTCCTCAAGTATTATATTTATAATGAAGAATCTCTCGCACACAAGATTCAGTGTCACACACACGTTCACGTCACAGGTTTGGTCTCAGCTTTGGTGGGGACATCCCCCCTCCCCCTGGAATTGTTTTGTTGTAAGATACCAGCGCTTTAATGGCGATTTCCTTCTTTATTTCAGACTGTTGGCAATACAGAATATCACAATACAGAATTGAATCTACTTCATCTCATTATATTGTATCTTGACCCTGATACACCATCCTGTATACTGTCCCTAAAGAGCTAGTATAACTGTATAATCTCAAAAAATTAAAATCTGAGACTGTGTGATGCTGAACAACCAAACGTTTATTAACATAAATTATTATGTACATTAGTATTTACACTAACAAATCATACTGTCACAAGGAAGGACTTTCAGAACTTGTGGACAAAAACAAATCTAAATAAATAAATATAATAACCTTCTTCTATTATAAACACTTTTTACCCTCCAGTACCTTGAACAAATACTCACACTCATGTTAATACCTGGGAAGGTGAATTGCTGAACAACCATACGGATTATTAACAAACAAATATAATTGACTATGTACGTTAGTAGCCTGTTTATACTATGGCTAGCAAGTTTAACCCGCCTACCAGATATTGGATATTATCAATCAAATAATGATTCATTATATTTTAATAACCAACAGTGTTAACTTTTGCCAACACGTTTTTCCAGCACATGTGTCTAGCAATGCAATGACAGTCCTTGGTTAATGCAATGACCAACTGTTGGTGGTTTCCCTTTTATTTCTCTGCACGTAGGGTAGGCTATACTCACAAATACATAGACAGAATGTAGATGTCATGAATTATGTGACTGTTCCTTTTTTGGCCATGTGAGGTCCTCATAGTTTCCTTGGTCACATGTTCTCATTATTGATTTGTTGGTTTCACCTGAACCTTGTTTAGCTGCCTATTTAATACCCCTGTAATTTTGAGTTCCTTGCTCAGTCTTGAGTTGACACTGGTGAAGTCATGTTGACTAAACCGGTTTGTGAGTTAGTGTCAGAGTATTTTGCCCTGTGTTTGATGCTGGTTACTTTTGTTTTTGTCTGTTCCTTACTGGATATTTTTGACCTGCCTGTCAAGTAAAACCCTTGAACTGAACTATTGTGTCTGTCTCTGCATTTTGGCTCTAAACACACCACCTTGTGGCACCGAGGTAATGCTCCTGCCTGCTACATGGGAGACCCGTGAGATCTCTGTCTGTTATTGTAGAGGTTTTGTACTTAAGTGTCAGTAACATTAGACTAAGTTAAAACGAGTTTATATTCATTATCAACTGATTCCGTAAGTAGTTTTGTAAAGGAGGTATTTTCAGTTTCTTCACGAGGCAGACGCGCCATGATTGTTGTACGAGAGATCGACATTTTTCCCGTTACAGCTGTAGAGTAAGACAGTGGTGCACATTCGGATTAAGTTTTGTGAGTTTAGTTTACATCAACATTGTGATGTGAAACTGTAGACGCAGCTGAAACAGAGGCTTTGGTCGATCGGGTCATCGGACAGAGAACGGTGTTGGAGACCGGTTGAGAGCACTAGAGAGAGTTGCTAGGGCTGTGAGTTTCCTTCAGAACACGTATGAATGCGTATGTGAGCTGATCGTTTGATTTTTGGGAGTGATTCGTTTTTTTGTGATCCAAATAATTTAGTTATGCGCGCCGCGTGCGAGCTGAACTGCGCCATTTTGCTCCGGAAATTTCCTGAGTTTTCCCGGGTCACGTGGAAACTTTCTTGTGTTTTCCTTTTTATTTGCCCTGCCATCCTTACGACATCTCACTGTCCTGTCTCCGCTGTTCACTAATCATTACAGCTGTGGTTCAAGTCTTCACATTAAAAGTTGTCCTTATCACAGACCGGTACAACGGTTCGGTACGCGCACACACACATTCACTGATAACGAACTGAGTTGAGCGAATTGAGTGTTTCAACTTTCAATAATTTGAACTGTGTTTGTGAAAACTGAGTCGACTGGAAACTGAATCGTAAAATCGATTCATTAGAATCATTTAAGTGAAGTCAATGTTACTTACTCAATTGAAAGAAGTTATTTGAAGTGAATCATCTGTGTTTGACTATAAGAGTCATCAACATCCGTTGTATGTAAATGAGTTTGTGGTCTTGTACTTACATTTATTTGAGGTGTTAAAAGAGGTTTGCTGTGAAATTTTTTATCATTTGAAGCTAACAAGAAGAAATCTTGAACTGTTTATTTTAATTTGACTTTTTTTGTTATCTTTTGTTATTTTGTTATTGAAACAGACCCTTCCAGCAGAAACAAAATTTGCTAAAAGAAAGAAAATAAATTACTAATTGTTAAAATTTAGACATTGGACCGTTATTATTGAATTTACCTTGGGGTGAGGCGTGTTACACTGTTAGGATTAGGTGGGTGGGGATGTGAATTTAATTGTATTCTTCACCACATGCACTTCAGGAAGCCACCGTGTTGACATTCTCACCTGAAGCTTACACTGCCTACTCCTGTAGTATATAAGAGAATAGTGTAAGGTAAAACATATACACATAACGTGCATACTGAGGCTCAAAGCACCGGAGCGGGAATAAGATTCCTCCGCTCTTAAGTCTTCCAGGGTCTTGTTTTAATTTCCCTCTAGGAGGCGAGACTTACAGTCCCGTTACAGTTTATTTACCAATAAAATAGTTTTCACGAGTGACTCGCTGCGTCTATACACGGACAGTTAACTTGAAGAGCGCCGCCTGGTGGTGACTGGACGAGGTTTGTGTTTAATGCGCATGCGCTGGCTTGTGTGTCTAACATACAAATTGTACATTCGTCAAAACTAAAATGTCTCAGTTGAACTGTTCTTAGAAAATATTTATATTTAACCATGTTTAAAACTAAAAAAATATTACTTAAAAAAATTATATTTAGTTTTAAAGATGAACTAAGAGACCGATTATTAATTGGATGAAGTATTTGTTTCAGTGCATCAGGAGAAAGTGTTGACCTGTTAAGGTTATATATATATTTACACAGTTTAGCTTCTTTTAGCGAAAGTCCTGTGAAGTGAAGCGTCTTGATCGCCTCCTGGTGGCTGCGTGCAGTATAGGTCATAAACTAACTCTCTGCTTTTAAACAAAACTAAAATCAATTTACTATTCAAATAACGTTTTGCGTGACATTATCATATTATTACATAATATATATTTTAAACAAACAAGCATTAGCACTATTTCGTCATTGTGATGTGTTTTATGTGGAAAAATCCCAGCAGCAAACATTTGACTGAATTCTCTCGTCTACACCAATAAAATGGTCGAAAATTTAAATTCACTACCAAATGATTTTACACTGAAAGTCTGCTGTGACATCCATGATTTTGTGGCACATGAGTTTATAAACATGACGCTCTCAATAATGATTTATTTCATTCATTTTAGACTTAAACAAGTTTAAAGAAATAAGTTTATGCTTCACTGAATGAATATATCGGGTTAAGAAGAAAATGTTGCAGACCAGTAAATCAGTATATGAGCTCATGTTTAGTTGTAAAAGATACAAATCTACCGACCCATAAGACAGAATCTTATTGTGAACATGTTGTGTCTCTAATCTTCACTTCCAGTGCAGAAGTTAAGCTTCATATAAGTATAAGTAGTAATGCATTCAAATCATATATTTAATGAATATTGTTACAGTAAAACAAGTTACATAAGATTATATCTGTCAAGCTTAACAAGAAAACAATGTTTTATGGACTTTGTTTGCCTTCAATAACTTTGAATTACATTAAACAATGACTTGAGAGGAAAGATTCATAGAGAAACATAGAAAACTATTATTTATTGAAATAGTAAATTATGTGAGAAACTTGTGCAAACTTTTCTTTTATACATGTTATATTTCTGTCTATTTTAAATACAGATTGGGCCAAAAAACACTTTGTCCATAAATTCATTCAACGCATGAACATTGTTTTTGCAATGCCAGTTTTAAGATCTTAAATAAAACAATCTTATCAAATAGTTCAGATCAGTTTTTAAAGGAGACTCGAGATGATTCATTAATGTAAAACAGATCTGAGCAACCGGTCACCATGTCTCAGTAAATTCAGATTACTAACTGCTTCATATAAATAAACACAGAACAGATTTAAGGGACTTTTATCTCGAGCAATAAATAAAGTTAATGTCATGTTTGTCCAGCAGGCGGCAGAAGTGTCTCATTAAAACTGATTTATTTAAATGAAGAAAATGTATTTATTGTCATCAAAATAAAAAAAGTTAATTTTATTAAGAAAAGCATATTATAAAT
Source organism: Barbatula barbatula (assembly GCF_947034865.1). Lineage (NCBI taxonomy): Eukaryota > Metazoa > Chordata > Actinopteri > Cypriniformes > Nemacheilidae > Barbatula > Barbatula barbatula. The sequence continues at coordinate 2,876,567 of NC_136769.1, forward strand.
ATAAACACAATATCCAAATCAATCCAATGTTATTTAGTTCAGCAGCGAGATTAACAATTTAGCAGACATCACCTGAAACTGTTTACATTTACAGTTATGCATTTGGCGGACGCTTTTATCCAAAGTGACTTACATTGCATTACATTGCATTATCCTATACATGTTAAATCTGCAATCCCCTGAGATCTAACACACAACCTTGCCTTGTTAACACTCTTACCACTGAGATACAGGAAAGCTAATAATGTATAAATATACACTTCAGTAGTGATGGGAAAGCATGAGAACATCTCCTCAATATTATGAACTCGTCTCTCTATCTCTGAATCATGTGCCAAAACATCTCAAACTGGTCTTTATGAACCTTTAATGAAGAAAACACAACTAGTGATTTATCAAACTATAGATCCATCTCAAATCTGGAAGAATTTAGTAGTTGTGTTCACTCAATTTTGTCAACAGAAAAATGTGTCAGGATTTAGTCTCTATTATAACACAGAACACGTGCTTGTTAAAGTTATAAATGATGTCTAACATGGATCAAAGCTGCATTTGACATTATAGATCATGACACAGTTTTTGTATCCGGGGACGAGCACAGAGTTAGTTTAGATCCCATTAGATCAGAAAGATGCTGTAGCTCGACTGTTATATTTTCAGCTTCTTCTATAAATTTCCTTTTCTATCTAGACAATAGATGAAATGAAGATAAAGAATTAAATCCATTTCTTCTGCAGGTACGGATATTTTTCTCAATGATCTGAGCTACACTTCAAGTATGAATTCATTAAAATAATCTGCCATTATTCTGAACCAGACGTCACTTCAGACAGATACAGTTGTTTAATAACTCACAGGCATCTGGAGGCTATTAATGAATAAAATATGTGAAAATCTAAATGTTTCAAATAACACAACACCATTAGGAACATAAAACACAACAGTTAAAAACATAATATCACAAAAGATAAATAAACGACAGGCTCAGATACACAACATGAAGTGAGATGTAAAAAACAAGTAAAAAAAATGATGTAAAAACATGACAAATATGTTTAACATAATGAATCAAGATCTATTGTTATTTGTGTTCAGAATCAGCATCACAATACAATTACAATAAAAACTTTAAACTGTGACAAATATAATCTGGAACAATAAATCTAATCTGTTTTCGGTCGATTCCCTCCTGTCAGCCGTCTCTCCAGTCGCTGGTTTTAATCAGATTGATCAGATTTGTCAAATGTCCTATTGGGAAACTCAACTGTGCTGAAATATTGAGATTATAACACAAAGTCCTATGAAGTGAATCTGGAACAATAAAAGCAAATAACCTGCAGTGAGATCCGTCACAGAACTTCACAAAATAAACTCAAAACAATATGAACAGATTCAGAAACACTGAGCAGGTGATGATCAGACAGAAGAAACTTAACTGAAGAAAAGCAAAACTCATCACACGAACTAAAACAATTTTATTAAAGTGAAGAATGATTCAACACAATAATGTTTTCATCAGGACTTCAGAGGACTTCACAAAGTGACAATACATACACATCTGATCACTATACTGAGATTAATCCTGTAACCATAAAAGTCTTTTAATCCTGAAGAGTTTTAATGTTTCTAAAAGCATGTCAGTGTGAATCCTTAAAGGGACAGTTCACCCAAAAATAAACATTCTGTCATCGTTTACTCAACTTTGAGTTTCTGTTTAAATGTCTTTGTTGTGATGAACACAGAGAAATATATGTTTGGGTGAACTATCCCTTTAAGAAAGTGCTAGAAACTTTTCTGCACATTCTACATAAAGTCTGAAGACGATAAAATATAACTTTTCATTTATATTTTTGTAATATTTGTGTTAATCTAGTTTATAAAGTTTACTTTTATCCTCAAATGTAAAGAATGAGCGACTCTGAACTTTTGAACAGAAGTGAATGTTTGGGAGAAAACATGCTGTAGATTTAATGAAGAATTAAGAAAGAGACAAAAGAGTAATGAAGAATAAACACATTGAAGAGATGATTTATGAAGTAACAGTAAAACTGAAAGATTGACACAGATGTTTCTCACAGTGTGTTCTTAACTGTGCTCATATACTGATATAATGTTGAGTCTCACACACACATTCATCTATTGTCTCCATTTAACATCAATAAAGACAAACTGAAGTCATGAGTTTATATTCCTCGTCTTTAATCCTGAACCAGAATTTACAATCTCAACATCCTGTTGTTCATGAACATGTTTATTCTGTTCTCTGTCTGTTATTCTCTCCTCCCTTTATATTCAGATCAGATATTTATCAGATCTCATGAGAGATCACAGATGATGAGTGAACCAGAGGAACACAAAGAGAAAACTGGATATAGTTTCTCAGTGAAAGATTGATCAGTAAAAGAGTAAATATGACTCATGGACTCCACATCATAAAATGAGACTCGACTCTTCTCATAATCCACAAACACACCGATCCTCTCAGGCTTCACACTCAGAGAAAGACGAGAAAGATTCTCACCAGCCCAATAATGCCCGTATCTCAAACCCACAGTCCAGTATCCATTCTGAGGATTCAGATAGAACAATCCCTTCCTCTGAGCAGATTCACTGGCCACACCCACACGCCATCTATGCCCCTTCACCTGCACCTCATAATAAAAACACCCTGAAGAGAATCCTTCATTTCCAACAACACAATGACGTTCATCAAACTTGTTTTGTCCTGTATCTTCATTCTTCTCTGTTTCATGTTGTTTGTTTTCATATCTCACTTGTTTCCCCTCATGAGACACAATGAGACGAGGATGAGCTGAATCAGCATCCAGAGTCACATTCACTGTTAAAATATGAAGAATTCTGTTTAACACATGAATGATGTCGTAATGATGAGAATATTAGTCTGTTTAACACATGAATGATGTCATGATGATGAAAATATTAGTCTGTTTTACACATGAATGATGTCATAATGATGAGAATATTAGTCTGTTTAACACATGAATGATGTCATAATGATGAGAATATTAGTCTGTTTAACACATGAATGATGTCATAATGATGAGAATATTAGTCAGTTTAACACATGAATGATGTCATAATGATGAGAATATTAGTCTGTTTAACACATGAATGATGTCATGATGATGAAAATATTAGTCTGTTTTACACATGAATGATGTCATAATGATGAGAATATTAGTCTGTTTAACACATGAATGATGTCATAATGATGAGAATATTAGATGATGTCATCATGATGAGAATATTAGTCTGTTTAACACACGAATGATGTCATAATGATGAGAATATTAGTCTGTTTAACACACGAATGATGTCATAATGATGAGAATATTAGTCTGTTTAACACGTGAATGATGTCATAATGATGAGAATATTAGTCTGTTTAACACATGAATGATGTCATAATGATGAGAATATTAGTCTGTTACACATGAATGATGTCATAATGATGAGAATATTAGTCTGTTTAACACGTGAATGATGTCATAATGATGAGAATATTAGTCTGTTTAACACATGAATGATGTCATAATGATGAGAATATTAGTCTGTTTAACACGTGAATGATGTCATAATGATGAGAATATTAGTCTGTTTAACACGTGAATGATGTCATAATGATGAGAATATTAGTCTGTTTAACACGTGAATGATGTCATAATGATGAGAATATTAGTCTGTTTAACACATGAATGATGTCATAATGATGAGAATATTAGTCTGTTTAACACGTGAATGATGTCATAATGATGAGAATATTAGTCTGTTTAACACGTGAATGATGTCATAATGATGAGAATATTAGTCTGTTTAACACATGAATGATGTCATAATGATGAGAATATTAGTCTGTTTAACACATGAATGATGTCATAATGATGAGAATATTAGTCTGTTACACATGAATGATGTCATAATGATGAGAATATTAGTCTGTTTAACACATGAATGATGTCATAATGATGAGAATATTAGTCTGTTTAACACGTGAATGATGTCATAATGATGAGAATATTAGTCTGTTTAACACGTGAATGATGTCATAATGATGAGAATATTAGTCTGTTTAACACATGAATGATGTCATGATGATGAAAATATTAGTCTGTTTTACACATGAATGACGTCATGATGATGAGAATATTAGTCTGTTTAACACATGAATGATGTCATAATGATGAGAATATTAGTCTGTTTAACACGTGAATGATGTCATAATGATGAGAATATTAGTCTGTTTAACACGTGAATGATGTCATAATGATGAGAATATTAGTCTGTTTAACACATGAATGATGTCATAATGATGAGAATATTAGTCTGTTTAACACATGAATGATGTCATAATGATGAGAATATTAGTCTGTTTAACACATGAATGATGTCATAATGATGAGAATATTAGTCTGTTTAACACGTGAATGATGTCATAATGATGAGAATATTAGTCTGTTTAACACGTGAATGATGTCATAATGATGAGAATATTAGTCTGTTTAACACGTGAATGATGTCATAATGATGAGAATATTAGTCTGTTTAACACATGAATGATGTCATAATGATGAGAATATTAGTCTGTTTAACACATGAATGATGTCATAATGATGAGAATATTAGTCTGTTTAACACATGAATGATGCCATAATGATGAGAATATTAGTCTGTTTAACACATGAATGATGTCATAATGATGAGAGAATATTAGTCTGTCTAACACATGAATGGTGTCATAATGATGAGAATATTAGTCTGTTTAACACATGAATGATGTCATAATGATGAGAATATTAGTCTGTTTAACACATGAATGATAATGTAATGGAAATTTTCTAGTCTAGCTTCTTGATGTGTCTATCTATATGTTTATGAAGTTTCTATCTATGTTTTCTTCTCTATGTTATCATGTTTTTCTCTATACGCGTCATACCACTCTGCCTTTGCCCTCGAGCAGAGGCCAAGATGTTCTGTTTGGAATAACGGGCATCACTTCTCGGAAACCAGCTCGGGATTCTGGCTAGGGGGCAAAGGGAGGGGGTTTTCACGTTTTAATATATAAACTCTGGGTGCAGAAGGAAAGAGTGCCTTTGCTCTGCACCATGCTCATTGCTTATGATGCAGATTAAACGACAATAAAATACTTTGCAAAGTACCTGATGTCTCTGTATATTGCGTTTGTCAAAATTGACTCACCTTGATTAAGGAATAAGAAAATTCCACAACAATTTGGCGACGAGGAATCAAGATAGATTCTAAACAGTCTGGTTAAAGAGGGGAGACTACTCAGAATCAAGATAGATTCTAAACAGTCTGGAGGACTGCTTAAGACAGTTAAAGAGGGGAGACTACTCAGAATCGAGACAGATTCTAAACAGTCTGGGAGACTATTCAGAATTATGGATAAACCAACATACAGAGAAATGAGGAAAAGGTGGGGAACGGGAAGTTTACAAGGTGTACCCTATTTAATTGAAAAAGCTAACTTTCCTGAAAACGGTACATTTAGTGCCACAAAATTAGGGAAAATAAGAGAACACATGGGGAAAAAAGACATATTTAAAATGTCTACAAAAGAAAGGGAAAAATATGACGAAGCGTGTAAATGTTTAGAATTATGGGAAAAGGAAGCAAATAGACGTGACTATGTTTTTAAAGAAATGGCATTGGAAGAACTGCCACCACCGAAAACTCCATTGTAGGCCTACCCTGTTTTGCTTGAATATAATGATTTAACCCCTCTGTCTTCTTTACCCCCATCTATGACTTAAACACCAACCGGAGGATGATTGTGTCCCTCCTCACCGACATCTGAACCCGATCGAGGCAGCTCCAGTGCCCCCACCAGTATCTCCACCAGCACCAGTGCCGTCTCCACCGCAGCCCGTGGTGCGTCAAAAGCAAGAAAGAGCGCAACCAGCACCGACGTATAAAGAACTTTTGACATTTTGCAAAGAATTCTCACCCTCAATGAAAGAATTAGAGAGACTGTTGAAAGTCAAACTGAAACCATCTGACCTAAGAAAGCTACAGTGTAAATGGCCTGTGGAGGAAGTATTTAAAGAACATTCTGAACTTCAACCTGATGCAGAGGGACCAGACATTGGTCCGTTCGAAGGACATTTCAGATCCGCTTTTCTGCGAAACCTAAGGGGAGAGCAGAGACGAGAAGTGGAAAAATCGTGCATCGAGCCAGATCGCGCGAGAATGAGTGAGATCGTCCGTCACGCTGTGCACGCCGAAAAACAAACAGACAAGAAACAGTTTCAGAAGAAAAACACCCAAGATAAAGAACTCCACATGGCTCTAATGAATATCGGAGTAGAGCATGGAGGAAGAGGAAACGGGAGGAGAGGAGGTCAGTGGCGTGGACATGGAAGAGGAGGGTTTAAACCCTCTGGCATGTATGGAGAGAAGTGTTTCAATTGTGGAAGAACGGGGCACTGGCGAAATGATTGTCCTGAGCCTCGGAGATCGCGGAGGTCAAGAGAAAAGGTAGATGGAAGTGAGGAGGTGAGGCATCATTCCGAGGGTGGTGAGTATGATTTCCCTTAGAATATGCAATGAAGAAATGCTTTTTCCTACTGTATGCAATGAAGATCTGCTTAGCTCACATTCCATGATGAATGAAACCGCTTTCTGAACTTTGCTAAAATGCACAATGCTTGTGTGCAACAAACCGCTTGAATTTTTGATAGATTCAGGGGCAACAAATAGCCTACTGTGATTCACAAGAAGTGTTTAAAGTTGCCAGAGTCTAAACTAGCTGTGTTTTCCCTAAATGCTAGTGACTCTAATGTAAAACAATTGATGTCAAAAGGGTGCAATGTGAGTTGGGGAGTGTCAAATTTCAACACAGGTTTCTCATGTCTGACTGCTGCCCGATTCATTTGCTGGGCAGAGTCATAATGTGTATGATGACAGATTGAGCATGATACCAACACGACCCGAGTGCAGCGCTCGTACAGCTGTACGATGTAATATTGAATTACGTAAGTACGATGTAGAAAGTATTGCCTCACAGAGCCTCATGACGTTGATTACAATGGTGTGGGGAGCTGTGGGTGTTTTGCTGACAAATATGCGCACGCCATAGAATGGGTTAAAAGGGACGACGTGCAATATTCAAATTTGTTGCATGCCCATCGTGAGAATCATGCCTCTCTGTCAGCAACAAGGGGACTTGAAGTGTTTTCACACACAAAAAGATTAATGAAGAAATTTTGGGGAAGGTGCCCGTTCAACTGTTGGTAACAGGAAAATATTTTGTTGGGTTGATTTGGAACTGTGAGCCTGTTGTGATAACGCCCAAGGGTAATTTTCGTCCACGCAAACAGCAATACCTCCTCAAAACAGAAGCCTCAAACCAGAAGCCCTCAATGGCATAAGGCCAATATTTAATGAGTTTAAAAAGATTAAAACATAAAAGGCATAGTTGTGCCATGCCCAAATTTACCGGTGCGCAGGCCTTTTTTGTTTCCAGTTTAAAAGATAAGAGAAAAAAAAACCACAAAGTAAATGTCTCCAAAGTCCAGCTGGCAAAAGAAGTTGTTCGTTTTTGGGTCACGAAATTACTGACCGCGGCAGACAGCTGTCCGCAAAGCTTGTCTGCAATTACAGACATCGCAAGTCCAAAAGCAAAGAAGCAATTGATATAATTTTTAGGGACCATTTCTCTGCTCAGACAGCAGAGCTCATTGCACTCACACACGCATGCAAATTATCAAAGAATAAAAATGTAGACATTCAAACAGATAGTAGAAATGCATTTGGTGTAACTCATGATTTTGGCACACTGTGTAAACACAGAAACTTTGTAAAAGCTGATGGTAAAAACATTCTTAATCACACACAGGTTGCTGATATACTATCTGCCATTCTTCTACCATCAGCCATTGTTGTGTGTGACTATGCCACACACACTTTTTTATCAGAAACAATTTTTGCAGGAAGCCAACGAGCTGACCTTGCAGCAAAGCAAGCAACATCGGAGCCACAGACAGATTGTCTCCAGAAATCACTAACAAAATTTTTTCTCTTGCAGAGATGCAAACATTTTGCGGAACCAGCTGAATGTAAATACACAGACAATGTGCTTCACCTGTTTGCCAAAACATTTTTTCCCTGCTTTTGCGATTTTGACGCATGGCCTAGACCACGCGTCAAAAGGGGGGATGTTACAAGGCAATGTGTTTTTGTGTTTTTGCTCTCAAAATGTTTGTGCAGGTCAAAAGAGCAGTAGCAAACGGAGCTGACAAATCATTACACAGCTTCCAGCCAGGAGACTTCGAAGTAGTCAAAGATTTCAGGAGGAAGTCGTAGGAAAGACATGCCTCCCACTGCAAAAAGGTGTAAGGAGTGGCAACCCCAACCGTAGGCCATCAAAATGGCTCTTCGCAATGGTCGTGCTGACTGAAGCGACAGGAGGAGCGACACTGCTGGGGTTCGCAAAGGAGAATCAATTGTTCGAGTCGGGGACGCATCGAACCCCGAGAAATTAGAGATTATAGAATTTCGTTTCTGTGCAACACTATATTCCAAGTTTAATAAAATGGTATGGGGAGGGACAGTGTTACCCTAATTCTGATAGGTACTGGGGAACAAATATGTATTTGTGTAGAGGTATGTGTACCTCAGGTGATGTGGTGGATAAGGAAACAAAATTTAAAATGTGGGCAACAAATAGCCTACTGTGATTCACAAGAAGTGTTTAAATTTGCCAGAGTCTAAACTAGCTGTGTTTTCCCTAAATGCTAGTGGCTCTAATGTAAAATAATTGATGTCAAAAGGGTGCAATGTGAGTTGGGGAGTGTCAAATTTCAACACAGGTTTCTCATGTCTGACTGCTGCCCGATTCATTTGCTGGGCAGAGTCATAATGTGTATGATGACAGATTGAGCATGATACCAACACGACCCGAGTGCAGCGCTCGTACAGCTGTACGATGTAATATTGAATTACGTAAGTACGATGTAGAAAGTATTGCCTCACAGAGCCTCATGACGTTGATTACAATGGTGTGGGGAGCTGTGGGTGTTTTGCTGACAAATATGCGCACGCCATAGAATGGGTTAAAAGGGACGACGTGCAATATTCAAATTTGTTGCATGCCCATCGTGAGAATCATGCCTCTCTGTCAGCAACAAGGGGACTTGAAGTGTTTTCACACACAAAAAGATTAATGAAGAAATTTTGGGGAAGGTGCCCGTTCAACTGTTGGTAACAGGAAAATATTTTGTTGGGTTGATTTGGAACTGTGAGCCTGTTGTGATAACGCCCAAGGGTAATTTTCGTCCACGCAAACAGCAATACCCCCTCAAAACAGAAGCCTCAAACCAGAAGCCCTCAATGGCATAAGGCCAATATTTAATGAGTTTAAAAAGATTAAAACATAAAAGGCATAGTTGTGCCATGCCCAAATTTACCGGTGCGCAGGCCTTTTTTGTTTCCAGTTTAAAAGATAAGAGAAAAAAAAACCACAAAGTAAATGTCTCCAAAGTCCAGCTGGCAAAAGAAGTTGTTCGTTTTTGGGTCACGAAATTACTGACCGCGGCAGACAGCTGTCCGCAAAGCTTGTCTGCAATTACAGACATCGCAAGTCCAAAAGCAAAGAAGCGATTGATATAATTTTTAGGGACCATTTCTCTGCTCAGACAGCAGAGCTCATTGCACTCACACACGCATGCAAATTATCAAAGAATAAAAATGTAGACATTCAAACAGATAGTAGAAATGCATTTGGTGTAACTCATGATTTTGGCACACTGTGTAAACACAGAAACTTTGTAAAAGCTGATGGTAAAAACATTCTTAATCACACACAGGTTGCTGATATACTATCTGCCATTCTTCTACCATCAGCCATTGTTGTGTGTGACTATGCCACACACACTTTTTTATCAGAAACAATTTTTGCAGGAAGCCAACGAGCTGACCTTGCAGCAAAGCAAGCAACATCGGAGCCACAGACAGATTGTCTCCAGAAATCACTAACAAAATTTTTTCTCTTGCAGAGATGCAAACATTTTGCGGAACCAGCTGAATGTAAATACACAGACAATGTGCTTCACCTGTTTGCCAAAACATTTTTTCCCTGCTTTTGCGATTTTGACGCATGGCCTAGAACACGCGTCAAAAGGGGGGATGTTACAAGGCAATGTGTTTTTGTGTTTTTGCTCTCAAAATGTTTGTGCAGGTCAAAAGAGCAGTAGCAAACGGAGCTGACAAATCATTACACAGCTTCCAGCCAGGAGACTTCGAAGTAGTCAAAGATTTCAGGAGGAAGTCGTAGGAAAGACATGCCTCCCACTGCAAAAAGGTGTAAGGAGTGGCAACCCCAACCGTAGGCCATCAAAATGGCTCTTCGCAATGGTCGTGCTGACTGAAGCGACAGGAGGAGCGACACTGCTGGGGTTCGCAAAGGAGAATCAATTGTTCGAGTCGGGGACGCATCGAACCCCGAGAAATTAGAGATTATAGAATTTCGTTTCTGTGCAACACTATATTCCAAGTTTAATAAAATGGTATGGGGAGGGACAGTGTTACCCTAATTCTGATAGGTACTGGGGAACAAATATGTATTTGTGTAGAGGTATGTGTACCTCAGGTGATGTGGTGGATAAGGAAACAAAATTTAAAATGTGGGCCATTATGTCCCCCAGGGACGGCCAAATAAAAAGGCAAAAGAAAGTGTTTTAAATATGAGGTAACGGGAGGAACTTCCCAATAAGAGTGGGAATAAGCAAGTGATGAGGGTTTAAGCAAGTGATGAAGGTTTAAGCAGGTCAGTATTGGTGTGGTGGACGAGGGGGAAAGACACAGGTCAGAAGCTTCAGATATAATTTCAGCCAAGGAATTTTCAGGCCGCAGAGCAGGCAGAAAAGGAGGCAGGAGAAGCAGAGCTAGAAGGTAGATACGAGAATGGCAGTATACCAATGCAAAGGCAATAAGGCATGTGCATTGTCACTGATAGAAAAGAAAGAGGTTGGAGTGAATGACAGTTGTTGGTGGTGTATGCGACTCGAGCAGGCATGGAAAGTCAGTCCTCTGAGATTAGAGGACCGGAAAAGGCTGAAGGGTCACCGTGCAAAGTCACAACCCGGTTGACAGTTGCAAACAGCACCAACAAGGCAGAAGAAAAGACAGAGTGCAGAGAACCAGGTGGTAAGAAAAGTACAGAATTGAACAGTTTGGAAGTAGGGGATTAGGATTGCAGGGTAGGTTAGTTTTAGATGTGTTCACCGCAGATAAAAGCAGTGTGTGTGTAAAAAGCTCAGGGTCAGTTGTTGTTTCTACATTCAGGAAGCTGGATGATATGACTGAACAGCCTAAATATGGAAAGTGATGAAGGCTGAAGCAGGTGGTGTTACCAATTCTAGTGGGATTTTAAGAACTGTTTAGATAGAAGAATGAAACCTGTAAGAGAAAGGGCGTTGCTCATCTTACATGGTCAAAGTATAAAGATTTTGGTTATCATATATGATAAAAGGGGGGAATGTAATGGAAATTTTCTAGTCTAGCTTCTTGATGTGTCTATCTATATGTTTATGAAGTTTCTATCTATGTTTTCTTCTCTATGTTATCATGTTTTTCTCTATACGCGTCATACCACTCTGCCTTTGCCCTCGAGCAGAGGCCAAGATGTTCTGTTTGGAATAACGGGCATCACTTCTCGGAAACCAGCTCGGGATTCTGGCTAGGGGGCAAAGGGAGGGGGTTTTCACGTTTTAATATATAAACTCTGGGTGCAGAAGGAAAGAGTGCCTTTGCTCTGCACCATGCTCATTGCTTATGATGCAGATTAAACGACAATAAAATACTTTGCAAAGTACCTGATGTCTCTGTATATTGCGTTTGTCAAAATTGACTCACCTTGATTAAGGAATAAGAAAATTCCACAACAATGTCATAATGATGAGAATATTAGTCTGTTTTACACATGAATGATGTCATAATGATGAGAATATTAGTCTGTTTAACACATGAATGATGTCATAATGATGAAAATAAGAATATTAGTTTGTGCTTTTCTAGAAACTAAACATAATCACAGTAAATTAACTGATATATAATAAAAGATCAAACTAACAGAGATGATAAACAAACTCAACATGACAAGAACAACAAGAGAAACACATTTAAGTCGACATGTTCATGTTATATTTCTGTCTCATATAAAGTGTATTTCATCATTAAGTTCTCAGATTGTGAATGATTGTTTGTGTTCTCATCATACAGTATCAGTCATGTGAGACAGATGATCAATACTGAGTGTGATTGTGGATCATAAAACAACAAACACACAATCCTGACAGATATGAGACACTATTCAGTGTCAATACAACTCTAGAAAGAGTCACAGATTGAGATTATTATGAGTCCAGTTGTGTTCAGATGAAGAAAAGAAGAAGACGTGTACATCTAAGATGACATCAGGATGAGTAAATGATGAGTTTCATTTCATTTCTGGGTGAAATATTCCTTTAAGACTTTAAGAGTAAATCTACAGTGTTGTTCTGGTGTGTTTTTATAGAGCGTCTAGTCACAGTTTCAGTCTTTGAGTCTTTTGTGACTCTTTGTCTCATGTGTGAATGTGACTTTACAAAAGACTCAAGAAGCATTCTGAAACCAGAACTTCACACACTATTGTTTGTGTGTATATCTATTGCCAGATATGAGTGACTTTGGTCTGTTTTTATATTTTGATGATTATTAATATGAATTGAAACTGAATTATATTCTGTTATATGATGTTTGAATCTGTCTGATAAAAATAAACTGATTTCTTAATAAATTCTGCAGAAATAGTTATTTCCAGTAGATCAGAAGGAGTTTGGTGTCAGGATAAGATCATAATGGGACTTTGATGTTGTCTCCAGGGGTCTACAGTGGTCTCTAGTGGTCTACAGTGGTCTGCAATGGTCTGCAGTGGTCTCTAGTGGTCTCTGGCGGTCTCCAGTGGTCTAGCGAGACCTCTCAGTCCGGTTTCACAGACAGGGTTTGTCTTAAATCAGGACTAGGCATTAAACTAGAATGAGCTTTTATAAAACTGCTTAGTAAAACATTACTGCTGTGCATCTTAAGACAAAACAACAGCACTGACATATTTGAAGACGTCATTGAAATATATTTGAAGTTAAGACTCTATCGGTTTAAGTCTTGTCTGTGAAAGCGAGCACTAGAGAACTGAACTCTAATCTTGGATCTGTAGAATCTAATATTTGTAGTTGTAGTCGTGTCTATTACTCACAAGATTTGTGTCTCTTTTGGTTTCTTGTCACTGTTGTCTTTGGTTTGTTTACTGTGAGACTGCTAGCATGTATTAACACACACACACACTTTACTAATATCACTTTGAATAAAACTGTCCAATAGGCTTCATTTATCAGTGTAATGATGATAATTGACAGTGTTGACATTAGTTTATAATTGTCTTATTCTTTAATAATGTTTTTAGCTCATTTCCATGTGATCTGGAACAGCATGTCTGCTTTCTGTGCAGTCAAATGAGTAATAATCTCATGGAACAAGTAAATACTTTCTTAGTCTTAATAGTTCTGTCATTGAGTAATAAAGTGTTAGTGTTCAATCCTTCACATGAAATGATGACAAGCGTTCTCTTACGTCTCTCCCCAGTTATTTCAGAGATCAGGTTTGTAATGGACGGATCTAAAGTAGCTTTCTGAACAACTGACTCAAGTTAACCGGGTCATGAGCTTAAATAACTGTGATATATTTTCAATGGTTTAAATTGATGCAGTTGTTATTAATTCAGTCATCTTGACATTCAGAAGTCAGCATTTAGTCCTGAGATTTAGTTTTGTATGACTTTTTTATAATTATATATTCAGATAACAATCCTATAGACAGTTAGTAGTGCTCATGTATGTCCTCTGGAAGATATAAAATAATATGCGATTTATTATCATTATCATTTTCCTTTTCATTTATTTTCCTCAGTCAATAGTTTTCTTATGTCTTTATTAGATTAGATGATTAGATTCAACTTTATTGTCATTACACATATACAAGTACAGTGTAACAAAATGTAGTTTAGGTCTAACCAGAAGTGCAGTTAGCAAGTGCAGGATATACAGTTAGAATAAATACAGAATACAATATGAGAGAATATAATACAGTGAGCATGGATTATAAAAATATTTAGCAGTAGGTGTGTTCTATGAAAATATGACAGAAGGTATATACTATGAACAATATATACAGATGACTATGTACTATGAACATTAATGTACAGGTGGATATGAACAGATAATAATTTAGACTAAAATAGTGCAAGTGACTTAGGTATGCATAGATTATTGACATTGGTTATGAAAGTTATTGCAGTGCAATAGGTGAGTTAATGCAGTTGAAGTTAATGCAGTTATTAAAGTTACGGTGCAGTATATGAGTTAATGCAGTTAATAAGGTTACAGAGCAGTAGATTAGTTAATGCAGTTATTGAAGTTATAGTGCAATTGTGGGTAGATGCAGTTAATAGAGTTACCGTACAGTTGGTTAGTTAATGCAGTTATTGAAGTAACAGTGCAATTGATGAGTAGATGCAGTTAATAAGGTTACAGTGCAGTTGATTAGTTAATGCAGTTATTGAAGTTATAGTGCAATTGATGAGTAGATGCAGTTAATAGAATTACAGTGCAGTATATAGGTTAGTGCAGTTATGGAAGTGGTCCATTAGTGCAAATGAGCATTCAGTTAAATATTCCTGGTGTGCAAGTGAGCAGTATAGAGTGCAAATGATGCTGTGTGTGTGTAAACAGTCCGGTAGAGCAGATAACATGAAGTACTGGTGTGTACAGTTCAGTCATGCATGCAGCCCTGTAGTGCAATGTAAACAATGTTGTAGCAGCATTGGAGTTAAGGGTATGAGAGGTAGTGGAATCAGTGGGGGGCAGAGTTCAATAATGAAACAGCTCTGGGAAAAAAGCTGTTTCTTAGTCTGCTGGTTCTTGTCCGGAGGCACCGGAAGTGCCTACCGGAAGGCAGGAGAGTAAACAGTCTATGAGCGGGGTGAGAGGAGTCCTTGAGAATGCTGCGAGCTCGACGCAGACAGCGTTTCTTCTGCGTGTCCTCAATGGCAGAAAGTGTAGTCCCTGTGATGCGCTGGGCTGTTTTCACCACCCGCTGCAGTGCCTTGCGCTCAGCAACAGAACAGTTCCCGTACCAGACTGTGACACAGTTGGTCAGGATGCTCTCTATCGTGCAGCGATAGAAGTTCACCAGGATAGTTGAAGACAGTTGGTTCTTCTTCAGTGTCCTCAGAAAGAAGAGACGCTGGTGAGCCTTCTTGACCAGGCATGAGGTGTTGGTGGTCCAGGACAGGTCCTCCGAAATGTGAGTCCCCAGGAACTTAAAACTGGAAACACGTTCAACAGCCATTCCATTAATGTGGATGGGGTCGTGTGTGTCTCCTTTCGCCTTCCTGAAGTCCACGATGATCTCCTTTGTCTTGGAGGTGTTAAGGAGCAGGTTGTTGTCTGAGCACCATATGGCCAGGTGCCGGACCTCCTCCCTGTATGCAGTCTCATCGTTGTTGCTGATGAGACCAACACAAAGCATTTTAAACTGCATTACAATAAGATACAATAAACATTACTCATATCTGAATTGATGCATTTATGCACTGAGCACCTGAACATATTTCACTGTTTGTGAATGAATTATTGTGAAACATTTCTAGGATAAATCTGAGTTCTGGGCTTTATGATTCTTATCTCACGTCAGTTCACATCAGATTTATAAGGTTTGATGTTCAGTTCATAAAGTATCTCTGTGTCTCTATCAGGAGCTGAATCAGTAAATCATGTTCACATGTTCAGACGCTGATAAAGATCCTATAGCTCACTTCACATTGAGACACAAACAATCACCTGTAACAGCTGTAGATCTAAAACACTTGAATCATGTGATCAAACTTTCACTTACCTGCATGTTTTCTAAACAGTGAAGTCACTAAAAACACAGACAGTATTGAGTCATACAGAGTCCATAACAGAATTATACTTATGATCGATAACACAGATATATAAGACGTTTAATAATGTATAAATTAAATTAATAAAGACATTAAAATCAATTCACCATCTTCGACAGTTCTCCGTAGTGTCTCACGCTCTAAAGAAAATTTTAAGTAAAGAAAAACTGAATAAATATATAGAAAACAGAAAATACAAAAGAAACATAAACATTGAAATAAGATTTAATATTTGAGTCCTAAAATACTCAGTTGACCAAACAACAAGTTATCAATCACTTAAAAAGCCAAGAGATGAAATTACCATTCACTATTCTCTGGTCTTCATTCACTATTCTCTGGTCTTCATTCACTATTCTCTGGTCTTCATTCACTATTCTCTGGTCTTCATTCAGTATTCTCTGGTCTTCATTCACTATTCTCTGGTCTTCATTCACTATTCTCTGGTCTTCATTCACTATTCTCTGGTCTTCATTCAGTATTCTCTGGTCTTCATTCTGTATTCTCTGGTCTTCATTCAGTATTCTCTGGTCTTCATTCAGTATTCTCTGGTCTTCATTCAGTATTCTCTGGTCTTCATTCAGTATTCTCTGGTCTTCATTCAGTATTCTCTGGTCTTCATTCAGTATTCTCTGGTCTTCATTCAGTATTCTCTGGTCTTCATTCAGTATTCTCTGGTCTTCATTCAGTATTCTCTGGTCTTCATTCAGTATTCTCTGGTCTTCATTCTGTATTCTCTGGTCTTCATTCAGTATTCTCTGGTCTTCATTCAGTATTCTCTGGTCTTCATTCACTATTCTCTGGTCTTCATTCAGTATTCTCTGGTCTTCATTCACTATTCTCTGGTCTTCATTCACTATTCTCTGGTCTTCATTCACTATTCTCTGGTCTTCATTCACTATTCTCTGGTCTTCATTCAGTATTCTCTGGTCTTCATTCTGTATTCTCTGGTCTTCATTCAGTATTCTCTGGTCTTCATTCAGTATTCTCTGGTCTTCATTCAGTATTCTCTGGTCTTCATTCAGTATTCTCTGGTCTTCATTCAGTATTCTCTGGTCTTCATTCAGTATTCTCTGGTCTTCATTCAGTATTCTCTGGTCTTCATTCTGTATTCTCTGGTCTTCATTCAGTATTCTCTGGTCTTCATTCAGTATTCTCTGGTCTTCATTCAGTATTCTCTGGTCTTCATTCTGTATTCTCTGGTCTTCATTCAGTATTCTCTGGTCTTCATTCAGTATTCTCTGGTCTTCATTCAGTATTCTCTGGTCTTCATTCTGTATTCTCTGGTCTTCATTCAGTATTCTCTGGTCTTCATTCAGTATTCTCTGGTCTTCATTCAGTATTCTCTGGTCTTCATTCAGTATTCTCTGGTCTTCATTCAGTATTCTCTGGTCTTCATTCAGTATTCTCTGGTCCTCTCTCTCTTTCTCTCTCTGTAGTTCTGAAGAGAAAACAGCATTGAAATGTTATAATTACGACTTAACAACAGGAATAACAAACACCTTATATTATTAAAATTTAAAGATTTGCTCTCATGTGATGATGGTGTTTGTATATTGATCCTGTATATCGTGTGTTTAGTTTAGTTTCCAGCAAAGATAAATAAAAACTTGAAAAGTTAAACATCTCAAATGTGTGTTTAAGTCATGTCAGCTTTATTTATATAGCGCTTTCTTATAGCAGCTGTACAAGAAAACATTGACTATAAGCAAAACATATAAGGTTATGCAAGTCAAAATACAGGTCAAATATCAGACAGACTATAAATTCCTATATGCAGTGTTAATTAAATAAAACTATAAAATTCTTAACTAAAGATGAGATGAATCTAAATCTGTATAAAGTTGCTTTTTTAAAACTGTAACAAACATCATTCACAAACACACACCATGAGATGCTCAATGCAGACATAAACAACATGTCTAACTAACTACAGGTTACACACTATATATACAGTATTAATACATGTTTAATATGATAAAACACATGACTGTTACCTCTCTTTTTACAGACAAAAACAGTGATCAGTATCACACCGATCACACTGAGAACAACAGCAACTGATATCAGAATCACTGAAGATCTCCAAGAGTGAAACATTTTACCTGTAAAACAAAACTGAGACTCAATGTTTACAGTCTAAAATAACTCAGTTTCATTCTAAATATAAACAATTACACAATGTTTTTACTGCAATATTTTACATGTAAACTCAAGTGCTGTGTTGAGTATGTTTCACAACATCAGACATGTAGAAAATATCTGATGCTGTCAAACTTTCATAATGTCAAGAATCATCATCATCATCATCGATTGACACCTAAAGACAGCTGATCATGTTTATATATAAGGACTCATTTCTGTTTAGGGAAGAAAGCTAAATAATGTCTCCTGAATCAAATAATCTGCTTTTAAACTGTCAATGTAAATGATGAAAATAACATCACGTGAGACTCCTGAAACCTCTTTAACTGATGTCAGTGATTATATTGAGTTCAGTTATGAATATGTTCATGTTTTCTACTGCTTGAAATGATCATGAGATCAGAGGAAATACAGAACATAAATCTGTACTCACTGGATGTGATGATCTCAGCCTCCATCATGTGATGAATCATTCTGACTCTGCAGTGATATTTAGTGTCAGTGTTATATACAGTGATCATGTGTTTCACACTGAATCCATCTGTGTCATCTCTGTGTGTGTCTGTAGATTCAGATGTTAAAGTGACTCCTTCACTGTTCAGCCACACAAGATCAGGTTCAGGATACCAGCCTTTAGATTCACACTGTAGATGAAGACCACCAGAAGCATCAAACCCATCTACAGTGATCACTGGAAGACGACCTACAGCTACACAAGACAATGAAGAAAAACATTTATTACGTTTTCTGTGAACAAACATTTCTGAGTTTGTTAAAAATCTTTTGTTCTTCTAACAACAGAAAAACAGAGACTGTCCTCCTATAAATTAACCTATATGTCGTTTGTACAAACATCATATTATGTCCAACAGTTCCATCTTAAGGATGAGCTTCTTCAGCAGCAAAAGCTTTTTATCATTAACTTTATTAAAGCAACAAGCCCCAAGAAGCAGTGGGTCACAGAGCATTTAACAGCTAAGAGCCTTGCAAATCCCACCTTAGCTATAATAAAATGCACTGTAACCTCGCAGGGCTTATTGCTTTTATAAAACGGTTATTCCATATGCGTAGCAAAGTTTCATAAAATAAATTAATATTTAGGCAGTAAATGTAATGCAGTCACCCGTCATAAATAAGGGTATTTTATAACGGCTTAGAATCAAGCTTAGCCAATCAGAATCAAAGACCAGAACTAACCGTTTTATAATAATATTTATGGTTTGGAACATTTCTCAACCAAACAAAACACAAGAGTGAAAGTACAGTCACAGGGATTTATTCCTGAAGTTGATCAGAAAACATTAGATTACAAAACAACTTCCAGTGCATCACATTAAGGTAAGAAAAAAAAGTGTTTCAGTGGTTTTATTCACCTTCAACAGTGACATTAACAGTGACGTCATCACTCCAGGATTCAGACTGAATGAAACACTTGTAAAGTCCTTCATCAGAGATTTGGACTCTTGAGAGTTTGAGTGATGTGTTTCCTTTCTCTAGTTCTTCTTTAAACACTTGAGTTCTTCCTCTGTACGACTGAAGCTGATCTGTGTTTATGTCTTTATGATCTTCATACCGATGAACTATTGAGTCTTTGAGATCAAGTCTGATCCACTGGACTCTCATGTTCACAGCACTGATGTTGGGTTTGATAGAACACGGCAGAATCACATCTTCACCAGATACAATCATCACAGGAGCTGAAGGACCGATCACCTTGTACTCATCTGATAGAAGAGACAGAAAACATGTCTGAACTCTTACAGTATGTCATTGGGTTTGTGTAGCTTGTTGATAAACAACAGTCCATGTAAAACATTATCATTACTGTTTGTTTTCAGTGTATGTGAAATATCAGTTTTAACACGTTGCAATGACTTAAAGGAGTCATATGACACGGCTAAAACGAATATTATTGTTTGTTATAGATGTAATGTAATGTGAATACACGATTAAAGGTTCAAAAACGCTGTATTTTCCACATACTATGTATGTTTGTATCTCTTTACCCGCCTCTCTGAAAAACGCAGAATTTTTACAAATCTTATCGCACTGAAAAGCGAGTTTTGTTATGTTTGGTCAGTTATAAAGCTCTCTATTCCAATTGTTACTAGTAAGAATTGACTTATTGACCTCTCTGATTTAAATAGTAAAAATGCAATTACGACGAGTAACGCTGGGGACCATTTAAGCTAATTCGGCTTGCCACGTCCTTGCGTTCATGCACAGCCGGTCTTGATCTCTCCGAGGTTTTGTGAAGCAATCATCTGTGGAATGCTCTGCACACACTTGAATATTCAGATTGTTCTGTTCTGGATCAGTGTTGTAAATAAAATGTACCCATTCGTTTTTAGTTTTCTCATCTTCTTGAAGGGCAAACAAAGAGGCATTTTTTCGCAATGAAACACAGCGTCTTCACGACATGGCTGCGGCAGCGACGACACAATGAGATGCACACCTTACTTGCGTTTACATATGGGCGGTCTTAGTCAAGTCATGCCACGTCATGAGGCGTTTCATACTGTGGCCAGAAAGTGCAAAACAACAAATCTGAAAACTAAAAACAAATCTAGCATGCAAAAGCAAATCTAAATGCAAAATAATGACAAATCTGAAAACACAATATCAAATCTACAAACAAAATAACAAATCATAAAACAACAACAATTCGAGAAACAAAATAACAAGTCAGAAACCACATCAAAGAGTCTGAAAACAAAACGACAAGTCAGTCACAACGAAAAGCTATGTATTTTGTTGTAATAGCTACTGCTGATTGGACGAAACTCCTGTCAATCAAGATATCCAGGACGCTCATTGTTACTATGAGAAAAGGAAATCCATGTGTGATACAGCGCATATTCATTCATTAAGGTTTAAAACTCAAATATTGTTAATAAAGTTGAAACAGGCTCTTCTTGCATTAGCATTAGATCCGTGTCTATTTCACATTGCATTCATGAGCATGTGTGAGCTCTGAGCAGCACGTATAATGCATCTGAAAGGAGACCTGTGTACCATCCATGATCGTCTTCCTCTCAGAAGATAAATACAATATATATCAGGACCTGGTCATGAACTCGGGTCTCCGGTGTGGTAAACCGTTACTTAACTGAGTAACCCACAAGAGGTCCCCTCTAATTTACATTTACATTTACATTTATTCATTTGGCAGACGCTTTTATCCAAAAAAACTGGATGCAAACAAATGGTAATCCCAAAAGATTTAAATGGGTAAACAAAAAAGCATCAATAGATAAATCTCAACGTAACCACAAAAGTATAACAACTATCCAAGATAGGGAACTAATCTTCAAACACAGATCAAAGAACTAAAGAAAACTAGGGGTTTAAATACACACAGGGAAAATGAGGCACAGATGAAAACCATGATGAAGGACAGACAAAGATAGCAGTAGAACTCCAGTCAAACGCTGACTATACAAGCATATAACATGACAGGTACTTTAATCTGTGTCCCTGTTGCTTGTGATGAGAGTGACAGACGTCATCGATTGTTTTCGCTTATAAAAATGAACATAAGTCTGGATATCTTGATTGACAGGAGTTTTATCCAATCAGCAGCAGCCATCCCATTCCAACAAAATACCTTTTCCTGTTTGACTGATTTGTTGTGTGTTTTCTGACTTATTTTGATTTCCGAGTTGTGGTTGTGCTTTAAGATTTGCAATTCTGTTTTTGGATTTTTTCAATTTTACGTGTCTACTACATGCATGGGCAACTTATAACACACGAAAGACACAGAAAAACAAGTATTCGTGCCATATGACCTCTTTTAAAGGTCAAACAAAGTTTAAAAACAGTTTTTATAATGTGTGTATTATTACCTGCTCTTGAATCTGTTATTCCAGCAAAAAACAGCAGAATCACACAAATGAACTTCATCACTCCAAAACGCAGCTGCTCAAAAATATACAAAAACATTCTGTTTATACAAATACAACAATTCACCTTATTCAAATACATACAATAACATTCACATACAATAAAACTGATAAAAATGTACTTCTAGAAATAAAGGCTAATATGAAAATGTTCCTTTCAGGAAAACGTGGATCACTGAGATGGAGGCTTAAATCAAATTGTAACATCTTGTCGTGATTCACAGTGGAAGGAGAACCCAAGTGCAGGCAGACACGGGGATGAAGGGGTTAACAGGTTTTAATAAATAATAAACACAAAGCAAACACCCGCGATGGGGGAAAACACTGACAAACTAAAATCCAAAACTGAAAACAAAGACTTCCCAAATGGGGGGCAAACATAACCAAACACAAGACTCACTAGATAACTTAACATTAAGCAGACCAGGGGCCTGTACCATGAATGTAGCTGAACAAACTCAGGGTAGTTGGATTAGTTTTGGGTTGACAAAACCAAACCAACGTGATCAAGCTTTGTTGGTACCATGAAGCAGCTCGTGGAGTTTCTTTGTCAACTCAAGCTTTGATCCTGAAGCTGAGATTAGTTTGCGCGCGCGTGCACATGAACGAGTGACGTCAGCATGGCTGAACCAATCGCATTATAAATGGATAAAGCGATTTCCACAATATGAACACAAAAATGAATTTCAGCCATGGAGTGATATGTTTCTGCTGTCTACGCAAGAGATAAGTGTTTCGGAAACACTGCTGATTGCGTAAATGTGCAAGTTAAACGACTATATAGTACACACATTCACTGTAGTGCTGTAGGGCAAACAGGATCCGCGGGGTCCTCGGTGGAACTACAAGGGGTCCGTGTCCTTGCGGGCAACTTTTTGTTATGTAAGGCATGGGTACAGAAATATTACAACAATGTTCATTGAAGCTCCCGCATATTGCAATTTGAACCCTCGTGCGGACAAAAAACATCCATTCAGGCAGCAGAAGCAAGAAAGTTAACCTTACATCTGCTTCATCATTTCCCTTCCGAGTACACATGAGAGGAGTTGCGTGCAGCTAAAGTTAATTCTCATATATTTCTGAACTTCTGTACAAATTTGTTAAAGCTGTAAACGGCTAATTTGACAGGCAAATGACACCACACAGCTTCTGCATTGTAAACTCTGACATCTTACGTGTTTAAAATCAATGAAACATGCACCGTGTACTGATGGGAATGTCAAACAAGTTGCCCCAAAAATAACGCGGAGTGGTTGCATGTTGGTCTCCTTTTAGTCTGATATGATGCTCTGCAGAAAAAAAACTATTTAATTTTTTTGCAGAAAGACAACAGAGCTCAGAATTATAAAATAGCGGTGTGTTCTGCAACACAGAGAAGTGGAAGAAAATATAAGAATTACACTTAATAAAACGGGCTGCTTTTACTACAGAATGCATGAGCCTCTACCTTTAATAGACTAGTCTTTGCGCCATTAACCAGGGTCAGTCATTTCATTGAAGCCTTAATAAAAACTACGGTTCAGGACAAAGAAAAATGTCCTAATACAGTGAAACTGAACGTGTTCCTAGATGTTCTGCACCACAGACAAGAATGTAAAAAATGCAAAGCAAATACACGTGATACAATAAAAGTGGAATATAAGTAAGTAAATTGAATTTTATGTGAGTGTAAGGGAAAGCCAGCAAATCTGTAAAATCAGATTTTACCTATATAGTAAACAATATTTGATTTTATATTTGCAATATATATTTTTATATTAGTATTTTTATTTGATTAAACCGTATAAAAAATAACTAGCCATTCTAACACGCACTGTGAGTCAGTTACGTCACCTATATGTTTCTTTGCTCACAGCTGATTGGTCAAACTTCAGTCTGAGATCTCGAATCCAGAACATAATCTGCCCCGGAGCAGGTTAGCCGTGCAGCGTAAGACACCATGGCGACGAACACCGAATAAAGCCGAGCTACTCTCATGGTACCTAAAACCCAGGGTTGGCACAAACTAAACTGAAACATAGCTGGCTAGCCACCTAAACCAGCTTCATGGTACAGGCCCCAGAACATGACATGACCAAAGAACTCTACATACAGTGCCGGGAACAAGTACAACGAACGAGCACAGGACTATAGACACGAGGAGGCTTTAAAGGGAAACAAACACAGGATAATTGACAAGGGTCAGGTGCGGGTACTGAAACACTCAGGGAAGGTTAACGAGGAAACGAGATGGCGGGAAACACTGACGAGACACGAGAAAGCACATGGCAAGTCAGAATCAAAACAAAGCCATGTCTTTCTCACACAAAACCTAAGGCTATGCCATGACTCCGCTGCAAGACCAAGAATAAACATGACATGATAGCGGAATCATGACACATCTGCTCGGTCTTCATTGACCACGTCCCCCGCACCAGAGCCATCTACCCGATACCCCAGGACTACACTTCCCATCCTGCACTGTAGCCATCTGACATCATTGATCACCCGCATCAGACTCCCGATACACTCCACCAGAATCCCGTCCCAAGGACTCTATACATATAAACTTTACTTTGTTCCCGTGGATGTTTACTGATTTGCTTGGACAAATTCAAACGCACCCTGTTTACTTCAACTCTCTGTGTGGTATCAATACTTCTCAGACGTACTGTTATAAAAATGGTGTCAGTTAACACTTAATCACTAACTAATTTATTTATGTTTATTAATTTATTGACACACAGTTAGATTCTCAACATCATCAAGTGTAACATTCACCAGCAGTGACTTCTTTCTGTAATGCTGTCCTGTATTTCTCAACACGATCACAAAAACATGTTCAGTCATTCAAACATCGAACATCATTTATACAAATTGAACTTATTGAGAACTTATTCAAAGATAGCGAGATGCCCTTCTATGAATATTTTAAGGAGAGAATGATCAACAGCATCATGTCAATGAGGAAACACAAGCTCAGAAAAAAGACGCCATATTCCAGATAGAAAAGATTGTGAAGGGAACAGTTCTGCATAACCACACTGCACAGATCTGTTTATATTTATAAATGTCAATTACATTTAATCTGTTTCTTACCTTCAGCTCAACATTTGGTGTTTTTACGATCGTCTGAAGTGTGTGAATAAAATCTGTGGATGAGAGTTTGTTGTGGATTGAACAGGAACACTTTGTTTCACTTTCTCTTCTCACCTGAAGTGTTCACGGCTCCTCCCTCACTGTAAAGCTACTGTCTGTAATATACAGGAAACTGAAGAGAACTGCAGGGCTTATGACTGACATCTCCAGACAGATACAGATACCAGAATGTTTCAGTGGTCAGTAAGATGAACGGCTATAAAATAATGAATCAAACAGAAACTGGATTTTTGTCATACACCATGAAGTGACATTTCTGTGTTATTAGTTTTATTCAACACCGAGCTTTACGTCAAACTTGTTCTTGTGTCCTGTGTCTTCATTCTTCTCTCTTTCATGTTGTTTGTCTTCACATCTCACTTGTTTTCCATCATGAGACACAATGAGACGAGGATGAGCTGAATCAGCATCCAGAGTCACATTCACAACACAAAAGAACACATTCACCTCCAGAATTTATGTGGACTTAACTTTAACTGATACAGACACTCTGACTCATCCAGTCGTCCCTCATCTCATCGTCTTGTGTGTCATAAACCCCTTCAACACAAATGCACCGTTATCATCCAGACACTTCAAGAATAATCTCTCTTGACTCATTTAAGATAAGAAGAATAAATAATACATGTGTGATCTGATCCATCTCTCTGTCATCTGTATGTGACACTAAACATGGTCGACGAGGGCAGTCGTGGCCTAATGGTTAGAGAGTCGGACTCGTGACCAGAAGGTTGCCAGTTCGATCCTCAGGGCCGGCAGGTAACGACTGAGGTGCCCTTGAGCAAGGCACCTAACCCCTACTTGCTCCCCGGGCGCTGTAGTGATAGCTGCCCACTGCTCCGGGTGTATGTGTGTTCACCACTTGCTGTGCGTGTGTTCACTACTCTCTGGATGGGTTAAATGCAGAGGGCAAATTTCAGGTATGGTTCTCCATAACTGACAAATAGGTCACTTTCACTTCACATCATCACATTATCATGGAGGAAAAAAAAACATTCAGTCGAAAAACAACCTCTACTAACTGTGGTGAATCATCTATTTAAACAGACTAAACCAAATTAATATCAATAAACTGAAAAAATAAGTAACAAGTAAAAATATCTAACAAACAAAAATGGAGTAAACAAGTGACAAAATTATGTAATAACATGACAAATATGTTTAACATAATGAAACAAGATCTATTGTTATTTTTTTCTGCACATTCTACACAAAGTCTGAAGTTGATCAAATATAACTTTTCATTTTAAGTATAAAGTTTCATTTATATTTTGGTAATATTTGTGTTAATCTAGTTTAGAAAGTTTACAATATTATCCTAAAATGTAAAGAATGAGCGACTCTGAAATGAAACAGTCCAATTGGCTTAATTTATCAGCGTTATGATAATGGACATTTTTGATATTAGTTTATAATTGTCTGATTCTTCAATAATCTTTTTGGCTCATTTCCATGTGATCTGGAACAGCATGTCTGCTTTTTGTGCAGCCAAGTATATACTTTCTTAGTCTTAATAGTTCAGTCATAGAGATTGTGGTGAGGAAGGCGGGACGAGAGCTGTGAGGCGGGGCCGATGGCGTGAGTGAAAGTTGGAATCAGCTGCATGTGCACAAACCGGTCCCGCATATCTCACGGAGAAGATCGGGAGCATAAGAGGATGAGCGGCAGGATTGTTTACGATAGAGGACCGGGCTCGGACATATGTTAAGTTTGTACTTATGCTCCTGTGGCCAAGAGATAAAATTACCATTCAGTGTTCTCTGGTCTTCTTTCTGTATTCTCTGTTTCTCGCTCTGAATTCTTTGGTCCTCTCTCTGTATTCTCTGGTCTTCATTCTTTATTCTCTGTTTCTCTCTCTATAGTTCTGAAGAGAAAACAGCATTAAAATGATATATTTACGTCTTCACAACAGGAATAACAAACACCCTATATAATTTTTTTAAGATTTGCTCCCATGTGATGATGGTGTTTGTATATTGTCCTTTATTGATCCTACATATTGTGTTTAGTTTAGTTTCCAGCACAGATCATAAACTTGAGAAGTGAAATATCTCAAATGTGTGTTTAACTGAAGATAAGATGAATCTAAACCTATATAGATGTCCGTTTTTTAATGTAACAAACTGCACGGGAGAGAGCTTGCTCTTTTCCTGGTTGACCTGAAGGTCCAGACGGTCTAGGTGCCGAAGCACAAGGTTCCTGTGCATACACAACACATCTCGCGAGTGTGCCAAGATAAGACAGTTGTCCAGATAGTTGAGTATTCACACCGTGCCTGGGGACACTGGATGATGGCTCTGTTGACTTACCTGCTTGTTTTTGCTGAGCAACACAACGTACAGTGGAGGTTGCGGTCGGCAGCTCGGTCCGTCCCAGACACCGTCGAGACGAGAGTGCTGAGGAGGAAAACCCAGGGAAAGACTCTTTCTTTGTGAGAATGTGGGACAGGCAGCAGGCAGCGTCCGATGTTGTCTTCCCCGGGTTCTTTGTGTCAGGGCTGTTCAGAGGTCCTCTTAGCAGACTTCCTCCGCGGGGGTCTGCGTCTTGGGTGGGCCATCTTTTGGGAGGCACCGCGGGGTGGCGGGGCTGCTGGGAAGCAGACTGCGCAAGAAACCATGATGACCTATAGGTGGCCGCCACCTATCTGCTTGATCGCCTCAGTCTGCTTCTGGAAAGCAGAGAACTGCGGTGCCACGTTCTCCACAGTATCATCAAACAGCCAAGCTTGCAAAAAGGGCGCATCCAGAAGGTGTATAGTGGACATCGACTGCCCAAAGCACGTGCCGTGGCCTTCGGCGCCCGGACCACAAGGTCAGTGGCAGCCTCAAGCCGGACACTCATTTGTCCTCCTTTTTGGAGTTGCGCTGAATCGGCCTTAAAAAACGCGCTGTAAAACCTTTATTGGGACGCAGCAGCGTCTGACGCCGTAAGATCTCTGGTCAAAAAATATGATTGGCTGAAAGAGGTGTCAAATAAATATCTGATATATAATTGGTTAAAAACGTAAACAAGCCTCTGCGAATTGAGGTGGAGTCCACGTACTGGCTACGTCACATCATAACGTTAACATGCCGAAACGTCTGACATCATTTAGTCCGAAAAGGACAAAATACCACGAATTCATATCAAAAAGCAGTAGAGATGCTTTCCATGGATTTTGCACACAATGTCGCTGTGTAGTGGACGTTAGTTGTAAAGGGAAAGCCGCCATTGACCGACATGCCAGCACTGAAAAACATAAAGGTAACCGACGAGCTGCTGGTGCGTCTTCCCTTAGGTCTTAATTTCGAGTGGCAACATCACCTCAGGATGACAAAATCTCCGCTGCAGAGCTTTGTAAGTCTATCACGCAGTCAAGCATCACCAGTCATACAGGAGTGTCTTGAAGAAATACAAATACTGTGAACAAACACTTTTTTGCCTCTTCTGTTACACAGGTCTAGATCAAGACATGTTGTTGATCAAATTCTCTGGCAATGAATAGAGTAGGCTATTTCAGAATCACTGTATCATGATACCATAGATATGATAGACAAAATTGTATTGCATTTGCGAGTACACCAGATGCAATTATTCTTCCCTCACTAAATTCTGCAAAGTGTAACACACACACACAGGCACACACACAGACACATTTCCCCTTATACACATACGGACTTGTGTTGTGTTAGTGTAATGAATATATGTTTAATGTCTGTTAATTGCTTTACTTTATGTTGCTTTGTGCCCATGTGATGTGTTTGCTGTATTTATCTACCATGTCAGTTCAAACTACATTGCATACTTACGGATAGCACATTGAAATAACCACACACACATGTTTCATTCTTCTATCTGACATACAAGAAAATTACATTCATTCACCAATTTCTATTTTGCAGAACCAAACTGTTTGATATAATTTCTGGGGGTTTTATACAACACTAGCAGCCATTTTAGGTGTGACATCATCAAGGTCATGACATCCATACCTGCTAAAGTGATTTGTTAGTTGTTTATATGCATATGTGTTGTATGGTTAGTTGTATGTTAAAGTGTGTGTTTATTTTATTAGCTTGTATTTGGTTTAATAACTTAGAATGTTTGAATGTTATTAAAAATACCTCCATTTGCTCCAAGATGGTATGATCCAAGGGCGGGGCCTGGAATATAAAATGGGATGTGAAAGTAGGTTGGTGGTGTGTTTGTTAAGATAGTTTTGAACTGGAAATTACAGAAGCTTATCAGGTCCATAGGATTTAGCTGAACAAGCCTGTAGATATTGTACAGTTTCTTTTTCTTTTGTTATTGTGTCCTTTTATCACACTGTTTTGCTGGATTATTTTTCTTTGCACCTTGGGGAAGAGAAAACAATAAATCTCTTTCCACCTCACAAGTTTTTTGTCACTGTCCATACCCATTGCTCGGGTCATCCTGTTAACATGCACTATATCACATCTACACAAAATCAATGCTTCAAACAGAAATGAGAAATACATCATTAAATAACTGAATCTATATGAGACAATCAGACATTTATCGTTTATACTCACGTAAGCTGAGTCACATCACATCAGATGTCAATGAATAAAGACGTCCTGTCTGGAGTCTGTGAACACTAAAGATCTCTGTTAGGACATGTGTCCTGAAAACATGTCAAGACAAAAGTGTTTCTTCAGAGCTTGACGGCATCTGTAACTTAAAGAGCAGTTTATACAAAACCTGTTGTTTGACATTCCTTAAACTGAAGCTAAATGTGATTTGAAATGTTATGAGAACCACCACAGAATGATTCTTATAAAATGTATTTGATTCAGTTTATTAATAAGCAAACAAGATATTTGAAATAATCCTCAGAGACGACACAGCACTCATAAGATCTATCAATACACATCATACAGTACAAACAGCCGGACTGACAGATCAAAATGATTTTAATATTTTTTACCCGTATCTGAGCCGATGGACTTGTGGTTAGTGCTCCAACATGTGGCACAGTTGTTGCCGTGGTTATGTTCCAGTGTCATTTCCTGACCCCACTTCTGCTAAAATAATGGCAAAAAACATATAGATTTTTGACCAGTATCTGCCCACAACATGGAAAAGTAAAAAGAAATCAGAAGAATACATTTGAAAAATAATTGTAAAAATCTGGTCATATTGAGACTTACTGCTTGTCATGATCCTGTCCTGGTCAGTAGTTTCCTAGCTCTGTGGACAGGGTTGTGACAGTATGATGCCTTGTTCTGTTATGTTTTGTGTGGAGACACGTGGCCTTTGTTTTGTGCCTTTTGACTTTGTGCCATGCGTCCTCCAGTGTTGCATCTTTAGCTTCGCCCCTTCACCCCTTTAGCTTCGCTACTAGAGGCAAACGCCACTGTCTGTGATGACCGTCAGTACAGGCTTCATGTCTGTGTAACAGAAAGATCAGACAGTTGTCACTCATTTCGGCACAACATCTGTCTCTATTATGGACACACTGAAAAAAGGTTATAATTAAAACAACAACAAAAATTTAGGATTCACATCTATATTTTATAAATTGATCCAATAAAAATAAATGACTTGCCTTAAATAAAATGTTCTATGTCTATAAAAACTATTTTATAAAACTGAACACAAATTTTATATTTCTTGTTGAAGTCAGTCAACTCATTTAATTCCATACAAAAATTTACATTTACATTGTCATTTA
Organism: Barbatula barbatula; assembly: GCF_947034865.1. NCBI lineage: Eukaryota > Metazoa > Chordata > Actinopteri > Cypriniformes > Nemacheilidae > Barbatula > Barbatula barbatula. The sequence continues at coordinate 2,907,441 of NC_136769.1, forward strand.
GCAGACTTTCATCCAAAGCGACTTACAAAGAGTTCAGGGAACAATAAGCGATATGTCATAAATATATATAAAATATATAGATTTTATAGAAACAAAAATTATTTTTTAGAAGTAATATTTAAATAATTTGTTTTCTCAAATCCGATTATAGATTTAATCAAAGAATTGTTTCTCATTTAAGAAATATGTATTATAAATAAATTGCTTTATCCAATAAAATAGATATAGATCTAAATAAACAATTATTTATCATTAAGAATATAGTTAATAGAAACAATTTGTTTTAAACTAAAATAAATGGATTTAATAAAACACGGTTGCATTAACGAACATTCAGATTTGATCATTTTCATTACATCGATATTTACTAACTTATACAATACTTCCATACATTCACAGTTTTAGTCCTCAAGTATTATATTTATAATGAAGAATCTCTCGCACACAAGATTCAGTGTCACACACACGTTCACGTCACAGGTTTGGTCTCAGCTTTGGTGGGGACATCCCCCCCCCCCTGGAATTGTTTTGTTGTAAGATACCAGCGCTTTAATGGCGATTTCCTTTTTTATTTCAGACTGTTGGCAATACAAAATATCACAATACAGAATTGAATCTACTTCATCTCATTATATTGTATCCTGACCCCGATACACCATCCTGTATACTGTCCCTAAAGAGCTAGTATAACTGTATAATCTCAAAAAATTAAAATCTGAGACTGTGTGATGCTGAACAACCAAACGTTTTATTAACATAAATTATTATGTACATTAGTATTTACACTAACAAATCATACTGTCACAAGGAAGTACTTTCAGAACTTGTGGAGCAAAACAAATCTAAATAAATAAATATAATAACCTTTTTCTATTATAAACACTATTTACCCTCCAGTACCTCCAACAAATACTCACACTCATGTTAATACCTGGGAATGTGAAATGCTGAACAACCATATGGATTATTAACAAACAAACATAATTTATTCTGTACCTTAGTAGCCTATTTATACTTCATTAATTTTGTAGTTTATACTAGTTTTACTTTCAACTGAATGAATGTCAAAGCCTTCAGGTTATTCTAGCAGATCAACAGGGTGAGAAAACCATTCTGTGAGTGTGTGCGTGTGTGTGTGTGTGCATGCGATTGTGTGTGTGCCTGTGTATGTGTGTGTGTCTGTGTGTGTGTCTGTGTGTGCGTGCGTGTGTACAGTACTTATTTATTTCGTTTTTAACTTGAGTGATGCCATTTAAGTTGAACAAACTGGTGTTTTTTTCCCATCTCGAACTGTCGGCATCTGCGACTTGATCAGTTGTTGAAACTAAACCTGTTCTTTTACATTCTTAAACTGTAAATGTTTCACAAGATGTAACATGTGACATCATTCATTTAATAAGCTAAAGAAAGATTGTTCTGTGCTGTTTAACCATAACCATTTCAATCAGATACTTCAATAGCAAACAATGTAAGACTGATATTAAAATCATTAATACAAATGTAACCAGGTCAAAAGTTACTAAAGTCAATCACTGGACTGGTTATGAAAGCCCTTGGTGAAGTGAACTGCACATATAAAATGTTTTAGTGCTTTTCTCATCCATGGATGGAATGTTACGCTGGCCCTTTAAGAAACGCCACTGTATGGAAGTGTCGCGAGAGTGATCTGAGGAGAGCAGCGCGATTTCCCAACGTGTTTCGGATGATGCTCATTGTCGAATCAAGGCCACAAAAGTCGATGATATAACCACAATAGTGAGAAATATGCACTTTTAGTAGTTTGTGAAGTCCTCCTCAGTGTTTGCTGGCCGGATGGCTGTGTATTGTGTTGATTAATGGTGATTGATGGTCATTTCTGTGTGGGGAAATCACAACTCTTATCGAAGCGTAAGTGATGAACTATCACCAATACCAGGATAACGTTAAGATTATTTTGTGTATAATTTGATGTAATCCAGTGTTTTTGATTTGTGGTTATTTTGCCTAATTAAGAGGGGAGAAGAGTTTTCTGTGTAGGCCCTCAGTGTGTGTCTGGGGCGAGTGTGAAACATCAGAGGGAAAATCGAGTGTGTCATTCAATGTGAAAGCGCTTACAGGTTATAGAGTGGTGATGAAAAGTAAGTTTGAATATCATTCATTTAATGTTTGAAGTTGTACAAGTGTTTATTTGCTGATGTAAGACTAGGTGTTAAATTGTTTAATCATTTTTGAAAGGTATTGCAAATACTCAATGTAATTTCTAATTTCATTGCCGGGAATTTTGCATGTAGCATAGCCTTTTCCTGGTCTTCTGTGCTGACAAATGTTATAATTATTTGTGCATTTGTTTTCTAGAATGAGAGGCTGCTACTGTTGTCTATGTTAGCTAGCCTAGTTTGTGTGATTGAGTCAATTAATGTTGTAACTGATAACAAGAAAAATAGAGAGACTCATTTTGATGTGAGAAGCAAACTTTATTGATTTCACTCACTTTACACAAACCTTTCTACTCTTAAGTTCCTGAAACTTTGCTTAATTAACGCTGCGCCGTTCCAAGTGCAGTCTGGAATAAAATACCCACGTTATAAAATACCCACATTATATATTTTTCATTCTGTGTCCGGTGTTGTCACTATCTCACGTACTGGGCCATACAAATATTGACAATCTCTTATAAAATTCATTATCCTCTGACTTTTCTTGAGCTATTGATGCCCTTGTTTTTCGTTCTCCGTGTCTTTGTATCTGTATAGTGAGAGAGGTGATTTAAAACTGTAAAAATCTTTCCAAAATACCACAGTAAGGTAAACAACCAAACTCTAAACTCCTAAATAAAGAATTAAATTTGATCAAATCAAAAGTGACAATATACACCACTGATCAGAAGTTTAGGATCTCTTAACTGAAATGATTCTCGTAACCTTAAATTTTTAAATCTTGAGGAGTTTGCCTCACAGGAAAATTACCACCAAAAATGAAACTTCTGTGTGAAGTGTCCCTCTCATCTCAGGGCAAGTCCTTAAGAAACCACTTGATAAAATGACAAAAACATATTTCAGCAGATACAACATTCATTTCATTTTGGTCAGTTTGTTTTCATTGTCTGTGGTAAAAACCTCAATCCCCAGAGTTATATTTGTGTTGATCTAGTTTAGAAAGTTCACTTTTATCCTAACATGTAAAGAATGAGCGACTCTAGACTTTTGAACAGAAGTGAATGTTTGTGTTAAAATATGTTCATGTCCTCAGCTGTATATTTATGTAATGCTGTACTCGTCTGTATTTTTGTATATGTGTGTGCCACAAGGGGGCACTAAAGTGTCAGCCACAGAAGACGCGTTTGAGTTATGTTTGTCCCAGTTGTTTTACGGTTCTCTTACTGATGGCTGTCTGACCGTGAGACTGATGTGTCAGCAACTAAAGAAAAATAAATATGCCAAGAGCGGCTAAAGATGATCCATCTCTCGGTTATTTTTTTCCCGAACCCAACGCTAACTGCATCAAAAGTTTAACAAAACTCAACAGGTTATGGGTCCAGGAGTTGTTCGGAGGACAAGTTTGTTGTTTTCCACCGTTTAGAAAGTTGCGACGAATTGTGTGCTAACATGGCGGAACAACGGAGGGCGTACAGTTTGCCTCGACTGACATTCAACGGAGATACGACGAAGTATGAGATTTGGGAGACCAAAATGTTGGGACATTTATCAGGGTTAAAGGACACGGTGCTAAAAGCACCGCAGTCGGAAGCTGAGATAGCAGCGGATGCAAAGAAAAATGCTGACACATATGCCGAATTGATTTTACTGTTAGATGATAAAAGCCTCTCGTTAATTATGAGGGATGCGCCCAATAACGGAAGAAAAGCTCTGGAAATATTGAGAGAATATTATGCACGGAGGGGAAAGCCCCGGATAATCAGCTTATACACCATGTTGACATCGCTTCAAAAGTCAAATGATGAAAGTGTAATGGACTATATCATCCGAGCGAGACTGCCATCACAGCACTGTGCAGATCAAGGGTAAAACAGGCAAACCCGAACAAGAGTGTGAGGTGTGTATTCAGGGAAAGTTTGCCCAAACCAGAAATAGGGACCCTGATACCAGAGCCAATGCTCCTTTACAGATGGTACACACAGACCTTGCAGGTCCAGTAGCAACAGAGTCGATAGACGTTTACAAATATGTGCAATCATTCACTGACGATAACTCGAGCACAGTGTTCGTATATTTCCATATGACACAAGAAAAGTATACTAACAAGATACCACAGCGTTTTGATATGCAAGACTGTAGGACTAGAAAAACACCATGCGAGCAAAAGTTAGTGTATACTGACGATGCAGTAAAGATGAAAGATGTCCGAATGTACAGAGAAGCTGTGGGAAGTCTTATATACCTGACTACTTGCACCAGACCCGATTTGAGTTTCGTAGTGAGCAGGTTATCATAGCATTTTGCTGAACATACAGAAGAACAGTGGGTCACTGTGAAGCACGTGCTTAGGTATCTGAAAGGTACAGCAGGGAAAGGGTTAAGTTTTAGGAGAAACGACCGTGAGAAACTAGGTATACAAGCCTACAGTGATGCTGACTGGGCAGCTGATACCAGTGACGGACGCAGTACTACGGGGTACTGTGTGAATCTAAGCCAAAACAGCTCTCTAGTCTCGTGGAAGACTAGAAAGCAGCCAACTGTGGCGCTATCCACCTGCGAAGCGGAATATATGGCACTCGCTTCAACCATACCAGAGTGTTTATACCTAGAACAGATACTGGGAGGTATAGATAACTACAAATACACGCAAACTTTTCTCTTCACTCTCTCAACGGAGGCCGTCGCATTTTCCTTGCTCCCGTCCTCCCCTTTTTTTCCTGCTGATCTTGTGTCTCGTCTCGTATCATCTATTGAGAGATTCTCTCTGCACTGCTCTACAAGTGAAATTATGGATCTGATCAGCTGGTCTCTCAACGCTATTGACACCATCTTCTCGACGAGAAGTTTGGGTTCGGGGGAACCTGTCTGCCCTGACGGAATGTTCGCAGAACGTCTCCCAGGCGTCCACGATGGACGCCTGGGAGAGATGGCGGATCGTGTGTCTGGCTCCTCTTTCCGTGGAGGACATTGAAGATATCTACCTATTCGGAACCATGATAACAGGTATTATGCTGATTGGATTAGGCTGTGCCGTTTGTTATCGAGAAATTAAGAAAACGGTAACAGCTCTCAAAAGTCTCAAGGCTGCCCGTTATGATGGAAGTCGTGGGAAGAGCGGTCGGCTCTGGAAATGAGACCAGTAACCGCAATATGGATTCTATCACGGAGAAGCTCACGACTTTGCAAAGGAAAATTGATATTGTTGGAGACCAAAATGGACAAAGAGAGTAGCCGTGGAAATGGAATGCGGTTGCTCGCCCCAAGACAAAACAATCAATCTTATCTTTTTCGACTCCCCCGTATCAGCCTTGGCCAAGGCTGCTGCTGGAATTCAACCCTGAGTGGAGCAGTACGGAGAGACGCTCTTGTGTCCCTCCCCCATTCTACTGAAACACCTGCACAGACTATCACACAGACTATCACACACACAAACATATGCAGCACTCGAGGGCGGTCACTTTGACCCGCCAGCCTGACAAGTGGGTCTGTATACGGCGCCACCATGGCAGCAGAATCAGATGGCTGCTTGTTGGAACTGGATTACTTATCCCTGTTGCAAGTCTTGTCTATGGTGTATTGTGTACATGTTTTTCTCCTCACCTTCCCCATGTTATGCTTTATCTTCTTCTAAAAATACATGTCGTTGCACTGTACTTGTATGTGGGTAATGACAATAAATTGAATGAAATAAAAGTCAAATCAAACTGTAGTGAGGAATATTAGGGAACAATTGCTCTTGCCAAAAACCCTATAAACAGACGGAGATACAAACACATAGACATAAAGTATCACTTTATCAGGTCTATTGTGAACGATGGAAGAATGACCTTGATGTATTGTCCTACTGATAACATGATTGCTGATGTAATGTAAATGAGATGGTTCATCTCAAGAGGTTATTCCTCTTCAATAATCCTGAACCAGAATTTACAACAAAGATCCTGTTGTTCATGAACATGTTTATTCTGTTCTCTGTCTGTTATTCTCTCTTCCCTTTATATTCAGATCAGATATTTATCAGATCTCATGAGAGATCACTGCAGATGATGAGTGAACCAGAGCTGTTATATGATTCATAACCCAAAGAGAAAACAGGATATAGTTTCTCAGTGAAAGATTGATCAGTAAAAGAGTGAATATGACACATGGACTTCACATCATTAAATGAGACTCGACCCTTCTCATAATCCACAAACACACCGATCCTCTCAGGCTTCACACTCAGAGGAAGATCAATAAGATTCTCATCAGCATAATAACTGTTATTATACAAAACCACAGTCCAGTATCCATACTGAGGATACAGTCTGATCCAACCTGTCCTCTTCACAGATTCTTTGGCCACACCCACACGCCACCAATTTGACCCCTTCACCTGCACCTCATAATAAAAACACCCTGAAGAGAATCCTTCATTTCCAACAGCACAGAGACGTTTATCAAACTTGTTTTGTCCTGTATCTTCATTCTTCTCTGTTTCATATCTCACTTGTTTCCCATCAGGAGACACAATGAGCCGAGGATGAGCTGAATCAGCATCCAGAATCACATTCACTGTTAAAATATGAAGAATTCTGTTTAACACATGAATGATGTCATAATGATGAGAATATTAGTCTGTTTAACACATGAATGATGTCATAATGATGAGAATATTAGTCTGTTTAACACATGAATGATGTCATAATGATGAGAATAAGAATATTAGTTTGTGCTTTTCTAGAAACAAAACATAATCACAGTACATGAACTGATATATAATAAAAGATCAAACTAACAGAGATGATAAACAAACTCATCATGACAAGAACAACAAGAGAAACACATTTAAGTCGACATGTTCATGTTATATTTCTGTCTCATATAAAGTGTATTTCATCATAAAGTTCTCAGATTGTGAATGATTGGTTGTGTTCTCATCATACAGTATCAGTCATGTGAGACAGATGATCAATACTGAGTGTGATTGTGGATCATAAAACAACAAACACACAATCCTGACAGATATGAGACACTATTCAGTGTCAATACAACTCTAGAAAGAGTCACAGATTGAGATTATTATGAGTCCAGTTGTGTTCAGATGAAGAAAAGAAGAAGACGTGTACATCTAAGATGACATCAGGATGAGTAAATGATGAGTTTCATTTCATTTCTGGGTGAAATATTCCTTTAAGACTTTAAGAGTAAATCTACAGTGTTGTTCTGGTGTGTTTTTATAGAGCGTCAACATCACAGTTTCAGTCTTTGAGTCTTTTGTGACTCTTTGTCTCATGTGTGAATGTGACTTTACAAAAGACTCAAGAAGCATTCTGAAACCAGAACTTCACACACTATTGTTTGTGTGTATATCTATTGCCAGATATGAGTGAATTTGATCTGTTTTTATATATTGATGATTATTAATATGAACTGAAACTGAATTATATTCTGTGTTTGATTCTGCCTGGTAAAATAAACTGATTTCTTAATAAATTCTTCAGAAATATTTATTTCCAGTAGATCAGAAGGAGTCTGGTGTCAGGATAAGATCATAATGGGGCTTTGATGTTGAATGGAGTATGATATAGGTCTGCAGTGGTCTCCAGTGGTCTGCAGTTGTCTACAGTGGTCTGCATTGGTCTACAGTGGTCTACAGTGTCTGCAGTGGTCTGCAGTGGTCTACAGTGTCTGCAGTTGTCTGCAGTGGTCTGCAGTGGTCTGCAGTGGTCTACAGTGGTCTACAGTGGTATGCAGTGGTCTACAGTGGTCTGCAGTTGTCTGCAGTGGTCTGCAGTTGTCTGCAGTGGTCTGCAGTGGTCTGCAGGGGTCTGTAGTGGTCTCCAGCGGTCTAGCGAGACCTCTCAGTCCGGTTTAACAGACAGGGTTTGTCTTAAATCAGGACTAGGCATTAAACTAGAATGAGCTTTTATAAAAATGCTTATTAAAAACATTACTGCTGTGCATCTTAAGACAAAACAACAGCACTGACATATTTTAAGACGTCATTGAAAGATATTTGAAGTTAAGACTCTATCGGTTTAAGTCTTGTCTGTGAAAGCGAGCACTAAAGAACTGAACTCTAATCTTGGATCTGTAGAATCTAATATTTGTAGTTGTAGTGGGGTCTATTACTCACAAGATTTGTCTCTTTTGGTTTCTTGTCACTGTTGTCTTTGGTTTGTTTACTGTGAGACTGCTAACATGTATTAACACACACAAACTTTACTAATATCACTTTGAATAAAACTGTCCAATAGGCTTCATTTATCAGTGTAATGATGATAATGGACAGTTTATGGATTAGTTTATAATTGTCTCATTCTTCAATAATCTTTTTTGGCTCATTTCCATGTGATCTGGAACAGCATGTCTGCTATCTGTGCGGCCAAATGAGTAATAATCTCATGAAACAAGTAAATACTTTCTTAGTCTTAATAGTTCTGTCATAGAGTAATAAAGTGTTAGTGTTCAATCCTTCAGATGAAATGATGACAAGCGTTCTCTTACGTCTCTCCCCAGTTATTTGTCTGGGTGTGAAAAAGACGAACATAAAAGAAAAATCAGGTTTGTAATGGACGGATCTAAAGTACCTTTCTGAACAACTGACTCAAGTTAACATGAGCTTAAATAACTGATTTATTTTCAATGGTTTAAATTGATGCAGTTGTCATTAATTCAGTCATCTTGACATTCAGAAGTCAGCATTTAGTCCTTAGATTTAGTTTTGTATGACATTTTTATAATAGAATATTCAGATAACATTAGTTAGTTAGTAGTGCTCATGTATGTCCTCTGGAAGTTATGAAATAATATGTGATTTATTATCATTTTCCTTTATTTTGCGTAGTCAAAAGTTTTATTTTCTTATGTCTTTATCAAATGTATTGTCTGTACAGCTGTTGTGTATCAATGGAATACTGTAAAAAGTGCTTTAGAAATAAATGTGAATTTAACTGATGTTTTCTTTTCTTCTCATAATCTCACAAAAGCTTCGGCTCATTGACGCTGGTGTCAGGGGTGAGAATTTAGCTTTGCTTTTATCTAATGATTTGATGCTTTTGTACAATTCACATCCCATGAATTCATTAGAATAAAACACCTCATAAAATACATATAAATCCCATGAGATCATGCTGGTTTCTCAAGAACCTTCATCTCCAAACTCAGAACCTCAAAGCATTTTAAACTGCATTAAAATAAGCTTTAAAATAAATGGTTTCAAAAAGAACTTCTTACATTACACATAAAACTACATTACACATATCTGTATTTATGCATTGAGCACATGCATTTATTTCACTGTTTGTGAATGAATTATTGTGAAACATTTCTAGGATAAATCTGAGTTCTGGGCTTTATGATTCTTATCTCACGTCAGTTCACATCAGATTTATGAGGTTTGATGGTCAGTTAATAAAGTATCTCTGTGTCTCTATCAGGAGCTGAATCAGTAAATCATGTTCACATGTTCAGACGCTGATAAAGATCCTATAGCTCACTTCACATTGAGACACAAACAATCACCTGTAACAGCTGTAGATCTAAAACACTTGAGTCATGTGATCAAACTTTCACTTACCTGCATGTTTTCTTAACAGTGAAGTCACTAAAACACACAGACAGTATTGAGTTATACAGAGTCCACAACAGAATTATACTTATGATCGATAACACAGATATATAAGATGTTTAATAATGTATAAATTAAATTAATAAAGACATTAAAATCAATTTACCGCTTTCTACAGTCCTCTTCTCTCTCTGTGTAAGAGTGTAAGTCTCACGCTCTGTGGAAAATTTAATGTAAAGAATAAACTGAATTAAAATCTAGAAAACAGAAAATACAAAAGAAACTTGAACAAACATAAACATTTAAATAAGATATCATATTTCATATTTGAATCATTAAAAACTCAGTTGACCAAACAACAAATTGTCAATCACTTAAAAAGCCAAGAGATAAAATTACCATTCAGTATTCTCTGTTTCTCTCTCTGTAGTTCTAAAGAGAAAACAGCATTGAAATGATATTACGACTTCACAACAGGAATAACAAACACACTATATTATTATTCAAAGATTTGCTCTCATGTGATGATGGTGTTTGTATATTTTCCTGTATTGACCCTGTATATTGTGTGTTTAGTTTAGTTTCCAGCACAGATCATAAAACTTGAGAAGTTAAACATCTCAAATGTGTGTTTAGCTGAAGATAAGATGAATCTAAACCTATATAAAGTTGCTTTTAAAACTGTGACAAACATCATTCACACACACTCCATGAGATGCTCAATGCCGACATAAACAACGTTTCTGACTATCTACACACTATACAGTATTTGTACATATTAAATATGATAAAACACATGAATGTTACCTCTCTTTTTACAGACAAACACAGTGATCAGTATCACACCGATCACACTGAGAACAACAGCAGCTGATATCAGAATCACTGAAGATCTCCAAGAGTGAAACAATTTACCTGTAAAACAAAACTGAGACTCAATGTTTACAGTCTAAAATAACTCAGTTTCATTCTAAATATAAACAATTACACAATGTTTTTACTGCAATATTTTACATGTAAACTCAAGTGCAGTGCAAACGTCTGAGTTACGTATGTAACCTCTGTTCCCTGATGGAGGGAACGAGACGTTGTGTCGAGCCGACAGATGGGGTTTGACTTGAGAACCAATCGTCTTCTGACTATTTTGAAAAGGCCAATGAAAATTGGCGAATGAAATTTGCATGCCGGACTCCGCCCCGGATATCCGGGTATAAAAAGGAGATGGCGTGCAGCATTCATTCATCTTTTGTGCTGACTCTTGATTGCTGCAGCGGACGGCAAGTATTGCGGCAAGAAAGGACACAACGTCTCGTTCCCTCCATCAGTGAACGGAGGTTACATACGTAATCGAGACGTTCCCTTTCTGTCGGTCTCTCGACGTTGTGTCGAGCCGACAGATGGGGTTCCTATGGAAAACGCCACAGCTCTGTGCCGCGTCACAATCTCTAGCGCAGCGACGCTGACTGGCCTGGGTGTGTCAGACGTGAGCACTAGCGCAAAATTGTAACCATCCAGTGGGTGGACAGGGGTTCCTAGAGCTTTGGCAAAGATGAGAGGCCCCTGCCGTCGACCACAGACGGAGGCCTTGTTTCTCTAACTGCGAGAAGCCTCCGTAGGGCCACCGGGGAAGCGCTGTTCCCTCGGGGGGATATGTGCTACGGAGCCCAATTCCCGCCGTAGGGAGGAGAATAGTGGAGACACCAACATGGTCTCGCCAGTAGGGGAGAACTCATGGGAGGAATGCGCGGACTGAAGTACCGCTAGGTGGATGTCCACCTGGAGAAGGTCATGGGTCACCACGTGGGGAAACATCTCATGAGGATACATCAGACAGAACAGCCCTGTTGGGGGATTACTACGTGTGGGGCACTAGGTCCAGTTAGAGCTGCTATGCGTGACAATTCAGCTGAGGGGCTGCTCCGCCCAGCCTGCCGCCATGGCGGGCTTAGTGATGAATGGAATGCCTATTATTCTTCAGAGGGGAAAGAAGTGAGGCAAAATAGCGCACTGACCTGCCTAGGAGGGGGAAGGCGCTTTCGCAGGCTTACGCCCTACCGGCCGCCGGTCTCACATGTTACAAGACTCAGGCTTACACCGGTTCCATGTGGGGGTTGTAAACCCCTGCGAAGGTGTCGGGCGTAGCCCAACCCGCAGCTCTACAGATGTCTGCCAGAGAGGCGCCCACAAGGAGGCCACACCCCGAGTGGAGTGTGCCCTCACTGGTGCGACAAAGAGCTGTTCAGAGCTCCTGCTCTGCGTGCGGTCCAGGCAGAGGCGCGGCGCGCGTACCGGACACAACACGGAGGGATAGGGTCTTCCTCCCCAGTGGGTAGCACCTGCAAGTTCACCACCTAGTCCCGAAGGAGAGTGGTGGGAACCTTGGGCACGTAGCCAGGGCGGGGTCTCAGGATCACGTGAGAGTCACCGCCCCGAATTTTAGGGGATCCGCGGATACGGAAGTGCTTTCAGGTCCTCTACCCTCTTGATGGGTGCGAGCGCTCGTAGTAGAGCCATCTTCATCACAAGATGAGGAAGAGCTCGTAGGGGGGGCCTCTGGAGGTCTCACGCCCCTCAGGAACATAATGACCAGATCATGCTGCCCTAGAGCCTTACCAGCAACTGGTTTGTGATAAGCAGCTATTGCGACTACATACACTTCAGCGTGGATGGGGAGAGATTACTCTCCAGTCTCTATGCAGGAAGGACAGCACGTACCTGATCGAGCATTTCCGCGGGTCTTCTCGCCGAGAAGAACACCAGGACGAGAAGAGGTCTAGTCTCGGATTCCATAACGTTCCCTTCCCCTGCAAAAGAAGGCACTGGGGGGAAGCGTACTTCCGCTTGTCCCGCGGCCAGCTGTGCGCCAAGATATCCGTCCCGAGGGACCTCGGTCAGGGAGTACCAAAGCGGGCAATGGGTGGCGTCCAGGGAGGGTGCCAACTGAGCTGAACTACGCAGGGCTGGAGCCGCCACTCTCCGCGAGGCGTCGACTGATGATAGAGCACGTCGGCTCTATGGTTCAGGTCGCCTGGGATGAGTGGGGTTAACAGAGACTTCGTCACCTGCTGACTCCACAGTCCTTCGACAGGGGAATCGCCCAGGGGGGAGTTGTCGTTGTGGACTCTACAGGAGGAGGAGTCGGGCGAGTTGCGTTAACTGCCGTGAGCGAGGACCGCCCTGACGGTGATATACGTTACGGCAGTTGTACTGTCTGCCGGACCAGCTTGCTGGCCCTGCACGAGAGGCCGTAGCCCGCTCAATGCAAGTAGAACAGCTGCCCAACTCTAGGTCTGGGACGGCAGGGAGGCGTAATTATGATATGCCTGCTGCGTCTCCGGGGCCACCAGTGTGGACATCGTCTGGCCCAGGGTCCGCGCTGTCACCTCGGTCACTCAAGGGACAAGGTCCTGCATGATTCTTCCAACGCCATGCCTGGCAACTTTGCCCTCGGTGTTGTGAGCCTTCGACATCAGAGATGCCGAACACCTACAAGCTTTGGACTGAAGACTTGGTCGACCTCCCCAGGTGGCCGCCCACGGTATGCACCCACGGAGAAATTTGCTCTTTTAGAAAAACACCTCTGGAACTGCTGAGACGCCCAGCACTCCGCTGCACCACGCCGTCAGCAATTGATAGTTGTCATCAGATGCGAACAAAAGGTGAATGAATGCAGCACGCCGTCTCCGTTTTATACCCGGATATCCGGGGGCGGAGTCCGGCATGCAATTTTTTTTTTTAAAGTCAGAAGACGATTGGTTCTCAAGTCAAACCCCCTCTGTCGGCTCGAAACAACATCGGGAGACCAACAGAAAGGGAACTATGTTAAACAACATCAGACATGTACAAAAGATCTGATGCTGTCAAACTTTCTTAATGTCAAGAATCATCATCATCATCATCATCATTTGACCCCTAAAGACAGCTGATCATGTTTATATATAAGGACTCATTTCTGTGTGGGGAAGAAAACAAAACAATGTCTCCTGAATCAAATAATCTGCTTTTAAACTGTTAAAGTAAATGATGAAAATAACATCACGTGAGACTCCTGAAACCTCTTTAACTGATGTCAGTGATTTATATTGAGTTCAGTTATGAATATGTTCATGTTTTCTACTGCTTGAAATGATCATGAGATCAGAGGAAATACAGAACATAAATCTGTACTCACTGGATGTGATGATCTCAGCCTCCATCATGTGATGATTCATTCTGACTCTGCAGTGATATTTAGTGTCAGTGTTATATACAGTGATCATGTGTTTCACACTGAATCCATCTGTGTCATCTCTGTGTGTGTCTGTAGATTCAGATGTTAAAGTGACTCCTTCACTGTTGAGCCACACAAGATCAGGTTCAGGATACCAGCCTTTAGATTCACACTGTAGATGAAGACCACCAGAAGCATCAAACCCATCTACAGTGATCACTGGAAGACGACCTACAGCTACACAAGACAATGAAGAAAAACAGTTGTTTATTACATTTTCTGCAAACAAACGTTTCTGATTTTTGTTCTTCTAACAACAGAAAAACAGAGACTGTCCTCCAAAGAATTTTACCTATAGGTCATTTGTACAAACATCGTATTATGTCCAACAGTTCCATATTGGATGAGCTCCTTCAGCAGCAAAAGCTTTTAATCATTACCTTTATTAAAGCTACTTTTATAAAACGGTTATTCCATATGAGTAGCAAAGTTTCATAAAGTAAATAAATATTTAGGCTATTGTAATGCAGTCAGCCGTTATAAATTAGGGTATTTTATAAGGGCTTAGAATCATGCTTAGCCAATCAGAATCAAACATATTATAAGAAATAATATTTATGGTTTTGAAGAGATTTTGGAACACATCTCAACCAAACAAAACACAAGAGTGAAAGTACAGTAACAGGGATTTATTGCAGAAGTTTTGTTAAAAAAACTGTAGATTGAAAAACATTTTTTGTAAAAGGTACAGTGCATCACATTAAGGTAAGAAAAAAAGTGGTTCAGTGGTTTTATTTACCTTCAACTCTCAGATCAACAGTGACGTCATCATACCAGGATTCAGACTGAATGAAACAATTGTAAAGTCCTTCATCAGAGATTTGGACTCTTGAGAGTTTGAGTGATGTGTTTCCTTTCTCTAGTTCTTCTTTAAACACTTGAGTTCTTCCTCTGTACGGCTGAAGCTGATCTGTGTTTATGTCTTCATGATCTTTATACAGATGAACTATTGAGTCTTTGAGATCAAGTCTGGTCCACTGGACTCTCATCTTCACAGCATTGATGTTGGGTTTGATAGAACACGGCAGAATCACATCTTCACCAGATACAGTCATCACAGGAGCTGAAGGTCCAACTACATCAAACCCATCTGATAGAAGAGACAGAAAACATGTCTGAACTCTTATAGTATGTCATTGGGTTTGTGTAGCTTTAGCATGTTGATAAGAAACAGTCCATGTAAAACATTATCATTACAGTTTGTTTTCATTGTATGTCAAATGTCAGTTTTAACACGTTGCAATGACCTAAAGGAGTCATATAAGACAGCAAAAACTAAAATTATTGTTTGTTATAGATGTAATGTAATGTGTATACACGATTTCAGGTTCAAAAGAGTGTATTTTTACAAAGCTTACCGCACTGAAAAGCGAGGTGTGCTATGATTGGTCAATCATAAAGCTCTATTCGAATTGTTACTAGTAAGAATTAAATTAGTGAGCTCTTTAATTTAGTTTTTACTAGTAAAAACCCATTAAGGATATGTATGGGAAGCTGAATTAACTTAAATTGTCCCCAGCTTTACTCGTCATAATTGCATTTTTACTAGAAATAATTAAATTACAGAGCTCTAATACTCAATTTTGACTGGTAAGCATAATAATTAGAGAGCCCTCAAATTCAATTTAAAACTAGTCAGAATTCAGATTTTACCAGTAAGAAACACTAAATTGGAAATCTTATTCAGTTGTTACTAGTAATATTTACGATTAGAGAGCTCTGTCTTTGCAATCTGACAATAACTGAATTGGAGAGCTCCGCAATAGCAATATCGTGATCACGAGAGGAAGAACCCAAGTGCAGGCCGGCTGACTGGGTTAACATATCTTTAATATACGAACACAAAACAAACACCCACGATGGGGGAAAACACTAACAAAATTAAAATCCCAAACTGAAAACAAACACTTCCCACAAGGGGGGCAAAAATAAACTACAGACACGATACAACGTCACACAATCAAGACGGACTTGGCAACGGGACATGGAGGCAACGAGATATGGAGGCAGCGAGACATGGAGGAAGTGAGACATGGAGCCAACTAGACATGGAGGCAACGAGACATGGAGGCAACTTGACATGGAGGCAGCGAGACATGGAGCCAGCGAGACATGGAGGCAGCGAGACATGGAGGCAGCGAGACATGGAGGCAACTAGACATGTCTCCAACGAGACATGTCTCCAACGAGGCATGGATACAACGAGACATGGAAACAACGAAACAAGGAGACATGGAAACAAGGAGACATGGAAACAAGGAGACATGGAAACAACGAGACATGGAAACAACGAGACATGGAAACAACGAGACATGGAAACAACGAGACATGGAGGCAACTAGACATGGAAACAACGAGACATGGAATCATGAGACATGGAGACAACGAGACATGGAGACATAGAAACAACAAGACATTGAGGCAAAGAGACATGGAAACAACGAGACACGGAGACATAGAAACAACGAGACACGGAGGCAAAGAGACATGGAAACAACGAGACATGGAGACAACGAGGCATGGAGACAACGAGACATGGAAACAACGAGACATGGAAACAACGAGGCATGGAGACAATGAAACATGGAAACAACGAGACATGGAGGCAACTAGACATGGAGACAATGAGACATGGAAACAACGAGACATGGAAACAACGAGACATGGAAACATCGAGACATGGAAACAACGAGACATGGAAACATCGAGAAATGGAAACATGGAAACAACGAGACATGGAAACAACGAGACATGGAAACATGGAAACAACGAGACATGGAAACACGAAAACAACGAGACATGGAAACAATGAGACATGGAAACAACAAGACATGGAAACAACTCTAATCATTGTTGTTACTAGTAAGAATTGAAATATAGTGCTCTCTAATTTAAATAGTAAAAATGCAATTACGACGAGTTACGCTGGGGACAATTTAAGCTAATTCGGCTTGCCACGTCCTTGCGTTGTAATGGTTTTTAACAAAAGTGTTCATGCACAGCCGGTCTTGATCTCTCCAAGGTTTGTGAAGCAATCATCTGTGAAATGCGCTGCACACACTTGAATATTCAGATTGTTCTGAAACAGTGTTGTAGATAAAATGTACCCATTAGTTTTTAGTTTTCTCATCTTCTGGAAGGGCAAACAAAGAGGCTTTCTTTTCGCAATGAAACACAGCGTCTCCACGACATGACTGCGGCGACCCAATGAGATGCACACCTTACTTGCGTTTACATTTGGGCGGTCTTAGTCAAGTCATACCACGAAGTGACGTACATTCGCTGGGGTGTGGTTACACAAGGTGTTTCATACGGTGGCCAGAAAGTGCTAAACAACAAATCTGAAAACTAAAAACAAATCTAAATGCAAAATAAAATACCCAAAGTCAAGTCAGAATCCACATCGACAAGTCTGAAAACAAAACAAGTCAGTCACACCGGAAATGGTATGTATTTTGTTGGAATGGGATAGCTACTGCTGATTAAACGAAACTCCTGTCAATCAAGATATCCAGGACGCTTAATGTTACGAGAAAGGAAATGCATATGTGATACAGCGCATATTCATTGATTAAGGTTTAAATGCCAAATATTGTTAATAAAGTTGAAACAGGCTCTTCTTGCATTAGGAGTAGATGCGTCTCTGTTTCACTCTGCATGCATGCGCGGCGTGAGCCCTGAGCAGCACACATAGTGCATCTGAAAGAAGACCTGTGTACCATCCATGATCGTCTTCACCCTCAGAAGATACAAACAATATATATCAGGACCCGGTCATGAACTCAGGTCGCCAGTGTGGTAAAACGTTACTTAACTGAATAAGCCACAAGAGGTCCTTAGAACCCAGAAGATGATGGAGACGGCGTGACACCGGAGAGTAACTTTTATATAAAGAATATTATTCACATTGACAAAATAATCCCAAGAAATCCAAGATAGGGAACTAATCTTCAAACACAGATCAAAGAACTAAAGAAAACTAGGGCTTTAAATACACACAGGGAAAATGAGGCACAGGTGAAAACCATGATGAAGGACAGACAAAGATAGCAATAGAACTCCAGTCAAACGCTGACTATATAAGCAAATAACATGATATGTAGGGGAAAGTGGGGTGAGTTGTGCCAGTTTTTACTCAAAGTGACTTCAAAGTAAAGCCATGAATGAAATGCCTTCAACTTGAGAATGTACATATATTTCAGGATGTGGTGCATCCCTGGGAACAATAACTTTGGATCTGAAATCAATTGTTTCAGAAATATAGCTTTTGGGAAAAAAGTGGTCTTGTGGCACAACTTGACCCTGACACGGGGTGAGTTGTGCCTTTGGGGAGAGTACGCTGGGGTAAATTGTGCCAGTGATTTCTGAAGTAAAACAGAACATTCTAATGTTGTGAACTGTAGTGCTATATGAAAGCAAGACAAATGAAATGCAAAATTGATCATGTAAGGTTTATTTAGATATTGTCACCCTATTAAACTGTTGGATTAAGTCATATTTTGTAGTTTTTGGGAAAACACAAAAAATTAAATACACAATAGGCCTAGCTATCTTGTCTATTCCTTAACATCCCACTTCTCAATGCTGCAGGGGAATATAAACTTCTGCTCCCTTCTGGCTGTACCTGTTAATGGGGTGTGGGTAGTTCCTTGAGCACATCATCTCTAGGGATGACTCGTTCATAATTCTTTTTAAATGTAAAGATGGGCTTTCCATCCACAGACTTCTGACAACTTTGCCTTAGAAACTTTTTTTTCTTCTCCACCAATCCAACGTAATTATAGGATTTGGTTTTACCTGCAAAGCTGGAGATGTCACTCTCTACTGTAGACAGTCGCTTTTTTGGGGGGGGTTTGGTTGGTTTGGTTGGTTTGGACACTTTCAGAGCCCCTCTCTTCTAATTTTCATTCATTTTCGGTTTTTCAGCCCTATTATTTTCACTGTTGTGTGTGTATGTCAAATAGTTGAAGTGCTAAAATGTAAGAGTACAATGTACAGTTACAAATTAATAATATGTTGAAAATAATCATAAGTGGGGGTGAGTTATACCACTGACACAACTTAACCCAGGCTCTTGGCAGAAATCACCCCACACCCACAAGTTTGAAAACTAGCATGATCCAGCAGTGAAAAGCTAACATCATGCTCACTGTATATACACATTGTGTAGCCTGTGTGACGAGAGGGCCAGTGGCAAATCAGCGTCGCCAAGGCAACGGCGCAATCAAGCCGCCACACCTGCAGATCGTCACCACCTGATCCCCATCAAGCTCACCCTTTATAAGCAGAGGAAGAAGACGAAAGGGTGAGCTTGTTCTCAGCAGGGACACGGGTAACTAACCTCTGGTTTTCTTCCCCTTACAGACACCAGCGAGTGACGATCTGCAGCAGCACGGTTTTCTTCCACGGGACTCTCACCTACTTCCCTTTTAAAGGCACGAGCACCCCAGGATTTCACAGGATTGAGGACGCGCCGACTTCCCCATGGCCTTCTCTCCAGAAGTCGTCACTACACGAAACCTCTCCAATAAATCACCCTCCGGGGCTAAAATTGTATAGTACTGTGACTGTCTCATTTAATGCCTGCCACACCTGCTATAGCACTAAAAAATGTGTGTAATGTTTTTCCAACTTGTCTATAATTGTTCAGACACTACAATCAAGAAACCTTGATCATAAAAAGTTTACTTTGAAAGACAAAAAACTTTTTTTTGAGCTAAAATGTGCTTCTCATGCCGTGTGTCTCTTCTTTGGAGGATGAGTAAAATGGATGGCTTTACAAAATTATGTGGTCACATGACCAATTTCTTCTATGGTTTTCCAAAAACAAGGGGTGGAACTACTTCCCCCTGGCACAAATCACCCCACTCTCCCCTACTTTAATCTGTGTCCCTGTTGCTTGTGATGAGAGTGACAGACGCCATCATTTGTTTTCACTTATAAATATGAACATAAGTCTTGATATCTTGATTGAAAGGAGTTTTATCCAATCAGCAGCAGCCGTCCCATTCCAACAAAATACCAACCTTTTCCTGTTTGACTGATTTGTTGTGTGTTTTCTGACTTATTTTGATTTCTGACGTATTCTGTTTTCGGACTTTTGTCAGAAAATGACATGTGCCATATGACCCGTTTTAGATGTTATACGAAGTTTAAAAACAGTTTTTATAATGTGTGTATTATTACCTGCTCTTGAATCTGTTATTCCAGCAAAAAACAGCAGAATCACACAAATGAACTTCATCACTCCGAAACGCAGCTGCTCAAAAATATACAAAAACATTCTGTTTATACAAATACAACAGTTCACCTTATTCATATACATACAATAACATTCACATACAATAAAACTGATAAAAGTTACTTCTAGAAAAAAGGCTAATATGAAAATGTCAGTTAACACTTAGTCACTAACTAAGTTATTTATGTTTATTAATTTATTGACACACAGTTGGATTCTCAACATCATCAAGTGTAACATTCACCAGCAGTGACTTCTTTCTGTAATGTTATCCTGTATTTCTCAACACTGATCATACGATCAGAAAAACATGTGCAGTCATTCAAACATCGAACATCATTTATACAAATTGAATTTATTAAGAACTTATTCACAGATAGTGAGATGCACTTATATGAATATTTTAAGGAGAGAATGATCAACAGCATCATGTCAATGAGGAAACACAAGCTCAGAATAAAGACGCCATATTCCAGATAGAAAAGATTCTGAAGGGAACAGTTCTGCATAACCACACCGCACAGATCTGTGTTGTTTATATTTATAAATGTCAATTACATTTAATCTGTTTCTTACCTTCAGCTCAACATTTGGTGTTTTTACGATCGTCTGAAGTGTGTGAATAAAATCTGTCGATGAGAGTTTGTTGTGGATTGAACAGGAACACTTTGTTTCACTTTCTCTTCTCACCTGAAGTGTTCACGGCTCCTCCCTCACTGTAAAGCTACTGTCTGTAATATACAGGAAACTGAAGAGAACTGCAGGGCTTATGACTGACATCTCCAGACAGATACAGATACTCAATGTTTCAGTGGTCAGTAAGATGAACGGCTATAAAATAATGAATCAAACTGAAACTGGATTTTTGTCATACAACATGAAGTGTTATTACTTTTATTCAACACCGAGCTTTATGTCAAACTTGTTCTTGTGTCCTGTCTTCATTCTTCTCTCTCTCATGTTGTTTGTCTTCACATCTCACTTGTTTTCCATCATGAGACACAATGAGACGAAAATGAGCTGAATCAGCATCCAGAGTCACATTCACAACACAAAAGAACACATTCACCTCCAGTCTTTATCTGGAGTTAACTTTAACTGATACAGACTCTCTTACTCATCCAGTCGTCCCTCATCTCATCGTCTTGTGTGTCATAAACCCAAATGCACATTTATCATCCAGACACTTCAGGAATAATCTCTGTTGATTCATTTAAGATAATAAATACATGTGTGATCTGATCCATCTCTCTGTCATCTGTATGTGACACTAAACTTTGAGGACCAGGGACCCGTTTCAGAAAGCAGGGTAAGTGCAAACCCAGTGTAAATTAACCCCAGAAAACGGGATACTCTGGGTTTTCAGTTTCAGAACGCGAGGTATATCAAACCCGTGACCGCGGGGTAAGTCAAGCCCGTTTCAGAAATCAAGGTATCTTATACTTAGAGTGAGTAACCATAGTAACCTACTCTGTGAACCTAACCTGGTCGGGAGCAGGTTTTATTTCACTAACCCGAGGTTTGTTACAATCTCCGCCCCTGTTAGAAGCGCAAGCGGTGTTGAAATTGCCTTCGCCGTTCGTTTTTTCAATCGTTTTCCTTAATCGCGCACAAGTTTGTGACACAGACATTAAAATGGCATGTCCATTTATTCAGGAACCCGTAGATGAGGAAATTGCATTCATTCGGAGAGAGTTAGATTTACGTCGGGAGAGAATATAGTGAAGCCCCGTTTGGATGTTTTATCATATCCGGAGGATTCTTTATTTGAGCGATACCGTTTTTCTTTACAGTCCATTAAATATATTCACAATCTGCTTCATCCTTACATCACAAACCTCACTCGTCGGGGACACACTGAGCAGATTCTCTGTATGGCTTTATGTTTCTTTGCTAATGGAAGCTTTCTTTATAACACCGGGGATGCAGAACACGTTAGCAAGGCAACTGTATGTAGAGCAGTAAGATAAGTGTGCATCGCTCTCAAGCACTTTTTATACATTTGTGTTAAGTTACCTTTGAGAGCCATCAAAGAGGAATTTCATAGGACTGCAGGTGAATGGTGAACGTCTTTCTGAATAAGCTGATCAAAAATAAATGTGGTCTTGCTGCCACCTCTGGAAGTAAACTAATAATTTAAATACCCTTTAGGATTTTCCAATGTGATTGAGTGCACATGTAACGGGTCTCACTCGCCCCGCTCTGCGTGGTCTTCGAACCGACATCGGTCAGAATGGGAGACGGGCGATCTAACGACGAGCCTAAAGACCGCAGTCCCTATAGTGTCTGTCAGTAGAGCATCTCTGTTGGTCGGGGAGTGAGGCTTACACACTGCAGCTCTTCACTAGCTGGCCTCCGTTACACATAGCTGGAGCAGGTGCAAGCATGGCCAGTTTTTTGTCTTCTACAGCCACAGTGCTCGGTTCTCATGTCCTCATAACTTTCAAGGACAGTTTATTAAATATATCAAACATTTCCCAGTCAGGCATCCTACTAGCAAGAGCATTTAAACTCACCGGACTGAATGATGTTTTTATATTTCATTTTCAGCTGCTGCCATGTTCTTTTTATTGCAGAAGGATTGCACCTACATGACAAAAATCTTAGGTCTATATATATGTGGCGGGATGGTAAGGCGGAGAGCAAGATAACTAAAATAAACTCACTGTAGCCAACTACGCCACCTAAGGACTTTCACCCCAGGATATACTAGTGTTCAGAGGAAATCTAAACCCCAGGTTCGTTCTTTCCAGAGAGGACTGAGACAGTTCTGCCAATTAAAACAAATGTTTATTTTATTAAAATACAATTCCTATGACAGTCACTAAAAGGTACCTTCCAATACAGTTACCAACACGGGCCAAGAAAAGGTACGTAAAAGAACAAACAATGTAAACACTACGGGCAGCCTTGGATCGTAAAAAGGCACAAACAGGGAAAAATAATATTGCCCCACCTAAAACAGTAATCACTCACTACAACCAACCACACACACTGGTGTTGCCCCCTGAACAACAGGGCATGAGAAACTCACTCGTGTTAAACACTGCACCCCAACAAGAGGTGGGTAAAATACCCTTTCTACGAGTGGCCACAGGAGCCCCGAGCACTTACAATAAGTACAGTTAACCACAAACAAAAATAAATAAATCAATAGTTACTGGTTCTTCAGTGAACTTCCTCAATGGGAAGCACTTCGTCTACAAACACAGATGGGGTAAGCCAAGGACGAAAACCGAAACACCCAAATTATAACAATCACTGAGAGAAATTGTCACAAAACAAAAACACTAATGAAAAGAAAACATTCAAAATTGAAACAAAACGTGCAAAATAGAAACAAAACAAAACAGCAGCGTAATCCGGGGCAGTGCGTCTTGCCATTAAAGATACGCTTGCACAGTCAGAACTGGATGCAAGCCTGTTATACACCTCCCTCCGACTGCGTTCACGATCCGTCTAGCTGCACTTGAAAGGTGTAATGACTGCAGGACACAAACCTTACATTATACACTAATATTATAAAATCACATTCTACATATCACTCGTAAGATCACATTCACACTGATTCACGTACCTGATCAAACAATGAATGGGTAGATATGCTTACACGGCTCAGCTGGACGCAAGCCTGTTATGCATGTCACTCTGACTGCGTTCTCAACCAGTCTAACACATCTGTACAGGTTCTAGCTGCACTAGCACTGTGTAATGACTGCCTGAAACAAACTTTAAATTATACACTAATATATGACAACAACCCACATATCACTCACTCACATACCTGATTGACCAATACCCAGACTAAATGCCCCGAACCACACGACTCCACTAGGAACAGGCGACCAGGATGCAAAGAGTAACGCACACCCAGCCATTTGAATACTGCCTTTTTATTTAGAGCGCAATCATGGTAATTCGTCACCAGCCGGTTACCTGACACCACTAAATTTACTGGGCAGATACTGCCAGTTCTCCACCAGGGGGAGTTATAGGGAGATTTCTATTCCACTACAATCCACCCCATCCACTTGCATCGTCGTCCCGACGATGAACCCTTACCCTCTTAAATCTTAACTCCAGGGTCTAAATAAAGTGGCATTAGGCACAATCATCTGGGAATTCATAGCCCCTCTCTCCCTACCCCACCCAGCCGCAGGCAACCGGTGCAGGTTGGAATGTCGTCCAGCAGTGACACGGGTTGTCCTCCTCAATCCATCATCCCTCACATGCTCTTCTACTTCGGAGTTAGAGCGAGGTACTGAGGCCACTGGTTGCTCCAGCCTGTTGGTGCGGCCGTCATTATCATTAATTTGGCTAGAGGGTGGGATTAACGGGATGTTACATGTCACAGGAGCCGGCGTTTGAGGTCCCAGTCCAGCTTGAGGTGCCAGTCCAGCTTGAGGTCCCAGTCCAGCTTGAGGTGCCAGTCCAGCTTGAGGTGCCAGTCCAGCTTGAGCGACAAAAGGCCCGGACACAAGGGCCCAGCCATCTTCAAACTCTTCCTCTTCACCCTCCAAGGGCAACACCGCCTCCGCCTGACCACTCTCTAGGCTTCGAGTGGGAATATACGGCTTCAACAGCGTGCGATGTACATGCTTTATCCTACTCAGGTCATGGGCTGGTGCAATTGTATACACTGCTCCCCTTTCAGTTGGGGCTTTTAGCACCTGGTAACGTACCGTACTCCAGCAGTCTTGGATCTTATTACGGCCTCTCCTGGAGTGGTCACGCAGTAATACCAGTTGGCCCTCCTTCAGGGGAACCTCTCGAACCTTCAAGTCATGGTTTCTCCTCCGATAATCAGCCGCCATTCTCGTTCGGTCTTTAGCTCCTTCAAATGCCATCTGAAGTCGGACTTGATGCTCCACGACCCAGTCATGTATGTGGCCTGCCACAGGGTCCTCAATCCTACCTAGTAAGAAATCCACCGGCAGCTTGGGATCTTGGCCAAACATCAAATAATAAGGAGACTCACCCGTGGACTGGTGGGGGGTAGTGTTATAACAAAACAGAAGCTGGGGAAGACAAGCAGTCCAATCCCTTTTCCTTGTTGTAGGCAGGGTGCGTAGAAGATTATGAAGCGTGCGGTTAAATCGTTCACACTGACCATTGCCTGCAGGGTGATACGGGGTAGTTCGAGACTTGGAAACACCATAAAGGCCACATAATTGCTTGATCAAGGAGCTCTCAAAACTCCGTCCCTGATCGGAGTGCAGTCGGCTTGGTACCCCAAATTTATAGAACCATTCCGTAACCAAAACATGAGCCACTGTAGAAGCACGTTGGTCACGAGTGGGAACAGCTTGAGTGAATTTTGAGAAGATGTCCGTCATGATGAGTACATTTTCCATCCCATTTTGGGCTGGTTCAAGGAGGGTAAAATCAATAGCGAGCGTTTCATTTGGACATGATGCAAGGAGGTGGTTCATAAAGGTACGTACCCCTGGCTGAGAGTCCTTAGAATGCTGGCATCGGTCACACTACTGGCACCATTGTTTCACCTCCAAAGACATTCCAGGCCAGTAACACCGCCGGCGAACCAGCTCCAGGGTCCGTTGCACCCCCTGATGTCCATGCCCCTGGTGAAGTTGCGTGAGTACTTCCGCCTTCAATGACATAGGGAGGACCAACTGCAGAATTTCCTCACCCCCATCAGGACGTAGTATGCGACGGTATAGGACTCCCTCCTGCTCAACAAGACGATCCCACTGTCTCAGTAGTGATAACACAGGCTTTGTCAGCTTCTGCCGCTCCTCAGATGTCGGCTGGTGTTTTCTCCACCAAAAGTATAACAACTCCTTGATGACCGGGTCCTCATTCTGCAAAGCACACAAACTGGCAGGGGCGTAACAGGGCAAAACGGAAATGGCTGCTTGCACTACCCAGGGAGCAGGCTCCACTGAGACTTCATGAAAAGGCCCCAGGTCTGGGCAGCTCTCCAAAGTTCCCCCTTCAGTAGGCTCCACATATTGTCGTGAGAGGGCATCTGCATTTTGATTCACTTTGCCAGACCTGTACTTGATGACATAATCAAACACCGCTAATTGAGCTACCCAACGCTGCTCCGTAGCACCGAGTTTAGCAGTGGCAAGATGACTTAGAGGATTATTGTCAGTATAGACAGAACACTTCTGGCCCAATAAATATTCTCGAAACTTTTCAGTCATGGCCCATTTTAGGGCCAGAAATTCCAGCTTCATGGAGCTATAATTTGTCATATTACGTTCGGCAGGTCTCAAACTTCGGCTGGCATAGGCAATGGGTCTAATTTTACCCCCCTGCTCCTGGGAAAGAACAGCGCCCAGGCCACGATGACTAGCATCAACCTCTAGAATGAAGGGTAGAGAAAAATTAGCATAGGCCAAGACTGGTGCTGTAATGAGTTTCCTTTTAAGGCTCTCAAAGCTGTTCTCAATCTCCTCAGTCCATACGGTGGGGAGGCTCTTTCCAGAACCCTTCCTCTTCTTAGAGCCCACCAATTCAGCTACCAACCGATGTAGTGGGGCAGCCAGTGCTGCAAACCCCTCCACAAACCGTCTATAATAGCTCGCAAATCCAAGAAAGGACCTTAACTCTGAGACGTGTGTGGGTCTTCTCCACTCAGCCACAGCTGTAATTTTCTCAGGATCTGTGGAGACTCCATCCGGAGATATTACATGCCCCAAGTAACCCACCTTTTGTTTGAGGAATGAACACTTATTCAGCTTGGCTTTCAGGCCTTGTTGTTTTAGCCGCTCCAACACACTTTCCAGCCGCACTAGATGTTCTGCAACAGAGGGGGAGAACACAATGACATCATCTAAGTACAACAACAACGACTGGCAATGCTGGGCCCCGAACATCCTCTCCATCAGCCTCTGAAAGGTACTTGGGGCATTGCACAGGCCGAAGGCCATCCGATTCCACTCGAAGAGACCAAAGGGGGTACAAAAGGCAGTTTTAGGCTTATCAGCTTCAGTCACTGGAACTTGATTATAACCACTTGCCAAGTCCATCGTTGTAAACCATTGAGCACCAGAGAGGGCATCAAGAGACTCTTCGATTCTTGGAAGGGGGAATGCATCCTTCCGTGTCTTCCCATTCAGTTGTCGATAATCCACACACATTCTGAGGCTACCATCCTTTTTCTTGACTAAAACAATGGGTGAGGCATAGGGGCTACTACTCTCCCGGATGATTTGTGCCTCTAGCAACTGATTAATATGGGCCTTCACAGTTTCATAATCTGAGGGGGGAATGCGTCGGTACCTCTGCCTAACGGGGGTCTCATCGATTAGGGGGATGTCATGAGAAATTAATGTGGTACAACCTAAATCTGTGTCATGAGAGGAAAAAACGGAACTATATTTGTTGAGCAGCAACCGTACATTGTACTGATCTTGTTCGGGGAGGGGAGACAGATCTAAAGCATTTATCTTATCATGAATAGAACAAACTTCCATGGAAGACGCAGTGGCAGTAGCAGTCCGAACCTCTTTGACCTCAGCTGGTAGACTAACAACACTGCTCATAGTAAGAGTACCAATTACAGTGCGAGGATATAATACAATGTCTGTAGTCCCCACATTGACAACTGGGATGTATACTGTACTACCAGTTACCCCAACCAGTGATGGAGAGGCCAACAGTCCAGCTGGTAGTCCAGTATCCGGAGGCTCAAACAAAACAGAAAGCCCAGCGTACTGGGCAGAACACGTAACAGGCACAAGTTTAATAGTACCGCCCGGGACACGACAAACCCTTCTCCCCCGCACTCTTACCTGACCTAAAGTGTCCAGGGAGGGCTCTGCCTTAGCATGATGGCACTGCTGTAAAGCCTGGCGGACTGAACTTGGGGCCTGTATAACCGAAGGTACCTCCAACAATGCAGAACCATACTCTCCAAAGAGCTCAGCATAACATTCTTTAAGGACATTCATTCCGATCACCCCCGGAACTCTGGAACTACTTCCTGGAGGGTTTTTAACTACTAACACCCCACGTCTAGGCATTACCTTCCCACAAAGCTCCACGTCCACCTCGATATACCCTACATATGGTATGGCTAGACCATTGGCAGCCTGAAGCTGTAGCCAATGACAAGACTGAAGCCGAGCAGGCCCCAAAGCCATAAACTGCTCCGAGAAAAAACTCTCTGTGATGGTAGACACCATCGACTCAGTGTCCACCAAACATGACACTACAACACCCCCCATGACTACATCGACATGAGGACAAGAGGACATCAATTGAGGAATAGACTTTGCTTCTAAGGCAGCCTTCGAACCCATCATCCCCCCCACCGAACAGTGGCTCAACAGCTCGGTGGGTAGTAGTTTTCCGACGGCCGGCTCATACTACTAGAAGCACCCCCACGAGGAGGCGCACCAAAGGAAGACTGAGACAAAACCCTCTCCCCATCACACTCTCGGGCATAATGGCCCGATTTTTGACATCGTCTACAAATAATCGAAACCCCACGCGGTGAAGGGCCCTGGCTACGGGGTTTTTGTAGTAACCTTAAATTTTGGGTAAGCTGGTCAAGTTGACTTTGTTGTCGTTTCAACATTTCCTTTATTTCTGTGAGTTCTAAACTAGAGGTAACATCAGGGGTAGGTACATTCCCCTGAACCCCACACTGGAACCCATATGCTAAGGAGACCGACTGGCTACGACCCCGAATGCCTACCGATGTGCCCTCACGTTCCCATCTAATTGCCTCCCTGCGAACATCCAACAAACTAGAGTCAGGTTTATCACGTACAAAGCGCTTCAACTCCCTACGAAGAGCACAGTCATAGACGTATTCCACAAATTGATCACGCAATAAAGTGTCTGCATTAGGCATAACATGGGGGGCATTCTTTTTAACCTTCTCCATTAAACACAATAAGGCATGTGAAAACTCCTGCAATGACTCACCGTCCTGTTGTCTGCGGGAGAAGAATGCTTCTTGTAGAGCTACATAGGATTGCGAACACCCATAAAGTTCCCGTAAAATAGCCAGAATTTTTACTGGATCCTCCCTCTCCTCCCGGGATCGATATTTAATCTCCTCCCTGGCTTCCCCCTCTAAATGATCATACATAAAGAATGCTCGATCAACGGACGATAGGTGACGGGCACGCACACTAGACTCTACTTCTTCCACCCACTCTGGTAGGCTTAACCCACTCCTGCCTCTAAACATTGAACAACGCCTTTCCCTAGGGACATATACCACTCTCTCAGTGGTCGGGAAGGCAGAAGAGTGAACACCGAGAGCCGGAGCATTACTACTCGTAGGGCCTACCGGTACTGCTTGACGCAGACGTGCATTATCTACTTCCAACTGGGCTACCAACTCCTGCAAACGTTGCAAGTCCTCTGCCATGACGGTGGCCAAAAAAATATATATAGGTATAACAAACAAACACCTGCTTAACCTAATGGAGCCTACTGCTGTTTTGTTTCTCCCCAAAAAAAAAGAAAAATTACCTTAGGCAGAACGTCTCAGCCTCAACTGGGAAAGGACCCTGCCGACTACGCCAGATTGTGGCGGGATGGTAAGGCGGAGAGCAAGATAACTAAAATAAACTCACTGTAGCCAACTACGCCACCTAAGGACTTTCACCCCAGGATATACTAGTGTTCAGAGGAAATCTAAACCCCAGGTTCGTTCTTTCCAGAGAGGACTGAGACAGTTCTGCCAATTAAAACAAATGTTTATTTTATTAAAATACAATTCCTATGACAGTCACTAAAAGGTACCTTCCAATACAGTTACCAACACGGGCCAAGAAAAGGTACGTAAAAGAACAAACAATGTAAACACTACGGGCAGCCTTGGATCGTAAAAAGGCACAAACAGGGAAAAATAATATTGCCCCACCTAAAACAGTAATCACTCACTACAACCAACCACACACACTGGTGTTGCCCCCTGAACAACAGGGCATGAGAAACTCACTCGTGTTAAACACTGCACCCCAACAAGAGGTGGGTAAAATACCCTTTCTACGAGTGGCCACAGGAGCCCCGAGCACTTACAATAAGTACAGTTAACCACAAACAAAAATAAATAAATCAATAGTTACTGGTTCTTCAGTGAACTTCCTCAATGGGAAGCACTTCGTCTACAAACACAGATGGGGTAAGCAAAGGAAGAAAACCGAAACACCCAAATTATAACAATCACTGAGAGAAATTGTCACAAAACAAAAACACTAATGAAAAGAAAACATTCAAAATTGAAACAAAACGTGCAAAATAGAAACAAAACAAAACAGCAGCGTAATCCGGGGCAGTGCGTCTTGCCATTAAAGATACGCTTGCACAGTCAGAACTGGATGCAAGCCTGTTATACACCTCCCTCCGACTGCGTTCACGATCCGTCTAGCTGCACTTGAAAGGTCTAATGACTGCAGGACACAAACCTTACATTATACACTAATATTATAAAATCACATTCTACATATCACTCGTAAGATCACATTCACACTGATTCACGTACCTGATCAAACAATGAATGGGTAGATATGCTTACACGGCTCAGCTGGACGCAAGCCTGTTATGCATGTCCCTCTGACTGCGTTCTCAACCAGTCTAACACATCTGTACAGGTTCTAGCTGCACTAGCACTGTGTAATGACTGCCTGAAACAAACTTTAAATTATACACTAATATATGACAACAACCCACATATCACTCACTCACATACCTGATTGACCAATACCCAGACTAAATGCCCCGAACCACACGACTCCACTAGGAACAGGCGACCAGGATGCAAAGAGTAACGCACACCCAGCCATTTGAATACTGCCTTTTTATTTAGAGCGCAATCATGGTAATTCGTCACCAGCCGGTTACCTGACACCACTAAATTTACTGGGCAGATACTGCCAGTTCTCCACCAGGGGGAGTTATAGGGAGATTTCTATTCCACTACATATATATGTGTGTGTATATCTTACATGTAAATGTATATATACACACACATATATATTGTGCCTCCAATTCGACTGGCGAGAAATAAACGGAACGCTTTTTGTCACGTGGCGTTGCCATGGTGAATCGTGTTATCTTCACTCAATTGATGATGGCTTTTTAAAGCCGCGGTGAACACGCGTAACCTAGAGTAAACTTACTCAGAGTGAATTGAACTCATTGAAACCAGCTGTTCTGAAACAGAAAACTCAGAGTAGCGATTATCTGAGTAAATCAACTCATGACTGAATAGAATGACACAAGTTCATGTAAAGTCTTAGATCCAACTGTTCCCAGATCAGGGTATCCATAACCTCTCGAATGTGCGTGAGAGGGATAATCCAAATGAGAGAAATCCTTCTGAAGAGGTTTGGAAGGTAGACAATGGCTGAGGTAAATTACACAAACCCAAACGAGGTCAAGGTCCAGTGATGCACTGATCCGCAGGGTCCCTAGCCTCTCGAATGTGCGTGAGAGGGATAATCCATTGTGGTGAGGAAGGCGGGACGAGAGCCGTGACGCGGGGCCGGTGGCGTGAGTGCTAAGTGCAAGCTGTGCGCGCACTGGTCCCGCATCTTATCACGGAGGAGATTGGGATCTTAAAAGGATGTTCGGCAGGACTGTTGACGAGAGAGGACCGGGCCCGAAACTGTGTTTAGTTTGTGTATGTTTTATGGCCGGCAGTCGACCGTGAGGTGGCTGTCGGTCAGTTACTTCCGTGTTTATTGTTTGTTTATGTTTAATTAAAGTTTTATTTGAATGTTCGCTGGTTCCCGCCTCCTTCCTTCCCATCTAACGAACTTT
This sequence comes from Barbatula barbatula, assembly GCF_947034865.1. Lineage (NCBI taxonomy): Eukaryota > Metazoa > Chordata > Actinopteri > Cypriniformes > Nemacheilidae > Barbatula > Barbatula barbatula. Next base: position 2,939,393 of record NC_136769.1, read on the forward strand.
GCTACATCCATATACAAGAGGAAATCCTTTAGTGAAGGGTTCGAGTCGTACCACCGTCCGTCACACCCGTGGGGAGTCGAAGAAAGAGGGGAGCGTCCCTGATGTCCAGGGGGTGGGGCAAAAGTCACGCCTCTAGAAGATCACCGTTAGATGAGGTGAAGGTCTCCAAGCGATGGTCAATAATGCGGGAAACAACGTGCGGGGGGTCTACAGACCTGGAGTCGAGAGAAGAATGGTGTACACCGAGTCCCACCACACACACTAGGTGCGCCGTCATCCACGCGCAGAGACTAGACGTCTGAAAGGGTAGAGTCCACAGCTAGAATTACGTCCGTGACGAGAGAATCTATAGATTAAATCGAAATAACAAAGCTAGAGAAAATTAACTAGACTAGAGGAAAATAACAAAACTGGAGTTCAATAACATGGCTAGAGAAAAAAAAAAGAACATGGCTAGAGAAAAAAAAGAACATGGCTAGAGAAAAAAAAGAACATGGCTAGAGAAAAAAAAAGAACATGGCTAGAGAAAAAAAAGAACATGGCTAGAGAAAAAAAAGAACATGGCTAGAGAAAAAAAAGAACATGGCTAGAGAAAAAAAAAGAACATGGCTAGAGAAAAAAAAGAACATGGCTAGAGAAAAAAAAGAACATGGCTAGAGAAAAAAAAAGAACATGGCTAGAGAAAAAAAAGAACATGGCTAGAGAAAAAAAGAACATGGCTAGAGAAAAAAAAAGAACATGGCTAGAGAAAAAAAAGAACATGGCTAGAGAAAAAAAAGAACATGGCTAGAGAAAAAAAAGAACATGGCTAGAGAAAAAAAAAGAACATGGCTAGAGAAAAAAAAGAACATGGCTAGAGAAAAAAAAGAACATGGCTAGAGAAAAAAAAGAACATGGCTAGAGAAAAAAAAGAACATGGCTAGAGAAAAAAAAGAACATGGCTAGAGAAAAAAAAGAACATGGCTAGAGAAAAAAAAGAACATGGCTAGAGAAAAAAAAGAACATGGCTAGAGAAAAAAAAGAACATGGCTAGAGAAAAAAAAGAACATGGCTAGAGAAAAAAATAGAACATGGCTAGAGAAAAAAAAGAACATGGCTAGAGAAAAAAAAGAACATGGCTAGAGAAAAAAAAGAACATGGCTAGAGAAAAAAAAGAACATGGCTAGAGAAAAAAAAGAACATGGCTAGAGAAAAAAAAGAACATGGCTAGAGAAAAAAAAGAACATGGCTAGAGAAAAAAAAGAACATGGCTAGAGAAAAAAAAGAACATGGCTAGAGAAAAAAAAGAACATGGCTAGAGAAAAAAAAAGAACATGGCTAGAGAAAAAATAGAACATGGCTAGAGAAAAAAAAGAACATGGCTAGAGAAAAAAAAGAACATGGCTAGAGAAAAAAAAGAACATGGCTAGAGAAAAAAAAAGAACATGGCTAGAGAAAAAAAAGAACATGGCTAGAGAAAAAAAAGAACATGGCTAGAGAAAAAAAAGAACATGGCTAGAGAAAAAAAAGAACATGGCTAGAGAAAAAAAAGAACATGGCTAGAGAAAAAAAAGAACATGGCTAGAGAAAAAAAAGAACATGGCTAGAGAAAAAAAAGAACATGGCTAGAGAAAAAAAAGAACATGGCTAGAGAAAACCTAAACTGAGGCGGGGAAGCCTGTAGTCTAATAGTCAACACGCTAATAAAGCAAACGATCTGACAACTGGTGGGAAAATTGGTGAGGAATAAGTAGTGAAGGAAATAACCGAAAAAGTGAAAGCAGGTGCGCGTGATTAGAGAGAAGGAGCGTCTGGTGCGCAGAGACTATGTGCAAAACACGAGGGCGGGGCAGAAACGGACACCACGGCCTGTACCATGATGGTAGTTGAACAAACTCTGGGTTACAGGATTGGTTTTGAGTCGACAAAACCAAATGGATGCAATCAGGCTTTATTTGTACCATGACGCAGCTCATGAACTTTCTCTCTCAACTCAAGCTTTGATCCTTAAGCTATGATTACTCCACGCGCGCGTGCACATAAAAGAGTGACGTCGGCACTGAACAACCAATTGCGTTTAATACGGATAGAGCGAGAGCGATATATTTTTCCGCGCAGGAGCAAGAGATTATTCTTCAGAAATATGAAGAATATAGAAGTGTGTTTCAAGCACGCAGTAACACTGTATCTGCTGCCAAAGCAAGAGAACAATCTTGAAGGAAGATTGCGTTAATGCGTTAGTCAAACAATTAATGTAAAATGAATTAGGCTATATACAAAATATAGTAAATGCTGAAATGAAAATGTGTATTCGTTTCTATACATGCATACATACATGCATAGTCTACATACATACATACGTATGTATATAAAATGTGAATGTATAGGCTAAGCTATTACATCCTAAGAAAGATTGATATTCGTTGATTTTTAGATGCAACCCCAACTCCAAACGTTCCTGCCAGCAGATCAAGACAAAGTATAAGAATATAATTCAAAGTGCTGAGTTTTTACCACAACCTTTAATTATTTTTGTGAACATTTAGTCACAAACGCTTGTTTGCAGGAAAAAAGTGTGAAATGAGGAAAACTGGGGGATGGCCACCTCCTCAAGATTACACTGTGGCGGAGGAGTTGGCGCTGAGTAACAATAAGGGGCAGCCGATTATGGATGGGATTGCAAGTGCTGCACAGTCTGACCCTGGTGCTGGCTCCTCTAAGCAAGTGACACTGGGTATGTGTGTGCAATGCATGACTAATGTTTTAAAAAGAGTTAAATATGGCTGACTCTGTTCTGCAGTAGAGGGAAATACAGTGTCTCTGTTGAAGCCAGCACACATGCACACAGTCTCCTGCACAGAGGTCAGTATGCAGAAGACAGAACACAATGAACATAACCTGCTTTATAACAGTTATGCTGTACATTGGCCTTTAATTTATTTGGGTGAGCCAAATGATGAAGACACTCTGTCTGTGTGTTCTGAGACAGTTGCTGAGGTGAATGCACTGGGGTTTTTATAATGGCACACATTTGAATGTCATAATTTAGTGACTGGCCCTTACACACCTCTTTTACTGTAGGATTTTTCACAACCTGCCCCAGAAACTGAAGCCTCTACCTCAATGGTTTACAGAAGGAATGTGAACAAGGTAATGCTTTAAACCTTTGATATAAATTACAGTCAGTCCTATGTTTGTAGAAAGTCATGCCACTTTTGTGATTTGATCAAGCTCCAGAAAACGTGTAACGATTGTTTGTGGTGGAATTGTTTCGGGTGGAAACGGACTCTGTCAGGGCCCTTTACAAAAGGAGTGTAGAACTAGACTGTTCACTGTAGGAGCTGGACTATGAGCTGAGGAGGCTTCAAATAAACAAATTAAATTGGAGATCAAACAGCTGGAAAAAACTGATCCCAGTATGTGAACTTTTTTTTAACCAAGTAACCCTTTAGTATGAACACTTTGTTTGTTTTTTAATGTAATTTTCTCTTGCTCTTTCTTCCTCCACATGACCAATGCTTTTATTAACATGTGTGCAGTCTATTGCTCCTATGACTCTAGGGAATCCTATCATAGGAATGAAAAATATATATTTAAAACCATTCCTAACAGGTAGCTACCGCATACTATTGTGTAATAGATTTCTAAGTGTGAAATATGAGCATTCAAAAAAATGAGCGTGAAAGGTTAAATTTGTGTTCATGTGATGTCACCCTATCAAGATATCTTACCGGCAATTTTATAAAATCCCTATTTTATGGACATGGTGGACATATGTCCAGGGAACACAATGAAGCTATTTATGTACCCCTGCAGAGCGAGGACCACCTTGCGAATGGTTCGACAGACCGTGTTTTTCCCTAGATTCTCTGCATCACCACATACAAGTATGTACCACTTGCAAAAAAAAACGCAACGCAAAACATACCATTTGCGGTACAGTAAGGGCATGGCTTCGGTGAGGCACATTTGTTATGTGCGGCTCAAGAAGTTCGCAAAGATAAAATATTCCTTCCGCGGAAAATCTGTATCTTTCGTACAAGTAAGTATCAGGAAAGTCAAGGGGATTTTGTCTGTCCCTAAAAACTCTTTCTCTACGAAAGTGCTCGTCTAACAATTTGCGCGGAGATGTCTACAGGATTTGGGAGAAAAGGTGAAGCCATTGCAACAGAGAACAGCCGCTGGGAATTAGTTACGTCACCTTTTGCTCATAGCTGATTGGTCAAACTTCAGTCTGTGATCTTGAATTTAGAACATAATCTGCCCCGGAGCAGGTTAGCCGTGCAGCGTAAGATACCATGGCGACGAACACCGAATTAAGCCGAGCTACTCTCATGGTACCTAAAACCCAGGGTTGGCACAAACTAAACTGAAACATAGCTGGCTAGCCACCTAAACCAGCTTCATGGTACAGACCCCATGTCTCAGTAAATTCAGATTACTAACTGCTTCATATAAATAAACACAGAACACAGATTAAAGGGACTTTTATCTTGAGCAATAAAAAGTTAATGTCATGATTGTCCAGCAGGCGGCAGAAGTGTCTCATAAAAGAGAAAAACTGATTTATTTAAATTAAGAAAATGTATTTATTTTCATCAAAATAAAAAAAGTTATATTATTAAGAAAAGCATATTATACATATATGCACAATATCCAAATCAATCCAATGTTATTTAGTTCAGCAGCGAGATTAACAATTTAGCAGACATCACTTGAAACTGTTTACATTTACATTTACATTTATGCATTTGGCGGACGCTTTTGTCCAAAGCGACTTACATTGCATTACATTGCATTATCCTATACATGTTAAATCTGCAATCCCCTGAGATCTAACACACAACCTTGCGTTGTTAACACTCTTACCACTGAGATACAGGAAAGCTAATAATGTATAAATATACACTTCAGTAGTGATGGGAAAGCATGAGAACATCTTCTCAATATTATGAACTCGTCTCTCTATCTCTGAATCAAGTGCCAAAACATCTCAAACTGGCCCCTTATGAACCTTTAATGAAGAAAACACAACTAGTGATTTATCAAACTATAGATCCATCTCAAATCTGGAAGAACTTAGTAGTTGTGTTCACTCAATTTTGTCCATTCCTGCAGAAAATAACATCAACAGAAAAATGTGTCAGGATTTAGTCTCTATTATAACACAGAACACGTGCTTGTTAAAGTTATAAATGATGTCTAACATGGATCAAAGCTGCATTTGACATTATAGATCATGACACAGTTTTTGTATCCGGGGACGAGCACAGAGTTAGTTTAGATCCCATTAGATCAGAAAGATGCTGTAGCTCGACTGTTATATTTTCAGCTTCTTCTATAAGTTTCCTTTTCTATCTAAACAATAGATGAAATGAAGATAAAGAATTAAAGCCATTTCCTCTGCATTTACGGATATTTTTCTCAATGATCTGAGCTACACTTCAATGTATGAATTCATTAAAATAATCTGTCATTATTCTGAACCAGACGTCACTTCAGACAGATACAGTTGTTTAATAACTCACAGGCATCTGGAGGCTGTTTTATGGATAAAAGATGTGAAAATCTAAATGTTTCAAATAACACAACACCATTAGGATCATAAAACACAACAGTTAAAAAACATAATATCACAAAAGATAAATAAACGAAAGGCTCAGATACACAACATAAAGTGAGATTTCTGTGTTATTACTTTAATTATTTATAGTCTGAAATACACGATTATAATGAATCCATATTTTTCACCCATTTAAACAGACTTAACCAAATGAATATCAATAAACTGAAAAAATAAGTAACAAGTAAAAAAAAAATTTATGTAAAAACATGACAAATATGTTTAACATAATGAATCAAGATCTATTGTTATTTGTATTCACAATCAGCATCACAATAAAAACTTTAAACTGTGACAAATATAATCTGGAACAATAAATCTAATCTGTTTTCGGTCGATTCCCTCCTGTCAGCCGTCTCTCCAGTCGCTGGTTTTAATCAGATTGATCAGATTTGTCAAATGTCCTATTGGGAAACTCAACTGTGCTGAAATATTGAGATTATAACACAAAGTCCTATGAAGTGAATCTGGAACAATAAAAGCAAATAAACTGCAGTGAGATCCGTCACAGAACTTCACAAAATAAACTCAAAACAATATGAACAGATTCAGAAACACTGAGCAGGTGATGATCAGACAGAAGAAACTCAACTGAAGAAAAGCAAAACTCATCACACGAACTAAAACACTTTTATTAAAGTGAAGAATGATTCAACACAATAATGTTTTCATCAGGACTTCAGAGGACTTCACAAAGTGACAATACATACACATCTGATCACTATACTGAGATTAATCCTGTAACCATAAAAGTCTTTTAATCCTGAAGAGTTTTAATGTTTCTAAAAGCATGTCAGTGTGAATCCTTAAAGGGACAGTTCACCCAAAAATAAACATTCTGTCATCGTTTACTCAACTTTGAGTTTCTGTATAAATGAACACAGAGAAATATATGTTTGGGTGAACTATCCCTTTAAGAAACTGCTTGATAACATGACGAGAAAACTTTTCTGCACATTCTACACAAAGTCTGAAGATGATCAAATATAATCTTTCATTTAAAATATAAATTTTTATTTATATTTTGGTAATATTTGTGTTAATCTAGTTTATAAAGTTTACTTTTATCCTCAAATGTAAAGAATGGGCGACTCTGAACTTTTGAACAGAAGTGAATGTTTGGGAGAAAACATGCTGTAGATTTAATGAAGAATTAAGAAAGAGACAAAAGAGTAATGAAGAATAAACACATTGAAGAGATGATTTATGAAGTAACAGTAAAAGTGAAAGATTGACACAGATGTTTATCACAGTGTGTTCTTAACTGTGCTCATATACTGATATAATGTTGAGTCTCACACACACATTCATCTATTGTCTCCATTTAACATCAATAAAGACAAACTGAAGTCATGAGTTTATATTCCTCGTCTTTAATCCTGAACCAGAATTTACAATCACAAGATCCTGTTGTTCATGAACATGTTTATTCTGTTCTCTGTCTGTTATTCTCTCCTCCCTTTATATTCAGATCAGATATTTATCAGATCTCATGAGAGATCACAGATGATGAGTGAACCAGAGCTGTTAGATGATTCATAACCGAAAGAGAAAACAGGATATAGTTTCTCAGTGAAAGATTGATCAGTAAAAGAGTGAATATGACACATGGACTTCACATCATAAAATGAGACTCGACTCTTCTCATAATCCACAAACACCCCGATCCTCTCAGGATTCACACTCAGAGAAAGAAGAGAAAGATCCTCACCAGCCCAATAATCCCCGTATCTCAAACCCACAGTCCAGTATCCATTCTGAGGATACAGAAAGAACCCTCCCTTCCTCTGAGCAGATTCTCTGGTCACACCCACACACCACCAATCTACCCCCTTCACCTGCACCTCATAATAAAAACACCCTGAAGAGAATCCTTCATTTCCAACAACACAGAGACATTTATCAAACTTGTTCTTGTGTCCTGTATCTTCATTCTTCACTGTTTCATGTTGTTTGTCTTCATATCTCACTTGTTTCCCATCAGGAGACACAATGAGACAAGGATGAGCTGAATCAGCATCCAGAGTCACATTCACTGTTAAAATATGAAGAATTCTGTTTAACACATGAATGATGTCATAATGATGAGAATATTAGTCTGTTTAACACATGAATGATGTCATAATGATGAGAATATTAGTCTGTTTAACACATGAATGATGTCATAATGATGAGAATAAGAATATTAGTTTGTGCTTTTCTAGAAACAAAACATAATCACAGTACATGAACTGATATATAATAAAAGATCAAACTAACAGAGATGATAAACAAACTCATCATGACAAGAACAACAAGAGAAACACATTTAAGTCGACATGTTCATGTTATATTTCTGTCTCATATAAAGTGTATTTCATCATTAAGTTCTCAGATTGTGAATGATTGGTTGTGTTCTCATCATACAGTATCAGTCATGTGAGACAGATGATCAATACTGAGTGTGATTGTGGATCATAAAACAACAAACACACAATCCTGACAGATATGAGACACTATTCAGTGTCAATACAACTCTAGAAAGAGTCACAGATTGAGATTATTATGAGTCCAGTTGTGTTCAGATGAAGAAAAGAAGAAGACGTGTACATCTAAGATGACATCAGGATGAGTAAATGATGAGTTTCATTTCATTTCTGGGTGAAATATTCCTTTAAGACTTTAAGAGTAAATCTACATTGTTGTTCTGGTGTGTTTTTATAGAGCGTCAACATCACAGTTTCAGTCTTTGAGTCTTTTATGACTCTTTGTCTCATGTGTGAATATAATGTGACTTTATAAAAGACTCAAGAAGCATTCTGAAACCAGAACTTCACACACTATTGTTTTATGTGTTTATCTATTGCCAGATATGAGTGACTTTGGTCTGTTTTTATATTTTGATGATTATTAATATGAATTGAAACTGAATTATATTCTGTTATATGATGTTTGAATCTGTCTGGTAAAATAAACTTATCTCCTAATAAATTCTGCAGAAATAGTTATTTCCAGTAGATCAGAAGGAGTCTGGTGTCAGGATAAGATCATAATGGGGCTTTGATGTTGAATGGATTATGATACAGGTCTCCAGTGGTCTACAGCGGTCTGCAGTGGTCTAAGGTGGTCTAAGGTGGTCTGCAGTGGTCTGCAGTGGTCTACAGCGGTCTGCAGTGGTCTCCAGGGGTCTACAGTGGTCTGCAGCGGTCTGCAGTGGTCTGCAGTGGTCTGCAGTGGTCTATGGTGGTCTGCAGTGGTCTATGGTGGTCTGCAGTGGTCTACAGCGGTCTGCAGTGGTCTCCAGGGGTCTACAGTGGTCTGCAGCGGTCTGCAGTGGTCTCCAGTGGTCTGCAGTGGTCTGCAGTGGTCTGCAGTGGTCTACAGCGGTCTACAGCGGTCTACAGCGGTCTACAGTGGTCTCAAGTGGTCTACAGTGGTCTCCAGGGGTCTAGCGAGACCTATCACTCTGGTTTCACAGACAGGGTTTATCTTAAATCAGGACTAGGCATTAAACTAGAATGAGCTTTTATAAAAATGCTTAGTAAAAACATTACTGCTGTGCATCTGAAGACAAAACAACAGCACTGACATATTTTAAGACGTCATTGAAAGATATTTGAAGTTAAGACTCTATCGGTTTAAGTCTTGTCTGTGAAACCGAGCACTAGAGAACTGAACTCTAATCTTGGATCTGTAGAATCTAATTGTCATGATTCTGCTGCATCATGTCATGTTTCTCTTAGTATAGTGGCAGGATCATGACAGAACCTTATGTTTAATGTGGAGAGAGGCAATTATTGTTGTAATTGCCTTCCATACGCTCTCTCCGGGTCTCGTCTCTGTTCCCATCCTCTCGTTATTGATTAATGCCCTTCACCTGTTTCCCTCTTGATTTGGTCCCTTATTTAAAGCCCTTGTGTCTTCTGTCTTGTGCTGGTTCATTGTGGTTTGTGTGGTGAGTTTACATGTCTTGTTAGTTTAGTCTAGTGTAGTTTTGATGTTCATCTTTAAAGTTAATTTTAGTCTTGTTTAAGTGTATTTAGTATTAGTCCTGTCATGTTATTGTATCCCTGTTTTACTCTGTTACCCCACGTGGGTCTTTGTTTTATTATTTATTAAATATATGTTAACCCCTTACCCGCTGTCTGCACCTGGATCCTCTGTCCTTGTCTCACCACTCGAGAATCATGACACTAATATTTGTAGTTGTAGTGGGGTCTATTACTCACAAGATTTGTGTCTCTTTTGGTTTCTTGTCACTGTTGTCTTTGGTTTGTTTACTGTGAGACTGCTAACATGTATTAACACACACACACTTTACTAATATCACTTTGAATAAAACTGTCCAATAGGCTTCATTTATCAGTGTAATGATGATAATGGAATAATTTATAATGGTCTCATTCTTCAATAATCTTTTTTGGCTCATTTCCATGTGATCTGGAACAGCATGTCTGCTTTCTGAACAACTGACTCAAGTTAACCGGGTCATGAGCTTAAATAGACAGTTAGTAGTGCTCATGTATGTCCTCTGGAAGATCATTTTCCTTTTCATTTGTTTTCCTTAGTTAATAGTTAGATTTTCTTAATCAAGTGTATTTTCTCTACAGCTGTTGTGTATCAATGCAAACTGTAAAAAGTTTTTCCTCAGACGCTGATGATTTAGTTTCCTGTGACCACAAACAATCACCTGTAACAGCTGTAGATCTAAAACACTTGAATCATGTGATCAAACTTTCTCTTACCTGCATGTTTTCTAAACCGTGAAGTCTCTAAAACACACAGACAGTATTGAGTTATACAGAGTCCATAACAGACTTATACTAAAGATCGATAACACAAATATATAAGACACTTAATAATGTATAAATTAAATTAATAAAGACATTAAAATCAATTTACCGCTTTCAACAGTCCTCCGTAGTGGCTCACGCTCTGAAGAAAATTAAAGCAAAGAAAATACTAAATTAAAATATAGAAAATACAAACGAAACATAAACATTGAAATAAGATTTAATATTTCATATTTGAATCATTAAATACTCAGTGGACTAAACAACAAATTATCAATCACTTAAAAAGCCAAGAGATAAAATTACCATTCAGTATTCTCTGGTCTTCATTCAGTATTCTCTGGTCTTCATTCTTTATTCTCTGTTTCTCTCTCTCTTTCTCATTCAGTATTCTCTGGTCTTCATTCTTTATTCTCTGTTTCTCTCTCTCTTTCTCATTCAGTATTCTCTGGTCTTCTTTCTTTATTCTCTGTTTCTCTCTCTCTTTCTCATTCAGTATTCTCTGGTCTTCATTCTTTATTCTCTGTTTCTCTCTCTCTTTCTCATTCAGTATTCTCTGGTCTTCTTTCTTTATTCTCTGTTTCTCTCTCTCTTTCTCATTCAGTATTCTCTGGTCTTCATTCAGTATTCTCTGGTCTTCCTTCAGTATTCTCTGTTTCTCTCTCTCTTTCTCATTCAGTATTCTCTGGTCTTCCTTCAGTATTCTCTGTTTCTCTCTCTCTTTCTCATTCAGTATTCTCTGGTCTTCTTTCTTTATTCTCTGTTTCTCTCTCTGTAGTTCTGAAGAGAAAACAGCATTTAAATGATTTAATTATGACTTCACAACAGGAATAACAAACCCCCTATATTATTATAATTTGTGATGATGGTGTTTGTATATTGTCCTGCATTAATCCTGTATATCGTGTGTTTAGTTTAGTTTCCAGCACAGATCATAACATTTGAGAAGTTAAACATCTCAAATGTGTGTTTAGCTGAAGATAAGATGAATCTAAATCTATATAAAGTTGCTTTTTTAAACTGTGACAAACATCATTCACACACACTCCATGAGATGCTCAATGCCGACATAAACAACATTTCTAACTAACTACAGGTTACACACTATATATACAGTATTAATACATGTTTAATATGATAAAACACATGAATGTTACCTCTCTTTTTACAGACAAACACAGTGATCAGTATCACACCGATCACACTGAGAACAACAGCAACTGATATCAGAATCACTGAAGATCTCCAAGAGTGAAACATTTTACCTGTTAAACAAAACTGAGACTCAATGTTTACAGTCTAAAATAACTCAGTTTCATTCTAAATATAAACAAATACACAATGTTTTTAGTGCAATATTTTACATGTAAACTCAAGCGCAGTGCAAACTATGTTACACAATGTGGCGAAGAAGGAAGCAGACAATACAGAGGAGGTTATAGTCTAGGTGGAACCTGCCCCAACACACCGACTACGCCACCCTGGGACTTTCACCAAGAGAATGATTTTCTAACTTTCCTAATTGCAATATTACTGATTCTCTTAAGGACACACAGGTAAGTATACAATTCAGCCAGAGACGAAGTTTAATTTATATGAGGGTCAACAAACTTTATTTCAATTATAAAAAAACAATTTAGAACGCATTCATACTTCAAATTAGGTCAAATTATACTTGCTGCTGAGGCTTACCAGTGGAGGAGAAGGGAGTCACGAAGGAAGGGAAAAAAAAATCACCAACGTGAACACACACACAAACACAGAGTGAACAAAGCAAAGAAGATGGGATAGACAACACAGCACGCAGGAAGGGGACACCACCACCCGGACACCACCACCTTTGGCTGTCAACAACTGAAACGAACACAAACACACACACTATCAAAGGGGGATTAACTCAACCAATGAAAATATCAATATAATATTTAAACAAAAAGAACAAATTGAAATTAATCTAATCACAAAATAACCAAACAGTCAGCCCAGCAATGATTCAAGGAAGGCAGTACACTAGAAAAATAAGATCGATTCTAAGACACTTATCAATAAACCAAGAAAAACTAAAATAATAAGTATGATTAAAGTACAATAAGACCTTGGCCAGTTCAGTAATAAGACAGAATCAGACAAGATATATACATATAAATATGTATTAACTGGATTAGTTTATCTAATGAGATAAACTAAAGTCACAAACCAGCATTCAAATTAACTAAATAATCAAAAGGAAAAGAAATAACTTACCCAAATTATAACTGTAAAGAGCCAACCCCTTCAGCTACATTCGAGAAGTTCAAAATTCTGGCCCACATAAAATGATTGCCCAGTGGCCATGAACGGCCGTACAGCGATCTGTAGCGCTCCTTACATAAATGTTCCTAATCTGCACAGTAGGCAACAGCTGTGCAGCACAGACGTGCCGCGATCAAATAGAGTTGCGGATACAATGTTCAATATACACGTTTGGCAAACAGCAATCCAAGCAAAACAGCAGCTAATGAGTGAATACTCTGCGTCTGAAGTCAATCTCCAGTTGAACCAGCCCGGTTCCGATTAAGCAGCGTTTTGTATCACCCAGGAGGAGGCTTTTAAACGTGTACAAACAGTACAGGCACCTTTTGGTAACATCCTCTTTTAAATGCGTTGAGCCACGGAGTGATGGACTGGCCCGCCAACCGAAGATCTGTAGAAGCGCCGCAGTATGGCAAGCCGTTTTGACAAAGTACGCCTGGCTGTACTAGTCATAATTTAGTTTTGACTAGTCAAAATTCCAATTCCAGATATCTCTTCTGTAATTGAGTCGTCGCAATTGGAGTTAATTTATCTACAATGTGATTATGACTAGTCATAACAGGCAATGAAGATATCTATAATTATCAATTTGACTAATGAAATTATAATTATGACTCGTCGAAATACAATTGAAACTATCTAAAAAATATTCTATGGATACTCAAACGAAAGGTTTAAATGCCTCGCTTGCCATAGGCAGTCAGAAGGACTACTACCTGTATTTATGGGGGAGGGGGGGGCTATGGCAGCGATTGGCCAAAAGAAAGGTGAATAGTTACGAGTTAAACTCATACTGCTACAACAACAACAAACATGTACAAAAGATCTGATACTGTCAAACTTTCATAATGTCAAGAATCAGATATCATCATCATCATCATCATCATCAATTGACCCCTGAAGACAGCTGATCATGTTTATATATAAGGAATATAAGCACTCATTTCTGTGTTTGGAAGAAAGCTCTCCTGAGTCAAATAATCTGCTTTTAAACTGTCAAAGTAAATGATGAAAATAACATCACATGAGACTCCTGAAACCTCTTGAACTGATGTCAGTGATTATATTGAGTTCAGTTATGAATATGTTCATGTTTTCTACTGCTTGAAATGATCATGAGATCAGAGGAAATACAGAACATGAATCTGTACTCACTGGATGTGATGATCTCAGCCTCCATCATGTGATGATTCATTCTGACTCTGCAGTGATATTTAGTGTCAGTGTTATATACAGTGATCATGTGTTTCACACTGAATCCATCTGTGTCATCTCTGTGTGTGTCTGTAGATTCAGATGTTAAAGTGACTCCTTCACTGTTCAGCCACACAAGATCAGGTTCAGGATACCAGCCTTTAGATTCACACTGTAGATGAAGACCACCAGAAGCATCAAACCCATCTACAGTGATCACTGGAAGACGACCTACAGCTACACAAGACAATGAAGACAAACATTTGATTATTAAGTTTCTGTCTTTTGTTCAACTTGTTCAGGCATATTGGGAAGAAAAACATTAGAAATAAAATAATTAAGAGCATCACTAAACTTCTCATTCAGTGTTTAAGTGGTTTTGTTCACCTTCAACTTTCAGATCAACAGTGACGTCATCACTCCAGGATTCAGACTGAACGAAACACTTGTAAAGTCCTTCATCAGAGATTTGGACTCTTGAGAGTTTGAGTGATGTGTTTCCTTTCTCTAGTTCTTCTTTAAACACTTGAGTTCTTCCTCTGTACGACTGAAGCTGATTTGTGTTTATGTCTTTATGATCTTCATACCGATGAACTATTGAGCCTTTGAGATCAAGTCTGATCCACTGGACTCTCATGTTCACAGCACTGATGTTGGGTTTGATAGAACACGGCAGAATCACATCTTCACCAGATACAGTCATCACAGGAGCTGAAGGACCGATCACCTCGTACTCATCTGATATGAGATTCATGTGAATTATTTCATTTGTTACAACACTCAGTTATAATGAATTATGCTGATGATGATCTCTCTACAGAGAGACACTTCAAGTGCTCGACACTTCAGAGTAAAAACATTTAAATTTCATTTATTCTGAAACTTTTGATGCAAACATGAATTCAACATTGTTTTCTTAATGATTATCTCCTATTACTCATATTTTACTCATGTAAACACAGTAAACATTTACCTGAGTGTGTAATTCCAGTAATAATCAGTAAAGTCACACAGATGAACTTCATCTCTGAACGACAAGTCACTGAAAAGAAAACATAAGTAGTCAGTTCACACAGATGATATGAGACCATTTCACATAAACTACCACATCATTTATTAAAGTCATAAAATGTCAGTGTGTCAGATGAGAACTGGTTAAACTGGTGAAGATCATGTGATAGAAACAGAGTTTAGAAAGAGTTTGTTCATCTGTCAATCTGTCAATGATCATATTTAAACACAAACTCATGAAATTCACTATATCACACATAAATCTACACAATATCAATGCTTCAAACTGAAATGAGAAATAAATCATTAAATTACTGAATCTATATGAGACAATCAGACGTTTATAGTTTATACTCACAAACACTGTATTAACAGTGAGATGCATCACATCAGGTGTCAATGAATAAAGACGTCCCGTCTGGAGTCTGTGAACACTAAAGATCTCTGGTAGGACGTGTGTCATGAAAACATCTCAAGACAAAAGTGTTTCTTCAGAACCTGAACAGAGTTCCTGTGAACTGATTTACTTTTACTTTCACCAAAATGAATGTCACACCCATCACATTATTCTACCTGATCAACAGGTGTGTGCATGTGTGTGTGCATGCGTGAATTTTATATTTAGACTTGACTATAGAGTTTATTACTGTAGTATTTAGTGGAGTGATGCAATTTTACTTTAATAAACAATTGTTTACCTGCTTTATAACTTTAGACAGGTTTTAAAACTGTTTGCATCTGTAACTTAATGAGCCGTTTATACAAAACCTGATGTTTTACATTCCTTAAACTGAAGCTAAATGTGATGTTGTGAAATGTTATGAGAACCACCACAGAATGATTCTTCTAAAATGTAACCAGTTCATTCTGTTTATTAATAAGCAAAGAAGATATTTGAAATATTCCTCAGAGGCGACCCAGCACCCATAAGATCTATCAATACACGTCATACAGTACAAACAGCCTGACCAGGGGCGTTTCAAGTATTGAAGGACATCCGGGGCTTAGCAATGCTGCTAAGTGCCAAAACCTAACGTCCGACCGACCGTCCGTCCGAACGTCTGCCACACGTCTTGAACGTTTGTGCGGGTGACCGTCTCAAAATACTTCTCAAAATAAGCGCTTTATTTACTTAAAATTATAATTTTCAACTAGTTTAGAAGACAAGTTGTTGTTATTCAAGCAAAAAATGTGGTTATCCAGTATTCTACTGTACTTCCTTAAATAAAAATTTAGAGAAATGTGTTGTGTGTTATTCTAGGCACTTCTGGTCTTTCTCTATATGTTTTTAAAACTGCTCCAAAATTCAGTGTTTGTGTGTGTACCAGGTGAAACCTGAGGCGATTGAACTGAGACTGAGGCAATGGAACAGATCCTGCCACGCCGCAACGTGCCCGCCAACAGGTCGGCATGGTCTCGGGCGCAGCCTGCTTCCCAGCAGCCCCGCCCTCCCGCGGCGGCCCTCCGGTTCCAGGAACCTCCCAGAGGAGGACCCACCAGAGACGTAGACCCCCGCGGAAGAGGGCATCTGTTCCCCGTCAGCAGCCCGCCAAGAGGTCCTCTAAGCGGCCCTAACGGGACGAACCTCGGGGAGATTTTACTGGGCCCGATCCCGGCCTTTCCAACGCCGGATCGGAGAAGGACGCTGCCTGCCGCGTTTCCATCGAGTCTGGGCCCTTTTCAGGGTCCAGCACCCACATACTCACAAAGAGACAAATTTCCCCTGGGTTTTCCTCAACAGCACTTTCATCCAGACGGTGTCTTGGATGGACCGGGCTGCTGACTGCAATCTCCCCCGGACGTTGCGTCAGGCAGCCGGAAGCAGGTAAACATACAGAGCCGTCAACCTGCCTGGGGGTCCCCCCTGTGCCAGGTGACCGCACTGTCAGCCACCGAACCAGCCTCCCCCGGCATGGTGAAGCAGATTGTCCCTCTGGTCCCGCTGTCGCGGTTCTTGGGCGCTTGGCAGCGCACCAGCCCGTCACACTGGATAGAGAGGACAGTCCGTCTCGGTTACTAGATCCAATTCGCCAGGCACCCCCCCAAGTTTCGGGACATTCTGTACACCTCGGTGCGGGGAGAGAATGCACCCGTGCTTCGGGAGGAGGTCGCCGCCCTTCTGCCGAAGGGTGCGGTCAACCCCGTCCCTATAACCGAGATCAACCAGAAGATGAGCAAGCTCTCCCCGTCGCAGAGCACCTCTTACCTGGGTATGTCCGTATGTCAGCACGTCTCACCAACGAGCGTGCACAGTCAGTGCTGCGCTGTCTGAGGTTGATCAGGCAGAATCCCTCGACGCCGCTGAAGAACTATCAAAGGCTCCTGGGGCACATGGCGTCCTCGACGGGGGCAATCCCTCTCGGGTTGATGCACATGCGGCCGCTTCAGCACTGGCTACAGAGTCGGGTTCCTTGGACGGCGTGGCACGCCGGCACCAGGCGGATTACGGTAACGCCTCAGTGCCTTCGCACTCTCTGACCCTGGTCAGACTTGACCTTTCTCCAGGTTTCGAGGCATGTCGTGGTAACGACAGACGCCTCCCTGCAAGGGTGGGGTGCGGTGTGCAACGGGCACGCAGTATCGGGTCTATGGACGGGTCCCCAACTGTGGTGGCATATCAACTGCCTAGAGTTGCTAGCAGTCCATCTGGCACTGAGGAGGCTCCAGCCCCTCGTGCAGGACAAACACGTGCTAGTCCGGTCGGACAGCACGACTGCTGTGGCGTACATCAATCACCAGGGCGGCATACGCTCACGGCAGTTGTCGCAACTCGCCCGACGCCTCCTCCTCTGGAGTCAGCAGGTGACCAAGTCCCTGCGGGCCACGTTTCTCCCGGGCAACCTGAACCAGACAGCCGATGCGCTCTCTCGTCAGGGCACTCCCCGCGGAGAGTGGCGGCTCCATCCCTGCGCAGTCCAGCTCATATGGGAGCGGTTCGGCCAAGCACAGGTGGACCTGTTTGTCTGCCCGAACTCCACCCATTGTCCGCTCTGGTACTCCCTGACCGAGGGTCCCCTCGGCACGGATGCCCTAACACACAGCTGGCCGCGGAACAAGCGGAAGTACGCCTTCCCCCCAGTGAGCCTCCTTGCAGGTCCTGTGCAAGGTCAGGGAAGAGGGGCATCAGGTTCTGGTAGTGGCGCCATACTGGCCCAACCAGACCTGGCTCTCGGAACTGGTAGATCCGACGACAGCCCCCCCTGGCCCATTCCCTTACGAAGGACCTGTTGTCGCAGGGGAAGGGCACGGTTTGGCACCCCACCCGGGCCTCTGGAACCTCCATGCCTGGCCCCTGGATGGGACGAAGAGACCCTAAGGAGCTTGCCGGTAGCTGTCCGGGAGACCGTCTTGCAGGCTAGAGCCCCTGCCACTAGGCGGCTGTACGCCTATAAGTGGCGCCACTTTTCGTCCTGGTGTTCTCCCCGGGAGGAGAACCCGCGGAGTTGCCCGATCGGATCAGTGCTAACCCGCTGGCAAAGCTCCCCTTCGGAGGAAGAAAACCCAACCTTTAATGTGTTGTGTCCAGTACGCGCGCTGCCCCTCGGTCTGGACCGCACACGGAGCCTCAGATGCTCTGAGCAGCTCTTGTCTGTTCTGGGAGACAGCACCCGGGGAGCGCTGTCTCCAAACAGAGGTGGCGCACTGGGTACCAATCCCAGGATCGCCGTGCCCGCTCGCAGTGAGAGCCCACTCCACTCGTGGGCACTGGCACAGGGCGCCTCTCTGGCAGACATTATAGAACTGCGGGTTGGGCTACGCCCAGTACCTTCAAGGTTTTACAATCTCCACGTGGAACCAGTTGCAGCCCATGTCCTTAACGCCGCCAACGTTTAGGTTGGGCTCCTGGTTTGGGCGTACGCCTGCGAAAGCGCCTTCTCCCCTCCTCAGGTGAGACTAGTGCGCTATTTTAAGCCTCCCTACTTTCCCCTCTCGCGGTGAAGTATAGGCATTCCATCCATCACTAAGCATTGGCACTTGGTAACAGACTGAGCGGAGCCGTCTGTTGGAACCAGGTCCGGTATAGGTAGAGTCATCCCTGCTCAGGCAGACCCCTGTACTAGGACTAGTGCCCCATATGTAGTGACTCCCCTCTGGGTCGTCCTGTGTGTTGAATTCCTCACTCATGATTTCGCTATTGGTGAATCTGTGGCCTCCCCGCCGGTGGTAAGCCCACCTGGATTTGTCCCCCTACTCGGGCTGACACCTTTTTTGCGCATGTTGTTCTCCCCGCCGGTCGATCGGACGTTAGGTTTTGGCACGGAGTTCCCGCCATATATTATAAAAATGAACCGGGATTCTCGATGAGCACGCGCGACCGCATCAGACCTAATCAAAGCAACATCGCGCTCTCCTTAAGCATCCTTTTCATGCAGCAGTCATCCTCAGAGAAAACACCCTCTCTACGAAGATAGTTTGTTTTTCCGCTCTAGCTAGCCCAGAACCAATTATAACGATTAAATAAAATGCAAAATTAAAAAATAAAAATAAAAATAAAATGCGGCACACTGCTTATGACTTGCGTGACGCGGGACAACAAGCTTCACGTTTTAAATCTAAAGCTTCCAATTTGAAAGCTTCCCGCAAAATGCGAGACAGATGGTCCCCTTTAGCAATATTAAGCGGGTTTTTGATGTACACACGGTTTAATGTTTGATGATGATCACATTATTTTATATTTGAGTGAGTGAGCAATCTTCTATCACTTGTTTCAGCTTCTCCTGTTTTTTTATCCGGAGGAGATTCGGTACTAGAAGATGCCAGACAAATGCTAAAATATAACATTAGCCTAACGGTAGTAATAACTAGCTAGTAAAACAAATAGGACTACGGTGAAACCCAGCCAGATGATGATCTTCAGACTTTAAGGATAAAAAAACTGAATTCTTACCCACTGACTTCTTTCCGAAAATTATCCAAAGTCTCGTTTGCTCCATTTTTCTTTCCTGCTCGCTGACTGTCTCACTTTTCATAAACGGAGAGAAGAAACGGAGTAGCCCATAGGCTACTGACAGCAAAGAAATGTATTCTATAGGCTTGATTATTTTTAAGGTCTATGTGGCACAGTTAGGCATCGGGTGACAGTGGCGAGTCCACCTTGGAGCCATTTCACACAATTCAGAAAAACTAAATGTGCAGGAACTATAGGCCTGTATTCATTGCATTATGAATAAAATGTGTGTTATTTGGAAGAAAGTCGAGGAGGTGTGTGACTGACTTTAGCCCACTAATTGAATTCGCATCATGGGAGGGGCTTCTGCCGCTCGCTACGTCATAATAATTTCTTTCAAATAACGCACATCTTCGGCGAATACCTGACAGACAAATACAAAATAAAAAAACTTACACTAACTCTCTTCTCTCAACAGGTAGTGGTCTGGCTTTTGTTGAAACTAGAAAATTTGTATAAGCACCTATTGTAGCCTACTATTACTCTTTGTATGACAAAGGCTATCACTTATTGCTCCTAGAACTCTTTGTAAGTCGCTTTGGATAAAAGCGTCAGCTAAATGACTTAATGTAAATAATCACGGCCATACTAGCGAAAGCTGCTGAATGGCAGCGCAAATTTTCACCAAAGTTCAGTTTTTTCAACCTCATGCGCGCGAATCGTATTGCAAGTAGGTCATCGCGTCTTTGAATTGACTTAACATGTAAATCACTCGCGCTTAACGCTTCATTCGCGTTCGGTTGGAACACCTAGAGGTGAACTATCCCCTGCGCGCCCCCTCTTCACACACATGGCACCTTCTCAGCATGCAGGGGCGCCAACTTGCCAATTCCCCACACAATGAATGAATGATAGATAATAGAAAACTTTGCGCCGGCCCAAAGTTTTTTTTTTATTACTGCTCGTGCCGGTGCCGCCCCCCATGTGACATGAAAAAATGCCGCCCCGGGCGACTGCACGGTTCGCCCGTGCCTAAAACCGCTACTGTCGGGTGACCCGTGGTTTTGTTCCACCTCAAGGTTCTTTCCTCACCCCACTACCTTCTGCTTAAATAATGGCAAAAGGGACCAAAATAAATCTTGAAAAAACATATACATTTTTGACCAGTATCTGCCCACAACATGGAAAAGTCAAAAGAAATCAGAATAATACATTGTAAAAATCTGTTCATATTGAGACCTACTACTGCAATTTGAAATAATTGTGAAACTTAATAAAATCTGCTTAATTGTGACTTTCCTCAATAAAGAAACACAGACACCTGAGAAAACTTATTATTGCATAAAGCAGAATAATATACAAACTGGAGATTCAAAAGTGCCACTCTGCGTCTGCATTATAAAGTGCGAGAAAACTGCCGCTCACACTTAAAATCAACGAAGGGTGCACGCCGATATGCATATATGATCTCAGCAGGCATAGATTAAAAACCACAAACATTGAACCATAAACAATTGCATATCTCATAATTTAAAATCAAGTCAACATTAAATTTAGTTAGCTATTAGAATGCAGTCTTAATGGAAGCCGACCAAAATGATCAGAGATATTTTAGATCATTTATAAGACTACAATAGGTTTAAATAGATGAACTAACCCAGAACACCAGTAAGTGTCATGTGTGTCCAGCAGAGAGCAGAACTGTTTCATACAAGAGACAATCTGTGGATAAGCTGCGATATATTCTACACTACAATAAAAACAAAGCTGTTTTAAATAACATTTCATTTAATCACAGTAGAACAAACACAGATATACAAAGACGGGTCCTTTGTGCCTTTTTTTCTCAATAGAGTTGAGTTTGTTCATATGATGTTAAGGAAAAATGTATTCTGTTGCTTTGAACATACAAGTTTAAACCTCTACATAAAAAACTTAACTTCAATAAAACTGTTAGACACATGACAGGACTTGATGGCATTTCAATTATTTCCGTTTATGTATTATGTTCTTTTTATGTGCCAAATACATGATTTCTCTCATTGCGACCTCCCCTGGGCCATTTCGTCCTCGAACCAGATGCACTGCGAGCTTATGCTGGTCAAGGTGTTGTGGTCACGGTTGGATGTGACCTCTGGAACCCGCAAGTCTGGCTCCTGGAAAGGATAAGGAGATCCTGAGTGACCTGCCGCCCGCATTCGCGAGCACAATCACTCAGGCAAGAGCCCCAGCCACAAGGATACTGTACGCCTACAAGTGCCGCTTCTACTTGTCCTGGTGTTCTTCCAGTGGAAGGTGAATCCTCCACGAACCCGCTCCATACCCTCTTGGGATCTTAATGTGGGCCTGGTAAGGCCCCATTCGAGCCCATAGGAGAAGCCGCTCTACCTCATCTCACGATGAAGTTGGTTCTCCTAGTGGCGTTCGCTTCCATCAAGAGGGTAGGGGATCTGCACACACTCTCTGTGTCCAAAGAGTGCTTAGAGTTTGGTGACCCACGTGGTGCTAGTACCCTACTTCGGCTATGTGCCCAAAGTGCTCACCACTCCCTTCAAGGACCAGGTGGTGAACTTGCAGGTGTTCCCCCCTGAGGAGGAAGACCCAAACTTCACCGTGTTGTGTCCAGTACATGACCTGTGCCTCTACTTGGACAGCACGTAGAGTGTCAGGAGCTCTGAGCAACTCTTTGTCTGTTTGCTGTGACAGCAGAAGGGGATAGCTGTCTGCAAACACAGATTGGCGCACTGGATTGTGGCAGTGAGGGCTCACCTGATACCTGAGCTAGTTCTCCACACATCCACACGTAGTGACTCCCCCTCCCTGGGTTGTTCCGTCTGTTGTCTCCTCACTCTTAGTTCCCCTGTCGGTGAACCTGTGACATCCATTCGGTGGACTCCACCGCTTCTGTGCACCACTGGTTAGGGCTCTGCTACTCCCATGAGATCTCCCCACTGGTGAGACCGTGTAGGTATTCCTCGTATTATGTCCATTCAGTAGATGTGGTCTCTGTAGCATCCTCCCCTCAGGCGAAGGGATAGGGCTTCCCAGTGTTCCTTACGGTGTCGGGCGGCTATGTCGCCTCTTGAGTAGCAAGGCCACCGCCTGTACGGCCGGTAGTAAGAGCCTCTTGTTGTAATGTAACAAATGTATGCCTTGCCACACCACTGGAGAGTTACGATGGGGGGGGGGGCACTCACTTGTGACTCTCCCAGACCAGTCAGTGTCGCTTTGCTGGAAGTCGAGACACGGCTTGGTGCTATGGAGTTTTGGTATAGTCTGAGAGACCGACTGAAAGGGATCATCTTGGTTACGGATGTAACCTCAGTTCCCTGATGGAGCGAACAAGACGTTGTGTCCATCATGCCACAACGCTTCACCATCCACTGCAGCGAATGAGAATGACACACAAGTTCCTCAGCCCAAAAGGTGAATAAATGGGCGTATATACGGGGCGGGGACTGGCGTGCCATCCCATTTGCCAAATTCATTGGACTATTTAAAGTAAAACGGAGATGATAGGTTCTCATGTCAAAGCCCATTCTGTCGGTCTCGACACAACCTCTCATTCCCTCCACCAGGGAGTGCATTTTACATTATAGATTGTGTTTTTTTGTATCCAGGCACAGGCACTGAGTTAGTTTAGATCCCATTAGATTAGGAAGATGCTGTCGCCTGAATGTTTTATTTTCAGCTACTTCTCTTGGTTCTTGACTATCTAGACAAAAGATAAAATTTTTATGAAGAATTAAAGTCATTTCTTCTGCAGGTAGGCTATCTTGCTTTAATGGTGCATCTTACATTCATCAACCTCATCACAATCCCTCTGGACATGACCTTTCCATGCTCAGTTCCCCCGGTCCCGTATTGCACAACATTACAACATGGTACAAAAATCAACGCAACCATATACGCCAACACATTGGCAAAGGCTGTTATATTTTATTACCTGGTCATTTGGCAGCCCATATTGTGACCTCCCGTTTCAACCACAGCCAGTGGCTGCTTCTCTTAGCAACAGTGGCAAGTTCTTTGACTACCATCTGTTGGGCTGGTCCTCTGATCCCACTTCCTTAAGCAGCCTTGTAGCAGAATTGGAATCACAGCCCCTGCAGCCCACTTCTACAGGGAACACTTTGTAAAAATATGTAACAAATAAAAAACACAAACAAACAAAAAACAGTAAACAAATAAGAAAATAATTTAATAAAATGACAAATATGTTTAACATAATGAATACAATATCTATTGGTCAACATCAGAAATGCAAAATGTTCGTTCACAATCGTTTGTTACAGTGTTGTCTTCTTTGTCTTCAAATTTTTTAAAATCTGGTCAGAAAACGTCATTACAAGAAAAGACAGAACATTTACAAGAAAAACAGCGATAAAAAAACATATTTATCAGATCTCATGAGAGATCACTACAGATGATGAGTGAACCAGAGGAACCCAAAGAAACGAAAGGATATAGTTTCTCAGTGAAAGATTGATCAGTAAAAGAGTGAATATGACTCATGGACTCCACATCATAAAATGAGACTCGACTCTTCTCATAATCCACAAACACACCGATCCTCTCAGGCTTCACACTCAGAGAAAGACGAAGATTGTCATGAGCATAATAACTGTTATTATACAAACACAGAGTCCAGAATCCATTCTGAGGATATAGTCTGATCCGGCCCTTCCTCTGAGCAGATTCTCTGGTCACACCAACACACCACCAATCTGCCCCCTTCACCTGCACCTCATAATAAAAACACCCTGAAGAGAATCCTTCATTTCCAACAACACAGAGACATTCATCGAACGTGTTTTGTCCTTCATTCTTCACTCTTTCATGTTGTTTGTCTTCATATCTCACTTGTTTTCCATCATGAGACACAATGAGACGAGGATGAGCTGAATCAGCATCCAGAGTCACATTCACTGTTAAAATATGAAGAATTCTGTTTAACACATGAATGATGTCATAATGATGAGAATAAGAATATTAGTTTGTGCTTTTCTCGAAACTAAAACACTTTACAGATCTTTCTGTAGCTCAGTGGTAAGAGCATAGTGTTAACAACGCAATGTTGTGGGTTCAATACCAGGGGATTGCAGATACCTATGTAAAATCTATAGGATAATGCAATGTAAGTTGCTTTGGATAAAAGCGTCTGTTAAATGTAAATGTAGATGTAGATCAAAACATACTGATATATAACAAAAGATGAAAGGAAATTCATTATGACAAGCACAACACAAGATACACATTTAAGTAAAACAAAATATGTTATTTTATGTCAAATGTTAACGTCTCTGGTTACTGTCGTAACCTCGGTTCCCTGAGAGGAGGGAACAAGACATTGCGTGAAACACTAGGGGAATCCCCTTCTCCAAACCTATACTGAAGCTTTAATACAGCGGCATTGTGTGAGAAACGGCTGAATTACACAGCATATATACAAAGCAAAATCTATGGGAATGGGTTTGCTCATTGTGTGAGAAACGCTGTCAGGAATGAGACAGAAGCCCAGCCTGGGACCGCAGAGAACATCAGGTACGCTACAATCGCCTGCTTGACGGTGGGGAATGTCCACATAGCCGCCGGCCTACACCCCATCCACCAAGGCGAAGTTGGCCGATCCTGAAGACTGGGTGCGTGCAGACTGGGGCGTAGGCCACGTTCTCACGACCTCGTTGTGAACAAAAAAGGAACCGCGTCCCTTTTGGCCGGCGTTGTGGCTGCCTGACTACAGAAACCAGGTGTCCAGCTTACTCCTCGGGGAAGTCCCACTCGAGGCCAAGGTCTTGCACAGCCTAGGTGGTTAGGCAGTTAGACTAAGAGGGACCCGCCTCCGCATAGGCCAGACCCAGCCGTCCATGCGTGTCCATGTGGGTCGATGGGCTCAGAAAAAAAGTGCACAAAAATGCGAAAGTAAGTGTACGAGAAAGATTCTGAGGATGATGGACAATTTGGGTATTAATGTTGATTCTTTTAGAATATGCTCGGTTTTGGGCTGTAAGCTGGAGCGGCATGTCTGGTTTTTGTATGCACAAATGACTTAGTATCTCATGGAAAAAAGTATATACTTTCTTAGTCTTGATACATCGTTCTATCATAGATCGATAAAGTAGTTACTGTACAATCATTCAGATGAAATGATGACAAGCATTCGGTTCCGGCCCTCCCCAATTAGTCGGCTCAGTGAGCTGGTGTCACGTCATTCAAAGCAGATTTATGAGGTTTGATGTTCAGTTCATAAAGTATCTCTGTGTCTCTATCAGGTTGTGACTCAGTAAATCATGTTCACATGTTCAGACGCTGATAAAGATCCTATAGCTCACTTCACATTGAGACACAAACAATCACCTGTAACAGCTGTAGATCTAAAACACTTGAATCATGTGATCAAACTTTCACTTACCTGCATGTTTTCTTAACAGTGAAGTCACTAAAAACACACAGACAGTATTGAGTTATACAGCGTCCACAACAGAATTATACTAACCCCTCATTTACACTGCACACGTGAATTCACGAGAAGATGTGATTTGCCTGTCCGACGTTGTTTTTTGCTGATTTTTACCATAAGAAAGTTGGCTAAATGGTTATGTTTGTCTGGTATATTGTTATGTTCATTGCTATGAGTCATGCTTTGTTCCCTTTTGAAAATTAGCATGGTTTTACTACACTTAAAACAAAAAGCAGGATTATTATTGTTAAATATAGTTGTGTAAGGATTGCAGTTCTAAGGAGGTCTCTAGCCTGTCTTTTTTAGAGGATATTTTTCTTGGATCGTGGCCACATCTTTCGTTCGTCTCCTTCTGCCGACTCAGCATGCTGACAGGTGCGCTAAGCCGCCTGTTCAACAATTATAGATAAACAATATTTTACCACAAAATAATCTTGGTTTTGTTCGAGGATGAACCTCTCCTCGTCCATTTATGGTCTTATGTCAGGAATACGTGGCCGTGAAATACGATCGGGAGTCTGCACAGGGTGTCTATTTTGAAATTGACATGATTTTCTTACTTTATTATGTATTTGCTGTGCAGTTTGGATGCGGCATCTGTCAAAAATACACTAGGTGCCTATCTTTAGCGAAGTGGTGTGGAGAGCCGCTTCTGGGAGACTATTGAAACGCGCCGTGGCGTAAACATAAGCATGAAGAACAGATGAAGAGAAAGTTAAACAAGAGCGTGGTCGGATCACATTTGCATAACGTCCATGTTAAAACATACTTTGCACATAAAAAAACACAGCTGATGAGATTTACTCAGGTTATTTTTAATAATTCAAAAGAATGCATATTGGAGCAACGTGTCTATGTGAGAGACATCAACCAATAAGCAGAATACCGACAAAATAATAATTTGAAGCAGTTTACGATCAAGCAAAACGCGATATGTGAATCGGGCCTAAAGATTGATAACCCAAATATGAAAGTGTTTAATAATGTATCAATTAAATTAATAAAGACATTTAAATCATCTCACCACTTTCCTCAGTCCTTTGTAGTTGCTCATGATCTGTGGAAAATTTAAAGTAAAGAAAAAACTTAATTAAAATATAAAAAACAGAAAATACAAAAGAAACATGTACAAACAAACATATTTCATATTTTAATTATTAAATAGCCAGTTGACCAAACAAAAATGTTTCAATCACCAAGAGATAAAATTACCCTTCAGTATTCTCTGGTCTTCATTCTTTATTCTCTGTTTCTCTCTCTCTGTTGTTCTGAAGAGAAAACAGCATTGAAATGATATCATTATTACTTCACAACAGGAATAGCTGTAACGGTCACCAGCTGGAGTGCCCTTGAAAACCACCAGAGGGCACTCCACATCAAACTTATCATTCACTCAAAAACTACATTTCCCATAACTCACTACCCGGACTCATCAGCACTGATTACACACAAACCTGCATATCATTCACATACACATATATATATACCACTTCCACACACCCATTCTTTGCGAAGTCTTGTTTTGTTTACACTGCATTTCTGAGCGTTTCCCTGGGGTCTGTACCATGAAGCTGGTTTAGGTGGCTAGCCAGCTATGTTTCGGTTTAGTTTGTGCCAACCCTGGGTTTTAGGTACCATGAGAGTAGCTCGGCTTTATTCGGTGTTCGTCGCCATGGTGTCTTACGCCGCACGGCTAACCTGCTCCGGGGCAGATTATGTTCTGGATTCGAGATCTCAGACTGAAGTTTGACCAATCAGCTGTGAGCAAAGAAACATATAGGTGACGTAACTGACTCACAGTGCGTGTTAGAATGTCTAGTTATTTTTTATATTGTTTAATAAAATAAAAATATAAAATCAAATATTGGTTACTATTGTAATGTTAGGATGGCACTCGTAGTAATAAGGACCATACACACGCACGTCTGTGTTAACTCGTAGTCGTCTTTATTAACATTTCACAGGCCATGGCATTACGGATGAACCCAGTACAACTACCGTAGTCCCCGTCTTAAGCGGGCAGTACATAACGTGCAATGATTACCGTAATGACTATCACTACAACTATAAAGGTAAAATCAGATTTTACAGATTTGCTGGCTTTCCCTTACACTCATATGAAATTCAATATACTTACTTATATTCCACTTTTATTGTATCACATGTATTTGCATTGGATTTTTTACATTCTTGTCTGTGGTGCAGAACATCTAGGAACACGTTCAGTTTCACTGTATAAGAACATTTTTCTTTGTCCTCAACCGTAGTTTTTATTAAGGCTTCAATGAAAAGACTGACCCTGGTTAATGGCGCAAAGTCTATTAAATGTAAAGGCTTATGTATTCTGTTGTAAAAGCAGGCCGTTTTATTAAGTGTAATTCTTATATTTTCTTCCACTTCTCTGTGTTGCAGAACACACCGCTATTTTATAATTCTGAGCTCTGTTGTCTTTCTGCAAAAAAATTAAATAGTTTTTTTTCTGCAGAGCATCATATCAGACTAAAAGGAGACCAACATGCAACCAGTCCGCGTTATTTTTGGGGCAACTTGTTTGACATTCCCATCAGTACACGGTGCATGTTTCATTGATTTTAAACACGTAAGATGTCAGAGTTTACAATGCAGACGCGGTGTGGTGTCATTTGCATGTCAAAATAGCCGTTTACAGCTTTAACAAATTTGTAAGTTCAGAAATATATGAGAATGAACTTTATGTGCACGCGACTCCTCTCATGTGTACTCGGAAGGGAAATGATGAAGCAGATGTAAGGTTCACTTTCTTGCTGCTGCCTGAATGGATGTTTTTTGTCCGCACGCAGGTTAAAATTGCAATATGCGGGAGCTTCAATGAACTTTGTTGTAATATTTCTGTACGCATGCCTTACATAAAAAAAGTTGCCCGCAAGGACACGGACCCCTTGTAGTTCCACCGAGGACCCCGCGGATCCTGTTTGCCTACAGCACTACAGTAAATATGTGTACTATATAGTCGTTTAATTTAACATTAACTCAATCAGCAGTGTTTCTGAAACACTTCCTCTTGCGTAGACAGCAGAAACATATCCCTCCATGGCTGAAATTCAATTTTGTGTTCATATTGTGGAAATCGCTTTATCCATTTATAATGCGATTGGTTCAGCCATGCTGACGTCACTCGTTCATGTGCACGCGCGCGCAAACTAATCTTAGCTTCAGGATCAAAGCTTGAGTTGACAAAGAAACTCCATGAGCTGCTTCATCGTACCAACAAAGCTTGATCACGTTGGTTTGGTTTTGTCAACCCAAAACTAATCCTGTAACCCTGAGTTTGTTCAGCTACATTCATGGCACAGGCCCCTGGTTTATTGTCATTTGGTTTTTGGATTTCGTGCCTTGTTCCCCGTTTACGCTTTTGCCTCTGGTCCCTGCCTGTTTTGTTTGTTTCTTTGTTTTGTTTGTTTCTTTGTTTGGATTGCCTGTCTGTGTATGACCCTTGCCTGTTATCTGGATTAAGCTGTTGGATTGCCCTTTCAATAAAGCTGCTATTGGATCTCACATTCAAGTCTCGGAGCAGTGCGTAACAATAGCAAACACCCTATATTATTATAATTTGTGATGATGATGTTTGTATATTGTCTTGTATTGATCCTGTATATCGTGTGTTTAGTTTAGTTTCCAGCACAGATCATAAAATTTGAGAAGTGAAATATCTCAAATGTGTGTTTAACTAAAGATAAGATAAATTTAAATCTATATAAAGTTGCTTTTATAAAACTGTGACAAATGATGTTTTATTAACAAAGTTCGGGAGGAACCTAAGCATATAAATCAGCCCGATGTTCCATCAGCAGTAATCACCTATCAGCCGAGCACGCTATCTCTACTTAATTATCTAGGCTGGTTCACCATCAGCAGTAATCACCTATCAGCCGAGCACGTAATCTCTACTTAATGATCTAGGCTGGTTCACCATCAGCAATCACCGTATCTACCCTATCAGCTCCTGCAAGCTCTATCATAAATAGACAAACAATCTTACCTGTTGCATCTTGTCAGATAAGCATCGTCAAGTTTCGCCACTATGTCAGAGTCTCCCGTGGTCTCTAAAGTAGCAAACGTTCCAGATCCTTCGGTGCCATCATGCGCACCCCAGCTTTCCAGCTCAGGGTCGGATTATACGGACTATTTCCAAGCTTCGCCGCGGGGCCGCCATCCCCGCCGCTCTGAGCGGCGTGCATCTAAGAGGAAGGGTTCGTCATCGCTCCCACCGGCACGATCTCCACCTCATTCACCGGCGTCATCATACGCCTCTGCGCTCCCTAAGATATCTGCATGCAGCAAGTGGACGATCCAGAGCCTTCGTCTGGCCCTTGCCAACGCGGACGTCCCATTCAGCAGGCGGATGTCGAAACTAGAGCTCTACACCCTTTACGTGTCGTCCCAGGCTGACGTCCCCTCGATGAGGTTGGCACGATCGGCTGTCAATAACGAGCCAGGCTCGGCTCGGGGTCCCGTCTATTCCAGGCACGGGCAATCTACCTCCGCGGCTCGGCTAGGCCTCCCTCACTCGAGCCGACGCAGCAAGCCTTCGGCAAGTCTTGGAAGCGTTCAGGTCATGCTAGAAGCCACGGATATCCCGATCGAGCACCTCCGGCAGCCCGCGGCATATCAGCTCAACGCGTGGGACAGCACAGCGACTGTAGATGACCGCCCCGTACAGGCTGGCCGGCAACTCTCAGGAGCCCTGGCTCACCCATACGTCTCAGGCGTGAGGCTGCCTCCGGTGGGAATACAACCGCTGGTCTCTGGACCACTATTCTTTGGCGCCGTCGCTAGCGCAAGCTTGTCTCCGTTACACATACAAACGCCCGACATTAGATTCGCCTTGCCCGCCCCGGGCTCTTGGCTCCCCAGTGCGAGCCTGCCTCCGCTGGGGACACAAGCGCTGGTCTCCGGACCGCAGTTCTTCGCTTCCGCCGCTAGCGCGAGCATGTCTCCGTTAGATGCACAAGCGGACGCCATTAGATTCGCCTTGCCCGCCCCGGGCTCTTGGCTCCCCAGTGCGAGGCTGCCTCCGCTGGGGACACAAGCTCTGGTCTCCGGACCGCAGTTCTTCGCTTCCGCCGCTAGCGCGAGCATGTCTCCGTTAGATGCACAAGCGGACGCCATTAGATTCGCCTTGCCCGCCCCGGGCTCTTGGCTCCCCAGTGCGAGGCTGCCTCCGCTGGGGACACAAGCGCTGGTCTCCGTACCACAATTCCTTGATACCGCTACCACCGCTACCCCGAGCCTATCTCTGTTAGACGCACAAGCGGCCGCCATTAGATTCGCTTTTCCCGCCCCTGGATCTTGGCCCGCGGCGCCGGAATTGATTTCTGGGGTGAGGCTGCCTCCGTTAGAGTCACAGGCCTCAGTCCCTGGGCCTCATATCTCCGGCGCCGCTGCCAACGCTAGCACGAGCCTCACGGCGTGGAGAAGCTTCAGATCATTTCACCAGGCTTTCAGCATTCCCTTCCCAGAATTTTCTCTCCTCACAATTACCTCATACATCTCATTTCTCAACACCGCAAAAAACCTTCAGGCCAGCTCCATCAGAGGTTACCTCAGCGGACTCCAGTTCTTCCATAAATTGATTTTCAACTCCCCGTCACCGGCCATAGCAAGCTCCCAAACATCAATGGTTATCCAAGGCATACGAAGATCCCAACCCGCCCGTCAGGACGCTAGGAGGCCCATTACCTTGGAGATTCTCACCAAATGCATCTCCACCCTCCGCAAGGGATATCACTCCACACATGTTGCCCGCACACTTGACGCCATGTTCACATTGGCGTTCTTCGGCTTTCTACGATGCTCAGAGATCACCACCACATCCAAATTCGACCCTTCAGTTCACCCCACCATGAATGACCTCCAGGTGCTGGATTCGGAGACGATTTCTTACTCGATTAAGCAAAGTAAGACTGACCAGACCAGGAGAGGTCATTTCGTCTACGTGTTCAACATCAATTCACCGATTCAGCCATATCGAACCCTCCTAGCCTACCTTCGCTACAGACAACCCCGGTCAGCGGCCTTATCGGATCCCCTCTTCGTCGACGACTCTAATCGCCCGGCCTCACGCTTCTGGTTTCAGAAGCACCTCAAAGCCGTCCTGCTCCAATCTGGCATCCCAGCAGACAACTTTTCCGGTCACTCCTTCCGCATAGGCGCAGCTACCACAGCCGCCCAAAAGGGCCTATCCCAGCCGCAGATCCAAGCCCTAGGCCGTTGGTCATCAGAGGCTTTTAGAAGCTACATCCGGACAGACTTGTCGCTCCTCAGGGAAGCCCAGCAAACACTCCTTGCCCGTATCATCTGATAGTCTCGGATGTTAGTTCAAACCTCAGCCACTTTGACTCATGATTCCTTGAAGATCGCATCACCTTCGGACCAATCGACTCAAGCAGGCGTCGCATTCACAAGTTACCAGTTGTCCAGCTTTGACACCCGGGAACACCTTCGGAGGAGATGGTTCTCACATCTGGGGCTCGGCTGAGCCAGTCTTCTTTGCTGAAGGCGGCACCACAATACAGTTTGTTAACAAGGCAGCCAGCGCTTCCATCTCACGACGTTGTTCTCAAAGTCTCGAAGACTGCACCACTCGCCCAACCGGCCCCGCAGGGGTCCTAGCCTCCAACAAGTGCTCCGTAGCAGTAGGCACCACCAGCAATGAAGCCAGTATCGCAGCAGCGACCGCCCCCGCAGGGGCCCGAGCTTCCAACAAGTGGTCTGTAGCAGCAGGAACCACCAGCAATGAAGCCAGTATCGCAGCAGCGACCGCCCCCGCAGGGGCCCGAGCTTCCAACAAGTGGTCTGTAGCAGCAGGAACCACCAGCTATGAAGCCAGTATCGCAGCAGCGACCGCCCCCGCAGGGGCCCGAGCTTCCAACAAGTGTTCTGTAGCAGCAGGCACCACCAGCAATGAAGCCAGTATCGCAGCAGCGACCGCCCCCGCAGGGGCCCGAGCTTCCAACAAGTGCTCTGTAGCAGCAGGCACCACCATCAATGAAGCCAGTATCGCAGCAGCGACCGCCCCCGCAGGGGCCCGAGCTTCCAACAAGTGCTCTGTAGCAGCAGGCACCACCAGCAATGAAGCCAGTATCGCAGCAGCGACCGCCCCCGCAGGGGCCCGAGCTTCCAACAAGTGTTCTGTAGCAGCAGGCACCACCAGCAATGAAGCCAGTATCGCAGCAGCGACCGCCCCCGCAGGGGCCCGAGCTTCCAACAAGTGCTCTGTAGCAGCAGGCACCACCAGCAATGAAGCCAGTATCGCAGCAGCGACCGCCCCCGCAGGGGCCCGAGCTTCCAACAAGTGGTCTGTAGCAGCAGGAACCACCAGCAATGAAGCCAGTATCGCAGCAGCGACCGCCCCCGCAGGGGCCCGAGCTTCCAACAAGTGTTCTGTAGCAGCAGGCACCACCAGCAATGAAGCCAGTATCGCAGCAGCGACCGCCCCCGCAGGGGCCCGAGCTTCCAACAAGTGCTCTGTAGCAGCAGGCACCACCAGCAATGAAGCCAGTATCGCAGCAGCGACCGCCCCCGCAGGGGCCCGAGCTTCCAACAAGTGGTCTGTAGCAGCAGGCACCACCAGCAATGAAGCCAGTATCGCAGCAGCGACCGCCCCCGCAGGGGCCCGAGCTTCCAACAAGTGCTCTGTAGCAGCAGGCACCACCATCAATGAAGCCAGTATCGCAGCAGCGACCGCCCCCGCAGGGGCCCGAGCTTCCAACAAGTGCTCTGTAGCAGCAGGCACCACCAGCAATGAAGCCAGTATCGCAGCAGCGACCGCCCCCGCAGGGGCCCGAGCTTCCAACAAGTGTTCTGTAGCAGCAGGCACCACCAGCAATGAAGCCAGTATCGCAGCAGCGACCGCCCCCGCAGGGGCCCGAGCTTCCAACAAGTGTTCTGTAGCAGCAGGCACCACCAGCGTGCATTGGTCACGCAACGCGCATTGGTCGCACAAGGGTCACACTCGTGCATTGGTCACGCAACGCGCATTGGTCGCACAAGGGTCACACTCGTGCATTGGTCACGAAACGCGCATTGGTCGCACAAGGGTCACACTCGTGCATTGGTCACGCAACGCGCATTGGTCGCACAAGGGTCACACTCGTGCATTGGTCACGAAACGCGCATTGGTCGCACAAGGGTCACACTCGTGCATTGGTCACGCAACGGGCATTGGTAGCACAAGGGTCACACTCGTGCATTGGTCACGCAACGGGCATTGGTCGCACAAGGGTCACACTCGTGCATTGGTCACGAAACGCGCATTGGTCGCACAAGGGTCACACTCGTGCATTGGTCACGCAAGCGCATTGGTCGCACAAGGGTCGACCGCCCCCGCAGGGGCCCCGAGCTTCCAACAAGTGCTCTGTAGCAGCAGACACTACTAGCAATGAGGTAAGTATCACAGCAGCATCTGCCCCCGCAGGGGCCCGAGCTTCCAACAAGTGCTCTGTAGCAGCAGACACTACTAGCAATGAGGTTAGTATCACAGCAGCAACTGCCCCCGCAGGGGCCCGAGCTTCCAACAAGTGCTCTGTAGCAGCAGACACTACTAGCAATGAGGTTAGTATCACAGCAGCAACTGCCCCCGCAGGGGCCCGAGCTTCCAACAAAGCTCTGTAGCAGCAGACACTACTAGCCATGAGGTCAGTATCGCAGCAGCGATAGCCCTAACAGGCCCTCATCCTTTCGTTTATTAAAATTCAGGTTGTACCTCCGTAACGCACAGCATGGCATTTGGGGGGGTGTATGCGTACTTCGGCGGTTGTCCAGCTTTATTTGCATTTGGGGGGTGTGTTCTGGGCTCGAGCCGGTTCCGAGGCCGGAGCACTTGCTCTGAGCAGGGTAGAGTGCTCCGGGTTCGGATAGATCCGGCGGGCTCGGAGCCCACTCCCTGCACAACACGCCAAATACGCATAACCTTCATTCCCATGCTTTACCATCTATCCCACAAGGAGCTGTTTATTAGCGAGGGCGAACTCGTGAAATGATGTTTTATTAACAAAGTTCGGGAGGAACCTAAGCATATAAATCAGCCCGATGTTCCATCAGCAGTAATCACCTATCAGCCGAGCACGCTATCTCTACTTAATTATCTAGGCTGGTTCACCATCAGCAATCACCTATCAGCCGAGCACGTAATCTCTACTTAATGATCTAGGCTGGTTCACCATCAGTAATCACCGTATCTACCCTATCAGCTCCTGCAAGCTCTATCATAAATAGACAAACAATCTTACCTGTTGCATCTTGTCAGATAAGCATCCCTCCTCCACCCCAGCTCCTCTCATTTTTCTAAAGTCCCGCAGGACCCCCGGGGGGGTGTGTTCTGGGCTCGAGCCGGTTCCGAGCCCGGAGCACTTGCTCTGAGCAGGGTAGAGTGCTCCGGGTTCGGATAGATCCGGCGGGCTCGGAGCCCACTCCCTGCACAACACGCCAAATACGCATAACCTTCATTCCCATGCTTTACCATCTATCCCACAAGGAGCTGTTTATTAGCGAGGGCGAACTCGTGAAACATCATTCACACACACTCCATGAGATGCTCAATGCCGACATAAACAACATCTCTTAATATCTACACACTATATATACAGTATTAATACATGTTAAATATGATAAAACACATGAATGTTACCTCTCTTTTTACAGACAAACACAAAGATCAGTATCACACCGAGAACAACAGCAACTGATATCAGAATCACTGAAGATCTCCAAGAGTGAAACATTTTACCTGTAAAACAAAACTGAGACTCAATGTTTACAGTCTAAAATAACTCAGTTTCATTATAAATATAAACAATTACACAATGTCTTTAGAGCAATATTTTACATATAAACTCAAGTGCAGTGCAAACTATGTTACACAAAAACAAACATGTAGAAAAGATCTGATGCTGTCAATCTTTCTTAATGTCAAGAATCATCTTCATCATCATCAATTGTCCCCTAAAGACAGCTGATCATGTTTATATACAGTGGGGAAAAAAAGGTATTTAGACAGCCACCAATTGTGCAAGTTCTACCACTTAAAAAGATGAGAGAGGCCTGTCATTTTATAAACTATGAGAGACAGAATGAGAAAAAAAATCCTAAAAATCACATTGTCTGATTTTTAGAAGAATTATTTGCGAATTATGGTGGAAAATACGTATTTGGTCAATATCAAAAGTTCATATAACTTGTTATATTCCCTTTGTTGGCAATGACAGAGGTCAAATGTTTTCTGTAAGTCTCCACAAGTTTTTTTACACACTGTTGCTGGTAGTTTGGCCCATCCCTCCATGCAGATCTCCTCTAGAAATGATTTGGGGCTGTCGCTGGGCAACACGGATTTTCAACTCCATCCACAGATTTTCTATGCGGTTGAGATCTGGAGACTGGCTAGGCCACTCCAGGACCTTGAAATGCTTCTTACGAAGCCACTGCTTCGTTGCCCGAGCGGTGTGTTTGGGATCATTGTCATGCTGAAAGACCCAGCCACGTTGCATCTTCAATGCCCTAGCTGATAGAAGAAGGATATTACTCAAAATCTCCCATTCAAAAACAGCCCCAAAGCATGATGTTTCCACCCCCATGCCTCACAGTAGGTATGGTGTTCTTGGGATGCAACTCAGCATTCTTTCTCCTCCAAACACGATAAATTCAGTTTTTACCCAAAAGTTATATTTTGGTTTCATCTGACCATATAACATTCTCCCAATCCTCTTCTGGATCATCCAAATGCTCTCTAGCAAACATCACTGCAGGATTTGAGTCCCTGGCTGCAAAGTGTGTTACTGATGTAGCCTTTGTTACTTTGGTCCCAGCTCTCTGCAGGTCATTCACTAGGTCCCCCCGTGTGGTTCTGGGATTTTTGCTCATCGTTCTTGTGATCATTTTGACCCCACGGGGTGAGATGTTGCGTGGAGCCCCAGATCAACGGATATTATCAGCGGTCTTGTGTCTTCCATTTTCTAATAATTGCTCCCACAGTTGATTTCTTCACACCAAGCTGCTTACCTATTGCAGATTCAGTCTTCCCAGCCTGGTGCAGGTCTATAATTTTGTTTCTGGTGTCCTTTGACAGCTCTTTGGTCTTGGCAATATTGAAGTTTGGAGTCTGACTGTTTGAGGTTGTGGACAGGTGTCTTTTATAGTGATAACGAGTTCAAACTGGTCCCATTAATACAGGTTACGAGTGGAGGACAGAGGAGCCTCTTAAAGAAGAAGTAACAGGTCTGTGAGAGCCAGAAATCTTGCTTTTTTCTAGGTGACCAAATACTTATTTTCCACCATAATTTGCAAATAAATTCTTTAAATTCTTTAAATTTTACAATCATTTTACCCTCATTCTGTCTCTCCTAGTTGAAATGTTACAGGACTCTCTCATCTTTTTAAGTGGGAGAACTTGCACAATTGGTGGTTAACTAAATACTTTTTTATACCACTGTAAGCACTCATTTCTGTGTGGGGAAGAAAGCAAAACAATGTCTCCTGAATAAAAACATCGGCTTTTAAACTGTCATAGTAAATGATGAAAATAACATCACGTGAGACTCCTGAAACCTCTTGAACTGATGTCAGTGATTATATTGAGTTCAGTTATGAATATGTTCATGTTTCTAATGCTTCAAATGATCACGAGATCAAAGGAAATACAGAACATAAATCTGTACTCACTGGATGTGATGATCTCAGCCTCCATCATGTGATGATTCATTCTGACTCTGCAGTGATATTTAGAGTCAGTGTTATATACAGTGATCATGTGTTTCACACTGAATCCATCTGTGTCATCT
Source organism: Barbatula barbatula (assembly GCF_947034865.1). Taxonomy (NCBI): domain Eukaryota; kingdom Metazoa; phylum Chordata; class Actinopteri; order Cypriniformes; family Nemacheilidae; genus Barbatula; species Barbatula barbatula. The sequence continues at coordinate 2,977,425 of NC_136769.1, forward strand.
CTGTGTGTGTCTGTAGATTCAGATGTTAAAGTGACTCCTTCACTGTTCAGCCACACAAGATCAGGTTCAGGATACCAGCCTTTAGATTCACACTGTAGATGAAGACCACCAGAAGCATCAAACCCATCTACAGTGATCACTGGAGGACGACCTACAGATACATACAACAGGAATAAAAAACGTTTGTTTATACATTTTTCTGACAATAGACTTTTGTTCAACTTTTTTCAACTTTTGTTCAGGCATATTGGGATTCTAACGAAAGAAAAACACTAACAGCATCACTAAACTACTCATTCAGTGTTTCAGTGGTTTGCTCACCTTCAACTTTCAGATCAACAGTGACGTCATCACTCCAGGATTCAGACTGAATGAAACACTTGTAAAGTCCTTCATCAGAGATTTGGACTCTTGAGAGTTTGAGTGATGTGTTTCCTTTCTCTAGTTCTTCTTTAAACACTTGAGTTCTTCCTCTGTACGACTGAAGCTGATCTGTGTTTATGTCTTTATGATCTTCATACAGATGAACTATTGAGTCTTTGAGATCAAGTCTGATCCACTGGACTCTCATGTTCACAGCACTGATGTTGGGTTTGATAGAACACGGCAGAATCACATCTTCACCAGATACAGTCATCACAGGAGCTGAAGGACCGATCACCTCGTACTCAACTGATATGAGATTCATGTGAATTATTTCATATGTTACAACACTCAGTTATAATGAATTATGCTTCATTTACCTGATTGTGTAATTCCAGTAATAATCAATAAAGTCACACAAATGAACTTCATCTCTGAATGACAAGTCACTGAAAAGAAAAATGCACAAAACATGTATATGTAAAAAACTGAGTTTAAAAAGAGTTTGTTCGTCTGTCAAAGATCATATTTAAACACAAGCTCATGAAATGCACTATATGACACAAACATCTACACAATATCAATGCTTCAAACAGAAATGAGAAATAAATCATTAAATAACTGAATCTATATGAGACAATAGTTTATACTCACAAAAACTATTGAGATGCATCACATCACATCAGATGTCAATGAATAAAGACGTCCTGTCTGGAGTCTGTGAACACTAAAGATCTCTGTTAGGACATGTGTCCTGAAAACATGTCAAGACAAGTGTTTCTTCAGAACTTGAGGGCATCTATAACTTAAAAAGCCGTTTATACAAAACCTGTTGTTTTACATTCCTTAAACTGAAGCTAAATGTGATCTGACCACAGAATGATTCTTCTAAAATGTATTTCATTCAGTTTATTAATAAGCAAACAAGATATTTTAAATAATCCTCAGAGACGGCACAGCACCCATAAGATCTATCAATACACATCATACAGTACAAACAGCCTGACTGACAGATCAAAATCATTTAAATATGTTTGACCGGTATCTGAGCCGATGGACTTGTGGTTAGTGCTCCAACATGTGGCACAGTTAGGCATCGAGTGACCCGTGGTTCTGTTCCGGCTCGAGGTCCTTACCTGACCCCACTACCTTCTGCTAAAATAATGGCAAAAAAATCATTTGAAAAAACATATAGATTTTTGACCAGTATCTGCCCACATGGAAAAGTCAAAAAGAAGAATACATTTGACATATAATTGTAGAAATCTGGTCATATTGAGGCTCACTGCTTGTCATGATCCTGTCCTGGTCAGTAGTTTCCTTTCTCTGTGGACAGGGTCATGACAGTATGATGCCTTGTTCTGTTATGTTTTGTGTAGAGACACGTGGCCTTTGTTTTGTGCCTTTTGACTTTGTGCCACGCGTCCTCCGGTGTTGCATCTTTAGCTTGTAATGGAAATTTTCTAGTCTAGCTTCTTGATGTGTCTATCTATATGTTTATGAAGTTTTTATCCATGTTTTCTTCTCTATGTTATCATGTTTTTCTCTATACGCGTCATACCACTCTGCCTTTGCCCTCGAGCAGATGCCAAGATGTTCTGTTTGGAATAACGGGCATCACTTCTCGGAAACCAGCTCGGGATTCTGGCTAGGGGGCAAAGGGAGGGGGTTTCACGTAATCATATATATACTCTGGGTGCAGAAGGAAAGAGTGCCTTTGCTCTGCACCATGCTCATTGCTTATGATGCAGATTAAACGACAATAAAATACTTTGCAAAGTACCTGATGTCTCTGTATGTTGCGTTTGTCAAAATTGACTCACCTTGATTAAGGAATAAGAAAATTCCACCACAATTTGGCGACGAGGTATGGGATCACAAGGCTGACGGAGAACGGACTAGAGTTGACTGATCATCCTGGACATAGCAAATCCAGCTCTAACCCCATACAGGGACGAGAGAACTCTACTCCGGACTCCAAGCTGACGTGATCCCAAAAGAACTCAGTGCAAGGCACAAAAGTGAAAACCGGTGAGTTGAAAATATGCTAAACAGTCTGGTAAAAGAGAAGTGACTACTCTAAATCGAGATAGATTTTAAAGAGTCTGAAAGAGAAGTGACTACTCTAAATCGAGATAGATTTTAAAGAGTCTGAAAAGAGAAGTGACTACTCTAAATCGAGATAGATTTTAAAGAGTCTGAAAAGAGAAGTGACTACTCTAAATCGAGATAGATTTTAAAGAGTCTGAAAAGAGAAGTGACTACTCTAAATCGAGTAGATTTTAAAGAGTCTGAAAAGAGAAGTGACTACTCTAAATCGAGTAGATTTTAAAGAGTCTGAAAAGAGAAGTGACTACTCTAAATCGAGTAGATTTTAAAGAGTCTGAAAAGAGAAGTGACTACTCTAAATCGAGATAGATTTTAAAGAGTCTGAAAAGAGAAGTGACTACTCTAAATCGAGATAGATTTTAAAGAGTCTGAAAAGAGAAGTGACTACTCAGAAATTAAAAATGGGACAAGGAAGATCCCATATGGATATGGATAAACCAACATACAGAGAAATGAGGAAAAGGTGGGCAACGGGAAGTTTACAAGGTGTACCCTATTTAAAAGAAAAAGGTAACTTTCCAGAAAACGGTACATTTAGTACCACAAAATTAGGGAAAATAAGAGAACACATGGGGGAAAAAGACATATTTAAAATGTCTACAAAAGAGAGGGAAAAATATGACGAAGCGTGTAAATGTTTAGAATTATGGGAAAAGGAAGCAAATAGACGTGACCATGTTTTTAAAGAAAAGGCTTTGGAAGAACTTCCACCGCCGTGTCATACACCCCCACCGCCGCATGCTCCATTGTACCCTGTTTTGCCTGAATATAATGATTTAACCCCTCTGTCTTCTTTACCCCCATCTATGACTTAAACACCAACCAGAGGATGATTGTGTCCCTCCTCACCGACATCTGAACCCGATCGAGGCAGCTCCAGTGCCCCCACCAGTATCTCCACCAGCACCAGTGCCGTCTCCACCACAGCCCGTGGTGTGTCAAAAGCAAGAAAGAGCGCAACCAGCACCGACAGACAAAGAACTTTTGACATTTTTCAAAGAATTCTCACCCTCAATGAAAGAATTAGAGAGACTGTTGAAAGTCAAACTGAAACCATCTGACCTGAGAAAGTTACAGGGTAAATGGCCTGTGGAGGAAGTATTTAAAGAACATTCTGAACTTCAACCTGATGCAGAGGGACCAGACATTGGTCCGTTCGAAGGACATCTCAGATCCGCTTTTCTGCGGAACCTCAGAGAAGAGCTGAGACAAGAAGTGGGAAAATCGTGCATCGAGCCAGATCGTGAGATTGTCCGTCATGCTGTAGCCTACACGCCGAAAGACAAACAGGCAAGAAAGAGCTTCAGAAGAAAAACACACAAGATAAAGAACTCCACATGGCTCTAATGAATATCGGAGGAGAACACGGAAGAATAGGAAGATGGCGAGGGAGAGGAGGTTTTAAACCCTCTGTTGATTATGATCCAGAAAAGTGTTTTAACTGCAAAAGATTGGGGCACTGGCGAAATGACTGTCTTCAGCCTCTGAGACCACTAAAGTCAAAACAAGGGAGATTGAAGTGAGGAGGTGAGGCATCATTCCGAAGGTGGTGAGTATGATTTCCCTTAGCATATGCAATGAAGAAATGCTTTTTCCTACTGTATGCAACGAAGATCTGCTTAGCTCACATTCCATGATGAATGAAACCGCTTTCTGAACTTTGCTAAAATGCACAATGCTTGTGTGCAACAAACCGCTTGAATTTTTGATAGATTCAGGGGCAACAAATAGCCTACTGTGATTCACAAGAAATGTTTTAATTTGCCAGAGTCTAAACTAGCTGTGTTTTCCCTAAATGCTAGTGGCTCTAATGTAAAATAATTTATGTCAAAAGGGTGCAATGCGAGTTGGGGAGTGACAAATTTCAACACAGGTTTCTCATGTCTGACTGCTGCCCGATTCATTTGCTGGGCAGAGTCATAATGTGTATGATGACAGATTGAGCATGATACCAACACGACCCGTGTGCAGCGCTCGTACAGCTGTACGATGTAATATTGAATTACGTAAGTATGATGTAGAAAGTTTTGCCTCACAGAGCCTCATGACGTTGATTACAATGGTGTGGGGAGATGTGGGTGTTTTGCTGACAAATATGCGCACGCCATAGAATGGGTTAAAAGGGACGACATGCAATATTCAAATTTGTTGCATGCCCATCGTGAGAATCATGCCTGTCTGTCAGCAACAAGGGGACTTGAAGTGTTTTCACACACTAAAAAAGATTAATGATGAGTATTGACATACCAGAAATTTTGGTAAAGGTGCCCGTACAACTGTTGATAACAGGAAAATATTATGTTTGGTTGTTTAGGAACTGTGAGCCTGTTGTGATAACGCCCAAGGGTAATTTTCATCCACGCAAACAGCAATACCCCCTCAAAACAGAAGCCTCAAACCAGAAGCCCTCAATGGCATAAGGCCAATATTCAACGAGTTTCTCAAAAAAGGCATAGTTGTGCCATGCCCAAATTTACCGGTGCGCAGGCCTTTGTGTTCTTTTCTCTTATCTTTTAAACTGGAAACAAAGTAAATGTCTCCAAAGTCCAGCTGGCAAAACAAGTTGTTCGTTTTTTTTGGGTCACGAAATTACTGACCGCGGTAGACAGCTGTCCGCAAAGCGTGTCTGCAATTACAGACATCGCAAGTCCAAAAGCAAAGAAGCAATTGACATAATTTTTAGGGACCATTTCTCTGCTCAGACAGCAGAGCTCATTGCACTCACACGCGCATGCGAATTAGCAAAGAATAAAAATGTAGACATTCACACAGATAGTAGATATGCATTTGGTGTAACTCATGATTTTGGCACACTGTGTAAACACAGAAACTTTTTAAAAGCTGATGGTAAAAACATTCTTAATCAGACACCGGTTGCTGATATGCTATCTGCCATTCTTCTCCCACCAGCCATTGTTGTGTGTGACTATGCCACACACACTTTTGTATCTGAAACAATTTTTGCAGGAAGCCGACGAGCTGACCTTGCAGCAAAGCAAGCAACATCAGAGACAGACAGATTTTCTCCAGAAATCACTAACAAAACTCTTTCTCTTGCAGAGATGCAAACATTTTGCAGAACCAGCTGAGCGTGCACTCTGGAAGGAGTGCTCATGTAAATACACAGACAATGTTTGGGGGGGCCCAAATGTCCTCACCTGTTTGCCAAAACATTTTTTCTCTGCTTTTGCGATTTTGACGCATGGCCTAGACCACGCGTCAAAAGGGGGGGTGTTACAAGGCAATGTGTTTTTGTGTTTTTGCTCTCAAAATGTTTGTGCAGGTCAAAAGAGCAGGAGCAAATGGAGCTGACAAATCATTACACAGCTTCCAGGAAGTCGTAGGAAAGACATGCCTCCCACTGCAAAAAGGTGTCCAAGGAGTGGCAACTCCAAATGGCCATCAAAATGGCATCCACAATGGCTCTTCGCAATGGTCGTGCTGACTGAAGCGACAGGAGGAGCGACACTGCTGGTGATCGCAAAGGGAATCAACTGTTCGAGTCGGGGACGAATCGAACCCCGAGAAATTAGAGATTATAGCTGTGCAACACTATATTCCAAGTTTAATAAAATGGTATGGGGAGGGACAGTGTTACCCTAATTCTGCTAGGTACTGAAATTTAAAATGTGGGCCATTATGTCCCCTGGGACGGCCAAATAAAAAGGCAAAGGAGAAAGTTTTAGACTAGCTCTAACTCAGAACATTTTAATTATGAGGGAACGGGAGCAATTTCACAAATGAGAGTAAGAATATGTAAAGTGACGAAGGTTGAGCAGGTGATGAATGTTTAAGCAGGTCAATATTGGTGGATGTGGTGGACGAAGGGGAAAGACACAGGTCAGAAGCTTCAGATATAATTTCAGCCAAGTAATTTTCAGGCCGCAGAGCAGGCAGAAAAAGAGGCAGGAAAAGTCACGATAAGCAGAGCTAGAAGGTAGATACGAGAATGGCAATATATCAATGCAAAGGCAATAAGGCATGTACATTGGCACTGATAGAAAAGAAAGAGGTTGGAGTGAATGACAGTTGTTGGTGGTGTATGCAACTCGAGCAGGCATGGAAAGTTAGTCTTCTGAAATTAGAGGACCGGAAGAGGCTAAAGGGTCAATTACCCTGCAAAGTCACAACCCGGTTGACAGTTGCAAACAGCACCAACAAGGCCGAAGAAAAGACAGAGTGCAGAGAACCAGGTGGTAAGTAAAGTACAGAATTTAACAGTTTGGAAGTAGGGAATGAGGATTGCAGAGTAGGTTAGTTTTAGATGTGCTCACCGCAGAGAAAAGCTGTGTGTGTGCAAAATGCTCAGTTGTTGTTTCTACATTCTGGATTATGCTGATAATGTAATAGACATCATAACGCACAGGAAGAATGCTATCAGGGAGCCGGATGGTATGACTAACAGTCTGTTGAAATGGTGGAATAGCCAAGGTTGAGGGGCGTGGCTGATGCAGGTGGCATTGCCACTTCTAGTGGGATTGTTATTTCTTATAATTATGTTACCATGTTTAATTTACTGTTTTCAAAACTGTTTAAATAAAATACTATTAGGGAGCATGGCTACAAGCCATGAATCTCATGGAAGGAGAATTTATTGAGTACGATGACAACGGCCTATGAAATCTGTAGGAGAAAGGGCAGTGCTCATCTTGCAGGTTGAGGCATAAAGATTTTGGTTATCAAATATGATAAAAGAGGGGAATGTAATGGAAATTTTCTAGTCTAGCTTCTTGATGTGTCTATCTATATGTTTATGAAGTTTTTATCCATGTTTTCTTCTCTATGTTATCATGTTTTTCTCTATACGCGTCATACCACTCTGCCTTTGCCCTCGAGCAGATGCCAAGATGTTCTGTTTGGAATAACGGGCATCACTTCTCGGAAACCAGCTCGGGATTCTGGCTAGGGGGCAAAGGGAGGGGGTTTCACGTAATCATATATATACTCTGGGTGCAGAAGGAAAGAGTGCCTTTGCTCTGCACCATGCTCATTGCTTATGATGCAGATTAAACGACAATAAAATACTTTGCAAAGTACCTGATGTCTCTGTATGTTGCGTTTGTCAAAATTGACTCACCTTGATTAAGGAATAAGAAAATTCCACCACAAGCTTCACCCCTTTGTTTCTCCGTTAGTTCCGCATTAGTGTTTAATCTTGTCACCTGCCTGTCACCATCCATGGTCTATCTTCCCCTTAGTGTTTCATCCCAGTCACCTGCCGCAACTCTCCCTGTGTAATCGGTCCTTGATAGTGTTTCCCTTTATCTAGCCCCAGTTTCTCTCTGTCCCTGGTCGTTTCATTGTTTGTTCCCACTGTAGTCTGCCCTGCATAGCCTCCCTCGTGTCGGATTACCCTTGTTACTGTTTTCAAGTTTGTGGAGTTATTATTCAAAGAACCTTGTTTTGTCTTGTCTCCCTTGTGGGAAGGTTTAGTTTGCCTTCCTGTTTTTGTGGCTTTTTATTTATTTATTTTTAAGTTTATATTTAACCCTTCATCTGCATGCGCTTGGGTACCCACGTTACCTGACACTACTGCAATTTAAAATATTTGTGAAACTTAATAAAATCTGCTAAATTGAGACTTTTTCCTCAATACAGAAACACAGACACCTGAGAAAACGTGTTATTGCATAAAGCAGAATAATATAAAAACTCAACATGAAAATAGCGCCACACCGCGTCTGCATTATAAACGGCAAGAAAACTTTCGCTTAAAATCAACGAAGCTCACGCCGATATGCATATATGATCTCTTCAGGCCCAGATTAAGAACACCAGTAAGTGTCATGTGTGTCCAGCAGAGTGCAGAACAGTTTCATACAAGAGACTGTCTGTGGATAATCTGTGATGTTTTCTACATTACAATAAAAACAAAGCTGTTTTAAATAACATTTGATTTAATCACATTAGAATAAACACAGATTTACACGGGTCCTTTGTGCCTTTTTCTTCTCACTAGAGTTGAGTTTATATCATATATGTTAATAAACGTGAAGGAAAAATTAATTATGTTCCTTTGAAAATCCAAGTTTAAAACTTTAAATAAACGTAACTAATGACAGGACCTGATGGCATTTCAGATTAGTTAGTTATGTATTATGTTCTTTTCACGTGACAATGTTCTAATGATTTCTCACATTGCTACTTTTCTCTTATCACGGTTTCCCAGGCGAGTTTGACTGCCGCTTTGGTGAGGTCAACTGCTTCGGCAAATAGCAGGGATGATTTGGGGGTACCTTTGGATGTTGCTCCATCAGTTTCGGCTTCGCGGACCACCCATACCCCAGCACACTCACCTGTCTCGTCCCTGATACCTACCTTCTGGCATCAGATGCAGAAGATCTCTCTGAGCTCCTGCCTCCGGGCGGTCAGAGCAAGACCCAACCTCTAACGTGTTGTGTCCAGTATGCGCACTAAGCCTCTATTTGACCGCACGCAGAGCCTTAGAAGTTCTGAGCCGTTTTTTTTTCTGCTATGGGGACAGCACCAGGGGAGGGCTGTCTCCAAACAGAGATTGGGGCGCTGGATTGTGCCTACACCCAGTACATTCGCAAGGTTTTAAAACCTCCTAATGATACCAGTGTCAGCCAATGTGTTAAATGCTACCGGTGTATAGGACAGGCATCTGGCTTGGGCATACGTCTGCAAAAGTGCTTTCTCCCCTTTCCAGGTGAGTCTAGCGCGCTATATAGCCTGCCTACTTCCCCCCAATACGGCGAAGTGCAGGCATTTTGCCGTAAACAGCCGGGTGGTGCGGTCTGTTGAATCCTAGTGCAGTATTGGTAGAGTCACCCCTGGTCAGGTGGACCCTGATGCTAGGGCTATTGCCCCATACATAGGTACGCCCCTTCTGGGTCCTCCTGTATATTGAATTCCTCACTCCTGATTCCCCTGTTGGTGAATATTTGACCTCCCCGCCGGTGGTTGTCCCAACTGGATTCTGTCCCCCTACTCAGGCTTGTTGTCCTCCCCACTGGTGAGACCATGTTAGTGTCTCCACATGTAACCTCTCCTTGTGGTAGGATGTGACCTCCGTAACACACTCTTCAATGAGGAGAGCAGTGTTTCCCTATTATTACGGCTCTGGACAGCGCCTCACTACTAGAGGCGAAAGCCACTGTCTGTGATGACCGTCAGTACAGGCTTCTCAGTATGACCACTACTATGTTACTGGAAGATTACATCCTGCAGTAGCGCTCACTTGATACTCGCTAGTCTAGTCAGTGTTGCTGATAGGTCCTCAGTCTGTCTCTCAACACAAGGGTGAATGAGTGACCGCCGCCGTCTTTCTTTTATACCCGTATGTAAGGGGCAGAGCCATGTGTGGGCCTTTCGCCAAGCCCATTGCCGTTTTAAAATTCCTCTCGAAGAAGATAGGTTCCCAAGATCAAACCCCAGTCTGAATCTCAACACAACGTTGATGTGTTCTTGGATGTCTTGGAGGGTTCAGGTCTGTGTAGCAGAGAGAATCATTGTGAAATAAACAATTATTTTTTTAAATAATTTTTATCATTAAAAATAGTTAATAGTAACAATTTGTTTTAAACTAAAATAAATGGATTTAATAAAACACGGTGTCATGAGTCTGCCTTCATGTCATGTCTATTCTTGGTCTTGAGGCAGATTCATGACGAAGTCTTATGTTTTATGTGAGAGAGATGTTGGCCCGATCGGCTTTCTATGCTCTCTCTCCGGTCCGTGTCTTTGTTCTCGTCATCTCGTTTCCTTGTTAACCTTCCCTGAGTGTTTCATTACCCGCACCTGACCCTTGTTAATTATCCTTTGTCTGTCTCCCTTTAAAACATCCCCATGTTCATTGTCCTGTGCTTGTTCGTTGTACTTGTTTCCCCGTATAGATGCCTTGTTCATTGGTCCCTCGTCATGATAATCCTGTTTAGTCCTGGTATTTTGTAGTTAGTGTTCTTGTCAAGTGTGTTTAGTTCTTATCAGTTTATCGTGTCCCCTGTTCTTGTTTTGTTACCCCATCGTGGGTGTTTGTTTTCTGTTTTGTGTATATATTAAAGTCTTGTTAACCCCTTCACCAACGCTGCCTGCAATGGGTTCTTCCACCACGTTCACGACACACTGTTGCATTAAGGAACATTCAGATTGAATCATTTTCATTATATCAATATTTACTAACTTATACAATACTTCCATACATTCACAGTTTTATTCCTCAAGTATTATATTTATAATGAAGAATCTCTCGCACACAAGAATCAGTGTCACACACACTTTCACAACATCTTCACGTCTTTAGATCAGAAAGATGACACTGAACCTTTCAGTCAGAAAGATGTGCTGAACTAAACCCTTCCCAGGTAACAAACAGACGTTGTGCCAACGTTGGCCCAACGTTTCTTGTTGTGTTGGGCCAACGTTGGGTGCTGACGTTGGCCCAACGTAATTTTGTCCGTTGGGCCAACGTTGGGCCAACCATGTTATTGGACGGCCAGCAGACCTTCTGCCAACCTAAAAAATACCTTACCAACCTTCTGCCAACTTAAAAACCACTAAAACAACATTGGGCCAACGTTGGGCCAACGGACAAAATTACGTTGGGCCAACGTCAGCACCCAACGTTGGCTCAACACAACATTTTAAGATTGTGATATGGCCTATTCATTGTTGAATTGCATTAAAACAGAACAACAGACAAACTGAATTGGTAATAAAAATGACATTTATTGGTAACAAAGAAAACAGCAGAAAAAATGCACAGAAAAGTAACCAAAGTGACAAAAAAAGGCGGCAAAGAAAATGCAGAAGAAGGCCAATTTTTTTTTTGCAGATTTGAAGCTATTTGATGATGAAGACGGAGCGGAGGAGGAGAAGCAGCAGCTTATACTCCTGTAAATAACAACGAACATACAAACAACTGTTTAGAAGATTTAAGATGTGTCGTTCTATTTTAATTACACAACCCAAAAAAGTTTTTTGCAAGAAATTCACCATATTGGGGTAGCAAATGTTTTATACATCTTAATGCAGTGTAAAGATGAAGTGCACCTCTGTTTATAATATTTTAGTCATATCGAATTACTAACAACAAAATGAACATTACATCTGTCAAGAATGCCTAATGTCAACATCTGTCAAGAAAATAAAGACAAATAAAAGATATGCACTACATTAGCTCAGTTGCGTCACAAGCTCAGTCAAACCGCCAGATTACACCAACAGTCAACATTAAAGTTTATAATATTTTAGTCATATCGAATTACTAACAACAAAATGAGCATTACTGTGAACTTATTTTAATGAGGTAACCAGGAATTAATGAAAACTTACCTCAGAATTTACAACAGAAACGAAAACTCGTCTGAGGTAAACATCTGACTCTGAACTCATGAGGACGGAGGCGCGCGCGCGCCCACAAATACGTGTGTGTGTGGCTTCATGCGGCGCTGACAGGATGATGACGTCAAAGTATCGCGAGAGCGATCCGAAATTAGAGGCTTGTTTGAGATGCGCCTTGCCTCGCCTGTAATGTAGGTGAGAGTAGGCGGCTGCAGTAGGGGGAGGAGTCAAAAAAGACCTTTGAAGTCGGACACTTCGTGAATCTCGCTGTTTTGTCGCTTGCAAACGTGAGCAATGGAGGAGATCGCGTTCGCATTTTTTAGCGCAGACGAGTGGATGTAATCGAAATACCACTGTTTTTACATGAATATGGTTACAATAATAATCACTGAATGTACTGTGAAATAATGTCCAAATAAACAGCTTACACAACAACATGTAAGACATTTTCAAGGATTGTATAAACAAATGGTAAATGAAGTAAATAGCAAGTTGCTTTTGAGAGACAGAGGTCATAACAAATGTTTATAATATTTAATAACAAGCAGGTTTCTGCCATAATTTCACTTCCATAGTATTTTTCCATACCATGCAAAGTCAAAGCTGTATTTTAGCAAATATTCTTCAGATTTTCTTCCCTTGTTTTAAGACCCAGACACTTCTCAGATGAAACCACACAAAGATGAGGCATAATGTAAAAACAGTTTGAAGCTATCATCAAATAGCTTCAAATCTGCGAAAAAATTTTGGCCCTTCTTCCGCATTTTCTTTGCCGCCTTTTTTGTCACTTTGGTTCCTTGTTGATTTCTTTGACTTTGTTTTACTTTTCTGTGCATTTTTTCTGCAGTTTTTTTATAACCAATTCAGTTTGTCTGTTGTTCTGTTTTAATGCAATTCAACAATGAATAGGCCATATCACAATCTTAAAATGTTGTGTTGGGCCAACGTTGGGTGCTGACGTTGGCCCAACGTAATTTTGTCCGTTGGCCCAACGTTGGCCCAATGTTGTTTTAGTGGTTTTTAAATTGGCAGAAGGTTGGTAAGGTATTTTTTAGGTTGGCAGAAGGTCTGCTGGCCGTCCAATAACATGGTTGGCCCAACGTTGGCCCAACGGACAAAATTACGTTGGACCAACGTCAGCACCCAACGTTGGCCCAACACAACAAGAAACGTTGGGCCAACGTTGCCCCAACGTCTGTTTGCTACCTGGGTTGTGCTTTTAAAGCATAGCTTTTTAGATCTTCATCCGGGGGTGTGTTCAATTATTTCTACATAAATGCACATTTTGTTCTAAATGGACAGACCTTTATAAAAATTTATAAAAATGGTTTTATTATAGTAAAAGTGTAGTTACTATGGTTTTTTATTTAACAACAACAATAAACATCAAAAGAAAATTATCTGCTAAGATAATAACAACCAATGGTTATTTTAATAATTTAATAATTATAGTTATTTTAATAATTATATATATATATATAATTTGAGGGAAGTGGTGGGCAATTGCAGCTGACCATACTAACGTTGGCCCAACGTTGTATTTCTGTCAGATAGGTTGGGCCAACGTAACCAACCAATATTGACGTTGGCCCAACGTCTGTTTGCTACCTGGGTTCCTTTCAGAAATAAGGTTAACAAGCTGAAGTTGAAATGATAACAGATAACGTTACTTACACATAACACGGTTATTAAAGAGCGACAGGATCCTCAGATATGACTCAGTTTTGCCTCACCTCAGGTTGAGTAATGGACGGGAGCGCCATGAGATCTCAGTCTAACGTTACTTACACATAACACGGTTATAAAAGAGCGACAGGATCCTCAGATATGACTCAGTTTTGTCTCACCTCAGGTTGAGTAATGGACGGGAGCGCCATGAGATCTCAGTCTAAAGTTACTTACACATAACACGGTTATAAAAGAGCGACAGGATCCTCAGATTTGACTCAGTTTTGTCTCACCTCAGGTTGAGTAATGGACGGGAGCGCCATGAGATCTCAGTCTAACGTTACTTACACATAACACGGTTATAAAAGAGCGACAGGATCATCAGATATGACTCAGTTTTGTCTCACCTCAGGTTGAGTAATGGACGAGAGCGCCATGAGATCTCAGTCTAACGTTACTGACACATAACACGGTTATAAAAGAGCGACAGGATCATCAGATATGACTCAGTTTTGTCTCACCTCAGGTTGAGTGATGGACGGGAGCGCCATGAGATCTCAGTCTAACGTTACTTAAACATAACACGGTTATAAAAGAGCGACAGGATCATCAGATTTGACTCAGTTTTGTCTCACCTCAGGTTGAGTAATGGACGGGAGCGCCATGAGATCTCAGTCTAACGTTACTTACACATAACGCGGTTATAAAAGAGCGACAGGATCCTCAGATTTGACTCAGTTTTGTCTAACCTCAGGTTGAGTAATGGACGAGAGCGCCATGAGATCTCAGTCTAACGTTACTTACACATAACACGGTTATAAAAGAGCGACAGGATCCTCAGATATGACTCAGTTTTGTCTCACCTCAGGTTGAGTAATGGACTAGAGCGCCATGAGATCTCAGTCTAACGTTACTCACACATAACACGGTTATAAAAGAGCGACAGGATCCTCAGATTTGACTCAGTTTTGTCTCACCTCAGGTTGAGTAATGGACGAGAGCGCCATGAGATCTCAGTCTAACGTTACTGACACATAACACGGTTATAAAAGAGCGACAGGATCCTCAGATTTGACTCAGTTTTGTCTCACCTCAGGTTGAGTAATGGATGAGAGCGCCATGAGATCTCAGTCTAACGTTACTTACACATAACACGGTTATAAAAGAGTGACAGGATCCTCAGATATGACTCAGTTTTGTCTCACCTCAGGTTGAGTAATGGACGGGAGCGCCACGAGATCTCAGTCTAACGTTACTTACACATAACACGGTTATAAAAGAGCGACAGGATCCTCAGATATGACTCAGTTTTGTCTCACCTCAGGTTGAGTAATGGACGAGAGCGCCATGAGATCTCAGTCTAACGTTACTTACACATAACACGGTTATAAAAGAGCGACAGGATCCTCAGATTTGACTCAGTTTTGTCTCACCTCAGGTTGAGTAATGGACGAGAGCGCCATGAGATCTCAGTCTAACGTTACTTACACATAACACGGTTATTAAAGAGCGACAGGATCCTCAGATTTGACTCAGTTTTGTCTCACCTCAGGTTGAGTAATGGACGAGAGCGCCATGAGATCTCAGTCTAACGTTACTTACACATAACACGGTTATAAAAGAGCGACAGGATCCTCAGATATGACCCAGTTTTGTCTCACCTCAGGTTGAGTAATGGACTGGAGCGCCATGAGATCTCAGTCTAACGTTACTTACACATAACACGGTTATAAAAGAGTGACAGGATCCTCAGATATGACTCAGTTTTGTCTCACCTCAGGTTGAGTAATGGACGGGAGCGCCATGAGATCTCAGTCTAACGTTACTTACACATAACACGGTTATAAAAGAGTGACAGGATCATCAGATATGACTCAGTTTTGTCTCACCTCAGGTTGAGTAATGGACGAGAGCGCCACGAGATCTCAGTCTGACGTTACTTACACATAACACGGTTATAAAAGAGCGACAGGATCCTCAGATATGACTCAGTTTTGTCTCACCTCAGGTTGAGTAATGGACTGGAGCGCCATGAGATCTCAGTCTAACGTTACTTACACATAACACGGTTATAAAAGAGTGACAGGATCCTCAGATATGACTCAGTTTTGTCTCACCTCAGGTTGAGTAATGGACGGGAGCGCCACGAGATCTCAGTCTAACGTTACTTACACATAACACGGTTATAAAAGAGTGACAGGATCCTCAGATATGACTCAGTTTTGTCTCACCTCAGGTTGAGTAATGGACGGGAGCGCCATGAGATCTCAGTCTAACGTTACTTACACATAACACGGTTATAAAAGAGTGACAGGATCCTCAGATATGACTCAGTTTTGTCTCACCTCAGGTTGAGTAATGGACGAGAGCGCCACGAGATCTCAGTCTGACGTTACTTACACATAACACGGTTATAAAAGAGTGACAGGATCCTCAGATATGACTCAGTTTTGTCTCACCTCCGGTTGAGTAATGGACGGGAGCGCCATGAGATCTCAGTCTAACATTACTTACACATAACACGGTTATAAAAGAGTGACAGGATCCTCAGATATGACTCAGTTTTGTCTCACCTCAGGTTGAGTAATGGACGAGAGCGCCACGAGATCTCAGTCTGACGTTACTTACACATAACACGGTTATAAAAGAGCGACAGGATCCTCAGATATGACTCAGTTTTGTCTCACCTCCGGTTGAGTAATGGACGGGAGCGCCATGAGATCTCAGTCTAACATTACTTACACATAACACGGTTATAAAAGAGTGACAGGATCCTCAGATATGACTCAGTTTTGTCTCACCTCCGGTTGAGTAATGGACGGGAGCGCCATGAGATCTCAGTCTAACATTACTTACACATAACACGGTTATAAAAGAGCGACAGGATCCTCAGATATGACTCAGTTTTGTCTCACCTCAGGTTGAGTAATGGACGGGAGCGCCATGAGATCTCAGTCTAACGTTACTTACACATAACACGGTTATAAAAGAGCGACAGGATCCTCAGATATGACTCAGTTTTGTCTCGCCTCCGGTTGAGTAATGGACTGGAGCGCCATGAGATCTCAGTCTAACGTTACTGACACATAACACGGTTATAAAAGAGCGACAGGATCCTCAGATATGACTCAGTTTTGTCTCACCTCAGGTTGAGTAATGGACGGGAGCGCCATGAGATCTCAGTCTAACGTTACTTACACATAACACGGTTATAAAAGAGCGACAGGATCCTCAGATATGACTCAGTTTTGTCTCGCCTCCGGTTGAGTAATGGACTGGAGCGCCATGACATCTCTGTCTGTTATTGTAGAGGTTTTGTACTTAAGTGTCAGTAACATTAGACTAAGTTAAAACGAGTTTATATTCATTATCAACTGATTCTGTAAGTAGTTTTGTAAGTGAGGTATTTTCAGTTTCTTCACGAGGCAGACGCGCCATGATTGTTGTACGAGAGATCGACATTTTTCCCGTTGCAGCTGTAGAGTAAGACAGTGGTGCACGTTCAGATTAAGTTTCGTGAGTTTAGTTTACATCAACATTGTGATGTGAAACTGTAGACGCAGCTGAAACAGAGATTTTGGTCGATCGCGTCATCGGACAGAGAACGGTGTTGGAGACCGGTTGAGAGCACGAGAGAGAGAGTTGCTAGGGCCGTGAGTTTCCTTCAGAACACGTATGAATGAGTATGTGAGCTGATCGTTTGATTTTGAAGGAGTGATTTGTTTTTTGTGATATAATAATTTAGCTATGCGCGCCGCGTGCGAGCTGAACTGCGGCATTTTGCTCCGGAAATTTCCTGAGTTTTCCCGGGTCACGCGGAAACTTTCTTGTGTTTTCCTTTTTATTTGCCCTGCCATCCTTACGACATCTCACTGTCCTGTCTCCGCTGTTCACTAATCATTACAGCTGTGGTTCAAGTCTTCACATCAAAGTTGTCCTTATCACAGACCGGTACAACGGTTCGGTACGCGCACACACACATTCACTGATAACGAACTGAGTTTTGAGCGAATTGAGTGTTTCAACTTTCAATAATTTGAACTGTGTTTGTGAAAACTGAGTCGATTGGAAACTGAATCGTAAAATCGATTCATTAGAATCATTTAAGTGAAGTCAATGTTACTTACTCAATTGAAAGTAGTTCTTTGAAGTGAATCACCTGTGTTTGACTATAAGAGTCATCAACATCCGTTGTATGTAAATTAGTTTGTGGTCTTGTACTTACATTTATTTGAGGTGTTAAAAGAGGGTTGCTGTGAAATTTTTTATCATTTGAAGCTAACAAGAAGAAATCTTGAACTTTAAATCTTAAAATTTAAACATTGGACAGTTATTTTTTAATTTACCTTGGGGTGGGGCGTCTCACTTACACTGTTAGGATTAGGTGGGTGGGGATTTGAATTTAAATGTATTCATCACTTCAGGAAGCCACCGTGTTGACATACTCACCTGAAGCCTACACTGCCTACTCCTGTAGTATATAAGAGAATAGTGTAAGGTAAAACATATACACATAACGTGCATATTGAGGCTCAAAGCACCGGAGCGGGAATAAGATTCCTCCGCTCTTAAGTCTTCCAGGGTAGTGTTTGAATTTCCCCCTAAGAGGCGAGACTTACAGTCCCGTTAGTTTATTTACCAATAAAATAGTTTTCACGAGTGACTCGCTGCGTCTATACACGGACCGTTAACTTGAAGAGCGCCGCCTGGTGGTGACTGGACGACTGCACCAAAAAAATGGTCGACAATTTAAATTCACCACCAAATGATTTCACACTGAAAGTCTGCTGTGACATCCATGAGTTTGGGGCACATGAGTTTATAAACATGACGCTCTCAATAATGATTTATTTCATGCATTTAAGACTTAAACAAGTTTAAAGAAATAAGTTTATGCTTCACTGAATGAATATATCGGGTTAAGAAGTAAATGTTGCAGACCAGTAAATCAGTATATGAGCTCATGTTTAGTTGTAAAAGGTACAAATCTACCAAACCATAAGACAGAATCTTATTGTGATCATGTTGTGTCTCTAATCTTCACTTCCAGTGTAGAAGTTACGCTTCATATAAGTAGTAATGCATTCAAATCATATATTTAATTAATATTGTTACAGTAAAACAAGTTACATAAGATTATATCTGTCAAGCTTAACAAGAAAACAATGTTTTATGGACTTTGTTTGCCTTCAATAACTTTGAATTACATTAAACAATGACTTGAGAGGAAAACTTCACAGAGAAACATAGAAAACTATTATTTATTGAAATAGAAATAGTGAATTATGTGAGAAACTTGTGCAAACTTGTTTTTATACATGTTATATTTCTGTCTATTTTAAATACAGATTGGGCCAAAAAACAATTTGTCCATAAATTCATTCATAAACGCATGAACATTGTTTTTGCAATGCCAGTGTTAAGATCTTAAATAAAACAATCTTATCAAATAGTTCAGATCAGTTTTTGAAGGACACTCAAGATGATCCATTAATGTAAAACAGATCTGTGCAACCGGTCACCATGTCTCAGTAAATTCAGATTACTAACTGCTTCATATAAATAAACACAGAACACAGATTAAAGGGACTTTTATCTTGAGCAATAATAAATTAATGTCATGTTTGTCCAGCAGGCGGCAGAAGTGTCTCATAAAAGAAACAAACTGATTTATTTAAATGAAGAAAATGTATTTATTGTCATCAAAATAAAAAAGTAATTTTAATAAGAAAAGCATATTATAAATATAAACACAATATCCAAATCAATCCAATGTTATTTAGTTCAGCAGCGAGATTAACAGACATCACCTGAAACTGTTAACATTTACATTTATGCATTTGGCGGACGCTTTTATCCAAAGCGACTTACATTGCATTACATTGCATTATCCTATACATGTTAAATCTGCAATCCCCTGAGATCTAACACACAACCTTGCGTTGTTAACACTCTTACCACTGAGATACAGGAAAGCTAATAATGTATAAATATACACTTCAGTAGTGATGGGAAAGCATGAGAACATCTTCTCAATATTATGAACTCGTCTCTCTATCTCTGAATCAAGTGCCAAAACATCTCAAACTGGCCCCTTATGAACCTTTAATGAAGAAAACACAACTAGTGATTTATCAAACTATAGATCCATCTCAAATCTGGAAGAATTTAGTAGTTGTGTTCACTCAATTTTGTCCATTCCTGCAGAAAATAACATCAACAAATAAAATGTGTCAGGATTTAGTCTCTATTATAACACAGAACACGTGCTTGTTAAAGTTATAAATGATGTCTAACATGGATCAAAGCTGCATTTGACATTATAGATCATGACACAGTTTTTGTATCCGGGGACGAGCACAGAGTTAGTTTAGATCCCATTAGATCAGAAAGATGCTGTAGCTCGACTGTTATATTTTCAGTTTCTTCTGTAAGTTTCCTTTTCTATCTAAACAATAGATGAAATGAAGATAAAGAATTAAAGACATTTCTTCTGCAGGTACGGATATTTTTCTCAATGATCTGAGCTACACTTCAATGAATTCATTAAAATAATCTGTCATTATTCTGAAGCAGACGTCACTTCAGACAGATACAGTTGTTTAATAACTCACAGGCATCTGGAGGCTATTTTATGAATAAAAGATGTGAAAATCTAAATGTTTAAAATAAAACAACACCATTAGGAACATAAAACACAACAGTTAAAACACATAATATCACAAAAGATAAATAAACGACAGGCTCAGATATACAACATGAAGTGAGATTTCTGTGTTATTACTTTAATTATTTATAGTCTGACATACACGATTGTAATGAATCCATTTGTATTACCTATTTAAACAGACTAAATCAAATGAATATCAATAAACTGAAAAAATAAGTAACAAGTAAAAAAAAACATGACAAATATGTTTAACATAATGAATCAAGATCTATTGTTATTTGTATTCAGAATCAGCATCACAATGCAATTACAATAAAAACTTTAAACTTTGACAAATATAATCTGGAACAATAAATCTAATCTGTTTTCGGTCGATTCCCTCCTGTCAGCCGTCTCTCCAGTCGCTGGTTTTAATCAGATTGATCAGATTTGTCAAATGTCCTATTGGGAAACTCAACTGTGCTGAAATATTGAGATTATAACACAAAGTCCTATGAAGTGAATCTGGAACAATAAAAGCAAATAAACTGCAGTGAGATCCGTCACAGAACTTCACAAAATAAACTCAAAACAATATGAACAGATTCAGAAACACTGAGCAGGTGATGATCAGACAGAAGAAACTCAACTGAAGAAAAGCAAAACTCATCACACGAACTAAAACAATTTTATTAAAGTAAAGAATGATTCAACACAATAATGTTTTCATCAGGACTTCAGAGGACTTCACAAAGTGACAATACATACACATCTGATCACTATACTGAGATTATTCCAGTAACCATAAAAGTCTTTTAATCCTGAAGAGTTTTAATGTTTCTAAAAGCATGTCAGTGTGAATCCTTAAAGGGACAGTTCACCCAAAAATGAACATTCTGTCATTGTTTACTCAACTTTGAGTTTCTGTTTAAATGTCTTTGTTGTGATGAACACAGAGAAATATATGTTTGGGTGAACTATCCCTTTAAGAAACTGCTTGATAAAATGACGAGAAAACTTTTCAGCACATTTTACACAAAGTCTGAAGACGATAAAATATTACTTTTCATTTATATTTTTGTAATATGTGTGTTAATCTAGTTTATAAAGTTTACTTTTATCCTCAAATGTAAAGAATGAGCGACTCTGAACTTTTGAACAGAAGTGAATGTTTGGGAGAAAACATGCTGTAGATTTAATGAAGAATTAAGAAAGAGACAAAAGAGTAATGAAGAATAAACACATTGAAGAGATGATTTATGAAGTAACAGTAAAAGTGAAAGATTGACACAGATGTTTATCACAGTGTGTTCTTAACTGTGCTCATATACTGATATAATGTTGAGTCTCACACACACATTCATCTATTGTCTCCATTTAACATGAATAAAGACAAACT
Source organism: Barbatula barbatula (assembly GCF_947034865.1). Lineage (NCBI taxonomy): Eukaryota > Metazoa > Chordata > Actinopteri > Cypriniformes > Nemacheilidae > Barbatula > Barbatula barbatula. The sequence continues at coordinate 2,998,916 of NC_136769.1, forward strand.
GAAGTCATGAGTTTATATTCCTCGTCTTTAATCCTGAACCAGAATTTACAATCTCAAGATCCTGTTGTTCATGAACATGTTTATTCTGTTCTCTGTCTGTTATTCTCTCCTCCCTTTATATTCAGATCAGGGGCCCGTTCTTCGTACGTCGCTAACTCGGTTAGCTGGATTTGATTGTTGATGATTTGGCATGATCTTGGATTGTTCGGTTCTTGGACGCTCATCCTGGACTTGCTGTCATAGCAACAGGTCCGTAAGCTTGAACCTGCTCGGGAGCAGGCTTACTTTATGTAAACAGGATTAGATTGCGGCTTTATAAGCGGAGGAGATAGGTAAGTCTGTCGCAGCCATGTCTTGTCCATTTATACGACAGCAACCTGTTGCGGAAGGTGCAAGTATAATTCGCAGAGCTTTTCGAATGAATAGACAGGATCATTTAGCGCAGCGCGATAGCGTCATTGTTGAGAGATACCGTATTTCTCGTAAGGGTGTTATTTACATCATTCATTTGTTGGAACCACACATTACGTGTTTAACACGGAGGAGTCGGGCTTTAACAACACCACAGACTGTGTGCATTCGCAAACTTTACCTGGCGCTCAAGCAGTTTTTAGGGGTTTTTGTTGTATTTCTAAGCCACTTAAAACCGCAGGATTTTTTAGCTATTGCAAGTACATTTATAATTGTTAATGACATGCAATCATGACCATGCCAATAAGTATGAATAACAGTTCCCTAACGTGATTGGTGCCATAGACTGCACACATGTCCCCATCAAGGCCCCCTCAGGCAAAATATAATTTTATAATTATAAAATATAAATATAATGAGGGGGATTTTGTGAAGCGAAAGGGCGTTCATAGTGTAAATGTGCAGGTAAATTACTATTACAATTTATAATATTCCAGATTATTTCATGGAAAAAAGTAATGAAATCAAAAAGTATGCAGTTGACTGACTAAAATCTCTTCGATGGTGTGTGACTCAATGCTCCATGTCACCAATGTGGAAGCAAAATGGCCAGGATCAGTACATGACTCAAGAATTTTCAGAGAGTCACATTTATGCACATTATATGAACGTGGTAAGGGAACAAACATTTCAAGCTCACGGTATTATACACAGTATTATGCTGAGCCTAACAGAACTGCATTTTCCATTATACAGTGTCAGGAATCACAGAGAACGAACCCAAGCGCAGGCAACAGGAGATGAAGGGGTTAACAAGACTTTAATAAATAATAAAACAGGAACAAAAACAAAAACCCACGAGGGAGTAACAAAACAGTACACAATAACAAATATGATAACGGACTACTAAACACTCAACAAGAACTCAATATAAAACACTAAGACTAGACTATACGTTACTTGACTTGACAAGGCTTCAAGGACACAGTAAGGAGTACAAGCAAGGGATATTGTACAACCAACGAGCACAAGACAATAGACAAGAGGGTATTATATAGGGAGACTAACAAAGGGGATAACGATGGGCAGGTGTGGGTAATGCGACACAGGAGGAGAGCAATACTAGAAACGAGAGGGGCAGGGCCAAATGACGAGACAGGAGAGAACGCATATTATGTCCTGATTGACCATAATATGTTCCTCTCCACATAAAACACGTGGGTCTGTCATGATTCTGCCCCTAGACCAGAAAATCAAGACAAGAGCAGGCAGAATCATGACAGGACCCCCCCCTTTAATGAACGCCCCCTGGCGTTCACCAAAGGAGCAGACTAACGAGACAAGACTGACTGGGAAACGGACAACATCCAACAAAACATGGTAAAAAATAACAAAGGCAGACAGGCAAGAATAATCAATGGGTTGGGGTGACATAATAAAAATAACAAACAGGGGAGGGGGGGTGGGGGAACACAAGAGTTCATGGGGGGAACACAAGAGTCCAGGGGGGTAAATCCGAAGGGATTGGCACAAGGGGGAACAGTCTTTGTCCCTGGCGCTCGGAAGCGCGGAGTACCAGGGTACACCCTGGGGGGCGGCGCTCGAGAGCGCGAAGGCCCAGAGGTTCTGGGAGGGGCCGGCTGAAGAACAGGACTTGAGGCCGGCTGGAAGGCCGGCAGGGCAGGACTTGACGCCGGCTGGAAGGCCGGCAGGGCAGGACTTGACGCCGGCTGGAAGGCCGGCATGGCAGTACTTGACGCCGGCTGGAAGGCCGGCAGGGCAGGACTTGACGCCGGCTGGAAGGCCGGCAGGGCAGGACTTGACTCTGGACTGGGTGCAGGTGGGACCACCGGACTTGGGACCACCGGACTTGGGACCACCGGACTTGGGACCACCGGACTTGGGACCACCGGACTTGGGACCACCGGACTTGACGGGACCACCGGACTTGACGGGACCACCGGACTTGACGGGACCACCGGGACCACCGGACTTGACGGGACCACCGGGACTACCGGACTTGACGGGACCACCGGGACCACCGGACTTGACGGGACCACCGGGACCACCGGACTTCGACCCGCCCTCCGTTGCCTCTTCTTCTTCAGCCGAGCCACCCGCCTGGTGGTCGGCTGAAGGAATGACGAGAAGGGCACGGGCGGCCCGGGATTGGAGGCCTCGCCAAAAAATATTTGGGCTGAGTCCCGGTCTCCTCCTCTGGCTGGAGCTTCGGCTTGGACATTACGCCCCTCCTCGGCTTCTTCTTCGACCGGCTCACGGTGGGTGTAGCCGGTTGTGGAGAAGCGGTGGGGAGCATGACTTGCTCCAGGCTGGAGGAGTCGAAGGGTGCAGAGGGCGAGGAGAGGCCCACAGCCCCGATTCGCAGGGTACGGCCCTCGGGGATGGCGGCCAGCGGGGGGGGGGAAACTGGGCTGAACGGAGACCCTGGGCTCCGGCCGATTCATGGCATACCTGATAAGGTCGGTGAAGCCCAGCGGTCTCAGCATTTGCATCTCCCACCCCGCTAGAGGTTGGTTGAGGCCGCCATTGAACAGGACCATCTGTTCCTGCTCACTGTGGACCATCTCCCCTGCCACCTCAAAGAAACGCTCCGCAAACTCCAATACGTCGGAGTGTCCCTGACGTAAACCCAGGAGGCGACGAGCCTGGATCGCTCGCCTTGCCTCCAATCTGTCTGCTGGGTTCAGCTTTGGCTCGTTGGTTCTGTCAGGAATCACAGAGAACGAACCCAAGCGCAGGCAACAGGAGATGAAGGGGTTAACAAGACTTTAATAAATAATAAAACAGGAACAAAAACAAAAACCCACGAGGGAGTAACAAAACAGTACACAATAACAAATATGATAACGGACTACTAAACACTCAACAAGAACTCAATATAAAACACTAAGACTAGACTATACGTTACTTGACTTGACAAGGCTTCAAGGACACAGTAAGGAGTACAAGCAAGGGATATTGTACAACCAACGAGCACAAGACAATAGACAAGAGGGTATTATATAGGGAGACTAACAAAGGGGATAACGATGGGCAGGTGTGGGTAATGCGACACAGGAGGAGAGCAATACTAGAAACGAGAGGGGCAGGGCCAAATGACGAGACAGGAGAGAACGCATATTATGTCCTGATTGACCATAATATGTTCCTCTCCACATAAAACACGTGGGTCTGTCATGATTCTGCCCCTAGACCAGAAAATCAAGACAAGAGCAGGCAGAATCATGACAATACAGGGGATTGTGACGGGATCCTGCTTGGAGACAGGGGCTATGCCTGCAGGCAGTATTTTATAACGCCCTTCCGTGAGCCAAACCCTGGACCACAAACCCGTTACAATGCAGCTCTAGCCAGGACAAGCATTGAAATGACCTTTGGGCAACTAAAGGGAAGATGTCAGTGTCTGAAAAGTCTGAGGGTTGCACCTGACAGGGCCTGTGACATAATTGTTCCATATGCCATATTGCATAACATTGCCACCATCAGAAAGGAGAGGAACCCTGTGGTGGGGTGAAGCCTGATGATGACCTCCAGCCAGTGCACTTGAACCAACCTAGTAGCAGAGCTGCACGGGACAGAATTGTGGAACACCATTTTTTTACTGAATAAAAGACAAGACAAATATGCTTAGTTTCTTGAGTTTTATTTAAAAGATTATTTATAAAGAAAAGCCAGCAAGTCATATTTTGCCTGCAATAAGAGATAGTTATGGAAAGTCAGCAATACTACTATGTGTGAAATAGTGTATTAGCACTTACTCTGAAGCAACTCTATCTCCAGTGAAATTTTTCTCTCTTTCAAGTTGTCAAGTTCAATTTCTCCTCTTATTTCTCTTTTTTCACCTTAAAATACTCTATTTTTGGTTAAAGATGTCGTTTATATAGGGAACGGATGTCACCCTGTGTAATTTTGTGAAAAAAAGGGTCAAAACATGCCTCATGCAACAAAAGACAAAAGTAAAACACTGCCCACCTCTGTATCAGTTCTTTGTGCAGACTGTTCTGTGAGCCTTTCTGTAGACCTTTCTCTAGGTGTGGACTCCTGCAACTCATGTTGCAGACAGAAAGAGTAGGTACACAATTATATACAAATTATAGTTAAGTTATTTATGCACTTACAGGTTCTTCCTCCAAAGGACAGTCATCTGAGAGGATTTCTTCACAGGACGTGCAATGGAAATAAATGGGTATTACAATGTGTTGCACTCTTGGGGGGGGGAAATAATGTCATTACAATTAACTACACTGTAAAAAAATAATGTGATCAATTACTCATGGCAACATATTTTATATGAAGAAAGTTTATTAGTTTTCACTTTCACAAACATTTGAAATGACTGTACCAAATTCATTTAATGCAGCAACAAACCATTTTACAGTATACTAAGAGAAATAAAAGCTCATTTAGCCTAACAGTAATGTAGGTGTTGCTGCTACTGGTCCCTGGCTTTGGGTATAAGGAAGAGCTGCCCCCAGGGATAAGGAAGAGCTACCTCCACAACGGGTCGGTTTGAATTCAACCCAAGGGCCAGCTCTTCTGCTGGGGTATATTGTGGGGGTGCACCACCACCTGTAATCTTTCAGCCTTTTTCTTTGTGGCTGTCATAAATAGACACATAATTTAACAGTGGCTTTTTACATAAGGACTGTATAAGAAGTAAAGGCTACCATTTTGTAGAATATTCTTGTACCTCACATTTACTTGTTCCCATGTTCTAGTGGGTCCCGTGGTGGCTTTGACATAAGTAAATATGAAATAAATAAAAAATGCAAAAATACATACTGTAGAAAGTGATAGAAACATCTGACATGGACACCATTTATGCATTTAATTTGTTTGAATTAAATGTTCAAATTGGGCATAACCTTCCATTAAAAGCTCTTGTTCTGCTTGAGAGGAAAACTGGGCGTTTTCTTTAGCCATGCTGAACAGCCAATCACAGCGTTGCTGATCATTGTTTCTACTATCGATACATATCCCCTTTTAAACCAACGCAAGAACGCGCAATGATCTCAGATAACTCAATCCAGCGATACTTATCATAAACAACAGGTGTGTTCGAAGAACTCAATTAGCCGGATCATGATTAGCACGATGATGTCATCTTGGATGTGTCTTTTGATCTCGGATGTAATAAGCGACGTACGAAGAACGGGCCCCAGATATTTATCAGATCTCATGAGCGATCACAGATGATGAGTGAACCAGAGCTGGTATATGATCCATAACCCAAAGAGAAAACAGGATATAGTTTCTCAGTGAAAGATTGATCAGTAAAAGAGTGAATATGACACATGGACTTCACATAATAAAATGAGACTCGACGCTTCTCATAATCCACAAACACACCGATCCTCTCAGGCTTCACACTCAGATAAAGAAAAGAAAGATTCTCACCAGCCCAATAATGCCCGTATCTCAAACACACAGTCCAGTATCCATTCTGAGGATTCAGAAAGAACCGGCCCTTCCTCTGAGCAGATTCTCTGGTCACACCCACACACCATCTATCTGCCCCCTTCACCTGCACCTCATAATAAAAACACCCTGAAGAGAATCCTTCATTTCCAACAACACAGAGACATTCATCAAACTTGTTTTGTCCTGTATCTTCATTCTTCTCTCTTTCATGTTGTTTGTCTTTACATCTCACTTGTTTCCCCTCATGAGACACAATGAGACGAGGATGAGCTGAATCAGCATCCAGAGTCACATTCACTGTTAAAATATGAAGAATTCTGTTTAACACATGAATGATGTCATAATGATGAGAATATTAGTCTGTTTAACACATGAATGATGTCATAATGATGAGAATATTAGTCTGTTTAACACGTGAATGATGTCATAATGATGAGAATATTAGTCTGTTTTACACGTGAATGATGTCATAATGATGAGAATATTAGTCTGTTTAACACATGAATGATGTCATAATGATTAGAATATTAGTCTGTTTAACACATGAATGATGTCATAATGATGAGAGAATATTAGTCTGTTTAACACATGAATGATGTCATAATGATGAGAATATTAGTCTGTTTAACACATGAATGATGTCATAATGATGAGAATATTAGTCTGTTACACATGAATGATGTCATAATGATGAGAATATTAGTCTGTTTAACACATGAATGATGTCATAATGATGAGAATATTAGTCTGTTTAACACATGAATGATGTCATAATGATGAGAATATTAGTCTGTTTAACACATGAATTATGTCATAATGATGAGAATATTAGTCTGTTTAACACGTGAATGATGTCATAATGATGAGAATAAGAATATTAGTCTGTTACACATGAATGATGTCATAATGATGAGAATATTAGTCTGTTTAACACATGAATGATGTCATAATGATGAGAATATTAGTCTGTTTAACACATGAATGATGTCATAATGATGAGAATATTAGTCTGTTACATATGAATGATGTCATGATGATAAGAATATTAGTCTGTTTAACACATGAGTGATGTCATAATGATGAGAATATTAGTCTGTTTAACACATGAGTGATGTCATAATGATGAGAATATTAGTCTGTTTAACACATGAATGATGTCATAATGATGAGAATATTAGTCTGTTTAACACATGAATGATGTCATAATGATGAGAATATTAGTCTGTTTAACACATGAATGATGTCATAATGATGAGAATATTAGTCTGTTTTACACATGAATGATGAGAATATTAGTCTGTTTAACACATGAATGATGTCATAATGATGAGAATATTAGTCTGTTTTACACATGAATGATGAGAATATTAGTCTGTTACACATGAATGATGTCATAATGATGAGAATATTAGTCTGTTTAACACATGAATGATGTCATAATGATGAGAATATTAGTCTGTTTAACACGTCAATTATGTCATAATGATGAGAATATTTGTCACGGTTGTGTGGACAGAACCCAAGCGAAGGCAGACGTGTTAAAGAAACAAAACTTTATTTAAACAAAAGATCCTCGATGGGAAAAACATGAACTAAAACAAGACAAAAATGTAAACTAAAACTTCCCACAAGGGGGACAAAACAAACAAAGTCCTTTGAATAATAAATAAACAAAATCCACAAATTTAGAACAGGAACAAACACGATAATCCATAGACAGGAATAATCCAACAAGGTGACGTGAGGAGGTACGATAATGACAAAATGACAATGAACCGACAAGGGACAGACGGAAACTGGGGCTAGATAAAGGGAAACACTAACAAGGACTGATGACACAGGGAGAGTGGCGGCAGGTGACATGGATGAAACACTAAGGGAAAGCTAGATCAGGGCTGGAGACAAGACTAACACTGACTGCTAACAGGGAAACAAGGGGGCGGGGCTAAAGGACGTGACACCGGAGAGAGAGCATGGCTTCTCAAACCAAAACAATGCTCTTTCTCCACACAAAACACATGGAACTGACATGACCACAAGACTCGAAAACCAAGACAATGAGAGGCAGGATCATGACAATATTAGCCTGTTTAACACATGAATGATGTCATAATGATGATAATATTAGTCTGTTTAACACATGAATGATGTCATAATGACGAGAATATTAGTCCGTTTAACACATGAATGATGTCATAATGATGATAATATTAGTCCGTTTAACACATGAATGATGTCATAATGATGAGAATATTAGTCTGTTACACATGAATGATGTCATAATGACGAGAATATTAGTCCGTTTAACACATGAATGATGTCATAATGATGAGAATATTAGTCTGTTTAACACATGAATGATGTCATAATGACGAGAATATTAGTCCGTTTAACACATGAATGATGTCATAATGATGATAATATTAGTCTGTTTAACACGTGAATGATGTCATAATGATGAGAATATTAGTCTGTTTAACACATGAATGATGTCATAATGATGAGAATATTAGTCTGTTTAACACATGAATGATGTCATAATGATGGGAGAATATTAGTCTGTTTAACACATGAATGATGTCATAATGATGAGAGAATATTAGTCTGTTTAACACGTGAATGATGTCATAATGATGAGAATATTAGTCTGTTTAACACGTGAATGATGTCATAATGATGAGAATATTAGTCTGTTTAACACGTGAATGATGTCATAATGATGAGAATATTAGTCTGTTTAACACATGAATGATGTCATAATGATGAGAATATTAGTCTGTTTTACACGTGAATGATGTCATAATGATGAGAATATTAGTAGGCTTGTTTGAGATGCGCCTTGCCTCGCCTGAAATGTGGGTGAGAGTAGGCGGCTGCAGTAAGGGGAGGAGTCAAAAAAGACCTTTGAAGTCGGACACTTCGTGAATCTCGCTGTTTTGTCGCTTGCAAACGTGAACAGTGGAGGAGATCGCGTTCGCGTTTTTTATCGCAGACGAAGTGGATGTAATCGAAATACCACTGTTTTTACATGAAGATGGTTACAATAATAATCACTGAATGTACTGTCAAATGATGTACAAATAAACAGCTTACAAATAAACAACACAATAACATGTAACACATTTTCAAGGATTGTATAAACAAATTGTAAATGAAGTAAATAGCAAGTTGCTTTTGAGAGACAGAGGTCATAACAAATGTTTATCATATTTAATAACACGCAGGTTTCTGCCACCATTTCACGTCCATAGTATTTTTCCATACCATGCAAGTCAAAACTGTATTGTAGCAAACATTCTTCAGAATTTCTTCCCTTGTTTTAAGACCCAGACACTTCTCAGATGAAACCACACAAAGATGAGCCATAATGACTAAACAGTCCATTTATATATGTATTAGATATGTATTAGATATGTATTGATTTATTAATTCACACAAACATACAATAGAATAAAGTGAAAATTAAAACAAGGAAGAATTCTAATGAAGAGAAATATAAAATAAACGCACGTCCCAATTCTTAACTTCACTAGGCGTGTTTTGTTTTTGTTTAGTTTGCATGTAAATATAAATTAACAGATGCGTAATCTAATTCTTAGAATAAAGAGAAAATGTGTCAGTTGACATTCTCAGCCAATGAGCATGAAGCTGTGTCGTCAGTCAGTCGTTTCCCATCATGCTTTTGAACAGCGCAGTCGGAGGAGAGCAACTGCGCTCGACTGCTCAATCCGACACAGCCGTCTCGCCGTCGCGAGAGTTTTTTGGCACACGTCAGCATGACATCATAGCGAGGCGGACGTAACTCGGACACTTTTCTAACCGGCATGCAGCTCGCGGTGATCACCGGTGATCGGTTCTGCGCAGATTTTGCTTATCTCAAACAAGCCTAGTATGTTTAACACGTGAATGATGTCATAGTGATGAGAATATTAGTCTGTTTAACACATGACTGATGTCATAATGATGAGAATATGAGTCTGTTTTACACGTGAATGATGTCATAATGATGAGAATATTAGTCTGTTTAACACGTGAATGATGTCATAATGATGAGAATATTAGTCCGTTTAACACATGAATGATGTCATAATGATGAGAGAATATTAGTCTGTTTAACACATGACTGATGTCATAATGATGAGAATATTAGTCTGTTTTACACGTGAATGATGTCATAATGATGAGAATATTAGTCTGTTTAACACGTGAATGATGTCATAATGATGAGAATATTAGTCCGTTTAACACGTGAATGATGTCATAATGATGAGAGAATATTAGTCTGTTTAACACATGAATGATGTCATAATGATGAGAGAATATTAGTCCGTTTAACACGTGAATGATGTCATAATGATGAGAATATTAGTCTGTTTAACACATGAATGATGTCATAATGATGAGAATATTAGTCTGTTACACATGAATGATGTCATAATGATGAGAATATTAGTCTGTTTAACACGTGAATGATGTCATAATGATGAGAATATTAGTCTGTTTAACACATGAATGATGTCATAATGATGAGAGAATATTAGTCTGTTTAACACGTGAATGATGTCATAATGATGAGAGAATATTAGTCTGTTTAACACATGAATGATGTCATAATGATGAGAATATGAGTCTGTTTAACACGTGAATGATGTCATAATGATGAGAATATTAGTCTGTTTAACACATGAATGATGTCATAATGATGAGAATATTAGTCTGTTGAACACATGAATGATGTCATAATGATGAGGATATTAGTCTGTTTAACACATGAATGATGTCATAATGATGAGAGAATATTAGTCTGTTTAACACGTGAATGATGTCATAATGATGAGAATATTAGTCTGTTTAACACGTGAATGATGTCATAATGATGAGAATATTAGTCTGTTTAACACATGAATGATGTCATAATGATGAGAATATTAGTCTGTTTAACACATGAATGATGTCATAATGATGAGAATATTAGTCTGTTTAACACATGAATGATGTCATAATGATGAGAGAATATTAATCTGTTTAACACATGAATGATGTCATAATGATGAGAATATTAGTCTGTTTAACACATGAATGATGTCATGATGATGAGAATATTAGTCTGTTTAACACGTGAATGATGTCATAATGATGAGAATATTAGTCTGTTTAACACATGAATGATGTCATAATGATGAGAATATTAGTCTGTTTAACACATGAATGATGTCGCAATGATGAGAATATTAGTCTGTTTAACACATGAATGATGTCATAATGATGAGAGAATATTAGTCTGTTTAACACGTGAATGATGTCATAATGATGAGAATATTAGTCTGTTTAACACATGAATGATGTCATAATGATGAGAATATTAGTCTGTTTAACACGTGAATGATGTCATAATGATGAGAATATTAGTCTGTTTAACACATGAATGATGTCATAATGATGAGAATATTAGTCTGTTTAACACGTGAATGATGTCATAATGATGAGAGAATATTAGTCTGTTACACATGAATGTTGTCATAATGATGAGAATATTAGTCTGTTTAACACGTGAATGATGTCATAATGATGAGAGAATATTAGTCTGTTACACATGAATGATGCCATAATGATGAGAATAAGAATATTAGTCTGTTTAACACATGAATGATGTCATAATGATGAGAATATTAGTCTGTTTTACACATGAATGATGTCATAATGATGAGAATATTAGTCTGTTTAACACGTGAATGATGTCATAATGATGAGAATATTAGTCTGTTTAACACATGAATGATGTCATAATGATGAGAATATTAGTCTGTTGAACACATGAATGATGTCATAATGATGAGGATATTAGTCTGTTTTACACGTGAATGATGTCATAATGATGAGAATATTAGTCTGTTTAACACATGAATGATGTCATAATGATGAGAATATTAGTCTGTTGAACACATGAATGATGTCATAATGATGAGGATATTAGTCTGTTTAACACATGAATGATGTCATAATGATGAGAGAATATTAGTCTGTTTAACACGTGAATGATGTCATAATGATGAGAATATTAGTCTGTTTTACACGTGAATGATGTCATAATGACGAGAATATTACTCTGTTTAACACGTGAATGATGTCATAATGATGAGAGAATATTAGTCTGTTTAACACGTGAATGATGTCATAATGATGAGAATATTAGTCTGTTTAACACATGAATGATGTCATAATGATGAGAATATTAGTCTGTTTAACACGTGAATGATGTCATAATGATGAGAATATTAGTCTGTTTAACACGTGAATGATGTCATAATGATGAGAATATTAGTCTGTTTAACACGTGAATGATGTCATAATGATGAGAATATTAGTCTGTTTTACACGTGAATGATGTCATAATGATGAGAATATTAGTCTGTTTAACACATGAATGATGTCATAATGATGAGAATATTAGTCTGTTGAACACATGAATGATGTCATAATGATGAGGATATTAGTCTGTTTAACACATGAATGATGTCATAATGATGAGAGAATATTAGTCTGTTTAACACGTGAATGATGTCATAATGATGAGAATATTAGTCTGTTTAACACGTGAATGATGTCATAATGATGAGAATATTAGTCTGTTTAACACATGAATGATGTCATAATGATGAGAATATTAGTCTGTTTAACACATGAATGATGTCATAATGATGAGAATATTAGTCTGTTTAACACATGAATGATGTCATAATGATGAGAGAATATTAATCTGTTTAACACATGAATGATGTCATAATGATGAGAATATTAGTCTGTTTAACACATGAATGATGTCATGATGATGAGAATATTAGTCTGTTTAACACGTGAATGATGTCATAATGATGAGAATATTAGTCTGTTTAACACATGAATGATGTCATAATGATGAGAATATTAGTCTGTTACACATGAATGATGTCATAATGATGAGAATATTAGTCTGTTTAACACATGAATGATGTCATAATGATGAGAGAATATTAGTCTGTTACACATGAATGATGTCATAATGATGAGAGAATATTAGTCTGTTTAACACATGAATGATGTCATAATGATGAGAATATTAGTCTGTTTAACACATGAATGATGTCATAATGATGAGAATATTAGTCTGTTTAACACATGAATGATGTCATAATGATGAGAATATTAGTCTGTTTTACACGTGAATGATGTCATAATGATGAGAATATTAGTCTGTTACACATGAATGATGTCATAATGATGAGAATATTAGTCTGTTTAACACATGAATGATGTCATAATGATGAGAATATTAGTCTGTTTAACACATGAATGATGTCATAATGATGAGAGAATATTAATCTGTTTAACACATGAATGATGTCATAATGATGAGAATATTAGTCTGTTTAACACATGAATGATGTCATAATGATGAGAATATTAGTCTGTTTAACACGTGAATGATGTCATAATGATGAGAGAATATTAGTCTGTTACACATGAATGTTGTCATAATGATGAGAATATTAGTCTGTTTAACACGTGAATGATGTCATAATGATGAGAGAATATTAGTCTGTTACACATGAATGATGCCATAATGATGAGAATAAGAATATTAGTCTGTTTAACACATGAATGATGTCATAATGATGAGAATATTAGTCTGTTTTACACATGAATGATGTCATAATGATGAGAATATTAGTCTGTTTAACACGTGAATGATGTCATAATGATGAGAATATTAGTCTGTTTAACACATGAATGATGTCATAATGATGAGAATATTAGTCTGTTGAACACATGAATGATGTCATAATGATGAGGATATTAGTCTGTTTAACACGTGAATGATGTCATAATGATGAGAATATTAGTCTGTTTAACACATGAATGATGTCATAATGATGAGAATATTAGTCTGTTGAACACATGAATGATGTCATAATGATGAGGATATTAGTCTGTTTTACACGTGAATGATGTCATAATGATGAGAATATTAGTCTGTTGAACACATGAATGATGTCATAATGATGAGGATATTAGTCTGTTTAACACATGAATGATGTCATAATGATGAGAGAATATTAGTCTGTTTAACACATGAATGATGTCATAATGATGAGAATATTAGTCTGTTTTACACGTGAATGATGTCATAATGATGAGAATATTAGTCTGTTTAACACGTGAATGATGTCATAATGATGAGAGAATATTAGTCTGTTTAACACGTGAATGATGTCATAATGATGAGAATATTAGTCTGTTTAACACATGAATGATGTCATAATGATGAGAATATTAGTCTGTTTAACACGTGAATGATGTCATAATGATGAGAATATTAGTCTGTTTAACACGTGAATGATGTCATAATGATGAGAATATTAGTCTGTTTAACACGTGAATGATGTCATAATGATGAGAATATTAGTCTGTTTTACACGTGAATGATGTCATAATGATGAGAATATTAGTCTGTTTAACACATGAATGATGTCATAATGATGAGAATATTAGTCTGTTGAACACATGAATGATGTCATAATGATGAGGATATTAGTCTGTTTAACACATGAATGATGTCATAATGATGAGAGAATATTAGTCTGTTTAACACGTGAATGATGTCATAATGATGAGAATATTAGTCTGTTTAACACGTGAATGATGTCATAATGATGAGAATATTAGTCTGTTTAACACATGAATGATGTCATAATGATGAGAATATTAGTCTGTTTAACACATGAATGATGTCATAATGATGAGAATATTAGTCTGTTTAACACATGAATGATGTCATAATGATGAGAGAATATTAATCTGTTTAACACATGAATGATGTCATAATGATGAGAATATTAGTCTGTTTAACACATGAATGATGTCATGATGATGAGAATATTAGTCTGTTTAACACGTGAATGATGTCATAATGATGAGAATATTAGTCTGTTTAACACATGAATGATGTCATAATGATGAGAATATTAGTCTGTTTAACACGTGAATGATGTCATAATGATGAGAATATTAGTCTGTTTAACACATGAATGATGTCATAATGATGAGAATATTAGTCTGTTTAACACGTGAATGATGTCATAATGATGAGAATATTAGTCTGTTTAACACATGAATGATGTCATAATGATGAGAATATTAGTCTGTTTAACACGTGAATGATGTCATAATGATGAGACAAAATTAGTCTGTTACACATGAATGTTGTCATAATGATGAGAATATTAGTCTGTTTAACACGTGAATGATGTCATAATGATGAGAGAATATTAGTCTGTTACACATGAATGATGTCATAATGATGAGAATATTAGTCTGTTTAACACGTGAATGATGTCATAATGATGAGAATATTAGTCTGTTTAACACATGAATGATGTCATAATGATGAGAATATTAGTCTGTTTTACACGTGAATGATGTCATAATGATGAGAATATTAGTCTGTTACACATGAATGATGTCATAATGATGAGAATATTAGTCTGTTTTACACGTGAATGATGTCATAATGATGAGAATATTAGTCTGTTTAACACATGAATGATGTCATAGTGATTAGAATATTAGTCTGTTTTACACATGAATGATGTCATAATGATGAGAATATTAGTCTGTTTTACACGTGAATGATGTCATAATGATGAGAATATTAGTCCGTTACACATGAATGATGTCATAATGATGAGAATATTAGTCTGTTTAACACATGAATGATGTCATAATGATGAGAATATTAGTCTGTTGAACACATGAATGATGTCATAATGATGAGGATATTAGTCTGTTTAACACATGAATGATGTCATAATGATGAGAATATTAGTCTGTTTAACACGTGAATGATGTCATAATGATGAGAATATTAGTCTGTTTAACACGTGAATGATGTCATAATGATGAGAGAATATTAGTCAGTTAAACACATGAATGATGTCATAATGATGAGAATATTAGTCTGTTTAACACGTGAATGATGTCATAATGATGAGAATATTAGTCTGTTTAACACGTGAATGATGTCATAATGATGAGAATATTAGTCTGTTTAACACGTGAATGATGTCATAATGATGAGAGAATATTAGTCAGTTAAACACATGAATGATGTCATAATGATGAGAATATTAGTCTGTTGAACACATGAATGATGTCATAATGATGAGGATATTAGTCTGTTTAACACATGAATGATGTCATAATGATGAGAATATTAGTCTGTTTAACACGTGAATGATGTCATAATGATGAGAATATTAGTCTGTTTAACACGTGAATGATGTCATAATGATGAGAGAATATTAGTCAGTTAAACACATGAATGATGTCATAATGATGAGAATATTAGTCTGTTTAACACGTGAATGATGTCATAATGATGAGAATATTAGTCTGTTTTACACGTGAATGATGTCATAATGATGAGAATATTAGTCTGTTTAACACGTGAATGATGTCATAATGATGAGAGAATATTAGTCAGTTAAACACATGAATGATGTCATAATGATGAGAATATTAGTCTGTTTAACACGTGAATGATGTCATAATGATGAGAATATTAGTCCGTTACACATGAATGATGTCATAATGATGAGAATATTAGTCTGTTTAACACATGAATGATGTCATAATGATGAGAATATTAGTCAGTTTAACACATGAATGATGTCATAATGATGAGAATATTAGTCTGTTTAACACATGAATGATGTCATAATGATGAGAATATTAGTCTGATTAACACATGAATGATGTCATAATGATGAGAATATTAGTCTGTTTAACACATGAATGATGTCATAATGATGAGAGAATATTAGTCTGTTTAACACATGAATGATGTCATAATGATGAGAATATTAGTCAGTTTAACACATGAATGATGTCATAATGATGAGAATATTAGTCTGTTTAACACGTGAATGATGTCATAATGATGAGAATATTAGTCCGTTACACATGAATGATGTCATAATGATTAGAATATTAGTCTGTTTAACACATGAATGATGTCATAATGATGAGAGAATATTAGTCAGTTTAACACATGAATGATGTCATAATGATGAGAATATTAGTCTGTTTAACACATGAATGATGTCATAATGATGAGAATATTAGTCTGTTTAACACGTGAATGATGTCATAATGATGAGAATATTAGTCTGTTTAACACATGAATGATGTCATAATGATGAGAATATTAGTCTGTTTAACACGTGAATGATGTCATAATGATGAGAATATTAGTCCGTTACACATGAATGATGTCATAATGATTAGAATATTAGTCTGTTTAACACATGAATGATGTCATAATGATGAGAATATTAGTCTGTTTAACACATGAATGATGTCATAATGATGAGAATATTAGTCTGTTACACATGAATGATGTCATAATGATGAGAGAATATTAGTCTGTTTAACACATGAATGATGTCATAATGATGAGAATATTAGTCTGTTACACATGAATGATGTCATAATGATGAGAATATTAGTCTGTTTAACACGTGAATGATGTCATAATGATGAGAATATTAGTCTGTTACACATGAATGATGTCAATAATGATGATAATAAGAATATTAGTTTGTGCTTTTCTAGAAACAAAACATAATCACAGTACATGAACTGATATATAATAAAAGATCAAACTAACAGAGATGATAAACAAACTCAACATGACAAGAACAACAAGAGAAACACATTTAAGTCGACATGTTCATGTTATATTTCTGTCTCATATAAAGTGTATTTCATCATTAAGTTCTCAGATTGTGAATGATTGTTTGTGTTCTCATCATACAGTATCAGTCATGTGAGACAGATGATCAATACTGAGTGTGATTGTGGATCATAAAACAACAAACACACAATCCTGACAGATATGAGACACTATTCAGTGTCAATACAACTCTAGAAAGAGTCACAGATTGAGATTATTATGAGTCCAGTTGTGTTCAGAAGAAGAAAAGAAGAAGACCTGTACATCTAAGATGACATCAGGATGAGTAAATGATGAGTTTCATTTCATTTCTGGGCGAAATATTCCTTTAAGACTTTAAGAGTAAATCTACAGTGTTGTTCTGGTGTGTTTTATAGAGCGTCTACATTTACATTAATTCATTTGGCAAACGCTTTTATCCAAAGCGACTTACAAGTAGTTTTTTTACAGTGGCACATTACTGCAGAGCAATAAGGGGTAAGATGTCTTGCTCAAGGGCCCTTCAGTCATGACCTGCTGGCACTGAGATTAGAACCGGAAACCTACTGGTCACCAGCCCAACGCTCTAACCATTAGGCCACAGCTACCAGAACTTCACACATTATTGTCTTATGTGTATTGTGTTGTCTTTCATGTATAAGTTCCTGTGAACCTTTAATTTGAAGTGCCTCTTAAAGTTTCTGTGAGATTCTAGAATCTTGGTCATTGATGGTTCACATGAATCCCATGGTCCCCATGCATGTTCTTGTTACAAGTAACCTAGGAGGTATATATATGTTTCCTTAGATGATATATGCTTCCTTAAAAGGATATATCTCATGGTGTGTTATAAGTGGCACCGACGTATAACCAAGCACTAATAAATTGTCCTAGACAGGAATAACTAACAATGTGTGATATATGTGCTGTGCACCAATGTGAAGGATTTGAGCCCAAATCTCACTTCCTCTTTTGCATATATATAAACTGAACCCATTTGGAATAAACTTTGACTTTGAGTGAACTGTACTTCGGTGTCTGTTTCATTCTTGGTCCCCGGGCTCGGTTCTTCTGATTGTTCCATCGACTAGACTCATCAACTCGTAAAAGCTATTATCTAGACAAAGTAATAATCTTACAGTTTCCTAGTTCACGGTTTTGTTTTGGTCCGTAGTTTGAGAAGGCTAGCGGGATTATTTCTGTGTTCATCAGCATGTATTTTACACTGTAAACGCCACAGAGGCAACGTCGTAAATTAATAATTTCATAACTACATTCATAAATTAGCGATAAAAATATTATTTATATGAAGAAGGCAATTGTTTTTCTTGCATTTAAAAACAGGAATGCGTAATACCACTTGTGTTACTACGCGCCTTTGCGTACTTTACCGATATTCTAACCTTACACATGACATGTTGGTTGTCAACTACTGTCAGATATGTCCAGAAAGCAACAGACATTAAGCAGCTTCTTTGGCGTTTCGCCACCAACAAAGAAAAGCCAACTGGAGCCAGAGCCGAAGAAAAGACTTTTTTCGGAAAAATGGCTCCAAGATGTGCAGTGGCTTGAAGCTAACGATGAGCGCACTGAAATGTGGATTTGCCGCTCAAATCCACATCTAGCAGACAAAACAGGTGCGTTTTATAAAGGCTCAAAGAATTTCAACCATCCTTTATTTGACAAACATGAAAAGAGCAAGGAGCACACGAATGTGGCGCAAGCCATTGCTAATAAACAAGCTAGCCGAGAAGAAATGTCCAGTCGCCCACTTGCCAGATGGCGAGACAAGCTGAATGAAGAACAGCGGCAAGCTCTGTTTAATATTTTTCTCCTCGCCTTCCATAAAGCTAAACACGCACGTCCCATGTCTTCCTATTCTGAGGATGTTCCTTTACTGAAGCGGCTAGGAGTAAATGTCGGAGGTGCATATCATTCACGTGAAGGGGGCACACGGATCATGCAGAGCATCGCTCACACCATCAGCGGGGAGTTACGAGCCAAGTTGCAGACTGCTGAATTTTGGGGGCTGCTTTTTGATGGATCCGAGGACATCACAAAAACTGAGCAGGAAATCGTTTACATTGTGTCTGTGTCCAGCAACGGAGAGTTTACTTCGGACTTTATTGGACTGATTGAATTGGGTGCTGAGCGAACCGCGCAGGCCATAACAGACGGACTTGTGAAACTTTTCCAGGACACAGGCTTGGATGACTGGACAACAAAGTTGGTCGCTGTGTGCACAGACGGGGCTGCTGTCAACGTCGGTATATACAACGGCGTTGTGCCAAAGCTCCGGCAACTTGCTGCGGTTGGAGACTCCCTTGTACACATTCTGTGCACCGCACACACACTGGAGAATTGCGCAAAATCAGCTGATCGCAATGTTCCCTACTGTGAGACATTTAATCGCTCTGTGGTCAAGCTGCTGCAGTTTTATTTACAAAAAGGTGGAGCAAAAAAAACTGCTGCACTGAAGAAGCTATGTGAAGAAAATGGGATCTCCTTTGTGAAACTGGGTAAGTTTCATAATATCAGATGGTCTGCATGGAGGCATGAAACACTGTTAAAAATATCAAGACTATTGCCAGCCATTAAAATGCAACTGGCTACGAGTGATAACAGTGACTTGCAGCATATCTGCACAGAGCGTTTTCGGTGCTTTCTGTCAGACATGCTTGACATTGGAAACATTTTGAAGACCACATCCATTAGGT